>NW_026086604.1:96375314-97575314 GCF_022539395.1 Myiozetetes cayanensis | reverse complement strand
CCTTTAAAAGCTTTGGAAGTCTTTTGCTTGATTCTGGAGGAAAAAAAAAAAAAGTAGCAATCTGTGTATCTCTGTGGGACTGGGTTTTTTAAAGATTAGTAAACAAAGAGCCATATCTAAACGACACTAATGATTTTTGTCTTTATAATTTTACTAGCAGAAAAATGCTACAAGGGTGTCCTTACTTACAGAAAACTATTCAATGCACTGTCATTCACTTGGAGCTTTTCCTTCTCTTACACACAGGCTGCTCAGGTCGTAAGTATTTATTTCTGACCTGGCCACTTTTATTTTCAGATCCCAGGATTTTTTTTTTACTGTGTCTGGTGAAGGCAACTGCCAGACTTGTACGGACACCATATGCAGCAGGACTCTCTCTCTCCACTCCCCATCTGCCAGATCCTCAAACACTACGTAGTTAGCGAGGTGAGTTTCTCCACGCTCCACAGGGTGGGAGTTAGCCATTTAGGAACCAGGATTTTCAATCAAGGCAAAAACACCAACAGCTTTGGCTTCTATTCTGAAAATCCAAAAAGTCACTGACAAGACTACGTTTGTAATAGTGTAAGTAGAAATTTTACTTTTTAAAAAGTAATATTTAAACACTCAGTTACATAAGGTACCGATTTGTCAACTGGATAATCAGTTGGAAAATTGTTTCCAATATGGGCTTCAAAACATTCTTTTACGTACAGGCAAAATATAACCATACCTCCTCTCTGCAGGAGAGAGACCACTTGTTGTCAAAGGAAGGAAAAAAAACATGCTGGAAGTTGTAATTAGTATGAGGAGTGGCTCTTGGTAAGAGTTTTAACTATAATAATTTTATCAGTTGTTCAGAGAGACTCAATTCCAATATTAAAATGTTCCGTGGAATAGCAGATATAAAATCAATTAATTGGCACAATTACAAGTTTACAGAGAATTAGAACTAATGTCAAACGTTTTGCTGTTGCTTTAAATACTGGTCATTTTTCCTTTGGTTACACTCTACAATGCAGTACTTATGGTAAAAAGACAAGAATGTCAGCTTTTCACACAAAATAAAGTAATTACTGCTGTTGACATTTAAGAGAGAAAACTATTTTATCACTTGGTAAGGACATATGAAGTACAGTTTATTTGGCAGAGGAACTAAAACACAACAACTCCAAGAGGGAGCTGAGGAAAAACTACACTCTTCATTCTTCTCCTCACTTTCTACGTTTCTCATGAAGTTCAATTTGGAAATTACGATTTCACCAAGGTAAGATCAGGTCTCTAAGTAACTGGCCCATGTAAAGTAAACAGCACAAGGTTATGACCTATTTGAGTTTCTTATTATCTGAATTTTCTTGTTAACTATCTAGGTTTAGGCATTATGTTCATACCAATCTATAAAGTACTTCCAAATTTTTGCAGACCTTAAGCTTACATGTTAAGGCACTTACCATTCAAGTAAAACAGTTTTTATATAAACAAGCCTGGGAGATGGACATTTTACCAGAACATCCATTCTTTTTTTTTCTTGAAAGAAAAAAAAAAAACATTGACCAAATATTTATAAAATTTTGCATCAAGAGAAAGGTTGTGTTTTATTATCTGAAATGAGCACAAAGTACACCTTCCACAATAACACTGAAAGCAGTGCAAAGACTGACAGTGACCTCTGACTAAAGGTAGTTCTGTAAAAAGAAAAATACCAAATAAATCAGTGCCCTGCTTTGATTGTTGTAAAATTTCCTTTTTTTTTACATAAAAGTTGGTCCAAACTTACAAAAAAAGCACAAATGTGCATAGTTCAGAAGATCTGAAAGAGTGCCATAAAAAGCTGATGTCCCTAAATTTAGCATCCACTTAAAACTGCCAAAATACAAAATAAAATTCAGAACTAGAGTTTGTGAACATGTACAATCAATTTATCTAGTTTTCAGACAGCATGAGTTGTAAGCATTTTTTAATTTTTTCTACTGTATGCAAGACCCTTTTCCACATAAAAATAAAGCTGTTGAATTAACATTATTCAAGTCTGTTGAATTGCTGCTTTAAACGGCAGCTGGGGAGGGGGTGGGGGAAGAGAAGTTTTTCCAGATAAAAATGATGTGCCTGAGGAAAAACAGATACTCAATATGGTAATCCTCTGCCTCGCCCTCTCACTGCAGATGTGCTAATGTGTCCCCTGTATCCTTGAGAATAGCCAGGTCCTTGGGCAGGAGAAGTCCAAGTCTGTCCATGCATGTGGCTGATACCACTGGGGTTTTCCTGCAAATTACTTCCATAGCTATAGTTGTGCATCTTTGAGGGCAAAGAGTGAGTACTCTCTGGCCCCGTGGAGGCATCACTGCTGCTCCCCAAAACCGGGATTGGGCCGTGGCTGTATTCAAACCTATGGTCTTTATCTCCACTAAATAGCATGGGGCCAGTGTTGAGGTAAATGTCTCCATAACCAGTTACTGAGCTGGGAAAGGATTCTGAAAAGGCTGATGGAGGAGGGGCAGCACCAGAGCGAGATGAAGCAGTACTGTAGTTATCCAAAGACTGAATATCTGAGTTTCCAAGGAAACTCCTCCTTTCTAATACTCCCGATGATCCACTTCCTATTCCATCGCTACTGCTGTAACAGGCAGATGAAAAGGACGACGATCCAAAGTTATCCTTGTAGTCTGGGCCTGTTACATAGGAGTCTCTAGCCTGATAATCCACACTCGTTTGTACTGGCTCCTCTGTTGTCGCCTGAGCTTGATGCTGAGCAAGCAGCTGCAGAAGAGCTGCTTTCACCCCCGCGTGAGGATCTGTTCCTGAAGAGTTAGTTACAGGCAAATGCTGATTCTCTGTCCGATAATCAAGGTCTTCATCAGTGAGAGGCGGAGGCTCCGGTGGCTCAGGGGGACGCTGATCTGGAGGCAGGATCCGAGGGCGCTCCTGTTCGGGTGTTCTGTTTAGAAGCCTCATCTCAGGCTGCCTAACCAAATCCTCTTGACCTAAGAAGATGAAAAAGAAAAGCTTTGGAATAAAACCATACAGTAACAGTACCAGAAAGGAAAGGACTTCCCTGGAAAAGCAGGTTTGTTACTTCAATTCTCAATAACTTATTAGTTAAATTTACCAGTAGTTAATACAGATTATTTTGGAGAACAACATTTGGCAACAGCTCATTTGCCTCAGGAACATGATGCAGGTTTCTTCTTCAAGTAAGATTACCAGTAAACCAGTTAAAGAAAAAAAAGTAAGAGTTCCCTAAGAACACTCCACCAAAACCAAATAACCAAAACAAAACTCAAGTAACACATAAACACTAGAAAATTCAAAGAGGGATCAGGAAAGATTCACAAGTAGGATAAAAGTCTCGACAGACAAAAGGCCACCCTATCAAGGAACATCAAAACTCTAGGTTTAAAAAAAAAAAAAAAAAAAGACAAAAAACCACACCACTCAAAAAAAAACCCAAAACCAAAAACCCTCAGAAAATAGCCCCAAAGCACTTCAGAATATTTCTTTCAACAGCTGCAAACCACAAAGCAATATGTACACCACCATACAATAAAAACTGAAACAGCAATCCAAAAAGATGAACAACAGAGCTCTAAACAGGGAGAAGACTATGGAAGCCTCGACTATACCCCAATGGAAACCTTTAGCCACGTGTGCTAAGTTACAAATAGCCACTTACAGAATTGGACACTAAGCAATTGCTCTAGTCAGCATTAAAACCCCCAAATAAAATATCCTCTCACCAAAATATGTTTTACCTAAACGCACAGTCAAAACTGGCAAATTCCATTCATGCATCTGCTAGAAAATACTGTCTTCTCCACCACACGCATCACTAAGAAAACCCAGAATAATGATGGGTGTTTCATCACTAATACCTGTGTACCTCTTAGCATGGGGATCGTAGTTTTCTCTGTCTGCACAGCACCTGTTACACTAAGACACACCTTCTATGATCCAGACATACAACATGACAAAATCAATTTAATCTCCTATACTCACACAGATTCATATGGCAAACATGTTAATTCTCTACCCCAAACCATTACACCTTCACTGCTTAAGGTATTTGCTGGTTAACAATAAAGGCCTTCAGTACCTGCAGACATATATAATGACTTGATCAGATGTGGGTAGCCAGGTGCCGGAGATTCCACGTCGTCCCGGCTGACAGATGCAGGAGTGGAGGGCTCTGGAGGCTGCCTGAGTTGTAATGACATTTCATTTCCTGATCCGTTTTCCTTCTCCTCCAACACAAAATCTTTTTGTTTTGTTTGCTGAGCCTTTATTAACTGAGACAACAGAACAGCAAATGCACTCTGCACAGCTGCCTGGGCAGCATCAGTCTCAACTTTGGGCTGTCCCAGCTGCGCAGGTGGCACGGGAGGCTGGGTGACGATCTGCTGTTTTAGAGGCTCCTGCTCTGGTGGGGGTGGTGGAGGCGGCGGCGGCTGCTGCTGCTGTTCTGACTGTTTTTCACCTGCTGACAAAATTCCAGCAGGAAGATTTATTTTATTTAGTTGCTGCTGAGTCTCTGGGTTTACCTTAATATTCAATACTTGGGCAAACTGTGCCAAACTAACACTTGTTTTAGACTGTAGCAGGTTTAGCAGGATTGCCACTTCATTCTGGTTTAACTGCTGTCCAGTGCTTGTTTTCGCTAAAGACAAAAAAGGTGTTTTTAAGTATTATTTAGAACTTGCACATTTCAGAAACTCAAAAGAAGACTAATCTAGCATGGCTGACACAACAGGCAAAGCATAGGTTTGGACAACATAGAAATGGAATGCTTTTATGTATCAACTGCCTTTGGGGGAGTATCTAAAGGAAATGGAATAGTAAGATCCAATATAAAGAAAGTGACTTCCATGAGGTGCACACATGCACTTGGACAGATGGAAAAACATCAAGATGGAGCTCAATTTTCTGCAACACAACTAAGCTGGGGCTTAAGGCACTTGCTTTAGGCAGCTGTAAGATATCCAATCCCTGCAAAATTTCCTATCTTTGACATATCACATCCCTTTAAAAAGCAGCAATCTGCAAAATGCATTTCCAGTCATATTCTGGCCCATTCTAATTCAGCATCTGAGTTCTAACACCTGCACAAGCGACCAGGATCTAGGTGGCCCAGGAGCTCAGGGTATAAATGCAAAAGCAAGTGCTGTGTCTGAAGGATGAGAAGTCCATCACTCAGTAGCAGGAAACATGTAATGATAAACAGTTTCTTCATTTAAATGGAGTTTGCCACAAATAAGAAGAGATTATGATGATGCAGGGCCATGAATAAGGAGGTTGGGATATCGAAATAATCTATTAGCTTCAAACCACCTGTTGTGGTGGTTTATTTTGAAAGAAGTGAAGCAGCATGGATTTAAACCAGCCCTAGGAGTAGATGGCTTAGAGATGAAAGTAGTTAAAAATTAGAAAATGAGTATGTGTGTGTGTGAGTGCGCTGGCAGAGCCTTGAATGTTTTTTAACTCAGACCAGCATGAACACATTCTGTCCTTGTGCTTGTTTACCAATATATTAATTCACAACAGATTAAAAGCCATGCACAAGAAAAAAGGTCACACACACAAAAATATTAAGTATTTGCCTTGCAAGATTTAAGAGCAGCACAGCTGGACAGTGCTGCAAAACCCACTACTGGTGGATGTGCACCACGATACAAGACTTGGAACTACTCGAGCAGGATCCAGGCAATTAAATTATCTCTTTATATAGATACAAAACTAAAACCACATTTAATTTGGCAATACAGAAAAATCTTGTGATTTATAATGTCTTGTACTGCTGTCTCATTCAGATGTTGTGATTAACAGTCGATTTTGTCACATCTGAGGATGGTATACTCAACACTACAACTTCTCTCAGACTCTCAGTGAAAATTCATCAGAAAAATGCCAAACAGAGAAACTAATCTACCTGTTCTGTAGCCTTTGGTTAGTTTCAAGTTCATTCTAACAGCAAACTGTACTTGGGAAATCTGGCAGTTTCTACCAGAACAGAATTACTGAGCTCTACACAGCTCCTGTTAAATTGCAAGATGCCTTATTGATAATATCTACAGGGCATTATGACTTCTAGAGGTTTTTTGTTTAATACAGAAGACACCTCTATGCTCCTCTGCAAATTAAAATGTCTTCTACCTAGATATATTTTTCTATGTACATAGGGGTAAAGAGCAACATAGGTCTGAATAATTATTTTTCATGGTTAGTAGTAATGACTAATAAACTAGTTTCTCATCAGGCTACCTGTTATAAAAGCACAAAGAAAATAACGACTGTCCTTTGGACTCTTTAAACTTCTAACACAGTTTTCATTTGTGGGGGAAAAAGGGTTGCAGAAAGTCATTCTTGAAAATGCTGCCAAAACTTTAACCTAAACATAAGAGTATCAGGAGCTCACAGTTGGTTTACAGTGAGAAACTGGATGAACAGGAGCAAGAGGCAGTAAGTTGCAATAAAATGTGATCAAAATAAATTTTCTATATATCTTTGTAAAGATTATTTGGAGCTCTGTTCTACTGTTAAATTAAGAGTTGATTCAAGATGGTTAGTATTAAAGACTTTTCAGGCACTATGACTGCATTAACTGTTTGTTTTTCAGCTGAACTCCTATATCAATGCCATAGGATTTACGGTCACTTTGCACAGTAAAAAATGGTTTACATTAATCTTCCAAGGTATCCATTTGGTGTTGTTACTCTGTGTATTTCTACATCTTGTAATATAACATCTAAAGTTTTTAGAGGTGTAATCCAAGTAGAAGGTAATTATAAGAACTGAAAATATTACTGACCAAGTGCTACACTAGAGTTGCCCTGAGTTTTGAGTTGGGAAGAAGTTTGCATGCCTTGTGGGGTGTTGGTTCTGCTTTCATCCATGCCTAAGGACAGATCCTTCCTAGGGACTTTAGCTGCTGTTGAGTCATCAGTCATGCCCATCTGCTTCTGCCTTCTGCGTTTCTTACTCCACAGCTCATGGCAATCCTGCCACAAAGGAAGGCTGCAAAGAATGATTAGAGATAATCAGTTTTATCCCAGAACTATTTTTATTTTGTTAAGCTATACTGGTAAAATAAATATTTAAATTATACGTAATGTATAATTACGTTATACATAATGTAACTTCTGAAATATGAACATACTGGAATTCAGAAATACATCAGAAAACACTCAAAAGCCAGCAAAATCTCAGATCTGCTTTTTCTGGCTGAAATCTCTTCACCGATTGCCTGTTTCAGAAGCCCAAGTCCTTCCAGCAGAAAAGGGGAACATGTATCTTAAAATGAGAATGTTATTTTCTTGAATTCATACTTATGAAGCGCCTAATTATTTGTGTAAATCAAGACTTCAAAATCGATGCTGCACACTTGCTACAAAGTAGCATAGCAGATAATAAAGTTATCAATATGAAAGTAGTTTTTTCAGGGTCCTTCTGTCCACCTGCCGCATTCGATCAAGTATTTGTCCACAATAACAGACATGGCTATCTAGTATTTATAGTGTAGAGCACAGCTGGACAAAAAGGTAGGAAGAAAAAAAAAAGTTGCAGAAATAAGTTGCATGAATAAATAGCATTTAACACTAGCAAAGCTGGGATACTAGGAAGAACAAGGGATGTCTCAGTCCTTTAAGACAGACAGAGGCAGAGGCAGAAGTCTCCTAAGAAATTCATCAGCCACTAGTTGGGTCCTTCCATTACAGTTTCCTGCAGACAGCTCAATTTTGATTTCCTATGGAACATGAAGACCCACCCATAGATAACAGGAATACTGAGATAGGTAGTTAAAACAGTGTTTTATGTTTTCCTATTACATATTAGCAACTGTCTTAGCAGTTCTGTCACCCAGGAACACAGAGAAAATTAGGTGACAGATGACAAGAGACATTGGAAAGGCAATTATGACACCTGCTTTACTCTCCCTCCACATAGCATGTCAAAGACTAGCCAAGTATTTTCTGAAAAACAAGTGGAAACAAGCAAGAACTCACTGCAAGAAATATCCTACCATCCTTGCCATCAGCACTGTCATTGTCTTTGAATGAGTAGCTGCTTCTTCCTAAAACAGAACTTCAGTCTTTCAAGAGAACACTCAACACTTTCCTCTGCATGCTGCAAGAAGTGAGTGTAGTTCTTAATTTTTTAAAAGGGCACCAATGACTAGTTTGTTTTCAATTACCATATATCACATTCTAGAATGGATGCATTACATGTCCTTGAAGAATAAAAATTCTTCCCATTCACTTACTTTAAAATGCACATAAAGCAACATTCTGTACAAGTGGTTCTGAGACTCAGCAAACAGCCTAAGATTGCTGATTTCTGATTTTCACACAGTGATATAGTCATATTCAGGCAAGGAAACCTCTTAGCCTCATGTTTCAGGAGCATTAGTAGCATGTGCCCAGAAAGGCTGTGAAGTCTCACTGGAGATATTCAAGAACCACCTGGACATAATCCTGTGCTCTGGGATGACCCTGCTTGAGCAGGGAGGTTATACCAGATGACCTACTATAGTCCCTTCCAACCTTACCCATTCTGTGATTCTGTGTAACAACCATGCAAATGTAATAGGTAAGTCTTGAGAGTTGTAATAAAATCCTTAGATAAAACACAAACATGTTTTCCAGTTGGTAACTAATTAAAAAGAAATCAGTACAGGTTGCCTTAAAGTTCACTTTACTCAAACAATATTGAACATTTTATGTTCTGACAGCTACCTTGAGGAAAGAATGAGACCTGCAGATTGTGTAATACTCATTGTTTTCCTCAGAGCCTGTTTCAATATTATTTGTACTGATTAAAATGACAATTAGGTCACTGCAGAAATCCTACTGGACACTGCAATACACTGCCCTCAGAGAAAACTGACAGGAAAAATCCTGCACTGAAGTATTTCACTTGAACTCCCAGGTACCTTTGCAGAATTCTACACCCAGTGTCATTCTACCGTCGAAGAAGGCAAGATTCCTGGAGGACCTCAAAACCCTTGGAAAAAGTAGACACCGATAAACAGAGATAAAAGGGGAATGATGTTTTCTGAACATCATAAACATTCACAGAAGAGTATTTTCTTTAAAGGAAGTAATTCAGTAACTAGTTCTAGGAATGACAAATGAAACAATTCTCAGATGCTCACAAGCACTGCTATCACGGTGTAAGAATCACTCAGCAGCACAACCACTCTACTGCAGAATCACCATTCAACAACTGTATATACCAATGTTTTTCTTCTGCCACCATCTAATTAATTTAACTGAAACGTAATAAGCTTCATGAAATCAGTGCACATTCCCATTTCACAGAGGTAAGGACCATTACCAATGGAAATTACTTACTCTGGAGGAGGCATTTTAGATGGTTCCACATCTCGCAGAAACTCGCACTGAAGAGCCTGTTCAGCTGTGCAGCGTTTGCTGGGATCCAGAGCAAGCATATAATCGAATAAATCTAATGCAGCAGGTGGGATGCTACAAAAGTGCAAAATGGAGAAAAGGATTGCATTTTTAACTTTGTATCATACACTTCCATGCAAAATTTTAATAAATGCATCCCTTCCAAGATAATTGATCATTAACTCCTCAAATAACTTATATACTAACAAAATCCACTCACAACCTGAGCATGATATCAAAGAAGTAGAGATAAACTTCACCTTTTTACTACTTGTGCAAACATATAACATAAACAACACAAAGCAAAGAAAGCTTAATTGTTTAAATGTTGTCCTACATAAAAACAGCCCCAAATTTTTAAGCCTAGACTACATTACTTCATACTTTGGAATTTAACACCTAGGGATTTCTTCTTCCGATTGGTCCATGGACAATAATTTTATTGCTTTAAAGATATTAGTATGAACAGATGATGCATTTCTCCAGAAACCCAAAATACCTGAAGGAGGGGAACAAACCCTTTAAAACAACCTTACAGCTGTTTTCCATAACTTTCACTTGTGATATGTGTACAGAACTAGTCCAGTGGTAGTACTTTAGAACCATCCAGTTCAGATAACTCCTCTGTGTTGAATGATTTATAACCCAAAAGACTGTAATGTTAACCAGATCACATATACAGCTGTAGAGCCAGTTATACTAATAAAAAACAATCAAGATTTTTGGACAGGGGCAACAAGCAGGTGTACCAATCACGGAAAACAAATGTTTCCTTAGGTGAAAGCTGACAGGTGGCTGAAATTTTAGGGCCTTCTTTCGTCTTCTTGATGTTCCTATTAAATAAGGGTTAATACAAGCTCTGTGGGTATCATGGGAAGGACAAGAACCTAAAGCCATTTTTCTTTACACTTGATCTATGCTCATTCTCTGGAAAATATTGAAGTTCATAAAGTCTCCAGGAAAACTTAATGCTATTACAGTTGACTAAATTAATTCTTCATCCTTACAAAGCAAACTCTTCTCTCAGTTTTCGTCGATACTGCTTCTTTGGTTTCATTGTGTTGAAATAAGCTAATTTTATAACATCAGGCCACACTGCTGGACAAGGACTCCCGCAAATTCGGCTGTACCAAAAAGAAAAGAAAAAAGTGTATGAGATCCAACCCACAAGTGAGCACAGCTGTCATTTTATTCTTGCATGTACAGTGAAAACCAAAATAATTTTCAATTTTAATGCTCAGGTTATTTTTAGCTAAAATTTCTCTACTGTCAAATGCTCAACACATTAAATAATGGGGAACTGCCTACAAAGGGTAATCACCCCGCCCAAACTAAACCTACTGTTTCTGCCTCAGCCCAGCCCACACATCCTTCACTATGTTTGAAAAGTACTCTGGGTATTTGACTTGAACTGGATAACACACAGTTAGAATAATTTTTATGTCCTTAGCTCCCAACACCACTGACAATATACCAAATGGCTGAAAAACCCCCTTTTCACTGAGAATTTATTAAACACTGAACACACAAGGGGAAGGGAAAAAATCTCAGTAAGGCCTCAAGGCAGAAGCAAGATTTGACCACTAGAAAACATCTGTATTTTTTACTTCAGTCTATGAGTTTTATGTGTCAAGCCTCACCTATCTCCACAAATGGAGTTGCCCACAGTCTTATTTCTGCCACTCCATCCCCACTCACTTTATTCAACACTTCTAAGCAGAAGAACTAAGGAGGCATTTCCATATACTCAAGGCTTCAAACTCTGATGCAGGCAATCGAAAAAGGACATTTTGCAAATACATTTCCCTAGTTCAGCCCTCCTATTTACTAGATTTAAACTGTTAGTGTAAGAGAACTAATGATCTATTAGCCACGCCTCAAATGCTATGCAAACGAATCTGACTTTACACTGTTTGGGGTATGTAACTTTCAGGAGGGAAAAGAAAAATAACACATTTCTCTCTTCCTATGAGAATTTACTTCAGCTCTACCTTTGAAAATTAAAGTAAATGCATTGCAGCAACAAAGAGGAAAAATGCAGATGCTTCCAGCAGAAGGGAACTGCGAAGTTTTAGGTTTCTGTACCAGAGATACAACACAAAGAAAAAAAACCTCAAATGACTCATTGCAACATTCTTCAATGCCATCTAGTGCTCAAAAGCAAAATTTCTTCAACTTATGAGTTTAACTCTCCTTACACTGAAAATGATCACTGATATGCCCTGCAGCTCCTAAAAATTTGTCCAGGTTGGTTAATAACACTTTACACAGAAACATGCTACTGTTCAATCTGTTTTGAAAAACATCTCAATATATATCTTTGCAATATTTTTTATTAAGTTTATTTTTAAAATAATGTTGAACATTTACTGTTCAGGTTCTGTAAGTTCTGTAGAACTTTTCCCCTTGTTTCTAGGAAGAGGACCTCTCCCTGCTTATAAAGTCAATTATGATTTCAGAATCAAGCAATTTTTGCTTGCTGAATAAAGGGAAAGAAAAAAGATGCTCTGGTTCCACTGAATTAAATACCTATCATTCTATGATTTATTGAGAACAAGGAAAGGAACAGAATATTTAACTCCATCAAGTGTCTAGTGGTTTGTAAGGGAACAGAAATATTCCCACAAAAATAATAAAGCCCAGGTGCGTATGTGGTAGGCTTGAAACAAGAACTCAAGGCCAGCAGCATGCCAAGTACCCACTCCTCTCAAATCCCACTTGTCCTTATTATTGTCTGTGTTCTTAATTTGATTTGTTGCAAGGAAGTTGCAACATCATCTTAAAAAATAATGGGCATTTTGATTACTCTCTCTTTACAACTTCAGTAATAGGCAACTCAAGCCATTCTACAAAAAACCCTCTTATAATCAACTGTACATTGCTAAGAGCACAGAATACTCACAACAAAAAAAAAACCCCAAACCTTTCTCCGTGTTTGTGCAAAAGTCACTTGCTTTACACACCCCTCAGAACCTCTTAACATCTCACTCAGGGCAATAACTGAGTACTTGTGAATATTCACAGTGCATTATCTCTGATTTTAACACCAACAAAAGAAACCTGTCAGTTTACGAGGCACCTACTATGGGTCAGTGCTTGCAAGTTACCTTATGAGTTCCAGCTGTGCAAGTTCTTGATTTGCTTGAAATATAGGCTTTTTTGTAAAAAGTTCACCCAGGATGCAGCTGTAAAACAGTGTTGCATATTTCCATCATTATGGCTTTCAATACAGATTGATAGAAACATTTAAGATATATTTTTGGCTTGTTTTTGTCCTTGCTACACTTCTGTCCAAACTCTTACCCACAGCTCCAGACATCAATAGCTGGTGTGTATCTTTCTTCTCCAAGCAGAAGTTCAGGAGGCCGATACCATAACGTTATAACTTTGTTGGTATATGGTCGGCTGTTGGGGGGAGGAAAAAGAGAGAACTATCATTTTACTATGATCTCACCTCTGAAAAAGTGATACCTTAAGGACTCTGTGATGCTGTACAATCTTCCACTCTTAATTTTTGTCCTGCAAAGCGGCAACTGCACAAAAGCAAATGCAACTGTTTGACCAAGGCTATCAAAGGCTAGATTGAAGATATAAATAATAATCACACAGACATCTCGATGCTATGTGAATTCTGTACCTCAATTACTACTCAGAGAGCAATACTATATATTTACAGTACCAGTCATTTCAGGACCAGGACAACCTGCTTGGATAAAACCAATAATTTTCAGGCAAATATTGATTATTAGCATCCTGAATATAAGACCTCTTACAAGCATTTTAAAAAGAAGAAAAAAAAGTCACTTTTCTCTCTTTAAGTAGAGACACAAAGCTTTTTCTCAGACTACATCCTTCAACAATTTTGATTCCAAAGCCTGGAATGCTTCCAATATCTTCCTATATTTCACAACATCTTTAATCCTCTACAGCTCTAACCAGAAGTTCTGGTCACTGGGAATAATCCTTTCCACCCTCCCACTAAAGGAAGGATTTCCACTATCTGAGACACACATTTTTTATGTGTCCAGGCTGAGATACAGTATCAACAGTTCAGATTGGAAAGCAAAAAACAGATGTTCAATTTTAGGTTTTGTTTCAGCAAGGGTGTTTTAAAAGTGATCCCAGAATTCTTTCAGTTTTAATAATTCACTCTTACCAACACCAGGTAACTCCAAATAGAAAGCAGAGTAATATTAATTGTGGAGTATGAGTGACCATAGAATGAAGTCTAATAAGCTCTTATACTCAGTCGTACAGGTATCATTTCTGCAAAATCATCGAGTATTTTTTTCAATAACGAACTCCACAATTCATTTTAAAAATGCAGCATGTTTCTGGAAACAATCCTGTCATTTATCATATTTATCTCTGAAGTAAGCATTCCTCTATGAAATGTTTACATGGTATGGACTTTCTCTACAGATACACTGCTCATATATATTAGTTCATGATGCTCTTTATTTGAACAGATGTCTTCTCATGCAATCTGTCATATCTCCTACTCCAAACACGTTAAATCCACCAGAATAACGTTTAAAGGAGCACAACTACAACAACCAGTGGGAATTTATTTAAATTAAATTTTTATTTCCTGCCTGTTATGCTCCTACTAAATTCTGTACCCTTTTAAACAGTCTTAAATTCCAAACAACAGGAAACCAAATGCAAAATACATGAATTTAAAGCAGTAGCTATTATATACACTTGTTGGTATACATTAATTATGTCTGTTACTGCAGGTCAGAAACGACTTAGGAGGGAAATGAATGACAAAAGAATTGTCAAAAATCTACTAAGGAGATTCTAATTATCCTCCCAAGTTCAACTGGCAATTCTATTAGCTACCTTAATTACATTTTAATCTTGGTTTCATTTATGTGTAATGGCATAATATTGTTGTTTGATGCACAGTAAAACCTGTTATTTGCACTATAAAGACACTGAACTTTCAATCCTTAATGAACAGTGAGTTTTACAAGCAAAATATAAATTCATTTAAAAACAGATATTAAAAAAAAAAACAAACAAAACAAACAAAAAAAAAACCACCAAAACATGGCAAACCAGAGGAAAAAACCAAACCATTAGGTCAGTTTGGTGCACGTTAAAACAAGAAGGTAGGATAACAAACCATTTTATTATAAGTACATCCAAACCCAAAAAATAAAAATAATTAGGCAGCAGCTGCTTAAGATCTTACCCTGCTACTATACTCAACAGTTTTCATAACTGTACTTAAGCGCATTTTCCTGAAATAACAGCTCAGAATACAGTGAAACTAAGGCTATCAGGTTCATCAACAAGCCAAGAGCTCTGTGAGAAGACAATAAACCCATAAAGCTAATATTACTGATATTATTTCCCAAATTAGCATGCAGAGATCAAAGTAAGCTCAGGTATACAACCACCTCATGTACATACCGGTGCAGTGAACATTCAGCTTGAATTTTGAAAACTCAGTTCCACATGAGAAATACAACATTACAAAGTAAATACTGAAGTTCTTAATCATAAGAAACAACTGTGCACCTGTTTCCTGGAGTACGAGCATAATGAAGCCAAGAACAACAGAAGCACAAGTCACAAGAAGTTTCAGGATAACTTTTATTTAAACTTGTATCTCTGTTTCCAGCAGATTCAACAGCACTGACTGCCTAAGGAATACAATGAACCTTTTCAAAGTTAAGGTTACATCTTACAAAAAAGTAACGCTCATTGAATAGGAACAGTATATTATTTTGTGCCAGCAAAAAAATTTGCTTTCCCTAAATAAAATCTTCAGTATATCAACACAAAAAAAATATACTTTAGGTTTACAGGACCAGAAACCTAGGACTGTAACTCTTGATTTCCAGTCAATATATGGCCACTCTCTACAGTTATTTATCCAGAACACCTGGAAAAGCAATACACTTGCACAAAGAGACTTTTGTGATTTTATGCAGTGGAAGACAATGTGCACTTCTTTAAATTTCCTAAGCTATTACAGTACAATAAGTTTTCCTCTAAACAAAACAATCTTCTGGCTCTCATTAAAGAGTTATGCAAAAAGATTAAACTTATGAATTCTTTTTCACAGTATAATTGTATCTTACCTTTCTTCAGAGTTGTACAGCCGAGCAAGCCCAAAATCCGCGAGCTTTATCTGCCCTCTGGTGGAAAAAGCAAAGAATTATTTATGGTTAAACCTGTTGAGATTTTCTCCCCAAAATCAGGTGGCATTTAAGACTGAGACAGCTGCAACTGATCTTTACCAAACCACATTAACAAAGAAGCAATGCCTTGCAATCTGTGCATCTCTTCAGTAAACAAAAAACACTAACATACTTAATAGCAAAGACAAGTAAGCTAAATTAGGTATGCTTATCAAATGGCATTTACATCACTGGATGTTAGTAAAAATTTAGGTGCAGAATATCTGCAGAAAAAAAAAAAAACAGAGGGAGGAAACTGCTATTTTCTCATGCCTTACTGCTAGCATGAGCATTTGTGTAACAGTCACACTTCCTTCTGGGAAGCCATCAAAGTCCTGTTCTGCTCTTGTAGAGTATAAATACAGCCTTTAAATCAGGGTGACTGACCAGATAAGGGCTTCTATTTTTGCCAACAGCCAACTTGCTGAATGACACAACCCCTAACCCATTCCTGAGTTTTCCCATATACGAGGGGAAGAGTAGAAGATACAGAGCTCTTTCCTGGCAGTTCCCACAGCTAAAAGGCACTGCTCAGTGACCAGAAAACCCCTGTAGGATCTGGATGATTTAAACAGAAAGCTATCTGTGAGCTTCTCTAATCCATTCTAAATGAATGTTCGACTGTTATACGTGAGTTTGCTTTTCTATACTGATGAGCTTTAATATCTCCCATTACTTCCAAATACATGTTATTCTATCAAATTAGCGCAAGACTTGCTGAGATGCATAAGAATGAAAATTTTGTGGTAATAAAATATATGTTATAGTTTCCATCCGCTTTTCTCCTCTGATGTATACTCAGATTTGCTGTAACACTTGAAGAACCCCCATAAACAAAGAAATGCTCCCCTCAAATATACATCCTTACTCCTCAGAGAGGCTATTTGTGAAAGATAAATGTCTTTGCTCAAAAATTTGTTGAAGTTGCATATCTAAAAGATACATAATCCAAGTGTTAGGCTTCAGGCTGTAACTGGTAATGGAATTTTAGAAACACTGGCTTTAAAATTATTCAGATCAACTATCAAATTTTGTTTCTACCAGTGGAAAAACCTAAAGATGCTTAGAAAATATCCTCAGGGAAAAAAAAAACCAAAACTCTGTATCCTGGATTGGAAGGAGCACAGTACAATAACAAGCTCCTCCTTTACCATAATTCACTCTTCTCCGCTACCAGGTTACAGCTCAGCTTCTGAGTTCCCAAAGGTGCACAAACCCTGGAGATTAGCAGGCAATAAGATTCGGTGTGGGGGCACAGTGAGTGATGGGGAGGAACATGTACATCTGTTCAAAAGTCTGTATCATAATCTGGCAAGACTGCGATAGGATCCAGAGTTGAAAATAATCTAATGTTATTTCACTCTAAGGGAAAAAGGAGGGGAAAATGGAAAATTTAATTTGGAGAAAGCTGAGAGAAAACTAGGGTCCCTACCAAAAGAGATCCATTTTGCCCAGTATTTCATCTCTAACAGCAGCAGTAGATTTTTAGGGAGAACACATGAACACCACTCCCTTTAGGGCTCATCTTCCTTATACTTAACCACCACACACAATCATTGTACTGAAGATGCTAAAACAGGTATTCCTGTCCATTCTTATTACCAGGTGCTAATGATCCTATCTCTTGAATGTGTCTCATCTTTTTGAAATTCCTGACACTACCCAGAAAATCTCCTGTGACGACAAATTCCAGAAGCTGACTGAGTACCTGCCCTGTAACAATACTCTTTTTTGCTGTTATAAACCTTGTTTTTATAGTTGCTCCCCGGATTTAGTACTGCAGGTTTTGATGTACAACAGTTTGTAATAAAGTCGTCCACTACCTTCACACCAGCCTTTTATTTGCTGCTGCTGCACACCAAAAGCAGCAAGGTTACTAATATGATTTGTAATTACGAAGTGTTAAAGCTGTAAGAAACAAATCCTTCTCCCCATTTGATTGTAGTTACAACTGCAAGCCTGAGGAACGTTTGAACATGCCTGATCAAATAATTTTTAAAGCATTATCCTGACTGATGAAGATGAGGACCTCAGAATTATTTCACAAAGAACCAGCCACATTTCCATCTTGAAACGAGATGGCAAAAAGAATACATGTCAAACACTTCTGTCTTACAATTCTGTTTTAATATATTTGAACTCAGATAATTTCCCCCCAATACTCTGATTTAAAAGACTCAAGTTTTAATCCTGCTGTTTTAACACAGATAAATTTAACACATAATTGCAGAACCCAGTGTTAAGCAGAAACATTACCATATTAGTATTTTGCAATTGATTTTGAAGAAACTAGGAAATCTAAAAAAGTAAGTTTTGCTAATGACTCAAAACAGGTAAAGTCTGAAGATTAACAGAAGGACGTGAACATGTTAACAGACAATTTTTGTTACAGACTTAAGTAATATCCATACCTATTATTTAGAAGAATATTTGAACATTTGATATCTCTGTGCAAAAAGTTCTTCTTGTGGCAATAGGCCAAGCCCTCCATCAGCTGTCTCATAAAAGATTTAATATGATTTTCATTAAAATGAACCAAACCAGATTCTAGCAGTCCCATCAAGTCATGGTCCATATATTCAAATACCAGGTAAAATGCACCTAGAAAAAGAAAGGGAAAGGATACAAGAAACAGATATAAAAACTGATGTAACAGTAGTCTAAAGCATTGTTGTTACTTAGCTTTTAAAATCAGAAGTATTTTCATGCAATTGTTTACATTTTCTTCAGTATTTATAGCTGTACCTCATGTCCGATAATAGCAGTTAAATATAGTGCAGTAAAATGTTTTCATAAAACTGCTTTTCCATGTAAACAATTGTACTAGTCTAATGTTTGTGAAAACAAATATAATGCTACCATATGATGCTTTAATCTAGATGGACATGTGCCCTCCCTATGCTCTCAGTCTCCATATATTTATTGAAGAAAACCTGTGTTAATATTCCCTATATAAAGCTTGGGGAGAAATACAGAAACAAAATATGTACAAGCATTATTAATTCATCTGTTGTGATTCAGAGACTGATTTTTAAAAAATATTTCTGTGTAATTGGGTCAGAAATAAGCCTGCCCTTCTCAGACTAAAGATACCCCTAAGACAGGACAAAATGAGAAAGCAGAACTAAGCTATCAGTAACAGCACCTCTGCAAAGACGGAGTTCATATTTCAAGTTGCCACATACATACATTAAGCACAAGAGAATCTGGTCTTATCTCACATCAGCACGTGTAATTCCACAAATAAGCTATTAAAGCTGAGGCTCTTGGATACATGTAACTCTTATACTCTTAGTAACTTTGATACTCTTAAAGAGGAAAAGTGCTGACTGCTTCAGAAGCAGCAACAACCAATCTCCAGCACAACCACTCCCAATACAATCTACATTTTTGTACTTTGTTCCTTCCCTTATAAACTCTGGGACAGAGAGGACAGTGAAGCCCCTGCAGAGCACTGGTGGTAGTGGAAGAAACCACAGTCAAGAGGGTCTGTCTACCTTGCATTTTGAAAAATCTCCTCTCAAAGCCACTACTTCAAATAGCTTCTGCCCAACAAGAACTCATTACAGGTTCCTGCTCCTAAATAAGAAGTTTCAACTCAGAAACTCGTGGAAGTCTTGGAGCAATAACGAGAAGTCAGCTTGACAGAACACACAGTCACATTCTAAAGAACTGACTCGTTTTCTTGTACAGTAGCTAAAAACAGAAGAAAGAATGCTAAGTCCATCTGCTATTTAACAAGCAGGAAAAAGATTACTCATACAGTAAGTGTTAAACTTTTAATAAAGATCAGCAAAGATCAGCTAAACCACAGGACACTGCATAAGACACTCCAGAGTTCACTGTTTTTAATTTAGGTGCCTGTCCTGCTGTATGTTATACAGAGGAAGCAAAATACTCATCATAAAATACCATAAAATACCCCCGTACAGAGGAGGTGAATCAAGCAGGTACAACAAAACCCCATCACTTCAAAGAAGAGAAGGAAGTACAAAGAGCCACGAATAACCAAAACTCTGCTGTGTTACTAACTGCATAACTGAGTTCACCAATGCAGTTCACCAGTCCAGCATGGAAAAGCACAGAGGCACCTAATCTTGGTCTTTTCAAACAAGATGGCAATCTGCTGTTAGCTCTACTTCAATGACAACTGCTGAAGTATGAACCATGACGTATTTTAAAATGCCTTGCAACAAACACCTGATATTAATGTTGCAGTTGTCACAATAACCTAGATATGCAATTCAGAGGATGTCAGCTCAACAAAACTGAATACCAGTGAATCTTGGTTATCTTCTTGCTCTGGAATACAAGGGAAAGCTAATTCTGTCATGGCAGCTGGCTGCATGTGTGTACATGACGAGGAGAGAGACTGACTGCAGACCTGTTTAGTGAGAACAGCTGAACAGAGTCCTCTTGTTTATATGCAAAGTAGGCTCCACGACTTGAGTAATTTCCTGCTCCGTCAGTAGCTCCCAGGAATTTTTCACTGCTATTTATAACCAGCAATCACAACTGGTACCCTCATACAAGAGGGAAAGCTGACAACAATGGAGACAACTCATAAATAAAGCAGAGTAGTACCTGGGAGATGACATCTGATTATTTATATTCTCTGCAACTCTCATTAAGAAACATACACTAGAACAGTAAAAATGCTAAATGTTCTTTCCATATAAAATCAAGAGGAAATTCACAGATCCATTACACTTGTGCATTACTACTTATTTCCTACCCACATGCTAGACAATGTTAGAATTCATTTTAAAAAGGAAAACTTAGAGCTGAATCTTTTTCATTCGCAATGAGAAACTATTAGTCTACTAACTTCTGCAATCTAACCGTTAAAACCTGGTTAATAGTATTACTCAAACTATATTTGAAAGTGACTGTAGCTGCAAAAAAGTTATCAAGCAAAATGAAATGAATCTCCCATTAGTTCATTCCTAGGCAAACACGGTCCCCTTTTCTGACGGAGATCTACAGTTTCTGTCAATAAAATAGTTACGTTATTCCATCTGATAATTTCAAATCTCCATTGCTTTTCATCAGATTGGGGGATCTGATCCTTTTTAATAGGGAAAGAAGCTATAGTTATTCAGGAAGAAGAAACAGTCCTTGAACACTTCACAAGTGAACTGTGCACAGGCAGAAGCGCACTTACTACAACTCAGTCTGAGTTCAAGTTTACAGCATACTTTAGTTCTATCAAAACAAATGCCACATAAATATCCATTTCTCAAAAAAGGGAAACATAACAGTAAAACCAATGGTTTGTTCCTTTATTAAGGGAAGACATCTGATAACCTGGAAGTTTCACTTTAAAATGACCTTTTGTTTCATGCTAGCTTTGCCCAGTGTCCTCATTTCTGGAAGCAGTGTCATAAAAATATGAAGCTCTCTTAACAGTAAGGTGCATGCAATTCTAAATGAACCAAGCATTATTTATTTGACTTTAAAGCTCTTCATCTTACTGCTGTTATGTTATAAAGACCTGCACTTCCCAATAAGTAAGTACCTGTGGGGTGGGAGGAAGCCTAGAGTCCATTTCCATACACAAGTGCTAACCCAGGTAGTGTGTGTGTGTGGGGGGTGTCTTGAGTGCCCCACTTCCTTTGCTAATACCATGTAGTTCATCTCCTTTCCTCCATCTACTGAGATAAGAAACCCTGATGTCACTACATGTTGATGGAGCAGCAGCTGGAACAGCTGAACAGTAGTAATACTGCCTACTTCTAAATATGGGATAAGAGAGAGCAGCTGAATCTCTTAGGGAGGTACACAATTAATAAAGGAGACTCACATGGATGGAAATAATCTTCACCTTACTCCTTTTGTTTGCACTTAGAAAAAGTCATCTTTCTGACCATTTTGTCAGTTAAGATTGATGGGGTTCATCTACCAATTTAGAATAATTAAAGGATTAACACATTGCCTCCTCTTGGTCATACATTTCAAGTCACCGAGCTCCAACAGCAGCAATTTCTTAACACAAAATGAGTGGGGTAAAGTGGCATAAAGCTATGCATACAAAATAGGTAAAGCAATGAAACATGGCACTAATGATCTGTAATTCTTTCCTGAGAGGCCCAAAAAACCTACCAAAACATACTTTGAATTTTTGTGACACAGACAGGCTCTGGATTTTTTTGGATTGTCATCAAATCACACAGATCCAACAAAACAGGACATTAAGCCATGCACTTGCTCCCAAAGACACAAATGCTTCACACGGGGCAGGGGGAGGGAGAAGGTGCAGCAGGGGAGAATGATCCAAAAGCCTCTGTAGATGACAGCTTTTAAGCAAATATTTTCCCAATGTAATTCATAGGGAAGGTGTTTGATATTTCTCAAAATATCTGATTAGATACACCTCAGAGGAACCAGGAGACCAGACGTGCCTTATTATATGCAAATTTTAATTCAATTCTAGTATAAATGCTTAACAATTGTATTGAAGTGCAGAAAGGCTTTAAAACAAACTCAGGATCCCTGCCTCATTCAGTGCATGGTATGTACAATGCTGAGTTGTTGCACAGATTTTCAACATTTGTTCTGTACTCACTGTTCAGAATGGGGCTTTATTGGATTTTCATTTTGCTAATAAAGCCTCCTCAGCTTCTTCTACACAACACAGTTTTCCCCCTTGATTGATTAAATACAATTGGATTATAGTTACTCTTCTATTCCCTTAACATTTCTCTTTCAGTACTCATGATACGTTATATTGTAAGAGTTTTAAACAGGATTTTATCGAACACAGCTTGAAAACCAAAGAAAAAACTCCATTAATTCTTTGGAGTTTCTTACATTTGAATTTTATAAAGTCCCTTAAATAGACATTTATCTTGTCTTTCTACTGATGTTTTATTAATCTATTTTATGATTGGCAAAACACCAAATATAGGCATAGCCACTGAATTAATCACCTGAAAAGAAACCATTGATGCTGCACTATTTTTTTAAATGTATTTTCACCCAATATTAAGTTTCTATTTAATGATAATGTTATTCTTGTTATTCTCCCCTTGGAAAGTTTAATTGCATAGTCCTCTTGAAACAAATCCAACCCAAGCTCCACGTAGGTCCTGAAATAGGTACACAGAAACCTGGGATTAAATACTGTCCTTGTTTCATCATATACTACAGGGAAATAAGAAACCAAACAAAAAAACCCCACACCTTTAAGCAGAAGAACAGAAATATTTGATTAATCATCAGGGATTTTTCTCATTTTGCCATAGATCAAGTTGAAAAGCCACACAATCAGGTCTGCACTCATTCCAGACCAGAGTCCAGTACAGCACACACAAATGGGTAGCACCACTCAAGCAATCACACTATTCCTGATAACTTACCTTGTAGCATGAAAACTATTTGACTAAGACATTTCTATCAGCTATTTCAGGAGCAGCAAGTCACACTGGAGATCATTAGAGGTTTCTGAAATTCTGCTCAGTTTGGTTTTACTCAGCTTCCTAGGAAACTCTGACAAAGCTAGCTTGATGTAAGTAAAGAAGCCCTATAGAGAAGCACTCTCTGATGACTACAGGATTGCTGTCACAGACTCCTTCCAAACTGTAAGCTGTCAGACCAAGTACTCCTTGACAGCTGTGAGAAAGCAACCTGCTAGTCATATGACAATGTACTACAGTCTGTGTCCTCATGTGCTACAGTACTATCAAGATAAATATCAACTTCATGCCTAGAAAGTTTGCTAATTTGTACTGCAAATCAATTCAAAATTTAACCTACAGAAACATACACACAATCCAAACAGGTAATTCACACTTATACAAAAAAAACCAACCCCCAAAAAAACCAAAAACACCACCACCACAACAACAAAGAAACAAGCCACAATGTTAACCAGATCTGTTATTACTGGTCTCCATGCAAAGTTTTACATCCTTCCTTTACATCAGGTTAGCAAAAATGCCTATTCCAGTCAAAAGGATGAAGGGAGGTCAGTCAGCACACCTACTGTGTTTACATTCACAGCAAGAAAAGCTAAGTCGGGCACTTTCCGTTTGTTTAATAAAAAGAGATCATGGCAATCTCATTGCAAGTACTCAACAGTTGAGCTAACAGCTTCCAGCTGATAAAGAGGCAACTGGTAACTGAAGGACCATCTCAAGCACCCAAAGAAAAAAAAGATGCGGAAGTCATCTAAGTGACAGACAAACCAGAGCGGACAAACGCACAAAATAAGAAGGGCGGTTTTTTCCAATGATTCACTTTATATCAAATAAAGTGACTCAACTAACTTAAATCATGAGGTGTATAGATTTGAATACATCTAGGAAATAGCTTTTTGTTTTCAACTTCTGTTTTCTTCAATTACTGTTGCAAGAGAATGTGACACAGAGTTTCTCAGACAAAACAAAGAAAACCACCATCCAAACTCTGCTCCAAAAGGACGTGAACTGAAGTTCATAAATGTGAACTCCAAATAATTTGAACTACCATGGAGCAAACAAAAAGCAAAAGTGAAGCAAAATTTAGGTGCCAGCAGACTTGGCTCGAAGTTCCAACAATGTCAGACTACTGCTACTATTGTTGAAGACATCCACAATTGTTCCAGTACTATCTCACTAGAAGAAAATTCAACAAAAACAACCAGTTCGGGAATTTAGGAAAATACTGAATGCAAACTACAGCTCATCAGTGCTATCACCCTGAGAGAAGCAAAAAAAATCTGTGGAACATATTGTTGGGTCAGCTGTACACACAAGACTGAATACAAACTACGAGTTGTGTTCCCATCCCTAAGCTTGCGTGTTCACCTATCTCCCTCTGAATGATAGGAAGGGGAGAAAAGCCCACACAACAAATATATAAAGTGGATATTCAGTGTCACCCCACCCAACATACACATTTTATTTGTCAGGATTGTGCCTCAGGATCAAGATGTTACATTACCAATTAGTAATCGGTAATGCCGTGCTCCAACTTTATCATCAAGCCTATCTCATGCATGATGAACACTGCAAAGTTAAAAACTACCGATCTGCAGTATAGACTACTATAAGACCCACTCAGCTGTGCCCAACCTAGACAAACAGCTGTCCTGCCTGATGTGCTGTATTTCCACTGATGGAAATACACTTAGAACATTTGTAACATGCTGCTCCAATGTGCTATGTTTCCTTTCTTAATGGTTGGTCTAGAAAGAATAAAACTAGAAAATACTATCTATCAAAGCCATTCTTGTCTTTAAATTTATACCCAAGCCAGCCAAGACAAAAGACAGATATACTTTCCTCCATTTTCTTTGAAAGTAAAATGCTTTGAGACAGATATTCACTTTTACATGGGAGACAGGTAATCCTCTCTCTTCCAAACTTTTGAATATGTCACTTAAAAACACGTAACCCAGCTCCAAGTATCACAACAAAGCCATGGCTTACAGTCCGATGTTACTATCTGAAAAAGCATCCTTAAATCAAGTACTGTATAAAGCAGGTCCAACACTTACATTATATACATTACTAAATTTGCTGCATTTTTACTGAGATCCAAACAAAAATCCCCACACTGCCTTAAGTGAATAAGTAGATGAGTAATATGTCAGGATATGACAGACAGCCTTAGACACAATATTAACTTTACTCATACTAACTAGAGAAATGTGTTAGCAAACATGTTCTCATTCCCTACTCTCACAAACGGGATATCAGCAGGGTTTTCCAGGTTATATTTCAAAACTAAGGTAAACATATAACAGATATTAAGCAGAAGCATATTCATCAGATGAGCAAAACACTTTGCTTCTACTGTAAGCTCTGCCTGTCTAAAATATCACTACCACTTTTCTAATGGTTCCTTGTTGAGCAGCCCACTTTTACATTTGCAACACTTTACTGTGAAAATTATCAAACTTCCTCCCACTTGCACGGGTTCCCTGCACAGACTACAATTTGGCCACAACTCAGCTATAAATCCCCATCTCACAATGAACTACTCATTAGAGAAATACAGAATACAGTGCCTGAAAAAGCCCCACAACTTCCATCTTTTCACAGACGAGACGGAACACCAGTCTCATTATCCTTCTAATGCTTTCAAAAAACTATCAGGACTTAATCAACTGTCAGAAATAAATTCTACTCTAGCATCTCCAGAGAAGCCCCTGTCCTTGCAAATATTCAGAAAATGTAATTGTTTTAATAGGCTGTTTAAATAAGAATGAGAAATTAAATTGAAATTATTATCAAAAATACAGACGGACAAAAAACTCCACATTTGAAATTAATGAGACACACAGTTTGAAGGACAGCAAAAAAATCTACAATTCAATTCTAAACATGGCACCAAACAGAAAGGGAGAAAATTAATTAATGAGTCATTAAGTTTTAAGTCAAGGCTCAGTGTGGTCTCATTAGCCAAGTAGGTTAGACCTAATTAAAACTTAGTACAAGATTCACATACAAAGCCTGAACTGGCTGTTGCAGACTGTCAGTATTTAGTGTAAGTGCTGACCACTGATCCCACACAATTCTAGAAAAATTCTCTTGATAGACGCTTACTACTTTTAAACAAACCAAAAAAAGCATGTTAGTGCTGTATACCCTTCAAGGTATTATACTCCTTAAAGATGCTAGGAAAAAAATCCAAACTAATTCCTGCTTAATTTTGACATCCACTTTGTGACTCATCACAACATCACTGGTGCTTCTGCTGGCTATGCAGCATACACAGCATCTTCTACCTGCACTGGTGATGGGCTTCCTGTGTACAAACTCAGGGAGAGAGAGAGAAGGGAAGAAAGCACAGGTACCACATTACAAACACCATCCTCAGCTGAACTAGGTAACAAATTGCCCTCAGGACACTTAAAATACCCTGGAAATGTTTATAAGACTTGGACTTGAGAGGCAACAGCCTCCAGTGGCAAAATAACCAGCAACCAAAATTACCCAGCAACAACACTGAATGATTTTAATTGTTTGCTTGATTCTCTAAGTTAAGGAGGTTGCAGCAACAAAACAGACTTAAAACTGAAGGAACCAAAGGAGTAGAAGTCTGCATGCCTTCTGTTTGGGGAAAAACACTAGCACTATACAAGGCTTGCATTTCATTCTTTTAATTTATTCTTCTAACCCTTAAGACACATGCCCAACCATAAAAAAAGTAACTGAAGCACAATTCAAACAAAAACAAGGCCTAGAATGAAAAATATCTCTTCAGCATTGAGCCTACGATACTCTAAACGATACGAGAAAATACTACAAAAATTAAAAGGTCAGAAAAGCTCACAATGAAGAGTTTCCTGTTATTGATGGCCTCCATAACCCATGGGTGTCAAGGAGATAAACATCTATCTGTTCCCCTCCAGCAAAACCAGAATCAGGTAGTACATTTTTTATACCACAAAATATTTGCAGAAAATGTTTCTATGAGCAAAAGGCATAGGTGATTTAAATAAATGACTTCTATTTGTATTTAAATCAAAAATAAAATCCCTTGTCAAGCATCACGATTTGGAAACGTACCTTTTAGTGAAGTTTAACTTCAAATCCAGCATAGCAGACTATAATACTAAGAACAGGTCCAGAAAGAGCTACCCCTCTGCTAGTGTGCATACCTTTGTCCTTCTTGAAGTCCAAAGCATCTTCCTTATCTGTCACTATTTCCTTCATGTTGATAATGCTTTGGTGATTAAGCTGTCGAAGAATCTTAATCTCTCGAATAGCTGTAATTGGAAACCCTTCCTTTTCATTATCCAGACGTACTTTCTTTAGTGCCACCATTTCCCCTATGAGAAAATTTAAATAGAAACCATTAAGATCAATCAAACCACAGGATTTTAGTATTAGATTTGTTTGTTTGTTAGTAAAACCCTTCCCATTTGTTACTATTTTTGAATGGACTACAAAGTCAACATTCTGATGCTTGCACCAAACATTATGCTGAACAGAAATCAGCATCACATCATGAAGCAAAATTACCAATGAGTTTTCAGCTACTCACTGTAAGGCCTATCTTCTTCCTCCTGCATACCTCACTCACCTGTCCCGATATTCCATACCATGCCTACCAATCAAGAGTCATTATCAACAGTAGCTTTGGAGACAGAGGTCTGTGACTGCTCTGGGTTTCTTCATACTACATCTCCACAGGTCAGAATGTATGTATCTAGCCAGAAATACTACACAGTTCAAGACATGAGGTAGAAGACTAAATTCATCAGAATACTTTCTACAAGCAGAAAGGTCACTGCCATATTTACAGTGAGGAGAAATTTCCCATATTATTTTACTGCAGGGTGGGCTGGATAAAACTGGATTCTGCAAGTGACAGGAGTATGATCTACTCCTGATGGGGGGATATCTAAAGACTATATTCTAGCTCAAGCATTTTGTTCTTGGAATTTTATTGACAGCACAGACATCTTTGTTAGCTCCAAAAACTACTTATCCTACAGCAATTTATGTGATACTTTTGGAAGAGATCACATTTCAGCATGACACAACATCCACTTGCCTTAATGCCACTCTTTGCAGAGGATTTGAATCCAAAGCTAACAGAAAGTTTGCTCTATCTGTATGGGCCATTCAATACAGAGAGCAGCAACTTCTACTGGAAGTTAAGAAATGACTACCACACACAAATAATCTGAAGTTTACCCAAGAGCCAATATGGTTATGGCAGAATTAAAAAGTGAAATGTGCAAACAGAATCTCAGGAGAGCAGGAAGAACTAACAATGATTTGCAATGGTTCTCAAGGTGAAAATCTGTGACAGTTCAACTTTAGTTCTCACATTTGCAAACTGAGACAAGCATAGGTAAAGAATGAAGAAGGAATTATAATTACACTGCTTATTCTTCTGGAGATCAGAAAGAAGGAAGGAACTGAGGCTGGTGTGTGGTCCTATGTGATTCAGCTACTGCTGAAGTAGAAAATTATCCAGCATTCAAAGCATGTGCAAATAAGCCAGGAGGGCAAGCAGCAACAGAAAGAACTACTAAATGAACATAAAATGATCCAGCAACATACAGCATATATGAAGAATTTGGATGCAATTTCTATTTAGAAGTAGTGACAATATTCTTGTGGATCATAGTGGTGACTGCTCATTTCAGTTGAACAAGAAATTCAAAAATAATGATACTGTTGTAAAGTCAGTTATACTGCAAGGAAAATACCCAATATGCAACTCTTCAGGGCTGTATTGCACAGAAGCAGATTCTCTTCTTACTCTCAGCTAGTGACTATTGGAGTACAAAGGACAACAATGACTAAATCTCCTGCATAGCTTCTTTCCCTCTCACATCCCTTTACAAACTTCATTACTGTCTGCCCATCCATCTAGGGTGCCATACAGTTTCCCCAGAAACCAGTCTCCACTAGTTCAATCCTGCACACAGCATCAAAACTCAAGAAATAAGAATCAGAATTTAAGGCTACTCAGTTTGCCTTCAGCCGCAGCTCTACAGATAAGTGATTTTCCAATGCAGCAAATGATTTCTCATTTAAACAAATGCTAGATTTAAAACTGAACAAACACATCAGCAACTAAAAACTTTCCAAACATTAGAGGGCAGAATACCACAAATTTTACTCAATATAAAATGAAAACTAAAACGAAACCATCCCATTCACTTAAAATTACAGGATTATATTTACTTTTTTGAACTTACCTGTATCTTTATCCCTGGCTTTGTAAACTTGGCCATAAGTGCCTTCACCAATAATACCAATGATATCAAATTTATCCACACACCGCTTTCCCCAGTCTATTTCTTTCTCTTTCGTTTCACCATGTCGTGGTCCACATATTCTAGAAAGTAACAAACATTTAAGAATATAGCCTTATTCTTATTCTAAGAATATCTAGAGGTTGTCTTAACTTCGAAGAATCCTCAATGCTAACTATTTCAAATACTACTAGTTAACTGTCTTACTACCATTAAGTGGCAATAAACCACACAGTTTGAGTCAAGCCTCCCTAATATTAAAAAAGGTCATTAAAAAGCATAATTCTATTGACAAGAATATATTTTAAAGAAACTATTATCATTTCTACTTGCTTGATAGGCTTAAAAAGTCTAATAAACATACTTTGGTCTTCTCTTGCTGTGTAACTGAACTGCTGGTTTCTTTTCTTCAGGACTTTTGGGTACCTCAGCTCCCCCAGGCAACTCAGGCGGAAGTGGCAAGTCTGCGAGCAGATGGCGAAGTTTCTTCTCTGTTTCTTTAACTGACTTCACAGAAATATTCTCTCGCAAACTATTAAAAAAACACAGTTTTGCTAATAAGTTCAAAACAGCAGAATATTAATATGCATAAAGGAAAATGTATTAGAATTAATTTTTTTAAAGAATACACTCCAGACTATCAATGGACCAACATTTGAAATCTCTGCTCTTAGAATTTGCAGGATTTGGATAACAGGCTCACAAACAGCTCTCTGGAAGATGCACAGGTAACTACCACAGTTCTACAGACATGTAAAATCAGATCTTTCTGGTGAAAGCTGAGGTCAGATGACACAGGAAGCCTTACCAGGCCAGACTTCTGCCACACAAGCTTCTTTCCAAGCTTATGGCCTAGACTATTAAGAATATTTAGAGCCCAGGTGCTGCTAGACATCAAGTGTAGTGGTAAAATCTGTACTCTGATTGACTTCTCATATAAAAGAGAAGATCATGCTAATCCAATTGTCTGTGAAGTTGGTCTCCACAGATAATGAGCTTCGTGGTTACAGTAACACTGCAGGGCATTACCAGACTATCCACACCACCTCATTTACAGATTCTAACCTCATACATCTGCTGAAAACATCCCAGATTTAACACCTTTGTAGTGATAAGCATGCAAATCAAGTGGAAAAATGTCAGATGAAAAAAAATTACTTGATGTTTTTATGCCATTACTGATATCTTACCAATTGACAACAGATACTGTCAATCTCTGTCTAGAGAAAAATCCCCAAACACGTGTACAGCAATGTATTATTTCAGGAATTACTAAACACAATGATCTTAGAGAGATGCTCTTCCTATTCTAATGGGGAAAGTCTGAAAACATCATACTTGCTGCAGAATTTTTTTTAAGCATGTGGTTCCATTTAACCAGAACTTCCTTTAGTTTAGCAAAATTTGTGCAATACTGCATACCCAGCAATTTTAAAGCTAGGACCACCTCTAACCTTCACATAATTACATAATTGTTTCTCCCCTAGAGGACTCTCTCATTGTATTCACTCTTGAAATTTCAAAGTCTGTCACCATATCAAGAAAACTGAGTCATGCTTTGAGGGGACATTTCCCAAGACAGCCACACTTGCCAAATCACACTATTCTAATGTCAGCATCCTTCTATGTGAAGGTTTTTCTAAGCAACTTCCTATCTGCTTAGTTTCACAGATAAAGCAGTATCCTTCTGTATCCTTTTGTAAATGGAAGGATTTTGCCAACTCCCACCATGGAGAACGCATGTATTTTTTCTTATTTTAATTGCAATTAGCAATTTTTATACGGTCAAATAAAGCATTCCAGTGTTTTGCACGTGTCTGTGCTACCCTATGAAAACAGAACACTAATGTCTTTTACCACTTCTCAAGCTGTCACTGCCCAATTTTAAAGAACCATCAGAAAAAAGCATATACTGCCTTTACCACAAATGGTTAACATGCTATAAAGAATAAACCACATTAGAATAGTGCATGCAGTTATCATGGTAATGAAAAACTCTTGGTTTTGAAGCTCATATATTTGTATTTCTCTCACAATTTTGCCCCCAAAATTTCAATATGAGTGAAATTATAACATATGAAGGGTTCTGAAGCAGAGTTTTAAAGTGGTATATGAAAACAAAGGCAGCCAAGAGCAGTCTTTTTTTTCAGGTCTGTAAATCACACATCACTGACAACCAGGGCAATTTTCCCTTTCAGCTAACTTACACAGTGGAATAGCATCAAGCTTGCTTTGTTGGCACAGTCTCCCCACAGTAACTATGAGCCCAAGGTAAATACCTTTGTCCTCCTCCACTCTTAAGAACATCCATCTTTTTCCTTTGATGGCTTCAGCTTTATCATGACTTGTAATTACAACTATTCTGATCTGAAGTTTATAACATCCTATAGGCAAAACTAAGCAAAGCATAAAAGACATTTTATTACTTGTCATTAATCTTTCTAATGCAGCTGTTTGCAAGCATTAGGGTTGGTTGTTTTTTTTGAAAGAGTGAACTCAGTGCTGAAAGAGCCACAACTTAATTGTAGCTCAACTCCTCTGTACAGTTTAGATAAACTTAAACAGGCATTACATTAAAAAATAATAATCAGAAACAATTAGCCAGCTTCAATATGAAATTTCATTTCATATTATTGCAATTAATACTGCAATGCCAGTTATATTTAGTTAAACTAGTTAGGCTAGTTTTTAGTTAAAAGAGTGAATCTTGCTCACAGTGTCAGGAATCTCATTTACCTAGACAGGATGGCTCTTACACACATTTAAATGCAATCGTACATTCGCCACACAGGTATTCCATTTGCTACAGTGCTGAAGGGCAAGAAACAAGATTGGTTTTAGTAGTAAAAGAGGAATGTATCTAATACTGTTAGGCTGCATTTATTTCCCAAGGTCTCCTATGCACCTTAATGCCTAATACAGCATTAAACTACTAGCAAACACAAGAGAAACATTTACACTTCTAGCTAAACATTTTTGGTTTACTTGTGAGACGGCAATTTCTTGCGAACATGAGAAGCATGTAACACCATGACTAAAAGCACAAGTAACTTTTCTTATCACCAAACCAAAAGAAAAATAGTAATTTACAGCCTAACAGCATAATTTTCCAATGCAAATCACAGCACATACTCTCTTGGACTATGAACAGACTCAATACAGTCAAAACCCATATGATACTTGGAAGACAGAAATTAATTTCTTCACTACAGGCCATTTTTTACACTTCAAAAGTTGACACAAATGATAAGCCATGAACCTCGCTTCCATTGTGCACACTGTATTATAATACTACTGAACTATGACATAAATTACACTAAAATAATGCACAGCTATAAAACAATTGTCTTTCAAAGGAAAAAGTAATCTTTACCCCAAACTCCAGCTAAATAAAGAATTTTCACATATTGCTGCTGAATTCAACTTTTCCCCAGAAGTTTATGTTCACACAAACCTTGAAATCTTGAATCCTTGAATGCATTCTTACATTAGTCCCAAAGGTATTATATAGCAGCAATTTTAAATCACCTCTTCAGTACACTTTTTATTGAAAGATTCCTCTGACACAAAATCCTTCTCTTTTCAAGAACCAGTTCATTGCAGTCTACAAATTCCTCATGAGGGAAAGAGAAGGGGCAGGCACTGATCTCTTCTCAGTGGCAGGATCAAAGGGAATGGCCTGAAGTTGTGTCAGGGAAGGTTTAAGTTGGATATTTGAAAAGGGTTCTTCACCCAGCACTGGACCAGGCTCTCCAGGCAGTGGTCACAGCATCAAACCTGACAGAGTTCAAGAAGCATTTGGACAATACTCTCAGGCACATGGTGTGACTCTTGGAGATGGTCCTGTGCAGGGCCCAGAGTTGGACTCAACGACCCTTGTGGGGCCCTTTACTCAGCATATTCTGTGACTCTGTGATTATTTTTAAGATCAAATTCCTAACTAATAATCACCTGCTAAACAACTGAAGAGCAAAACCAAAGCACATAATGCACCAACCTGATCCAGCAAATAGGTTTGTATTTATTTTGCAAAGGAAGTAACAACAATATCAACAACAACAAAGAACATACAATAATAACAACAATGAAAAGGAACAGACAACCCCAAAAGCAAATCTCTGTCACAACTCACCTATCACTTTCTTTGTCTTCAGGCAGCGTGGGAGGCAAAGGCAAGGGTGGCAGCGTGGAGGTTGGAAGTGCAACAATTCGATCCTTTTCCTTGGCTACTACACTTGGTGCACTCTGTTTGCTTTTCTCTCTTACAGTGACCAGTGGCTGTTTTACAACAGTTAATTTATTCTCTTTTACTGCTGCAGGCTTCTGTTTAGTAACTTTGTCTGCAATTAAATTATTTTCCCCTTTTGTTTCAGGAAGTGAGACCTTTGCTTTTGCCTTGTCGTTTTTCAGAGTCGCACTGCTGGTTGGAGAAGGCGTATGCTCAGTTTTGATCTTCTTCAGATCCTTTACGTTGTTCACTTGAGGTGCACTTACAGCAGTGTCAGTGCTTCCCTTAGTAGGTGTTGACGTATTGGAAGCTTTTGCACTGGCTTTGGCTGCCTCAGCAGCTCTTGCTTTTTTGTTTTTGTTCAGCTCAGCAGCCAGGCTGCTCTTCAGAGTCAATGTACTAGGAGAAATACTTGAATGACGACTTCTGGATCTAGACAACCTGTGTCTGCTACGAGACCTCGAGTGCCTTGATGAATATGGACTTCTGCTTCGAGATTTTGCTGATCTCCTGTTCCAAGAAAGTAAAAATTAATCCAGTTAAAATTAAGTCTAGCTGCTTTCCCAGCATATCTACTTTTTTGACAAACTACATTTTTTAAACCAACTATTATCACCATGCTGTAGAATAAACCGAAGTCTACAAAATAGAAAAGACCGTGCATTAGAAAAATAAAAAAATTATAGTTAATCAATGAAAATTCTACACCTAAACAGGTTGTTAGAAAAGATTACAACTTTCTTTAGATGTAGTTTCTCCCGTTACAAAACTGAAATACAAAAATACCTATATAAGGATAGAAATGTTCTTTTTTCCTCACTACGTAGAGATATTTTTCTCCTTTAAGAAAATCTCATCCTATACAACTTGTACAAACACCTTTAGTATACACAGTATTTGAGAAAAATTCAGTTGACTACATAATCAGAGTTCAATTAATTGAAATTAATTTTTTAACAGTGGAAGAGAAATCTAAACTCAATGCTGAACCAGTAATTGTAGGAACTTAATTTTCACTTTCATGTCATTAAAAATAAGATAATCAAAAAAAAAAAAAAAGAGTACTAAGGGCTACAATATAACCAACTAAAAGACAGCAAAAAATCTTAGCTTTCCTTTTTTGAAATCTAATTGTGCACTTTAAAAACAAAAGCAAACAGAAGTCCCCCCAAAAAAACACAAGTACCTAATACTTGTTTACAGCTACTGATAAGCAAACCTAATCCACAAGTGAGCCTATGTTATAACAACATCTGAATGCAGAAACTAATAGAAAGAAAAAATATTTAAACCATCTACAAAATCATATCAAGAAAACAACCTAGAATGAGGGCAGGTGTGTGTGCAGGGGGGCAATCTTAACAGTTAGAAAAGTAAACTTTTAATGTACAAAAATATCATTTCATATTAATGACTTTTTCATTCAAAATTTCAAAATATTCCTAATTTGCCTAGTAGTAGTTTTGAATTAGTTCTTCATTTAAACGTAAAGGGAAAAAAATTAATTGAGGTGAAAGGCATGGAACAAGTAAAGTAGCCTAATCCACTGCTACTACACAGAAATATTATGAAATAAATGAAATTAAATGTAGGAGGTTTGATCCATTTTACCATATCAAGTATGGAAGGATATTAATCAGATTTACAAGTATTTTTTTGATAAAAGTTTGATGGAGATCTGTTTTGCTAAGCAATTGTAGGGCAGAAAAAAGTATAATCAGGATTAAAAAAAACAATATTCATCAAGTGGACAAATAAAAAAGTATCAAGCAATAGCAAAAATAAGACTTCCTGGAAAGAGAAGAATTTCAGAGTTCAAAAGATAGCACCAGTGTATGGAGGCTGCCAAAACAAAAATAAACAAAAATCCCAGACCAAACCAAGAAACAAACAAACAAACAAAAACCAATAAACAAACAAAGAGGAAGCCAACTACAGTCCTTATGATCAGAACTATCCACCCCATACACAATTTAATTTTAGTGACAAATTAATTCAGTTGTAATTATCAAAACACGAAGTTACATCCCAATGCTTCAACTGAACAAATACTTAATCTGGTACAATAATTCTATTCCGTGTGCAATATTTACTAATTTCCAAACTTACACTCTTTTCTTTTTATAACACAGGAACTCTTATCAGTCTTCATGAGATCAATTAAGAAGTGACTGAAAACAATGTGTATGCACTAAGCACAAACTTTAAAATTCTGTAGGTAAAACTGAAATTGATCCAAATGGCTAGAGACTCTTGAAAGAAAAAAAAAAAAATCAAATTGTAGATGAAGACAACTTTTGGAAACCAGCAAAGTTCAATTCTGTGCCAGGAAGTAGGTTTTATAGGATTTTCTGGCACAGCAGGATAACAATGACAGATAGTAATAACAAAATGATAATAAAAAAATAATTTTTTTACACTTTAATAAAAATATTTACAATTTTCTGACTTTTCAACAAAAATTTAACATTTGGTTCACTTCAGTAAAGAAGTATTAATGTCCACATCAAACATACACCAAATAAAATCATAATGTTGATCAGAAAAGTTTGCTTGAAAACTCACTTCTGCTCCTTTATGAACTATTTTGCCGAAGGCATTTATTTCATTATTATTTTGAAAAATGTAAGTACTAAATACCACAGAAAATTTTCAGAGGCTTGGCCAAAGAGGAGTAAAATTAAAAAGGTACAAAGTTCCTTTACACAACGTTAAGATGGGGTAGCAGGAAGAAAAAGGGAGGGCTGATACAACCATAAAATACATGCACTTCAAATGTTAGGCCAGAGCTCCCTCCCACTGTTGTCTGACTTTCAGAGAGGAATTACAGTCTCAAGACTTGTTACAGCTACAGATCTATACCCCCTGTAGAATCAGTATAATTATATTTCTCCAGCATCAAGCACAAGCTAATAATCCCCTAAACCCACTTCTATAAATGGTGCATCATTTGCAAGGATGTCACTGACCTGTCTTGAAAAACATTTGCTTGCACATCTTGTTCATAAATCAGCTATTTAAACTGACACTTGCTCCCATTACCAATGGAATACAACCTCTATCCCAAGGACTGCATTGCAACCTGTACCAAATTTAAAACATGCCCTAAAGGTTTCAAAATCTATTTCCTTCATAAGTATATTTTTGGGTTTCTTGTTTGTTTTGATTGGTGTCTAATATTAAGAAAGTAATCAATATAACAAACAGAAACATGGATGTATTTCCACACGCACTTGAAAAGAGATGTAGCAGCTTAAAATAAGGCAGCTGGCGAGACACTATGCCTGATTATAAGACTGTTTCTGTTCAACTTTGGTACAAAATAAAACAGGTTCACTTAGTTCACTACTAAGGATAAAATGAAAAAATCTGTTCAAATTAGTGAAAACTAATTTGATCACCTGATCAGCTACCATAACTTGGTGAAGAAGAGACAGTTTTGGAAGGCTAGGCCAAAAAATAACTTAAAATTTTATACTTCCTTCAAAAACAAACATGTAAGGAAGTAAAGAATTGACAGTGGATTCATGTCTGTATTTTACCAACAATCAAGAGAGTCTGGGACATGAACATGGATTTATGCAAGCTCAGAACAGAAAAAAAAAACAAAAAAACACACACACAAAAAACATACTAACCATTCTGCATCCTGAGTTTCACACCCCAAATGACAATTGCATACTTTTTCATGCATGGAGACAGCAAATACACATGCATACAAATATTTAAATTTCAGTCCCAATAGTTATTACAGCCCTTAACAGTAGATCAAAATGATAGCAGCCTAGTTATCAAATATGTTGACTAATTATAATCTCTGCACTGGTTAAATTTTCCCAAAAACTTTTCACTGGTTATGTCAGGAAAAAAAAGACTTGTTATATTACATAGTTCATGTCTGTGCTAATAATAAAGTGAAACTTCCTTTGGCATCCCAAAGACCTTAACAAGAATCCCTTGTTGTCCCTAACCCACTGGGCTAAACCCAAGAGAGTTACAGCAAAAACATTAACTAAACAGACAAAAGCTGAACCTTAAGTAAAAAGCACAATTGTCAAAGTGCTAGTTACTCAAGTCACAATGATAAAATCTTCTGTTTGCAGAAGCCTAATGATCTTTTCAAACACTCAACTATCACTTTCATCTGTGCAGTTCAGAAGTCCCAAGAGAACCTCCCAGGCTAGACAACTTATGAACAGGTTTCCGTCTATAAAAATGGCACAAATCCAAAACTACGGACATGTTCACATGCTTATACAGCACTCAAAGTGGAGAAATATTGCCTTATACATAATAAAACCAGCCAGTTCACTCTGTTCAGAGCTAAGATTCATGTGACATAAAGGATGCAGCCTTAACAGCACAGAAATGGGCTCACACAACAGCCAGTGTCTGCCATTTAACAAGACCACTTACTGGGACCCTGAAAAGACACCAGTAGAGACATATGAATTACACAGTCCCCTCTCAGTCTTCTAGCAGGTTGCTGTTAAATGTGCATGCATACACATACACATAAAATGCATTATCTGACATCCACCACCAACTATTTCATATTTAGTCAGCAGCTTGTTTTTAACACAGTAAAATGGAACAAGAGAACAGTGGCTACAACTGCGCTGCAAACAGCAAATAAATCCAACAACACAATTCAAACTTCCCCAAATACAGAGAGATCGGGAAGTGTACTAAACCTAAAGGCCACATCCCACTCTCTTAAACAAAAGTACCAGCATCTCCCATAACACACATGGGGGCAGACTAATAAGAAGCCACTGTTTCAGGTAAGTTTCCTTTGATGCTTCTCCCTATCTGCACCCAGAAGTTCTGCCTCATTTACTTTTGCCACACACAGCCACTGCCAGTCTCCTATGAGCATCTTCAATTCATTCCACAAAGTTTTAGATCCCTACAGAGAGAACTGCCAGACCTCTCGACATTTACAAAACCCCTTCTGAACAATATGCAGATTTCAATGTTTTTATATATGGAGAGAGAAAAAGAAAAAAGAAAACCAATTTGCCTAGAGACCTTAAGTATCACTAGGACTAATGAAGTTCAAAGGCTGCTTTTTTTTCTTCCCCAGAGACAACAGCTAGATCAGCTGCAAAGGAAAGTGGAAGAAACTACATAATATTATGTGTAGCTATAAAATGAAAACAGAAAAAAAAAGTTCAAGACATTATCTACAAAACATGTATGAAAAGAGGCAGATCTAAAGAAAGTGATAAAGGAAGAAAGCACTAGTAAGGAAGTTACCCTGAAACCAAAACTCAGCACTGCTTTCATCCACTTTTCGAACAACAAAAATGCCTTCCTTATAGGCAACATTCTAATGCACTTCAATGGTTCACTAATCAATCACCAAAGAGTCAATTTATTTATGAATTTAACAAAGAAAAAAAGTCTACTGGTGTAAAATCACATTCTCAAGCACAGAATGAAAGAATTTGAAATAGCATGTTAGACTGTTGTATTTTACTATCAATATTTGCAAGCACAGAGGAAACAAAATTACAGTTACATATGTCAGATTTCCAGGAATACATATTTCACTCAGCTTATAAGGTTCTTGCCTGGCTGCTTTTCTAGCTGCTTCTTTCTGTCCCATTCCAATACTCCTATTTTTATTACCAAAGAAAAGTTACATTTTATTACAAAATCAGAAAGGTCATGTGTTATCTTTTCATGTTTGTGAACTTGAAAACCTCTTTTCTTCTTAACTGCTTTAAGAGCAAGCAAAATCCAACATGCTGGTAGCCAGCTACACTGTCTGTTACCTAAATGCAAACAGTATTTTACTCAGAAAACATCAGGGCCCATGAAGTTGAACAAGGGAAATAACTTTGTGTTATGCCTTGTCAAAAGGTTACTGACAAAGGGATTAACGAGAATATGAAGGGGAAAACAAGAAACTGAACAGTCTAAAGGAGGTTAAAATAAGCAGCGTAGCCCAGCTCCTTCATTTACCAGCAGTTAGTGCTGGACTACCGACTAAGCACTGCCAATTTCCACTACAAGGCAAGGTCATACTGTATTTGAAAAGGGAGACCTAAATTTAATCAACTGGCTTCATTGCAAATCTTCCAAGACATTTATAATCATTCACTAACATAAACCACCTTGACAAAACATTTTAGTCCACAGTATAGTTCTTCCATGTTGCACTAGCAGGCAAACATATAATTCATTTTTTAAAGCCATTACAGTAATAGTACTCCCTCACTTGATACCTTATTTATTAATTTTATTTATTTTTTCTAGCCCCTAGCTCAAGGTTGCATCCTAAGCAGCTCTGCGAACAACTCCCTACTCAGCTGCTTTCTACACGAAAACTATATAACTTCCCTTACTGATTCAAACTGTAAATCTTTAAAAGGGTCTCCAATACATACAGCAAAGGAATACAGGAAAACTATGAGCTCGGCTTTTATAGAGTTATAAAGCAGGTTTAAGAAACACATATTTTCAGATAAGAACTCGTCCTATCAAAAAAAAAAAAAACAAACAAACAAAAAAAAAAGAAACAAAAAAAACACAGTAAAAACTCAAGTCAACTCAAAAGCTGTGTTCTAAAGACAAAGTTAAATTTGTCAAATGAGGTCCCTTCCCACAATGAGGAAAGAAGCAGCACCAACCAGGAAAAGGAAAGATACATCAGCATGGCTGGGGCTAAAGGCAAAGGTCACTGCCAATTAACAAAACAAATATTAATAAATTCAGAATATGTAATAGAGTGGAAGTTTCAATATTCACTGGAAAAATTAGCTACTCCAAACAGTAAAAATATAGTGTCCCATTTTAAATTCTGCAAAATACAGTTTTGCTAAACAAAATTAGAGTTTTAAGTAAAAAAAAAAAAAAATCTTATTTCCACCAATCAAGGGGGAGAAAAAAGTCAAACTGTCTTACTCCTTCAAGTTCAAAAGTATTAGAATTACTGGAATCAAAGATATTTTCATATCAGTGGGTGAAACCATGTCTTCTCCATGGAGTAGGCATTCACTAGCTGAATATGTATTTTACCGTCTTTCTATGCTTGTTGTGGTTTTGCATATAAATCATCCACATTTTGCAGAGCCTCACTATACAGACTAGCTACTAAGAAAGACTGAGATGGTTCCATAGTACCAAAAAGAAATCTGTGTCTTTCCTATAAGTAACATCCATGTACATAGTAGTACTGTGCTAGTAGTGCCCCACCTACTTACTTTTATCTAAGCAGATGGGTAGGTGTATCCAAATTTGGAAAAATGTGATTATTCATCTGCACTGCTAACTGAATTAAATGTGTGATCACATAACATATGACCTGACTGAAGTTACAAAAAATAGTTCTCTGAAAACTAGTGTAGAATGAAATTGTAGGAAGCGAGAGACTGTGTCTGCTTATTTTGTCAACCATGGGGTTTGGCTGTGAATTTTTTTTAATTCAGTCAGTTTATCAGTAGGGAAATAAATACCTAATATTTTTGAGAGAATTTCCATTTTGAAAATATGCATGTGTTGCTTTAGAACATCTGTGTTACTCCATCCACAGGAAAAAAAGAGTAATACAAATCCAGCATCAGCAAGTAAAGAAGTTTTGTTAGACAGGTGAAAACAGCTCAAACACTCAGTTTGTCCAAACCACAATTTTTTCCTGCTATTATAATGGAAAAGGCAATTAGTTTGCCATTCAAAAAGAATTCACCAAGTGTGGAACGCATATCCATTGCCTTTGCTTCTCTTCAGAACCCACATCCAGGGAATATCACCTAAAGACAGCAGGCAGAGTTCACTGCTGCAATTCAAACCTCAATTCACTCAAGGGCACTGTTGCTGCTTCAAATGAGCAAAGCTGACTTCACTTGTTTCTCTTCAGTTGTTCACTAGAAATTTCTCCCTAAGCAGCTCAGACACTCAGATGAAAAAAACAGCACCCAAAACATGAGCTTTCCAAGTGTGCTAGAACCACTTCGTTCTTATTTTCTACACACCAAAATAACTAAATAATTTACATAACATCAGAGAAGACATATATGAGGCATAGGATGAAAAGAGCAAAAAGACTTGCAGGCTGGAATACTCAGTCACACACAAAGTTCTTACTGTCTTGACACCATTACAGCTGGATATAAGCCCAGAATTAAGTCTTTAAATCATCCAGATGAAGAAGACAGGTGCTGTAAAAAGCTGTTGCCTTCGTGAAACTGTAATATCCTATCAAGCCTAAGTCCACTATATCTTAAAAAGGACATCAAAAATGTTCACCATTTTGATTGTAGTACCAGAGTCCAACAAAGTGATCATGATATAGTTTTCAATGGTTAAAACAACAGTACAAAAACCTTCCATCTTTATTTCCCCACTGCCACTGCAATACACATAATATGGAATAGCTATACAGGAGTAAAAGATAACCCATTAGCTTTGATTTCTCCACAACTAGTAAACACTATGAACAACTGAGTTTATCTTCACACTTTCTTGGTTTCTTCTGTTTCCTGTGAAAATTATATTTTTGCATTGGGTGCACCATTGGGACAGACCAACATTTCTTTCTACATATAGCAACCTCTCGGTTTCATTTAACCATTCCAATCTCCCTCCAACAAACCTGACAGTCTGCATTTGTCAACGAGTAATTTATCTGTAAGCAATTAAAAACTGGATGCAAATTACAGTTTAACTGGAGGGAGGAAGGAAGGTGGGAAGTCACACAGCTAACTCCTAGGAACAGATCTGCAGCTCAAAGATTTGCTCACCACAGAGTCAATAGAAAAATTAGGAGATTTAAGCTCTCATGCTTCAAAATCACAGACCCACTACCAACAGAAAAAAAGAAACACAATCCTCCTACAAAACTCGACTACAGCCTGATCAGTCAGGGCATAAGACAGAACCCTAGGCTTAACTGGGCTGTCAATGTGACTAATACAGCTATTCCTACAGGCAAGTCTCACATACATAATTTTGCTCATCATTATTAGCTTTCTTATTCTAGGATATACGAAACTACAAAAAATAACCTGTTTCCTAGAGTATTTAAATCAAAATATGCAGATAATATTCCTGATATGCTATTCTTCAAATAATTTTGAAAGTGTAGCCTTAACCCCTTCTAACAGACTCGCAGTGAACAACATGCTGTTTTTCAGATCAATTCCATTGTTTTCTGCTTGAAACACTTCGTATACAAACTTGTTGCATACAGCCACACTTTAAAACAATCACTATTTTTATCCCAAAGCAGCTTTGTTCTCCCACTCTCTGAATAAAGTAGGACACAGCTTTGTTACTTCACTTTTTAAACAGCACACCGAAGACAGCAGATTCTACCAAAAGCCAGTGAAACACAAGAACAGCTTCAGCATGTTCCCTGGATACACTGCAGGACACCCCCAATGGAAACCAACACAAAGTACTCATCAGAAACGCCAAAGAACAGTTCCCAGACAACTGGTAACTGCCTTGCAAACAAAACTCTTGCCCGTAGAACGACAAATAGGCTGATGCATTTAAAATTAAAAGTCCAGACATGAATTTACGTAAACCTATAAACAATGAGGCAACAGTAGGATTCCAATGTAGGAAATAAAAATCTTCAGTTATAAACACATACTAAACAAGTACTTTAATCCCAGTGGACTTTGCTGCAGGTTAAAATATTCTGAAGAGTTTAGTGGAATTTAATTCCACCACACAATTTGTACTGATTAGAAAGATACAGCCCACATTTCCTCTCCATTTAAAATTCAAAGTCATGCAGTGCTGACCTTTACACCCCGAGTCCCCACCTAATTGAAAAAAAAAAAAAATTACTCGCAAACACACATCCAATGTATTCATGTACACCTTACTAGAAAAACAGCTTACATTTCTTTTCATTGGTTGTGCATAGCAAAAAAGACAATTTAACAAATCTTGACATTGACTCATTTTCCTAGCAAAACAGATAGTCTAAGTCTTTCTGTAGACCTCTAAAAAGAACAAGAAACACTTGTAAACACAAATTGCCTATCAGCTTGTTCTCTCTTTAGATTAGTGGGAATTAAACCAAAACCAAATGAATTTGATACGCATCCTATTTTATGGGGCAGTACAATACATAAAAATATACCAGAGAACGCCTGTAATTTATAAGTAAAGATTTAAAAATCAAAATTGGTCCTTCAGAAAACCTGTCCTCCAAGAAGCATCTTCCTTCAATCACTCTCCTCCTAGAACGTTCTCGTGCCCTTTTTACATTCAAAAGCCTTTCTCCAGCTAGGTGGTCTCCCACGGACAGAAACTAGACGCAGAAGTGTTACAGACACAAGCAACCCCGTCTCCTTTTATCCCCAAGGGACAAGACAGGAAGACCTTTGTACTACTTGTCCCTCTCCCCCTCCCCCCGCCCCATCTTTCCGGCAGCAAGAGCGCAAGAGGGAGGGACTGTTGCTCTCTCAGACCTTCTGCACCTCTCAGACCTTCCCTGCATCACAGCCCGAGCCATGACTACCCTCCTCCACATACCAAGCCCCTTCCCATTCCTCCTTTCCCCCCCCACCATCCCGGACTCACCGGATAACGGGGCTGTAGGGGCTCCGCGACCGGCGCCAGCTGCTGTAGGGGCTGGGCGACACATCCCCGCCGCGCTCGTAGGAGCTGTGCCGGCTGTAGCTGGGGGAGCGGCGGCGGCTGTAGGGGCTGAGCGGTGAGCGGGTGCTCACCGGGCTGAGCGACTTGCGGCCGCGCTGGCTCTGTGAGGAGCGGTGCAACGGGGGGCTGTCGTCCCGACCGGGGCTGGGCGACGAGCGCTGCCGCCGGTACGCCTTGGGCTCGGGCTTGTCGTCGCGGTAAGCCTTCGGTGGGTCCTTGTAAGCCGACGGCGGCTCCTTGGCCGCTTTAGTCCGGCTCCGATGCGCTTTGCTCTCCCGCTCTTTCCTGCCGCTGCTGGGAGAGGCGAGGGAGCTCTTCCTGCGGCTGTCGCTGCCGCCGCTGCTGCTTTTGAGTCCCTCCCGGTCCTGGCTCCCGGTGTGATTGTGGCGGCTGCGGGACTTGGAAGAGGACGAAGAGGGCTCGGGTGCCCCGCGGCCGGGCGCCGCCGCCCCCTCCTGTTGCGCCTTGTCCTCGCCGCGCCGGCGATGCTCCCGGTGCCGCTCCTTGGAGCGCCCGCTGCTGCCGCGGTGCTCCCGCCGGGACCGACCGCTCCGCTCCGCCTCGCTCCTCTGCCGCTGGGTCCCGCCGCCCGAGGAGGAGGCCGGGCTGCCCCCACCGCTGCCCCCGCCGGCCGCGCCGCTGCCCAGCAGCCCTTCGGACTGGGAGCTCACGTCGTCGTACTCCTCCACCAGCGTGCTCAGCCCGCCGCTACCGCGCCGCTTCTCCGCCTCCTGGGTGCCCCCGCCGCCCCCGCCGCCGCCGCGGCCCCGCCGCCGCTTGTGCCGGGAGCCCGAGCGCCGCTTGCCCCGCGGCCGCTTCCGCTCCCCGCCGTCCCCGCAGCAGGAGGAGGCGCCGGTGGCCGCCAGGAAGAGCAGGGACTGCGGCGGCAGCGGCGGCTGCAACAGCGGGGGCTGCAGGAGCGGTGGCTGGAGCAGCGGGAACAGCAGCGGGTGCGGGGCCGGCGGCGGCGGCTGCGGCTGGGCCGCGAAGCGCTTCCGCCTCCGGTGGTGCAGCCGCTTCTTGTCGGCCGCCGCCTCCACCGCCGCGCTGCCGCCGCTGCCCCAGCCCCGGCTGCCCCCGCTCCCGCCGGCCGCCGCGTCCGAGGTGCTCGGCATCGAGCTCGCTCACGGCCGAGGGCGCGGCCCAGGAACCCGCCGCCGCCGCCGCGCTCAGGGCGCCATGGGGACCCGCACCAGGACCGACCCCCCGCGGCCGCGCCGGGGCCTCGTTCGCTCCCGCACCGCCCGCCCGCCTCACATGGGGCCGCGCCGGTACATACAGAGTCGGGCCGGGGCTGGGGGCGCTGCCTGATGCGGCGGCGGCGGAGCGGCACCGGGAGCGCCCCGCAGGCCGGCGCGGCCTCTCCCGCAACGCGGAAGTGTCTCCCGGCGGCGACGGCTCCTCCTCACTCCATCCTGGGCCGCGGCCGGGGACACGGACACCGGGTGCGGGCCGCGAGGCCGCCTCCTGCTTCTCTTCTCTCAGGCGCTCCCCGGCCGGGCGGCGGGGTCAGGCCGGGCCGGGCCGCCCCCCGGCAGGGTGTCCGGGGCGCTGGGCGGCCCCGCTGCGGCGGATCGTTGCCGGCGGTGGCGGTGGCGGTGGCGGCAGTGACGGTGCCCGCGGCGGCGGTGCCCGGGGCGCGGGCGCGGGCTCGGCGGTGTCGCGCGCTGACACCCGCACCGGAGGAACACGGACACGGCCCGGCTCCGCGCGGCGCATGCGCGGGGTCGGCGGCGCGCGGAGAGGGGGCGCGACCCGCCAATCGCGCGCGACGCCGCCGGCTTCGCCCGCATGCCCGAGAGCCACCCGCTCTCGCGAGATCTCACCTACCGTCTACCCCTCCCCGTCCGTCCCGGGAGGCTCTCGCGATACCGCGGCTCTCGCGGGAACGGCGCCGCGCCCGCCCCTCGGGCGGCGAGGGCGGCGAAGATGGCGGAGTCGGGGGGAGGGCCCCGAGCGAAGCCACGGACGGGACTGCGCGTCCTCCAGGGCTCCCCGTATCTCTGCCACCAGCGCACTCTAGAGGCAACGCGCAGAAACTGGTGCGCAGGAGGTTCCCCCTGAACGTGAGGAGGAACTTCTTTACTGTGCAGGTGACGGCGCACTGGAACAGGTTGCTCAGAGAGGGCAGCCTATCTCACTGGATGTAGTCAGGAACTATCCGGACACAGCCCTCACCAGTGTGCTCTAGGATGACCCTGTCTGGGCAGGGGGCTTGGACCAGATGACCTGCTGTGTGGTCCCTTCCATCCTGACTCAGTCCTGTGGGCTGTAGCGGGGCAGGCGCTGCGGGAGGCAGCGTAGGAACCCTCTGCTTTCCAGGTGGTTTTCCCTGCTTTTATTTTGTGTAGGCCCTGCTTATGGATTTGAAGGGGAAGGGATGAGTGAGAGCTCCTAATGAATTACAGCGTTAGAAGGCATGTGTACCTCTCAACAGTGAAGCCACTTCATTGCTTCCTGAAAAGTATCTTTTTTTTTTTTTTTTTTTTTGTCTTACAGTACTGAAACTAACTTCAACTTAAAACGTTTTAAGTTTCCTTCCTAGCTTCTTGATTTCTGATTTCCTACTGTAAAGAAGTCTCGAGCTGTTTCTTCTCTTTTTCTGCCCTCTCTATCGATTTGATTTTTCATGGTTTTACTGAATTTTCTGACTGGATTTGTGACTCTGCTGCCTGTTCCTTCACTCACCTTCTTGGGCTGACTTTCTTCCATTGGTAGCATCTGCCATACCATCTTGAATGTCGTTGTGAGTGCCCTGAAAGCAGAATCTGTCTTTCCCTAGGAAGTTAATAGTCTTCTGGCCACCTTGCTATCTAATTGTTCTTAGCTAGCTTACATAGATACTGTTTACTTGTCTTTGTAGAACACAGTGCAAAAATGAAGAACCAAACCACAGAAACCCACCTGTTTTTCACTGTTGTATTTCAGTTTCCTGAATGCCTCTAATCATTTCCTCTCCTTTTCTAAACCCAAGCAAAAGCACTCCTTTATCCAGGTCCTGTGCATCATCTGCTTCCAGCAAACCTCCTTTCACAAGTGTGTTACTTTACTTCACCCATCACCTCCCTGTTCCAATTCATATTTTTTACAAACGTTGCTATCAAAGCATTCATTACATATTTCTGTAGTTATGCACACACACACACACACACACACACACACACACACACATGCACTTTCAGGCTTTCTCTTAAGGCACGTGTGACGTGGAGAACAGCCACGCTCCTTTTTTCGATTGTATAACAGTGTTATAGGATAGAAAGAGAGAAAGTCCCTGTCCAAGGAGGATGGCTCCAACCTAGGCAGTGACATGTTTATACTTTGCCAAACTGTGTTTCTTTATCAATATGCTGTGCCTCGTGAAAATACTGTAGGGCGTGGGGGTCAGAAGCAACATGCCTCCCATCTTCCCAGGAGCTGTGTTGTGTGCTGTGCCGCACAGATTCCATCTGTGGCTCTTGTGGAATAGCTTATCTTTCCACGGTGGCCTGGAGACTGCTCTCAGCTTTGCTGGACTCCTGTGCTGCTCACTGTCTACATGAATGCTCGTCGACTCGTAAGAGATTCTCCAGGGTGTGTGGCAACACACTCGGCAAAGCCAGTGCACCATCAGGCTTCTGGCATGTTAAAAAAAAATCCCAAAAATAGAACCCAGGAAGCCAGCAACCTCTCACAGAGGCAGCTGTGGAGACTGTGGACAATTACACAGGGCAGGTATGGATGATCCAAGATGGGCTGCAATTTCTAATTTAGTCCTGAGCATTAGCTGGCACTTCTGGAGCAGGAATATGTTATTTGAAGGACTTGAGTCGTTAGCAGTGGAGTGCTGGCGTTTTCTATGTGAAGTGAGCCCCATGACTTGTCAGAGAAGCTTAACTAGAAGCTAAGCTGCTAATGACAGGGAGTTTACTCTGCCTGGAAATTAGCGACACCAGGTTGTAGGGGGATTTGCCAACAGCAATCATGTCAGTGTTGGCAGCTGTCAGCCAACAGGCGATGGCAGCATAGGATTTGACAGTAGAAACCTACAGAAACTCATAGATTCCTGCCTGACATAACAAAGCAGACCTGAAACAGATCCTTTACAGAGAGTAAAATCCTTCAGAAGCACCGAAGTCATGGATGGCATAGTGCCAATTTTTGGCTTCGCAAAGAGCCAGAAAATTCAAGATGTGTTACATCTTGTTCCCACGAGGCTCAGTGGGGAAGAGCAAATAGTAGAGAAAGGAAAGCCAGATCAGACTTTGGCAGTGGCACTGGTAGTGGTGTGAGAACCAGAATGCTGAAGAGATGGTTGTTCCACAACAAGCTATAACTTTGTGTCATAGGACTGTTGGTTGCAGATGTATCTTTCAAGGTATTATTGTATTGTCCTTCGAGACTCTATCTCTTGTTCCACTGGGAGTTGGCTCAGCTGACTCTGGGATGTCCTGTCCAGTTTTCTCTCGTTAATAAGTTGGTTTGGATGCCTTTCTTTAAAGAGGTTTGTATTTCCACTGGGTCTGTTAATAGCAGAGCTCTGTAAGCCTTGGTTCTACTTCATGTCACTGTCTGCTGCTCAGGCCTCATGAAGATGGCCTCTCATGTCTTGCAGCTTCTGAGATAAAGCCTTTCTTTTTATCCTACAGTGTGCTGCAATTGTCCCCATGGATTTTTGTACCTTCCTCTGCAGCACTGAGCACACTCCTTTGCCAGGACTTCTTTGGGCCATTTTGGCTAGGTACTGCTGTTCGTGTTCCACAAAGGTGGCCCTTGTACACCACATCCAGGGAGAAGCAGCTTCCTAGACTTCCAGGGTGGGCCCCAAGCATGGCAGTACCAGGCTCTCCTGCCCATCTTTCCCAGCTCTCAGCGCTGCTCTAAATCAGTCCAGCTCAATGACAAGGGATGGCCATTGATGGTGCTGTGCAGGGTTTAGGAAGAGCTCCATGGCTGCTCCTAATGGTTCCCCCCCAGGCTCTGCCACGTGGCACCAGGACACTGCCCATGCATGGGTCTGTAAGGGCATTATCCCCCATGGGAATGAGGCACCAGAGCCAGCCCACTGCCAGTGCCAGTATGAGCTTGCTCTTCTGGGCCATGAATAATTCCTTGTCAACTGTGTTTCCCAGAGCAAGGGGAACCAAGTCATGTTTATTCCTGCCTTTATGAGTTATCAGGGCTTTCTGGCTCTGTCACTGTAGGTGCCCATTTCCTGTCCCTGACTCAACCGCTGTGACTTCTTGGGCTCACACATCTAAATGTCTACCAAAATAAAAGGGTCTTTTCTCTCTCCATGCTTTACCTTTTCTCTCTGCATTTTAATTTGTACCTATTGTTTCTGGTGCTCTCCTGGTCCTCTTTGGGAAGCTTCCGGAAGACCTCCATCTCAAGAAATTAGAGACCAGTACATGCTGGGGAAATTTCTCATAACATTTCTTCCTCAGCCCTGCACTAGCAGAAGGCAATGAATACCCATAACTATCTCCCAGCCTAGGTACTGGCTCTGTCTCCTTGTGGGAAGGACACATGGACCTTCTGAAGGGGGTGAGAGCTGTGGATCATCTCAAGACAACGGGTCCATCCACACAGATTTACAAAAAGCAGTTTTTGAAAATTTTCTGTGTTTATCCATTTCTCCACAGGACAACAAAACCCCACATCTCTGATAGTGGCAAGGTTCAAAGATCAAGCCCTCAGTCTGATGCAGGATGTCCTCCTCAGCTACATACTAAAACACACGAGCCTGGGAGCAACAGCACTCCCTCAGAGAGAAGGTCCATTTGGCCCAATTGTCTGTCTCCAAAGTGGCCAAGCAACAATATCTAAAGGAGAGCACCTGAGCAGTGCAAGTCTGCTTCTGTCAGTGTCCTTGGCAGAAATGGGCACACCTCCAGCATGGATCATGCTGAGCTGGGACAAGCTGCCTGGGCCCTTGGCAGGAGACGGTGGGGGTAGCGGTCTCGGGAGGCCAGTCCCAGACACTGAGGCCTGTGAGCACCCCCAGGACCCCATACTGTAATATCAATTATTTAAATGCTTGTGGTTTTAAACTCCTTTCCCACATGAAAGGTTCAAGGTCTTCACATAAAAACAAAATATAAGTTAAATGAAACACATTCCAACATTTTCTTCTGTACTCCATAAAGGTAGTCATGTGACTAGAGGATTAAAAATTATAGAAGAAACCTCACAGCAAGGACCTTGTTCTAAGCCGTGGCTCTTCTGCCTGCTGTTACTTTAAGCAAATAGAAGCATTTAATGGACCAAGTGCATTGTCCCACTCAGACAAGTGTACTGCCCTAATAAAAACCACGTTCTTGGAGCAGGATGCATTATGCCCTTATCTCTTTTCATTGGAACAAAAGGAACCAGTATCAGAAGAGCAACTCTGCAGCGGTCTCTTATGTACTGTTGCCCTCCATGTAGGATCATGTGGGCTTGGTCATTAAAACCCACACTCCAGGCACCTTATCTATGAATTTGGGTATTTATCATTTACTAAATTTATAAGAAGTCAATGAAGGATGTTCATACTGTATTGCAGATTTACAATATGCTGCAAAACCAGAAGCAGTGGTAATAACTGTATTATTAGCTACTTTGTCTCATGAACAAAAAAAATTACTCACCTAACAGCACTGGGGCAACCAAATTCTCTGTCTTCGTTCATGTTGGATGCAGCATAAGTCTGTCAGAAGCAGCTAAGGGTATCTAGCATTTACTTCCTCAAGTCAGTTCTGACACTCACAGGGGTTACAACCACCCACAACAAACTGCTATCCATGGGTACAGTACATTATTTTTAACCGCTCCTTTAACACTTCCACAGGCTATTTCAGTCGGCATTTTGGCAGTTAGCAGATAAAACAGAAGGATTACTGTTTTAGATTCATTCTTTAGAGATGACTAGTATTTAACACATTAGTCTGGTACCATTTCAGCCAACAGGTCTGATTTGTTACACTGAAAAAACCCCAAATCTATAAGTTTTTCTTCACAAAAGAAGCAAAAAGCAAAAATAACTGTAACAGAAGCATACTAAGTGTGCTGAGCTCAGCTGAAAACAAACACTAATTCATTACTTTCGGGACCTCATCCAGTGCCTAAAATATAACACTCAAACTACTGGTTATCATCATGCCTCCACTCTTAGCCAGGACATCCATGGGGCACAAGCTCTGTCATACCAGATCCTCTCCTTTGTGCCTGGGATACTGACAAACAATAAGCTGTCACAGAATTAATCAAGAACAAGAAGGTAGAAAATGGACGACTCTAGACTTCTGCACCCCTAAGAAGCACAGAGAGAAGAATAACTGCACTACCTCAGGATCCCAGATCCTCCCCCAGAGCTTCCACGGCAAGAGTACAAGACTGCTGTCATTGCTGCTGCGGTCTATGGGTGAGGCTTCTTCCAACCTTCCTCCAGCCTCTTCCTACTCTGTGTTCACACAGCACAAGCACAGGAAACAGCAATTACCAGTCTGTAACCATTTATTGCCTACTCTCTTTCAGAGAGGAATGAGGGTGAGCTCTGTCAGGAGGAAGGCAGAGGAGCAGAGAAAATGTAGGAGCATGCCACTACTTTGTGTCTATCCCTGGTGTGCAGAGTTTTGGTTCCCACTTCTTGTCTTAGCTCCCAAAGCATCCCAAAGACTCCCTGAGCTTTCATCTGTGTTCTGGCCACTTCCTGATTTCTCCCTTTTGGCCATGTGCTTCCACAGTTGCCCATAGATGATGGCTGCCTGCCATCAGGTGGTGCAGAAATCAGCTTCCCCTCTTCTCGCTTTCCTGACATAAATATGGTCAAATGCAAATAAAAATGAACAACTAAAAAAAATTTGTTACCAACTCATTAAGTGAATAGATACGTATTTCTCAACAGTCTGCACAACAGGAAAGGAGGTAAAAAACCCCTAGCACACTCAAGCCAAATTATACATTCTGAATATTTTCCTAAAATGGATTGTACCAGTTAGATAGCTGGTTAGATCTATTCAGGACCTTCTGCAAATGAGAAGAGTCTTGGCATGTGTCTGATCCTGGGCAGATCTCAAGTGGTATGCATTTCAGCATTTCTTTGACAATGAAGCTTCAACCAAAAATATTCCAGTCTGGTCAATTTATTTAGATCAAAGATTAAACTTACACTCCAATATTAGGAACACTGGCACATTTCCTGCCATTCAATTTTAGCAATGAGCTGAAGTTGCCCCAAAAATATGCAAGATGTTTCTTTGAGTCACCTCTTGAAAACATATCCAGTCATTTATTTAAGTCACAGCCAAAAACTGGCAGGAGTAAATTTGGAAATGCACATGATTATGCATCCACGTGGCTAGAAGAGCCAACATGTCTGACAGCAATGAGAAAGTTTAGAAATTAAGGTGTGCTCTTAGTTTTCCCTCTTCAACTCTCAATTGTCACATGCTCAGTCTTACCTTCTGATCCAGTTCTGGCACAGCTAAATGGATTATATGCACTCACGTGACACCAGCCATCACTCCACTGCTCCACATTTTGCACTGGATTATAATCAGCAGAGAACACCTGCCCTCTGTCTCTGAAACTACAGAGGCACTGTGAAGCTTGGTGTTCCAAAACACTACCCAAGATTTTCAGCAAGCCCATTGTACGTATATAGACAAACTATTGGGCTCCTACAGATGAATATATCGAGTATAAGGCTCCGATACAAAGCATATTTTGTTGCATTATGATGGCCACTGGAAGTGCCAAAGGGGTCATTCTGCATTCTAATGTGATGTTAACAAGGTCAGTATTAAAGGGAAAGCACCTCCCGCACATCGTGATGCTGTTGCAGAACAAAAAAAAAAAAAAAACACCTGCTAGACACTACTATTGTTAAGCTACTGTATGCTCATCAGGAGGCTACAGAAACTACAAAATAGACCACAGATTTCTTAGCCAACATTTTCAAAAGTTAATCGAGTTCTTAAAGCTATGAAAAGGTACAGAAAAAATGGAGCTAGCATAAAAATTTAATGTTTCATATTCATAAGTACGAGAAAACTGAACTGTATAGCTTAATACAAATTAAGGCATCTCTCTGGTCTGCAGTTTTACCAAGCCAGTCAGTTTGCAAAAGGGAGCAACAGCACTGCCAGCATTAGGCAAACTTGGAGGGAACTACTATGGAAGGCTTTGATCCTGCCAGTGAAGAAAGTATCTTCAACTTCTTGGAGAAACAGGGGATGAAACATGCCCTCAGGCACAGAGCACTCTGAGCAGCTAGACCTGAGTTTCAGACACACAAGTAGGCTATACCAAACACTCCTCTATGATGCAAATACAACACTAAGTTTGGATGACTCTCTCAACATATACCCAAATCCTATAATTCACAATGCAAACTCTATTCCCTGCAGGTTGAGAAGAACACTTATGTTTTCCTTCATTGTGTCAAAAGGAAATGACTTAGAATACATTTTTATTTTAATAAAACTTATGTAGGTTGGTGGTAGTCTGTTTTTGGTTGGTTGGTGGTTTTTTGTCCACTTAATTTTTGTTTTTAAATCTCACTTTCCATTTTTATGGAAAAGTTATTCTGGAACAAGGTTACCTCAGTTTGTTTGCCTCTTTTCTGATATTCTTTTTTATAACAAGTAAGTAATTAGCTCTGGATAAAAGGTAGCACATACATCGCCTCACTATTATGAAGTGGCTTTTTATCATTCTAATTAGATTTAATGTACAATTTTGTTCACGCACACAAACCAGTCTTCTGGAATATTTAGGTTTAACTGCTTGACAACCAGCATCAGCTATAGCAATATTTATGAATAATAGTTATTAATTGACACTGCACAAGTATTTTAGAAAAATGGAAGTTTATTCATCTTTCAATGGCTCAAATAGCAAATAAAAGGACAGGATAAGGCATCAGCCAAGACAATTTTCATGTGTCCAGTGGCTTCATAACACCTCAGTTCCCAGTATACAGGTTCCAAAGCAAAGTCACAATGTTAGTGGTTAGACTCCCTGGCTAAATAGACCCAAATGAGTACACAGTAAGATGAAGACTGGCTTATTTGCCAGTTACATGAGTAACTTCAATTCTGCACTTGGCAGTCTACTAAATGCACATACAAAATTCCTATTGATAAATATTTAACATGACAAATATAACTTCTAAGACTTGAGTCCCTAAAACGTCTGTTAGCATGAAAGTTAAATATTTGTTACCTAGTTTGCTTGAGCACATTTTAAACTGTCAGTTATAGGCTTACACATGTATAAAAAGTGTAACAGTTTGTGGAATTGATCTAGCCCATCTCACCACAGAGGAGTCCAAAACCCTCAAACATTCTGGTATATTTTAGTCAGGATGTAGCATACTAACCGTGTGCTAGTATTCTCGCTGTTCCGAAGCAACTGAGGCAGTATGTTTTGTTTGGGGATTTTGGATGTACATGTTAAATGTTTCTGTATTGCAAAGCATGTTTGATTGTTTGATATCAAGGTTAACTAGAAAAAGTAGCTACACTGTTCCCCATTTGAAATCAACATAGACTAAACAGTACAAAACCTGCAAAGAGCTTCAGCATAACACACCATGTTCCCATAGCTGAGTATTAGGAACACAAAAGAAATTAACCAGAATTTGCCAGACAACATCTTAAAACACAGTAGCGCTACTAGATTAGCCCCACTCCACCCAATTCCAGGGAGTTAAAACCCAAGGAACACCTAGACAAAAATCTATGCGCAAAAGGGAAGTTTCAAGGTACCAGTACATTAAATTTTAAACAACCATTCTAGGCTTAGATGTGCCATAGGCTTATGACTTCAGTCTTATATATATTCTGACCTTTTCGTTAAGATACCATACTGTTACCAAATTATGGATGACAGAATATGCTCTGTATTATTCACAATACCAGAGTATGGCACACATTTAAAGAACAGACACTGCTAGCAGACAGCTAGTTAGCAAAATCATTCATGTAACTGCACTCCTCAGAGAGGGCAGCCTCGCACTGATGTGCAGGGACAGTCTCCATGCAACAAAGTTGAAAATACACCCTTGATTAAGCAACCTGCTATGTTTGGGTTTTAAAATTAAGGCATATTCAAATATTTCAATGTAAAAGTTTATATCACTCTTCTAAATTAATCAGGTAATGCAGTTTTCCTCAATATAACTGTTCGCATATACATTATTCTTTTCTAATTTGCATAACTCCATGGCAAAACAGCTGCATGCTGCTTTGTTAGGTATCATGTTCACAATTGTAATTTTCAAGGCAACAAAAGACAAGATGAATTGACAATTACTAGTGATAAAAAATTATGCTTTATAAGAACCCACAAAGTAATACTTCGCCCCTCTATTCACTATTAAAGAAAAGACTGCCTATGAAACACTACATTCAGAAGAAATGTGAGAAGGTAGGCAATTATGAAATGGACTGAACTTTGCTTCTCTTGAAGCCACATAATTTGTTTTCAGTGAATTTGACTTTCAGTGCAGCTCCAATTCATGCTTTTAGTGGTACATTACATTTTCCAACATGTTAGGGTAATTTCAGTCACTTCAGCCTTCAATGGCATGCTTATAAATTATGGTTTTTATTAGTATGGTCTGGGAAGGAAAGGAATCCAGGCTTTTGATTATAAAATGCAACATCTTTCTCTGATCCTCTTAGCTAGGCTTTTTCTTTTCTTCTTCCCATTCTTTTCTTTGCTGTCTTCCATTTTTCTGGCTCTAATTTCTCTCATTAAATCAAAAAACACCTAAAAAAGATATAAGAATATAAATTCAAAAACATTCACAGACATGAGTTAATTTATCACTGATATTCACTTCTGTTGTTTAGAATAGAGTCCATTATATGCAACCAGGTGGAGCAAACAAATATTAATCCAACAAATCTTTGGTTCTGAAGGCCAAGTTGATATGGTGCAATCCTGCTTCTTTCATGGCACCATAATGTTCCCCTGTCTTGACATTTGCTTATGAATCTTGTCAGACAATTTTTAACAAGGATTGAAACAAGGGTCTTGTCACCAGTCAAGATTATCAAATGTTGTATGTACATCTTACTGAGGAGACTCAAGGAAATCAGGTTATATTTTGAATATTTTCAGTGATGAAGTGCAAAGGCTGAAAAAGTGAACATCCAAGCCTAGAAACATATTAATGCAGCAGTGACATACACTGAACATTTCATGGTATGTTCCATGGTGCAAGTCTAAACACAAAGTGATTAGGGAAAAAAAAAATAGCACTTCCCTTAAAGCAAAGTTATCAATCATATGACTACATAAACAATTTCTTATATCAGGTAACCTCAGCTACCATATTACAACCTCAAAGTACATATGAAGTTCGTTTCCGTCAAATGGTTTAGTAGGAAACGAATGTGACAACGTTGGAGTTACACCCCAGACTTTTTTAAGAGAGATCTTACTGACAGTTAAGGCTTTATGATTAGACTGCTTAAAACTACTATTTTGAAAAGCAGATTTTTACTTGACTCACAGGAGGCTACAGCAAATAATTATTTATCTTTATAATTTGATTGTAGGGAATCATCTGAGCAATTCTAAAACTTTTCTTTCTCAGAAAACATTTTCTAGATCTATGTCAAGGGACTTGATTCATTTCTCTGAAATATGGACAGTGCAGGGGTTGAAAAACTCCTCTACAGAGCTCAGTAAGGTTTTATTTGCAATGATACTAATTTCACATTGAGTGCAGCAAGAGCATCAACCTTCGTTACATGGAATCTGAAAAAAAAAATCAATGGAACTAAACATTTCCATCAAGAAATGAGATTGCCTTTAGATTTTCTGATGTGCACTAAGTTACTTGCTTGAAATTAAATCTGTGCTAATGGTAAGATGCAACTGTCAACTTGCTTAAGCACTGATACCACACTACAGTATTTAGCTGTCTGGCATACATAAGCTTCTGAGAAAATGCTTAGTGGGCCACCTTTGCCAAAGTAAGTGTCAGCTCTCTGTATTTCTCCCAAATGAGCAAACCCACTATTCTGGAATTCAGAGGCCAGATTTCTCATAAAACAGTAACCCAAGTTTGTGTAACCAACCACAAAACTTCATATGCTACAAGTAACTAAGAATACATGGTATTCACTTGTGCCAACAGAGCCTCATTTATGGCCTGTCAAACCCCAAATCTATGTGACACATGCTGACCTGGATCCCTTATGCCACCAGCTCCAAAAAGAAACCTGGAGCTCTGTGGTAGCCTACCATGTGTGTGCAAAGTCTATCGATAAGAGAGCTATTGAAAAAATATACATACACACACTTTTTTTCCTAGCTACTAAAAGATAGTAAAGTGGATTTGAAGAGCTGGCAATTTCTATACTGTAATAGATGGCTGTTAACTGCAATTATACATCAAAACTAAAAGATTTATTAGCTTTTACAACAATAAAAAAGAGCTGTATTTATCAGTTCTGCTGTATTTAATTGACTTAATTTACTCTACAGAACAGCGCACAGTTCTTAGTGTAGTTCTGAACACTCAGTTTCTTCAGGCAGATAACTGGCAGGAGACAACAGTTGAGTTTAAATTATTACAAAAGAGAACTCACACTACAGCTCTCATACTCAGTTGACAGCTCATACATAAGGATTCACATTAGAAAATTTGTCACAAAGGGCAAGGTCCTGCACCTGGGTTGGGGCAGTCCCAGACATGAGTCCAGACTAACAGAAGAACTCACTGAGAGCAGCCCTGTGGAGAACAACTTGGGGGTTTTCACGGATGAAAAGCTGGATGTGAGCCAACAGTGTGTGCTTGCAGCCCAGAAGGCCAAGGTATCCTGGGCTGCATCAAAAGAGGGCTGGCCAGCAGATCCAGGGAAGTGATTGTCCCTCTCTACTCTTCCCTGCTGACACTTCACCTGCAGCGCTTGGTCCAGCTCTGGGGCCCCCCAGCACAAGAAGGATGCAGACCTGTTGAAGCAAGTCCAGAGGAGGCCACAAAGATGATATGAGGACTGGAGCACTTCTCCTATGAAGACAAGCTAAGAAAACGGGGGTTTTTCATCCTGGAGAAGAGAAGGCTCCAGGGAGACCTCATTGCAGACTTTCAGTTCTTAAAGAGGCTTATAAAAATGAGGGAGAGCAACTTTTTACAGGGACAGCTTAGGGGAACAGTTCTGAACTGAAAGGGAATAGATTTAAATAATAAATTAGGAAAAATCTTTATTGTAGAGGTGGTAAGGCACTGGAGCAGGCTGCCCAGAGAAGCTGAGGATGCCCCATCCCTGGAAGTGTTCAAGATCTAGTTGGATAGGGCCTTAACAACCTAATCTAGTAGGTTGCACCCCTGGCCACGGCAGGGGGGTTGGAACTAGAGATCTTTAAAGGTCCCTTCCAACCCGAACCATACTGTGACTCAATGTGTGGTGAAGTTTGCCAACAGCTCTGAAAGGAAGGTTGGCCCATTGCACTAAACTACTTCTTTTGCCACACATCTGTTACTCGTACAGTTTACAAGGCTGAGAGTTATTCTGAATTCCAAGAACTCCTGTCTTTTACAGTTATAGTGAAATACTTACAACTAATCAATATTTTCATTTCTTGGAGACAAATATTCTCTCTTATTTCACGACCTTCTGAACCAGGTTTAATCCCTGAAAACTCATGAGGCACTTCTAGGCTTTTCAAAGCTTTTTGGGTTCATCCATTCTTTATTGACGCAACATACAAATAGGCAGATGGTAAAATGAGGGTAGGGAGGGCTCAAATCTCTCCTTACCTGCTTTTACAAGGTATTTTATTCTGAGGATCAGACAGTACTCCTCACTGTTCAAAAGCAGACTGTGTTCCAGTTACAGAAAATGCAGTAAGAAGTCTAGGCCAAACAGCTGACCTAAGAAAATTTTAATGAAATAAGATCTTGTATCATAAATGTATAATGACTCCTTGCAGTTTAGGATGGGATAAACTTCTTACACCTAACATTCTCACTATTCTACATGAAGTCACCTAGTCATGCACTCCCTGCAAACTACGGGAGGAAAGTATTTGAATAAAATTTCACAAAAATAATTGCTAAAATAATGAACATATAGAGAAACCCATGGAAAAGAGGGATAATGTAAAAACTGATGGATAGATCCTTTGTTTTAAGAGACCAGTTATTACCTTGTCAACATTAGCTCGTGTTTTTGCAGATGTTTCCACATAATTAACATTCCACTGATCAGCTCTGTTTTTTGCTTCCTCTACAGAAACTTGCCTTTTATCTTCCAAATCTGATTTATTACCAACTAGCAAAAAAGGAACATTCTCATCTTCTTTTACTCTTAAGATTTGTTCCCTGGAGAAAAAAGAAAAAGAAAATTAAGCTTTGCATGGAGTACTATTCTTAGAACACAAAAAGAAGAACTCAGACTAAATACTTTTCCATCTTACAGTGAAAAGCCACGTATTCCTCTTATGAAGCTTATGTAACAGGAAAGTCTTAAACCTCATTATGACATTATGCAGAATGAAGACAGGGACAGACAACTAGTCCTCCAGGAAGAAAGGAGGTGAGTCAGTAAGAAATGAAAAAAATAGAACAGAATTAGTTTAGGTGAGAATTTATATTAATAATTCATTCCCTTTAACAGTGTCATTTGAGAGCATTTACCATTGTCTTTATATTACTACTTTTGATTGCCATTTTGAAGTTATCCAAGCTTCAGTTTTACTGCTGACTTTTTCCTAACGAAATGCATGCACCATTTTTAAAGCTGATAAAATGGTCTACAGCATATTAAAAGAAAATCTTTTCCTTTCAGGAATCTTTCTTGAGTCAATTATATTCAGTCTCTGCAGAGATCTTAATTCAGTTATAAGCCAGTGTACAAATACAAGTTGTATATGCATATTTTTAAGAGCAGATGCTTCTACTGTTTCAACTGCTAGGATGGAAGGTTTAAAGTTGTAAATCTCAATACTACAAATCGTTTGGTACATAAGTCTTCAACACTTAAAAATAATGAAAGTTTTCTTCTAATTGGAAATGCATTAGAAGTATCAGGAAGAACAGTTCTCAGAGCGATATTCTGTATTTTGTCTAAAAGAGCATAAAGTTAGCAGTGAAATGTAACCACTGATCATGGGGCGATTTCTGAAAGACAGACAAAACGAATGGAGAAAAAAATTCCTTTTGCTGGCTAAGGTGAAACAAAATTTAAAGTTGAAGGGAGAGAAGCTGAAGACAACTAAGTAATTGATATTCTAAAGGGCTTTCACTTGGTATATGGCAGGATCCTCCTGCTGTTACAAAAAGCTCTGAATAGCATGTAGTCTTGTGGGAGAGGTCTACTCATAGGGCTGAGAAACTGCAGACAGACCTTTTTTTTTTTGTTTTAACCAACAGCTATGCATTGGAGGCAGCTTGTAACACTACATTTATGTCTGAGGTATAACTAAAAAGCAGCATTTCTCCTCTTCCCCACAAATACCAGTGCAAATATTTTAACAGGGTTTGCAGTTATCCACGAGTAGTTTGAAAAGTCCGTGGATTAGGAAGGTGGCCAGTAGAAAACTCAGTGCATCACTACAGTATCTATGCAAATCAGATTACTGGTAAAAACTAGTAGCTTTCAACACTAATTATCTAGGTGATCCTATATGGGGTTTGAGTGATAAGGTTTTGGTAGCCAGGGGACTACAAGGGTGGCTTCTCTGAGAAGCTGCTGGAAGCTTCCCAGGTGTCCAACAGAGCCAATGCCAGCTGGCTCCAGGACAGGCACACCAATAGACAGGGCCAAGCCAGTAAGCAATGGCAATAATGCCACAGGGATTATGTATTTAAGAAGGGGAAAAAAAAGTTACTGCATAGATATAATTGCACTCAGAGAAGAGAGGAGTGAGAATATGTGAGAGGAACAACTGTGCAGATACTAAGGTCAGGGAAAAAGGGGGAGAAGGTGCTCCAGACACCAGAGCAGAGATTCCCCTGCAGCCCATGGAGGATTCCCACACTGGAGCAGGTTCTCCTGGCAGAGACCTGTGGGCCCATGGAGAGAGGAGCCCATGCTAGAGCAGGTTTGCTGGCAAGACTTGGGACTCTGTGGGCGACAGAGCTGGAGCAGTCTGTTCCTGAAGGACTGCACCCTGTGGAAAAGGATCCACACTGGAGCAGTTAATGAACTGCAGCCTGTGGGAAGGACTCACACTGGAGAAGTTCATGGAGGACTGTCTCCCATAGGAGGGACCCCACACTGGAGCAGGGGAGGAAGCAGCAGCAGAAACAACATGTGATGAACTGACCACAACTCCATTATTCCCTGTCTCCCTGTGCCACTGGGGATGAGTGGGTAGACCCTGGGAAGGAGGAAGAGATGGGGGAGAGTTGTTTTTAAGGCTAGTTTTACTTCTCATTATCCTGCTCTGATTTTGAACGGTAATAAATGCAGTGAAGTTCCCCAAGTTGTGTCTGTTTTGTCTGTTACAGTAATTTATGAGTGATCTCTCCTCGTCCTTAATTCAAAAGCCTTTCACTGTATTTTATCTCCCCTGTCCAGCTGAGGAGGGGAGTGATAGAGAACCCTTGGTGGGCACCTGGCATAAATGCCAGGTCAAACCACCAGAGATGCCAAACAATTTAATTATGTAAAGAGTTAATCTAACAGCAATCCAGATAACAATATTCTCCTTTGCGACCCCTCTGAAGACTGATATCTCCTGAACAAATGATATGCGCCACCTTGAAATCTAGAATGTAAAGCAAAAAAAGCCAAAACATAAGAGCTAGACAAATTTTACTTAAAGCAAGGCCAAATTTTATCAAACTGCCTTTCAAATATTTAAAAGTATAGTCATTGCAGGCCTGCATTGGCATTTCAGAGCGTTAACAGGAACCCCACTGCAGACACTGAAGGAGTACACAGCTCTTCTGTTGGAGGTCTGCCATTCCAGCAGAACAAAATTCCACTGAAACAAACATCCAAATTTTTCTTGTCACTTTCTTTCATATCTGGCTCTTAAATAGCACGCCCTCAGACTACTCAACAATGTCAAAGGTACTTTAACTGTACACACATGAGAAAATTTTTCTGAGCTACATTTTAGCATTTAGGCTTCTACAGTTTCAAAGGCAACTTGAAAGGCACTTTCAGATTTGGACAGAGGAGGATTTAGTATCTACTTAAAGGGATTATTTCTTTAATTTTTGTTATATCAACATGTATACTGTTAACACTCACCTTTACTGGAAAAGTAGGACTTTTTCTAAAGCCAAAGATCATGTACCGTGAAGCATTGACACAATTTTAAACAGATTTGAATAGGTCATTTTGTACTCTAAAGAAGCTGAACTATACTTAACAGTCCTCCACGACTGACAGTACTTAGCATAAGCCTGCAAACATAAAGGCCTTCTCCTCCCTCTCTCAAAATATATAAACACATATATATAGAGACACAAGTAAATAAAAAAACACTAGAAGATAAAACTCTCAGTGTCTCCTCTCTTCATACCCTCTACTCCTCCCTTAAAGATATTAAACATGTTTTACTACTTAGTTGATAATTAAGTTGAACTGTGACAGTATCTTTGAGAAGCCTTATTTCAGTGGAATGTAGATAATGTCTTCTTATGTTTGTTTCCTTACTTTTTTGTCAAAGGTTATGGCCTTTCCTATTTCACTACACTTTGAACAGGTAAAACCATTTTCTGATCTCTTTTGTTGTTTTTTTAAATACAGCAATGCGTGATTTAAATATGCTTTCTCTCTCAAACAACATTGAGCACCTGTAATATGCTGCTGCCTGTATAATATTCTATCATTGCTATCATAAGAGTTTTAATATGCTGCATACCTGAAAGCCATCTTAAAACCCTATCCTGTTAAACCTTTATTACACCAAAAATATCCAGTTCCAAATTCTGGTTTTATGTTTGCTTACAATTAAATAATATGCTGATTTTGACAGGAAGGGTGAATGCTATGCAGACCTTTTGTCTTGTAAATTCAAAAAATTACATCCGTATCTTTTACAGAGAAAAATTCCATCCAAGCAAAATTGAAGGGACAGATTTACAGCAATCCTTTACATAAAATGTATATCTACTACGTCAATAAAAAATACTTCTCATTTGTGTTTGTGATGGGTTGATCCTGTCTGCATGCCAGGTACCTACCAAAGTTACTTATCACCTTCCTTCTCAGCTGGTCAGGGGAGAGAAAATACAATGAAATGCTCACGAGTTAAGGACAGGAGAGATCACTGATTGATTACCGTCATGGGCAAAACAGACACAACTTGGCTAAGTTAGTTGAATTTATTACCAATTAAACTAGTACAGTAATGAAAAGTAAAACCAAATCTTAAAAAACACCTTACCCTCACCCCTCCCTCCTTCCGAGGCTTCACTTCACTTCCGCTTCTACCTCCTCCTCCCTGCCAGCAGCACAGGCGAACAGAGAGTGGGGCTTGTGGTCAGTTTATGACATGTTGTTTCTGCTCTGCATCCTCCCCAGTGAGAGGAGTCCTTCCTCTGTTCCAGTGGGGGGTCCTTTCCATGGGAGACAGCCCTCCATGAACTTTTCCAAGGTGAGTCCTTCCTACAGGCTGCAGTTCTTCAGGCAGAGCTGCTCCAGCGTGGGTACCACATGGGGTCACAAGTCCTGCCAGCAACCCTGCTCTAGTGTGGGCTCCTCTCTCAACAGGTGCTGCCTTCTCTAGCATGAGCCTCCCACAGGATCACAGCCTCCTTCAGGCATCCACCTGCTGTGGCTTGGGGTCCTCCAGAGGCTGCAGGTGATATCAGCTTCACCATGGAACTCCATGGGCTGCAGAGGGACAGCCTGCCTCACCATGATCTTTGTCATAGGCTTTGCTCTGGTGACTGGAGCACCCCTGCCCCCTCCTTCCTCACTGACCTTGGCATCTGCAGAGCTGCTTCTCTCACTTCTTCACTCCTTTCTTCTCTGGTTGCAATTTGCTCCTCCCCAACAACTTTTTTCCCCTTTTTTAAATATGTTATCCCAGAGGTGCTACCACTGTTGCTTGTGGGCTCAGCCTTCGCCAGAGGTAGATACTTCTTGGAGCTGTCTGGCATTGGACATAGTGAAAGCTCCTAGCAGATTCTCAGAGAAGCCACCCCTGCTTCCAAAACCTTGTCACCCAAACCCAATACTCCGTTGTTCATAAGACCACCTTTAAGAGGTAGAAAGGCTTGTGTTGTTGATACTATGCACTTTGGTCTCCCAGAACACAATGCACATGCCTCACACTGCCTAAGACTTTGCAGACAGGCATCACCAGATATGGTTATTCTGTAGGATTTTCAACTGAAATCTGGTCATGTCATCTTTATAACAAGTATTCTAGTATAAAACAGCTGCACATGCTATAGCTGCTTTTTTGCTCTAGGTGTTGTTTCACTGGTTAAGGGAAACACATATGTCTTCTACACATGAAGTAAGAACTAAAAAAAGACAACTCCGGGAAGTACACAGTACTGTACATAAATTACAGGCAACCATACAAACCCTATGAAATTTTTCTCAGATTCATTACTTTGAATAGCTGCATGCCTCCTTAAAAAAACACTGCTTCCTAGCACAAGTGCCAAGCAACACCAACTTACAAAGGGCAGAAGTATCTGCTCTGGGGCAACAGCCTTTGTGGTATTCAGAAACACAGCAGCTTAGATATTTGAAGTGGTACAGATAGCAAAGGCATGGCTAGGCATCTGTTCAGAACATTATATGACAACAGTAAGAGCTGTCATCCAGTGTGGATTATCAAAAAGATACCACACAACAAAATGAAACCACTTGCAATCATTGCAGTGTAATTAGAATAATTATCTTGCCTTGTAACTTACCTGAAGTCTGCAGTTGCTGCAAAGGATTCCAGCTCTGTAATAGAGAAGACGCAAAGGAAGCCTTCTCCACTTCGGAAGTAGTTGTCTCTAATTGCAGCATAGTCCTCCTGCCCTGCTGTGTCCAATATATCAATTTGGACTTCTTCCCCATCCAGAACCACTTTTTTCCTGTAGCTATCTGCTTTGGTGGGCTCATAGTCTTCAACAAACTAGAAAAAAACTCTTAATGATATAAAATCATGCTTATACAAGGCAAATGCTTCTGTCTGAACACCAGGATATAGCAAACATCTTAAATGGGTGCAGTAACTAACAACTAAGCATATGCATTTAGGCCATGAGAAATACTCAAACAACTCAGTTAAAGCAGACTTTTCCCCAGCCCAAACAGTTTTTAGGTTTTTGCTTTCCTCAGCCACTTTCACTGGGGAAAAAAAAGTAAGGAAACAAAAAACTGATTTCCTTTCCTCTCTTCATCAGCAGCATAAAAAAACACAGAAAAGCTTGGTTGTTTCAGGCATCATGCAACTCACCTAAGTAAAGAAGCTTTCAGCTGTAATAACTAAGTTCTAATAGGTCTAGTGAACAATGCAAAAATATTCCAATTATATGACAGAGCATCTAACTGCTTAGAAGTTTGAAAAAGGCCAAATGTTACCTTCCCGGGTATCTCTAGGGGGCAAATCAGTAATCTCAAAACATGTTTTTGTCCCACTTAATTGATGTCTTTCATACCACATCACATACATTTAGATTCTTTCAGAAAAAAACTGGACAAATCTAACTTAACACTATGTAGCAGGCATCTCCTAATTTCTAGTGCAGATTCTTACCTCATCATACATGAATTGTAGTGTTAAAGCAGATTTTCCCACACCACCACTTCCCACCATGATGACTTTGTGTAAAGCCAAGGAATTCTGTCCTTTAGGTTTATTTGCTGCCATCTTTGGATTGCAGAAAATTCACAGGTATCAAATGAAAAAAACCTGGAAGAAAAATATTGCTTCATTAGTTTTCTTTTCCTCTTCCCACATGATCTGTTTGATTTGTTTCAAATCCCTACATATCTAATGACTTAATTTCAGTTCTGCTGTCTTCAGTGAAACCTATCTGTTTTTTCACTGGAAATCATTCCACAAATTATACTGAGCTCATCTATTTTGCTACTTAAGCAAAGAAATCTTTCACCATTTGCAAACAGCACAAGTGGGCTCACAGCATCCAAGAGCAATTAAGGGAAAAGATTTATATCTTGGTATATAGAACACGACATTTTCTTTAAGTGACACAGTATGTATCAAAAATACTTGCTAGTTTACTACACAAGAATTGAAAAAGGAAACCACAGTGAGCCAAACACTGCACACCACCATATCACAAACGTGATATGACAGCTGCAGGGGAAGAAAACAGACTTTGGAAGGAATTTCCATCTTAAATAGCAAGCATTAAGACACAGCAACAAGGATTATCTAGTGTACTTTTACAGAGAAAAGTAAGCAAACTTAAAACCTAATAAGGTTTTCAATAAGTCCATCAGAAGCCAAAAGAATAATCTAGTTTACATAGAGTAAAAAGATTCAACTTGCCTACAAATGTAATTATTCAGTGCATTTGGGATAGTTGTCTCAGTCCCATGACTGTTTGCTTAAATACAAATCTCTGCATCTCACCAGTACCAAAAGGCTCTATGAGTTAACTCACATAGTTTAATGTATGCTTGCAGAAATACAAGACATAACAATTCCAGTAACTTTGAAAAAAAAAAAAAATCAAGCATGTTAATAGTTTGAGAAGATCTCTTCAGCAGATCCTCTCACACCTTTGTTTCATTCCCTACCTATCCCAATAGTAAAATTTGTGATTGCTTGCACAGTTCTTAAGACGTGAAAGTCCCTGTACAGTGACAGAATGTACTCTCCTCCAGAGATTTCAGGTCAAAACAAGCTCTGAAGAGACACAATGACATCTACATTACATATATAAATACAATAAACATCTATGGAAGCAATTAAGAACAAAATGTAACTCAGATTTTGTTAATTACAAAGCTCAAAAAGAGCACATTCATATGGTAGCACAGCTCAGTTACATACAGAACTATCAGATAACACAGTGTAGTAACAAGGCACTATTACCTCATTGTCAAATGGTCACAATGGGTAAAAGTAATGTCACTAAAATTACATTCTCCTGCATAATGAATTACCCTTGTGTGCAGCTTAAACAATCAGAATGCGAAGCATGACAATTTTCTTAAAACTTTCATCAAAATCCCTAGTTGAGGCCATGCACTATGGTTTTGTTAGCAGTGAGGCAGGTAAGTATAAAAGTTTGCTGACTAAAGCTTCAGTAGAGATTCAGCCACTCTTTCCTGGAAGTAAAAATAAATAAATACAGAGCATTAAGGCCTTTTCTGTATCTCATGCTGCCATGCCAGCAAGTAGGCTGGGGATGAGCAAGCAGCTAGGAGACACACAGCTGGAACAGCTGACCAAAGGGATATCCCCATGCCATACCTTAGGAATAAAAGTTGGCAGAGACATTTGAAGTTTGTCAGGAGTGCCATTGCTCAGGGACTGGCTGGGCATTGCTTGGCTAGAAGTGAGCAGGGTTTTTTTTTTTTAAATCCCCTGGTGGAGAGGGGGAGCAAGAAAACAGCTGTGTGGTACGTAGCTGCCTTCCAAGGTTAACCCACAAACCACATGAAAAGCTCTTCAGATCACATCAGTACCACTACCCATTGTGCTGTCAAAGAATTCTGAAAATGCAACTGAAAACTAAGTCACTTAAATTGTTTTCCCGAGAAAGATTATCTAAGTGAAGTAAGTATGAGTAAGCTAGTGTACTCATTTATAGAGCCATAGCAGAGAAATACAACTTACATTACGTTACAAGTTCTTTTAAAAAGGAGATGGAAGAGAACAAAAACACATTTCCATTTTGTCTTAAAAATAACCATTCCTTCCTTTTCACTCAAGAGGGAGTACAAGAACACGAAAATAGTTGCAAGCCATGTGCATGATTTCAAACTACATTACATTTTGAACTACTCCATTGTTTTGTCTTTCCACTTTTCTCTTAAAAGGAAAAACATATCCTGAAAGTCACACTTCTTAGTATGTATTTCAGACAAGTAATATAAAGAAAATTCATCTGAATTCCATTTACCAGCTGACAACAGCACAGTTTGCAAAGCTTTGATTACAATATATACTCACAGAAGCAGAGAAACTGAAGCACTAGTAATACCTGGATATGGCCTACTCTGAGCAACAAAACAAACTATTCTTCTGTAAGTACTTCAACACTGGAACAAGTCTAAATGAATTCAGCAGGACCTCTGTCAGGTGAGTTTGTGCAAACAATCTGAAAAAATTCAAATATACAATAGCAATGTTTCACTGTAATATTTGTTGTAAATTAACCTACAGTCTTTAGGTGGATTGAGCAGTGTGAAAACCGATATTCTACTTTAAGCTGCAATTCAACAAGTAATGTCCCAGTGTGACAAACAGAAGTCACTGCTTTTTGTACTCTACAACAGTTGACACATGAAGAACCCAACACATTTCCACTTCCAATTTGATATTACAAATAATAAAGTAAGTGACAATGTTCCTTTTCCCTGAAAATTCTTTAACCAGAAAGGTTTTATAGCAGTCAATCATTTTCAGAAGTCTTGACAAAGTCCTTTCAAAGAAGCATAAGAGATCAAGTCAAAGAAACTTGAATTATAAAAACCTGACCCAACCAGTCAAAGCACTATTCCAAGTCATCAATAACTGTCAGTTAACAGCATTCCATTAAAATACTGAAGATAGTAAAACTTCACGCTACCAGACTTCAAATCTTAAAGACAAGCTTGTCGTAAATACTCTGCTCCATGTTGTAGTAGGAGGCAGCTCACGGAGGCCAGTTTGCTCCCAAGTTCTTCACAATCCAGTACAGATACAATGCTAGCAAAACTCAGGCCTGCTGACAGTAGAACATGTGGAAAGAGAGAAATAAGTTACAAACAATGCAAGTACAACGCAATACGATACTGTGCAAACAACACTTAATCCAAAGAGACTTCTTCAGAGCAAGTACTGTGCCAGAGAGAACCCTGAAAGTGATAAGTTTTAAGCTACTACCACATACCTGTTTCATGTGCTTTTGAAAAGCAAAGAGGAACCTAGATTCCAATTTTAACAGTAAAGCACCTAAGATGAAGTTTCACATACAAAGTCCTTCCACCCATAATTTATGTAGCCTGGCTTATTTTCATAAGTAGTATTAATTTGGGTCATATCTAGTTTCTGAATTGGCCTACTTTATAATTATGATAAAACTGACAGAGACTGTGACAAGAACTCTGTTGTATGAAGCTCAAGAAAGCATACTTTCTTAGTATGTGTACTGTGGGTTTTTTTATTATTATTTGCAGCTTCACAATGCAAAATTATTTGTGGGTGAGAAGATAAACATAGGATTATCCTGCAGTCAAATTCTACATCACCCTACAGCAGAGAGACACACAGAGTCAAGCAGGGTGTTGTCAATAGCTGTATCATCCATTTATGCAAGCCAGCTTTTTACCACACCCACTGTAAATCTCATAGCAGCAATACAGTTGATGACATATATTAAAAGGGTTTTTTTAAACAGTTCTTTGTGTAGTTCAACAAGTTGGAAGAGAAGCGAAAGCTTAACTGGCTCAACAACGTACTGCAACACCTTCACTGAGAAGGACAAGAGCACTGTCTAACCACCATGCTACAGATCAGTCCTCACCTCCACTGCAGATAAACTCCTAGGAAACTGCCCTTTTCCAACATACTTGAGCAGATAAGGACACAAACAAATGAATCTGACTGCTCTGCCGAAGTAAGCAATTCTCAAAGCTCCTACAGCTGCTTTACTGCCTGCTTGCAGATAACCATCCCCATGATTCTGTGCTCCATTTAATGGCAAGCTTCCAGTTGGAGCTAGGATCATTTCTGTAGAGCCAGGCTAGGGAGCAATTAGATTAACTAAGAATTGCAGAGGTAGGAATTCATGTTAGCATCAGCAATGGCATCTTGTCCAACAGTCTAAAAATCTAATCAAAGGACAGAAGATTAGGTAACTAAATAACTTTTAAGATATTTTTACATGATTAAGATAATATAGGAATTTGTAACTGGAGTTGGAAAGCTGCTGGCTTCTACCTGTATTAGTATCAAGTTCTCCTGAGTTTTATACCTTACATCAAAGCTCCTCTGTGCAAAAAAACACAATGTTACCCCTAGTCCTTCAGAGATTTAAACCCAATATCCAGCATTCAGCTCCACGCACCAGAGGAGTGAGCTGGACACTGGTTCTGTGACAGGACTTGGACACATATTCACCATGTTAACTTCCACATCTTGGACCACAGATTGATTATCCAGATTCACAAGAGTAAGATAATCAGGTGCCAACACAAAAAAAGCTTTGCATCGTCATTGACAATATTTTCAGGGCAGGTATCTTTGCAAATACATGTTAGGGAAGAAGAAAACAAAAAGCAGGAATCCTTGATCTTTCTTTATTAGTCTTTATTTTGTCCTCTCATCTACTATTTCAGTCCAATAAACTGAGACAAAAATATGCTTAAGGGTGAAAAAAACTGTATGGGTTTTATCCCCTCATTCATCTTGCTATCTGATCAAATTGAGAGGACTCCTCTTAAGCTGTCCTGTTTTTCAGTTGGCTTTTTCTTACAGAGTAACTTGCTCCAAAACAATCAAAGCATGCATGCTTCCTTACATATCCATGCCATTTGTCCTCTACATCTCTCCCCAGTGCAATAATCCCAAGGTCCATACAGTAAGAGGGAGCAAAAAAGTGGCCAACAGAGTAGCTGTGTACCATCCACACAGGGCAACAGACAACCCAGTTTAGATTACTTCCTTTCCTTCACAGGGAGTACTGTGAATCACAGGGTAGGTTTCCCCCTCTTCAGCCAGCAGTACATACTTAAAGAAATTTACAGAAACTATCATATCAAAGACACCTAAATCTCTGGCAAAATGTACCCAACACTGGCTAATGGTCTGAAAAATAACAAAGAACAGAGCATAGGATCAGCCTCATTTTCTTAGAGAACGAGACCAAAAGAGGTCAAGAAGCTATTCTGCCCGTTCTGATTCCCTGGAGTCTTGTATATGGAATGTCAACAAGAACAGACCAGGGAAAGAAAAGCATTACACCCAAGTCACATCATTACAGGCATAAATTCAGCTGGCATCTTCTGCAGCATTATACATAAAGCTGAATGCAGGCTTTGTGAATATGCAGTTGTCCTTAGCAGTAGGACTTTGATTTGCTGCAGGCATTTGTTTGAAGGGGACTAGTTATACACAGCTTTGTGTTTAATCACGGTTGGTACAGTTAGTATAGTAGATTCTAGTTAATAAGCAGAGATAGTGGTGCCCTTCAATTACAAAACCCCAACTTTTTATTGTTAATTTTATAGCCTACATAAACCTAATACATCAAAACTGAATCCCAGTTCGTTTCCTTTCCTTTAAGATTACATAAAAATTTGAAAGTTTGTCATATTAACCTCATTACCCACTCACTTTTATGATGAGTAACTTTCTTCTCTGAAGAGTGTTTTGGATAACAAACATCACTTACAACCACTGGCTGATATGTCATAGCACCTGCCTTTACTCTGTTTAACAGAGTTAGAACTTGATACGTTTGAAGGAACAGGAATAATTTAATTGAAATATATGAGCTGCCTGCACAATATTAAGAACTATAGTCAATATGCTTTGACCAAAATACTTTCACAAAAGGTAAAATTATCAATTACTGAACAATTAAAGAAAATTCAGTAATGGAAACTCATCTGCTAATCAAATAACTCATTTTGTTTTTCTAATTGAATAAATTAATACCTGTACTACTCTGTAGTTTAAATTTAGTACAATCTATCACTTCCAGAAACATTAGCTACAACTTACCGCATTCTGAAGTGAAAATTTATGGTAATTATTTGACAGTATTTTCTAAGTGAGTTTAAATATTCTCCAAAGTTTCTTAATTCCCCAAATTGATTCAAAACTCTCTTACCTCACATGACCGAAAAATTACAAGTTCAGCTTTCTGAGAAAAAGCACAAGAACAAGAATTTTGAAAAGTTACATATCAATGTCCCCAAGGACCATCAGGCAATATAATCTTATCTATTATGAAAAGATCACGAATTCAACTAGTTACTTCATTGTTTATTAAGTCTCGTAGTTTCAGTTTGGTTAACAACAGCAAAATTATACTTGAGAATGTATTGTTTGAAAACAGCACTAGCATACTAGATGCCAAGTATCCGGAAGACACTTCAGGAATGACTCAGATATTTCTGCAACAAAAATGTTCCTGGAAAAGCAGGGAGGCAATTCCAGGCAAGCAGAGTCTAACCATCCCAACAGCTGCTTCCAATTACAATATTGAAACCAGAACAGCAGAAACAGCCCATGACCCAGAAATTGATAGGATACATGAGGACATAAGATATATGATACCAACTGTTTTAAGAACTGGAGAGTACGTAAGTTTTTTAAGTTAGATCAGCATTATTGTAGTAAGTGTCATTCCATGGCTCAAGTTTAACTGGTGTTTAAACACACAACATCTGTCAAGCTCTGCTTGAAGTAGTAGCAGTATTTTATTAAGGTAGAACAAGTATTTCAAAGTTAAATAATCACTATGAATTATAAGTAAAAGCCTAGAAAAAGAGGAGAACTAACACAAATATTCAAACCTATCTTAGAAATGACTAGTCTCATTAGATAATGGATCAGGCCACCTGAACTTTAACCTCAGAACAAGGCAGAAACTTTCACAGTAAGTATTTCCCTCTCTCCTGAAAATAATCCTTTGACAGAAACATGTTTAACTGGTAACTAGGATTTATTGCTTCCCATGAGTTTCACAAGCAGTTAAACCACATTCAAGGTTTTGTAAGCCCTTCTTTCCAAAGCTTTCCAAGGCACACCATATAAGGTGCTTGTGTTTCCCACACCTACAGAACAAATTTACTAAGGTAACTGACTACAGATATACTAACAAAAGCAAAGGGTAGGAAACTGACTTAAGTTCCTTCTCTCAGCAGCAGCAAATCTCAGGCAAAAGATAGACATTTCCCAGCTCCTTGAGACAGGTACTTCAAATTGTAACCATATCCAGGTACTTAAATTGGAAAAATCAACCAGTGAACTCTTCATCAAGTAACTGAGGTCCATTCATCTCGTAAAGTACATCATGCTGCTATAAAGAACAGTGGTTCCCGCATGCCTGCAGCTTTGTACTTTTAAGACATCAGAAGAAGAAACAAGATCTCTTCAACAAGAAGTCAAAAGAACACTAGCAAAGAAGTTCACAGATTTGCTAAGGCTCCACAAGGTCTTAGCACCAGCTTTTGGACGTGGCCATGAACTAGGCAACAGCTTCTGAAGTGAGAATATACATGAATTCCATATGTTTCAAGTCATCATTTCAGCATTTTGTTACCAAAAAGCCTCTTTGGCATCCTGCAAGATCACTTCCAGGAAGGCACTTCCATCAGGAAACCAACACGTAAACAGCACATGAAAACCCTAACAAACTAAACAACAGGAACTGTCTAGAACAAAATCAAGGTCTTAAGATTTCAAACCTTGAAGTGTGCTGAAAAGAAAATGAAGCAGCTACATCACTGTCCACATAAAACACTGACAAAACACACAACACTTGAGCCCAGCTGTGTGTATCTGCAAGGCTGATATAAACTCAACCTGGCACGGTCTGACTGATCTTCCCATACCCTTTCTCCCAATAGCACTAGGTGGCAAAGCACTTAGGAAGTTGTTCTAGACAAAATTAATCTATACTGGTTTTGGACAGATTAGCTACCGAAACAAACTTGTTGGCACCAAAGACAGCCCAGAACAACACATAGCTGAGCACAGGGAAAGCAAAACTACAGCGCTTCCAGCCTATAAGCACTGTGGCAAAACACTGCAAGTGTTCTAAGATTCGTCAACCATAATCTAGCTCCTGTTCAAGATTCCTCACTTTTTGCAAGTTATGTGATGGCTATTAGAAAACATTGGGAAGAGTTCTAGATACTTGCAATGGTTGTCTCGACTGCTCCAGAGATCAGTAGGAAAAGCAGAAAACTCAAGCACACCAGCAATAAGATTGCTCTCATAGTTCAACTGACTGAAGTTACATTGTGAAATAATTTTGGTAATATACACACTTTAAAAAGAGTCTGGAATACTGTTTCTGCTTCCACATGTTCATTACATGGCTGGTACCCTATCTTAGTCTATTCTAATCATTGAGGGAACTTAACTTTCTAAGGTTGACAATGCTGAAGTGTTGCTTTAACACCGAGTGTAAGAGTCATGTCTTCTCTATATTTATAAACATGAAGATCTCTAATCTATCATATTAACAGAAGGCATTAATTTTTTATTGATTTGAGATTATACACCATGAGGAGAGAATTAACAGTAACAGCAGTCACAATAGAAGAATGAACAACTACATGCCACCAGCCTGTCAAAGCTATCCATGCATGGATTTAGTGGCAAGACAGACAAACAGGTACCATGGTATAACTGCTGATTTTCCACCATGAGCAAAACTCATGGTGGAAAAAAGTAAAAGCCTCTCTCCCCCCCACCCCAAAATGCAAGATTGAATGTACAGCTTCCAAGGATGAATTTTACTAATGCCGAATCAACAGCTCAGCGGTTTCACTACAGCTATTCAACTAAGAACTCAGGGAAGCATGTCACCTAAGACATGCTAGCATGGTGCAGCCTCACCTTGAATATTGTGTGCAGTGTTAGGTGTCACAATATAAGAAAGATATTAAGGTGTTAGAGAGCATCCAAAGGATGGAAACAAAAATGGTGAAGGGCCTTGAGTGGAAGCCATATGAGCAGCGGTTGAGGTCACTTGGTCTGTTCAGCCTGGAGCAGATTGAGGGGAGACCTACAATTTCCTCGTGAGGGGAGGAAGAGGGACAGGCATTGATCTCTTCTCTGAAGTGACCAGTGACAGAACCCGAGAGAATGGCCTGAAGTTGTGTCAGGGAAGGTTTATGTTGAATATTAGAAAAAGGTTCTTCACCCAGAGGGTGGTTGGGCACTGGAACAGGTTCCCCAGGGAAGTGGTCACAGCATCAAGCCTAAGAGAGTTCAAGAGGCATTTGGACAATGTTTTCAGGCCCATGATGTGACTCTTGGGGATGGTCCTGCGCAGGGCTAAGGGTTGGACTCAATGATCCTTGTGGGTCCCTTCCAAGTCAGCATATTCTGTGATTTTCATGCTGTGTTTCAAGTACAAGAAAGCACACCTGGAAGCTAACTTTTGACTGGTAAGGCAGGCTTCACTCACACTGGCACAGAGCTGCTGCTTCCAGCTGCTCTGGAAAGCAACAAGAAGGGAGTTCTCTTGAAGGAATTATGCCAGAGCTTGCAGCATGAGCTTCAGCAGTTCACTTCGAAAAGCAGTTCAAGAGCACTGCATTCAAAAAATTGTTCAGAGCATGTTCAGTATCATAAATTCAGAGGGTTTTTTGTCAATCATACTTCAAAAGGAATCTCAAACAACATCAGTTATTTGCCCCTGTAAACTTACACTTCAGTATACACCACAGAAATTTAAGGAAGATTGAAAGTAAGCACATTGACTTGGTTTGATGAAGTTGATTCTTTGTGAAAAGTCTGGAGGTGGCTTCCAAAAGACATATTTGAAAAAATATAGGTTTTCCTCTAAGAAAACTATTTTGTTAATTGTTAAAACCCCTATAATATTCCTTTAGAATTTCAGAATGCCAGATGTGTGTTTTCTAGAAAAAACAAATATTTGCATGGTCATTTTTACAGCCAGGAAGAATGACTTAAGATCCACACTCGCTAAAACCAGAACTCCACCCAAATAGTTTTGCTGCTCTATAGTCAGGAAAGTTAACTTGTCACAGAGAAATCTAGAAACAAGTGGTATCTGCAAAGCAAAACCAAATCACCAGGCTCACGGCAGGCTGCACCCAACACTCTTAGGGAATCTATATGTTGCAGGCATCTGTCTTCACACCAAGACAAGTTCTGATGCTGATAGCTCAAAACAACTTCTTTCACCTTGTTAGCTAGTCATATAGTACTGCAATAAAAATTCATATGAACACCCTTAAATTCTTTCAAGTATTAGCACAGACAGAACGAACATAGAAGCCTTGTTTGACTAACGCTCCTATGAAATTCTTGACACAGAAAAGGTTTAAGCTTGTAAATAAATAAAGCGTTTGAGACAAGCATTGCCTTCTTCTGCTTCTCAGTGCCTTGCGAATGAAGTTTCAACAGAGTAGAAATACCAAAATACACTATCCTTCACATTGTGTGCTAATAAAATACCTGTAACAATGAAGGATGCAGGAAACAAGTGCTCCAGCAGGTGCAAGCACATTTACATCAAAGGCCACAGCACAAATGGTGCAAACACAGAGGACCGAATGCAGGGCATTAACAAGAGACATCAAGAAGCAGGTACCACCAAGTTCTCCATCTCCTTTCACAAATACAGGCAAGTGTTCTCTCTCCCCACAGGCAGACTGCATCAATACACCAGCCAAATGGAACCTAATAAAATAGGAGCATGCTGGATTTGGCATTTCAAAAATTTCCTTTTATTCCTCTAAGGAATCATCGAGCTGTAGCAAATTTCTTTAGTGAAATCTGACTTGGCAAAGTAAGTTACTTCATTCATTTTGTGACTTTGTCATCTGTTTTACCACCCAATTAGAAATGCATAAGTACTTTTTTGTAGTATTATTGTGAGAGCACTACTCTTATAACTGTATTTTCTTCTGGTAACATCTCCTCCTGTTTATATTCTATGTAGACCAAACTTCTCTTCCTAAAATTATAATATTTTTTCTGTTTTATTCAGGGAGCAAGGATTTTATATCATGACTCACAAAAACTCGTAACTAACCTTTTGAGTAAGTGATTCAAGGATGTGATCGGTTATACACCTGATGTTGCAGAGTAATACAGCATTCATAAAGTTGAAACACTGTTAGTCGATCCCTCCCCATTTTTAGATGCAGTTTATTCTAAAACTATTAGAGCTATGATTTGAAAAATTGATAGTTAATCTAATAGACCTAAAAGACCCAACTGAGCAATTAATTGTCTTTTAGTTCAACATATGCTTGCCAATTGAATGACATATAGTAGACTTTCACAGCTATTTCACACGTTATAGGCATAAAACATGCAATGGCTAGAAACAGATGGCATTCAGTTCATTAACTCAGTATGAAATTATTAATATTCAGGTTGATTTATCGATTTTCACATTAAGTGCCAAGGCACTTTCCCTGCTTAAAATACTGATTATACTTTTCTTGCAGTACCACAGAAGATATTTTCAAGTTGAACATTCTCAATTGTAAAGCAGTAACTTTTAAAAATTGCTTTTTGCTTTTGTTTGAATACTTACAGCTCTTATACTGCACAGGGTAATTCAGAACATTGAAGAACTGTTAAATGACTTACAAGAATGTGTGCAAGTTACAAGTTTTAACAGAATAGGCTATCTAAAAGAAGTTCTTTCTACAGAACTGTATGTTAAAATCATGGATCAATTTCAGAACATAGAAGGAAGCGTAACATCCATTTTAGACTATCCAAGGAAGCAGCAATCAAAAACTTCGGATAAACAATTTAAAAATCAGTTTTGTAATCCTAGTCCAAAGGAAAAGAGTCTTGGAAAAGGCACCATTAGGGATTGTGTACTATTACACTTCACTAGATGGGTCTCTCCAGCGTTTCTCTTTTCCACGCCCTGACAGGCAACATAAAAGCTAAAGGCATTTTAGCAGTGGTCACAGACAAAATCCAGTTTATTTTATAGGCCAGTCTCCCCAGGGAAGAACTACTATAGAAGTCTGTCTATGGTGAAATCCAATATCTTTATCAACATTTAACTGATTTAATTCTACACATGTTTCAATGCTAAACACTACCAAGTGTGAGCTGTATTCCTTTCTGTACACACAACTTTTCAAATTCCAGTGAGAAGTATGTGACCTAATACCTTTTCAATGTTGCATGGTACAATATAGGATTTTCCACAGCCTACAAAACCTTCACTACTGCTGACTTAGGAAAATGTTTTATTTCCAGCTGGTCACTTGCAAACTTTCAATAAGTTGCAGCATCAGTTCACCAGAGTCAGAAGCTAATTTTACAGCTTTTATCCTTGAGGGGTTTATTTCTTTTACCTTAATGCACCTTACAGTCAATCCTGCATAAGGACTGGAGAAGTTGGTGTTGTTACAAGCCATTGTTGGTCACAGATAACAGCATGAACGATCTTAAGTCTGTTGAGAAATGGAAATTATATTCCTGAAAATATCTCCTTCAAACTACTGACCATCTAACTACACCATTCTGACTGGGTTAGTTATGGCCATTTCAATATTTTATCATATTGCATTTCACGGTTCGTATTTCTTAAAAGAAATCCTAGAATGTGGCTACAAGATTGTTTCTGTTTCAGTTTCTCCTCACAGAAGCATATTTCCCCCTATATCTGTAAAAGAAGTCTCATCTCCTAAAACTGTAGTAAAATCTACTAGAAAGATTACAACATAAAACATAAAATTTCACTCCTCAAACAACAGATTGTTTTCCTCAAATTTTCCAAGCCACACTTTGGATCAGTAGAATCAATTTGCTTTTGCAATGCTCTTCAAAATACTCCAGTCTGAAGAAACTCACTTAAATTCTGCATGTTATAAACATCGTCTCACTTCTAACTCATACATCTTGCAGAGAATACTTGTGTTAGCTTATTTCATTCCTCTATCTGCTTTGACTGCAAGACCTATAAAGTTGAATCTTTGCAAGACAGAAAATACAACAGATATAGCTTAACCTTCATTTAACTTTAAAAGAAGATGCTCTTCTATTACAAAAATTCAACATGTGCCAGACCAAGTTAACTAAAAAGATCAACTTTCCCAATAAGAGTCAATGGAAAACATTAAAGAGACAGGGACAGTAAAGAAGTTTCTCAAAAATCAGGACCTTCTAAGGCTTCTATATTATTCCAAAACCAAACATTTTCTATCTCACTCTGGTTCTTGGGCAAAGAGAAGCTGAGAAATTCTAGCATTTTTGTGAGTAGCTGCACTATAAAACTTTTATTTTTAAGTGTAATTGTAACTGTGAACCCATCAGTAAATGAATAACTACATGACCACAGGTAATGATTGACAGGGAGACAGTTACATGGGTGTATATATACAGGCTTTTCTAAAGTATTTTGTAGATCAGCTACTGGCCTCTTGAACACCATCAATGTAAAAACTATAACCTCCCACACTCTGAACACAGGAAAAACCAGTTGGCAATGCCCACAATGGGATTTCTTAAAAAAACACAGAGACATTTAAGATATGCAATTTATATTGGTCAAAAGTGATTATTTTCCCCACAGAGTAGAAGTTGAAATCATGACTTGAAATTCAAGTTATTATCCAAACAAGATCTAAGAAAAAGGACAGAGAGATAGCTTGGGTTAAGATTTGGAATTAACTTAAGTCCAAATGGCAGCAACAGCTCCTGTTTAACTGTTGTTATGCAATCACACGAGACAAGTTTTTCACAGAAAAAATGCTGCACCTGGAACAAATACTCAGTTAATTCTCTTTAATACTTCTGAATGAAATGCATCTGTATTTCTTCGATTATTTTTTCTAAAAACAGACCTTTATGTTACACTATACACTAAAACAAAATGACTACTGATGCAAACCAAATTAATCATTCAGATGGGCAGCTTTCTTGTTCTTTATCAGCATCTTCATTTTGCTTTATTATTCTTATCATAGTCTTCATTAAACAGGGAAAAACAATCAAGTACTAGAATTGATTACATTCTAAGTTTGTGAGTGTCTTTGGATGAGGTACTCCAAGATGTTGCAGAATACAGGGGCGTTACATTATGAAAGTTACATGTAGCTATATTTTCTTCCTTACAACACTAACCATTTTATAACATTTTAGATGGTGACTTGCTGAACAGAGAGTAGTTTCTGATACTTAGCTTAATGTATCTGCTCCTTAAATTCTGAATGAGAACATTGGACTGACTATATAGAGAGGAGACATGAGTGCAGTGTCTTCTTTCTAGGTTAAGTTCTTCTGTTTTGTTATACACCTTACTTCCAGTGCATATGAGTGAACTGGAATCTCAAACCCATCATGCCTCAGTCAGCACAATCTGGAGCAGTGGGGAAAGATGCTTTAACAAATCATACTCACAAAGATCTGTGCTGCATTACTGACTTCACTATGTGAACTGTATCAATGAAAAACAAATTTCATACTCATTTTCAAATAAGTGACAACTTCAAAAACGTAAACTTATAACAAGTCAGAGAATTCTAAGTTGCAATACAGTGTACTGAGCCAGTCATGACCCTACTGGACCAGTAACTGAAGCATTGCAATGAACTCTAAATTTGGATATTAAATACAAATTTGTCTTGCAGAAATCAGTTGTTAAGAGCATGCAGTGTTATTTCTTAAAATACAACTGTTCTGAGGATTGGAATGAAGTTTATTTGCATGTTACACTATATAGATGGAATTAATTTAGGTGTTTAAGTGTGCAAGAACTTAGTGATGTGATCCCAAAATAGCTCTTCCACATTATAACCACTTGAATTCAGTATCTAATTTTGCTTACTTTGATCTCTATGGGTAACAGTGAGAGATGGTTAAGGATCAGCTGCTACCAACCTTGCTTTGAGTAGGGCCTTTGGGTCCATCTACTCAAACACCTTTCATGGTGTGACCTCACCCACCAAGAGTGCATTTTGGGACTGATACAGCATCCCTGCAGAAGTCTGTCACATTGACACTGTTTTCCTGTCTGTATAATTTCTTTTACTTTGAGGCCTAAACCAATTCCACTGGGGAAAGTTTTGCTGGAATTAACTAGTTCCATATTAAAAGCCTTTTCAGGGGACAGCACAGCTGTACCAACAGGACTACACTGCTTCAGTCTTGATATGACAGGCTAGCTTTACTCTGTACTGTCTGAATGGGAATACTAGCAAAGAGAAGGACTACAACACACATAGCTGCCTTTTTACATTCTTCAGAGAAGTTTCATTTCTGTAAGACTTCCATGTTTACTGCACTCTAACGCTGACAGAAAAATTTCTGACTGCCTGTATGTGAGTGTTACACATAAAGCATTCTCAGACTACTGGAGACAAGGATCAGAGTTAAGGATCAAGTTGAACAGTAGCACAGAAGGATATTAGGTTAGCATTTGAGAGAGTAAAATGAAACAGGGACCAAGGCCTGGATGCGTGGCTGATCCCTGCTATCTATCTACTAAGCACAGGTGCAAAGCTCCCTCCTACATCGCATTTTCCATTATTTGCAGAAAAACTTATTTGGTCATACAGTGTATTTACATGCCAACTTTTAATGAAACCTTGTGGGCCACTGCACCTGACATTCCCACAGTCTTGCATCAAATGATGTAGTAAACTTACTGTTATAGAGAAAAATACAATGTATTAAATGAACTGTACTGGTAGGAATGCAGTGTACATTGTAATTACTTGAACTAAGAGGCCAGTACCACAAAATAAGCATCATCAATTCCACTAAAGTAACGATTACAGAGTTACTATGCAACCAACTTTACATCTCGTTTGTTCTACCTTCTCTGCATTCTTGGCTCCTCTCCATATTAGCATTATAAACTGATTACAGCATAGCTTACTTTGAAATCTCTGTAGCAGCTGTCTGTCTTTCTCATTACATCTTCTCTCTGTGTTGTCTAAACCTCTTTAATGCACTTTTCTTCATTTTTCCCCTGTCTATGCACAGCCTGTACACTTCAGTGTTACCTACTGTCCAATAGGTGATGGGAATTTTGATAGAGACAAACCTAATCCTAAACAAAACACTAGTAGTAAATACTAAGCCAGCCAAACGCAATGAATTCTCTCATCAGGTCATTCTACGGCAGTGTTACTTAGTCTACAATATGTTTCTTTACAACTTGTTCCTGCCCCTAAATCCAACAGTGTTTCTTCTGTGGGAATTTCAGACTTTTTTTCTGCTGTGAAGAGCTCTTAAGGCTCAAGAGTATAAGCCTAACATGATGGCTGTGGGATCCACATCTACTAAAGAAATTCATCAAGCAGCTGTAACCACAGGTAAGTCCTTTTAAGGCTTTAGGTGCTCACTCTGATTCACAACAGTCAAGAAAGCAGGAGGAGTAGGAAAGCAGGATTTAATAACCCCCTGGACTTTCTGCAAGGCGCATTTGTTAAAGTGGCTCTAATTTCTTTATATCCACGAGGACTATAAACAATCTCTGCAGTAAGATGTAACAGTAACATTTTAGAACTACCCTGAGAGCTGATTTAAGTACTGCAGCAGACTAATAACATGCAAACATTTCTTTCCTACGTACTAATTTATAAAATTTAAAGCATTTTGCAGAACTTTTAGTGGACATACAGTAATACCAACTATTCTATTTGCTTGGTTCCTCACATGAATTCTTCACAAGGTATAAAGGAGGCTAAAAACAGTTGCCCCATAGCTGCATGTATGATGATGGCAGACTACAATATGTTCACAGGAATGCTGTCACTAGCCTACTGTTCACATAAAATAGATTTCAATTAAGAAGCAAAGTAATTTCGATAGCTTAGGGCCATTAGAAGTTTACCATAAGTTGGCTGTAAGCACTCTCAAGAGGGTGGGGAGTTCCTTGTCTAGAACACATGTCATCAGCCACTGATTCCCAGGATCACTATATCCTACAGCACTTGCTAGGGTGGCAAAGCAAAGAAATCCAATCACAAAGTTAGAAGATTTTTCTTAAATAATTATTTCTTCTTCAGTTGTAAAACTGCAGCAAAAATCACAATGATGTCAATTAGCTAAACTGCAGTTCCTAAACAACTTTTTACATAATAATACACTACATTATCCTTTGATATTGGAGACTGCCATACATCAGTTTCTAAGATAGCAACATCCTTTGCCTCCACAATTATTTTCTTTCAAGTCAGATACTCTTGAAATTTAACAAGAATAAAAGCTCATCTGAGATAGAACACCTCTGTTTCAGGGCAGACCCTTAGAAAAAGTAAATACAGGGTCATCAGTGCGTGACTTAACTGAGGTTAAGAACACAACTGTTCTTATGGAAGGTGGAAGTCAGTCTGAATACAGAAGACACATGGACCACTGCAAGGTCTCCAACCACACTTATTTAAGAGTCTTGTCTTCCTCCCTGGTTGCCTTCCCCCAGTACCGTCTTAATCTCACAGCCACATCTCTCCCTGTCCCACTTCCCCACTCCCATCCTTCCTCCCCAGTAGCCTACTATTTCTATGGATTATTTATCCAAAGAGTACACAGCCACAGGTGACAGAGACAACAAATACAGAGCTAGGAGACATTTCAGTTTCCACTTTCATGGCTAAAGATCCTCTCCCTAAGGTCTAAAAGAATAAAGACATTATTATTTCAACATTGTCGAAGTACATGCAACTCAAAATACTTCATCTTAAAATGTTTATAAACTTTCCCTTCCCCAAATTCAGAAGAACACTACAAAGTGAAGACTGAGATCAAGGAATTCACAATAGTAAAGGAGTACATTCACTATTCAGCATCACAGCTTATTTAACCTCACAGTTGACCTCTCATGCAGTGGACTGAAGGCTTTTTTTGGATCTTTTTGTGCAACAGTGCATCATATTCTCCTATTTATACAGAAAAGAAAAAAGGGTAAACATGACTAGCACTGGCAATTCCTAAAATTTCTACCATTTGGAGGTTTCCACAAAAAATGTTTGACAAGCTGTCTCACAAGCACAGACTGCAGGATATAATCTACATCAGAGATAACATATCATGCAGTTGTTCTTCATTCTATTAAGAATGTTCACAATTTCCCAGGACTTAAATGTTGAGGTGTATGCTAATAAATGAGTCAGCTAAAAAGAAGACGATTAAGAATCCAGTTATAATCACTATTAATTATATATAATCCTGAAAACTAACAGAATACCTGTCTCTTCTCCCAGTCCATGCAGCCCCTCTCCCAGGAGCTCCTCTCTTTTCAGTTTAACTTCCAGTGGAAAAGACAAAGAATGACTGATATCTTTATGTGCAGATCTCTCCATAACCTATTGCCAGACACCAAAATACCAGTAGAGGTACGTATTGCTTCCACTCGTAGAAGTGTAATGATTTGCAGAGCAGAATGCAATTCTCTTTCTAATGAGATTTGGAAATGCAAACTTAAAACAAAACATTAGGGACCTGAAAATAAACATTTCGGGAGTCTTTCTACCAGGACAGTTCTGTGATGCTACAAAACAAACACAGATCACACACAAAAGTTGCTCTCCAGGTGACTCCTGGGATATGTATGGCCCACTTTACATATTCATTTTAAAGACTCAATTAAGGGGAAGGAGCTGAAGCTATTAGCTTCTATTTAAAAGAAATGCAAAAGCAAACATCAAATTGCTTACCTAACCAAACAGGTGAGCATCGAGAGGCTCTTTTATTTAGGGAACTAAGTAGTCACACTTCGTACTTCTCCCTTTTGTTGCAGGCAACCACAAGCTGTAGTTACCGGTAACTACAGAAAAGCGCAGCACACGAAAGCGAGCAGCAATTACATGTTACAGAAACCCTGCTCTTATTCACCCCAGCACCGCAGCGCACAAACAAGGGTCTCGGGCACCCGGCCAGGGCAGGACCCAGGGCGGGATCTGGCGTAGCCTGGCCAGGGGATGAGCACCGCGGCCCCTTCCCCGCCAGCCCCGGGGCGCGGCCCCTTTGTTCGGGTGCCGGCGCTGCCGCGCCCCGCCCTCCGCAGGTACGGGCGGCGCCGCCGCAGCCCCGGGACCCGCACCCGCCCCGCAACAGGCGGCCGGGCCCCGCTCCCCTCGCGCCCCGGCCGGAGGTCACCGAGGTCGACGTCCGTAACCTTCAGGGGGCGGCGGCCGGGCCCCCACCCGCCGGTCCCGATGCCCGGGCGGGGCCGGCAGGCGCACACCGCCGGGGGGAGGGAAAGGGGCAGCGGTGGCCGCGCCCCGACACCGACCCCCGGGCGGCGCAGAGCGGCGGGCAAGGAGCCGCCGGAAGCCTCCACCCGCCCGCTCGCCCGCCCGCCCCTCGCCCCCACCGCAGCGCCCCCGGCGCGGGTTCCGTGCGGGCTCCCCGCGTTCCGCTCCCCCGGCCCGGCCCGGCCCGGCCCGGCTCACCTGCGGCGGCGGCGCGCGCTCCGCTGCCCGCCCGAGGAGCGCGCGGGAGGGGCAGGGCGCGCGAGGTGAGGCCCTGGCGCCGCCCCCGCGCGCACGGCCGGCGGCGCGCGCGGCCCGGGGCGGAGGGCGGGCTCTGTCGGGGCGGGGCGGGGCGGGGCCGGGCCGGGCCGGGCGGGAAGCGCCGGCGCTGGAGTGCTGTCACCGGGCGCGGCCCCGCCCGCCTCTGCCTCTGCCTCCGCCCCGCGCGGGGGGGGCGGTGTCAGGCGCTTGGGCGCGCAGGCGCAGTGCCGGCGGGGGCTGAGCGGGGCGGCGGGGCCCGGAGTAGTGGGGCGCGTGCGGGCGGCCCGGTGCCGGTGCCGGTCCCGGAAGGAGGTGGCTGCTTCCGGCCGGGTCGCGCGGGGCGGGGCGGGGCCGTTGTGTGTGTGTGTGCGGCGGCGGTGGCAGTGGCGGCATGGGGTGACGGTCGGGGCGGGGCAGGGTGCGGTGCCCCCGGTCTCTGGCGCGCGCCCCGTGCCCGGAGGGAGCCATCCCGGTGCGGGGCCGTGTCCCGCCCGTCCCACTGCACCTGCTCTCCATCCCTGCTTCTCCTCCTTTGTCTCGGCCGAAACGGTGAAGGGAGGCAGTGAGAAAACATCGTAGCCCGATGTCTGTCCCTCCTGCCTGCCAGCTAATCCCCGCTCTGGAGAGTAGGCGAGGCGTGTCCTGCCGTGGTAAGGAGATAAATTCCTCACATCTGTCGCTAGATTTATAAACACAATTATTTTCAGGGGGGCTTCCCTTCAGGGACAAGTACAAACTGAGGAAAGATTAAATAAGCTAAGTTTAAGGATTACTGGCAGAAGAGAACATGAAGCACTGCAACTCTTAGAGGTTTGGGTTTGTTTTTTTTTTTTTAATAGTCATGGACCACTCAGTGCACAGAGGATTTTGTAGATGCCAAACAGAACAGGGAGTTAGAGTTTCCATGTTAATTACAAGAATTAAAATAATAGCAAGGATGCCCTAATAACTGTATCTGTATCTGCTACATCACGGACATAAATGGGAGGTTTGTGCAAACATATCATGATTTAAACCCATGACGTAAGTGATGTAATGGAACCTAAGCATAATATCGAAATTGGCTCCTCATTTTGAGTCTGGCTTTCAGGCTGTAATTGCAATATTCGCATACAATACAAATTATTTTGAAGGCTCCCCTCCTCCACGTAATTACTGGGCCGAAGGTGGTTTGCAAGTCTGGAAATTCCAGATTTTATCACCTCAGATGGAAAACTTTGACTTCAGTGTTTACCTCATGCAGTCACTGTGCTCTGTTTGCAAAGCAGGTACGCTTTAAAATCTTCTGTGTTCTGTTTTCTGCAATTTTTGGAATCTTGGACATTTAGTCAGTGTTTAGTCCATATCCCTTTAGGATTTAGTTTCACTGGCCCCACATTTCAGTATGAGCTAATTTTTGCAAATTCCAGATGCAAATCATTCTGATAAAATACCAAATACAATCATTTACACAAAGATATTGCTAGCAGCTCTTTCACTCTGTGGAAATGCCCCTATGTGTAGAATGGTTGGAAAGGACCTTAAGGATCATCTGGTTCCAACACCCTTGCCATGGGCAATTACTGCACCCATTAGAACACGTTGCTCAAGGCCCCATCCAACCAGGCCTTGAACACTTCCAGGGATGGGGCATCCTCGTCATCTCTATTCCCATGCCTCACCACCCTCACAATAAAGAATTTCTTATAAGAGCTAATCTAAATTTCCTTTCTTAGTTATAACCATTTCCCCCTTGTCCTATCACTATGTCCCCATATAAAACATCGATCTCTTTCATAAACCCCCTTTAAGTAGTGGAAGGCTGCAATGAGGTCTCCCCAGAGCTTGCTTTTCTCCATACTGAACAACACCAAATCTCTCAACCTTCCCTCATAGGAGAGCTGCTTCAACCCTCTAATCATCTTGGTTGCCCTCCTTTGGACTCGTTTCTACAGTCAGTGTCCTTCTGTGCTGAGGACCCCAACCTGGATACAGCACTCCAGGTGGGGTGTCACGAGGGAAGACTAGAGAGGGACAATCACCTCCCTTGACCTGCTGACCAGTCCTCTTTTAATGCAGCCCAGGATATCACTGACCTTCTGGGTGAGCATGTGCTGTTGGCTTGTGTCCAGCTTTTCATCCTTGAAAACCGCCAATTCCTTCTCTACAAGGCTGCTCTCAGTGGGTGGTTCTCCCAGCCTGGACTTATGTCTGGGATTGCCCCAGCCCAGGTGCAGCACCTTGCACTTGTACTTTTTGAACTTCATGAGATTTTTATGGGCCCACTTCTTAAGCTTGTCCCCCTGATGGCATCCTTCCATCTGGTGTGCCAAATGCACTGCTCAGCTTTGTGTCATCTGCAAACTTGCTGAGGGTGGACTTGATCCCACTTTCTGTGTCACTGATAAATTAAAGAGCACCAGTCCCAAGACAGAGCCATGATGGACACCACTCTTCCCTGGCTTCCACCTGGACACAGAGCCACAGTTCTCCGTTTGCATCCATCCAGCCAATTCCTTATCCACCAAATAGTCCATCAATTGAATCCATGTCTCTCCAATTTGGAGATAATGATGTTGTGTGGGACCTTGTTGAAGGCCTTACAGAAGTCTGGGTAGGTGACAATCTTCCCTTGTCAACTGCTGTAGTCACTCCATCATAGAAGGCCACCAGATTGGTCAGGAACAACTTACCCTTAGTGAAGCTGTGCTGGCTGTCTTGGATCAGCTCTTTGTCTCGCACATGCTTAACATTGCGATGAGGATCTGCTCCACAGTCTTCCCAGCCACAGGGATGAGGGTCTTCATTATGTATCCAGCCTCCTTTCTCCCCTTTTTAAAAATAGGAGCAATGTTTCCCTTTTTTCAGCCACTTAGGACTTTACCTGACTGCCAGGATTTTTCAAATATGGTGGAGAGAGGAACAACATCAGCCAGTTCCCTCAGGCCCTTGGGATGCATCTCATCAGGCCCCATAGACTTGTGGATATTCAGTTTCATTAGGTGGTCTCAAACCTGCTCTTCACTTACAGTGGGAGGGACTTCGCTCCTCATTTTGTACCATGCTGCTTTTTAATGGATGTGGCCTTTGTCCATTGATCTCCCTGTAGAACTATCTGAAGACAACAAATGTAATTTTATTTTGTGGCCTAAGCTGCGTATCATAAGGCAATTTATAGTATGCCCTTCATCTTTTGCTTGCAAGTGTCCCCTGGAACCTTGCCTAACCCAAGTGGAAAAAAATGAGCTCTTTAGCCCAAAACTAACAGAAGTATTTCCATGAAAATGCATTACATTAAGAATTTGTATTCAATTGCAGCACCTGTGATGTGTTAGGGTGTGGCTCTAGTTCATCAGTGTGAGAGTGCAACCGGTCAGAGTAGAGTAGGTATTGAAGTTTCACTCTACTGACTGCATAGGAACTTAGGGTTCACAGCCCAAGGCAGCAACAGGTTTGAATTGATTCCTGCTCTCTGGTGTTTAAATGCTACCACGGGTACCTAAAACCCTACAGGCAGTGCTGTACACATTTGCAGTGTGGCTCAAAGGATGTAGGAAATGGTTGTCCTTTGTTATGTATTATGTGCCAGTTATGTACATATGTGCCAGTACAGCTCTGCATGTAAAATGCTTACAGGGAAAAATTACAAAGTGTAATTAGGCAGAGATGTAATTAATTGTGTGCTAGTAGTATTTGCATTATGTAGCATAATAGAGCTAAGAAACCAACTGATACAAGAATTTCACTTATTTTAAAAAGCTAAAGATACAGTGGATATATCAGACAAAACGTGTCCAAATCTTTGGGAAAAACATTGATGTGCAACTTCCATTCCCATGGAACAAAAAATATTTGTTCCCTTTACTTTAACACACATTTCATAGCACACAATGTATATCTAAAGCATGCATAATTTAACACTGTAATTTTTTCTTAGATTTCTATTGACATGAATGAATGAACCACATTCTTTGGAAAACCACCTTATCATGTGTAAATCATCTGTTCTTCCTTTAAAAGCTCAATAAATCTTCTAGAGTGAGAGAGACCTCATTTTTCTAAGGGACAAAACAGAAAGGGAACAAAATCACTTACTGGTTTTTGAGGGCACCCTCCTATTTGAGCCCAAAATCGATTACCCTGGCATTTGGTGGGGCTGTGGGTGTGTGGGTCTTTGTGTTGTGAAGTATTCCTGAACTGAAATCAATACAGGGAGGTAGGATTTCCTGGTGTTATGGTTAATTTCTTCTCTTATATGCTGGTGGCACAACTGTATTAGAATTTATTAGACAACATTTTATTAGCAATACATAAGGATGCATGAAATGTGTGGAGGGGTCAAACCTCTCTCTGAGTGTGCCTCTTTCTCTTTGAAAACTAGCAGGAGAATCTGATGTGACAAAGCTTATTTTGATGCCTGCTGTTAGGCTGTCCAGCTTCAGGTCTTAGGTGACAGGCTACTGGATTGGGATTCAAGTAATCTCAGTATTAATCTGTTCTGGTTTTTTCTGGGGTGGAGTTGATTTTCTTCACAGTAGCAAGTATGGGGCTATGTTTGGGATTTATTCTGAAAACAGTGTTGATAACACACAGGGATGTTTTCGTTGTTGCTGAGCAATGCTTGCACAGCCTCAAGGCCTTTTCTGTTTCTCACGCTGCCTCACCAGAGAGGAGACTGGGGTGCACAAGAAATTGGGAGGGTACACAGCCAGGACTGCTGACCCTGACTGACCAAAGGGATATCCCATATGACCCAGACCGTCTGGTGTCATGTTCAGCAATGAAAGGTGGGAGAAGAAGAAGGAAGAGTGGGGACTTCTGGAGTGATGGTGTTTCTGTTCCCAAGTAACTGTTACGCATGGTGGAGCTTTGCTGTTCTAGAGGTGACCAAACACCTGCCTGACCATGGAAAGTGGTGAATTGATTCCTCATTTCTCTTTGCTTGTGTATGCAGCTCTTGCTTTCCCTGTTAAACTATCTTTATCTCAACGCTTGAGCTTTCTCACTTTTACCCTTCCAGTTCTCCCTCCCATCCTGCTGCAGGGGTGCGAGTGAGCAATTGAAAGGCGCTTAGTTGCTGTGATAAACCACAGCATACCCTGACAGTGTCAGTATTCTGCTCTGCCAGTCCTTCCATTTCCATCCCAACTTTCATCTGCCTTTTAAATTTAGAGGTTAAGCTCTACAAGATAGGCATAGTCTTTCTTTCTCTATGCTTTTTCAGTACATACAACCCAGGGAATATTTTTGCGATGTTCACAGATAAGTAAATATGCAATACAGTACTGTTTCTGAAGGCTACAAATCAGCACACACACACAGGTTGTGTGGGCAGTTGTTCTTGCTACTCTTGCTCAATGCAAGGATATCTTAATCTGTCAGCTGCCTAGGAGCTTCACATCATCTGTTACTGCCTGCAAACCTGTCACACGTGTACCTCTACACTTGCAAACAAATGCATACTCCCTAAAAAAACCCCATAGTGGGACAATTGTAATCAGTTGTTGAGTAATGAGGTACTTGCATTTCCTTAGCTGTCAAAATGACATTGGTAGTATTCCATCTGAGCTAGTCATGGTGCTTAACACTTCCAGCTTTCTTACCAGTTTGAAAAGGTAACCCACCCCCAAGTGCACTGTGCCTACAGAGAAAGTGCACTGAAGTGATTTGAGTAACAGGGAATCCAAGAGTAATGATGAGTTCACAGTCATTCATCTGATCATTCAACAGAGCTAGAAGAAATTATATCATTCTAGTAGTAGGCTAGGAATCTGGAAATCTGAAAACTGAGTTACAGCAAAGTTAGTTCATAAGATATTAGAATAGACAAAAACATTTTAAAAACATGATTAAGGAATTACCAAGTGTCTAAAATATAAAAACATTAAAATATATAATAGAATGTGTATTTACAAATCTTCATAGTTTAATTATCTTCACTATAGAATGATGTAAAATGTGTACTTCATGTGGAATACCTGTGTATATGGCACTGGTGTAACATCTTTAATTGGCATTTATTGGGATTCAGCTCCTTTATGGTATTGCCTTTCCTGAAAAATGTGCCCTTCCCACGTACTATTTTATTGAAATCAGTATATGCCACTGAGTGCTGTTTCTTTTTTTAGTCTGCATGTTATATAATCCATATCCTGATATATATTCGATCAGAATACTTAAGCCTAACAATCATCTCCAAGCCAATATTGTTTTAAAATAGCTCAAGGTAGACCTAAATTCATTTCACTTTTCTGTTATGAAAATTAAAAAAAAAAAAAAAAGAGTAAAATATTTTTCTATTCTTAGTGTTGTTTATATAATTATTTAATCTTTTTATGTATTTTTTGCTTTCCATATCTTTCCTTTCCTATTGCTCCCATTTTTCATGCTTTATATGGTGTCGCACTTACTTCACGCTTTTTCCATGTCTTTGTACAGTCTTTCCTATTGTGATTTTCTAGTCCCTTTCCCCAACTCTTTCTTTCACTGAAGGTTTCCTTACTTCTGATGGGAATGTGCTAGAGCAGAGTTGGGTAAGTTGCAGTTTGGTTTTTAGTTCTGTGGTCAGCGCTTCAGGAGTCCGTTCCTTTCCCCATCTCTCTGTATCACAATCTGGAAAAGCAAAATAATTAAGCTGGCTCCTGTGTGGTTAGTTTTAAGATGTACTGTTAGAAAGCTCCTTTAAACACAATTACACTCTTTCTCTATTACACCTCTTCTGTACCTCAGTGACCTCCTCAGTGCTCATTATTTTCAGCTCGTCAATTAACTTTAAGCTCCCGTTCTCCTCCCTTCCTCCTGCACCTCCCATCTTCTAACAATAACATTTTCACTGTGGATCTTCAGCACAGTAGGGGTATTACTAATTCTGCCATTTTGTGCAGATTATGTATCAGCTGCATTCACTTTATCTCTGTCTTGAAGGAGAGCTGTTGCAGCTCTTATGTGATGGGTTCCATTGATTTCAGCTGACTGATGTCAGTAAAGAACATTAATGATGATACAATACCTGATTTTAGTTATAAAAATGAGTCTTAGAAAGATGAGAGATGTTCAGTTATAAATACCAGTTAGGGTGCCCTATGAAACCTTGTAAAGGGAAAATGTGCTCTTGTAAGGCCAGCCCTCACATGTTCATTCATGAAGTTATTTAAATCGTGGTTGCATGGTTCTAGTGCCTTCGGGAAAAGATTTAGACAAGAACTACTTGGAAATTATAGTGCTAATGTCAGGCAGAAATCACATGTTAGCCATATCTTGACTCTGTGCCGAGGAAGAGATACGCCCTGTCAGTGTCAACGCCTTTCTGCACCCATGGTCATTTGCTATGGACCTATTTTTTTCATGTTTGTCTAAACAGCCTTTGACTTTGAAGGATCTTAATCGCTTTCAGTGAAGGCGCAGGAAAGAGTCAAAGCCTGCCAGTGTTAAGTGCCTCGGACTCCAGTGCCAGAAGTGCTAAAGAAAGTAAAACCATCTCATTCTATATGGCTGTAGTGAAATAAAATACAGCCACCAACATTCTGATGTTACTGCCAGGAACTAAATATTCACACTCCATAACTGTGGAGATGATGTAGAGAGTGAAGGAAATATGATGGAACATATTATAGTATTTATGGGTTGTAAAGTCTTAAACTATAGACCATATCAGACTAAGCTTTGGGTCATAAAAGTTAAGCAGCAGTGGTTTTATCCTGCCTTAGATGGAAGAGCACCTAAGATAGATAAAGGAATTGTTTGAATGCTCATCATTTTTGGTAAACACTGATTTGTGTTCCAGTTGCATGCCCATCTTACAGCCCTATCACTGCTGTAAAATCCCATGGCACTTTGGGAAAGAACACAATTTTAGCTCTGATCTCATAATCACAGTGACAACTCTTACACATCCTGCCATTCTAACTGGAACCACTGGTTTTTACTGACTGCTCCAGGCCCAAGTTCTGTATTTAGGCTTACTGTGGGCTGTTATGTAACTGCTGTTTTCTCTGGTCAGAAGTTCACCTGAGGGCTTCTGGAAAGATGCAATTTCAAGAAAGCACTGGGAGCAGGCCATTGAAGATGTACTGTTGGTGATTTATTTTGAATTTTTATTCTTCAGATGAAAAAAAAAATCAAGGCTAGATATAAGATTAATAGAAAAAAGCAACTCCCAGCCTACCAAAATAAACTAGAAACAAAAAAATACACCAATGTTGCACTGATTATGGAATACCTGGAGTATTTTCAAAACTGCTATCATTAAAATGTATCAACAGTAAGCAAAGCTTTTTCTTGTTCTGTAATAAATCTAGAGTATCTTCACTGAAACAAATAGTTTACTTGAATTCATGCAAGAATATGAGTGGAAAATATGTTTATTCTTTCTAAGAAAAACAAATTACCATTCTATGAAATTCAAAAATCATTAGAAATGTTAGAACTATGAATTTACAAAATGCTATTTGCATATGAATTTCAATGTTCACAGGACATGCATTGTGAAGCATATTAGAGTCGAATTTAGCAAGATGCAGAGAACCATGACAAAATAAGCCAAGTAGTAATAATAAATTTCTCAAAAGGTGCCTGAAGAAGCATACCAGTTTTACCCTTTAAAAGGGGTAAGATAACTAGGTTATTTGAGAGCAAGAGAAGATTTTCTTTGGGGACAACTTATTTAGTCACTGTGCACATGAAAGATTTTTGCAGCAATAGTTTTTGATGAACAGTCATAGAGTAATCTAGAGCAGTGGGCATTCAGGATTCACTTGGTAATTCCGTTTATCTTCCATAGTGATGATAATGCTTGACCAGTTGCCTTTTTTTTTTTTTTTTGCTATGAACTGACCCAGTTAAACATTTGTGTATTTAATATGCCTGAGAAGCTATAAATAGAACATTTTTAATTATTCATCACACTTCACTCTCCTCTTGAGTGCAGTAATTTGATATGAGGTTCTGAATACTGGAAAAACACCTAATTCCAAAGAACTTTCTGACAATCCGTAAGCTGGTGTTTCTTATGTGTGATTTTAGCCAAAGCTACAATTTTGTGTAAGTGTGAAGGCTACTATTTGTCTTGGAATATTTGTCTTATATGAAAATCTGGTACTGTCCCTCTCCTGGAAAAATGATGCAAATTTATTTACCTAAATACATACATTTGAGCACAATGGAAAAAGGCTTTTTTGTTTTCAAAAATTAAAGTGTATTTCAGGCTTATCAGCCATGCTGGACCATGACTAATTAAACTCCAAGTCCTCTATTTATTTGCAGAACAGCTATTATGCAGACAAGGTAAGCGATGGATATTTCCTTCCATTATTTTGGAAGTGTTCTCTTCAAGAGAGTCAGCAAATAGTTTACTTTTCTGCTAGTTCAGGACATGATCAGACCACTGGAGTCAGTATCAAGATCACAGAGACTCCAACGAGCTATGGATCTGGGCAAACATTTATGAAAAATACCACTAAAATATTAAGCACTACCAAGTTGTTTGTCTTATGGGCACATACCCATTCACATGATCTGGACTGAGGTAACCTACTTGTTTTACATGAGCCATAGCACATGTTCTTGCTCACAGAAAATATTCCAATACATTGGTCAACCAAACCTAAGCTAAAATGCCTCCCTAGAAATGCTGAAAACATGTTTTAAAATGAATGCACCAAGTCACAGGTAAAGCTCATGATTATACCTCATGATTCACTGCTAATGTCAGGTTTAAAAATAATGAATATTTAATAGTATAAACCAAGCCAATAATTTTAGGGGAGTGTGATCTACCACAAGTGTGGAATTACTTGATCACAACTGTAAAGCTGAAATGCAAACATATTTAACTCTTTCAGCTGCACTGGCTTTCCCCAAGAAGTGTGCTTGACACTTGTCTGGAGACAAATATCACTTTTTGGCACCTACCATATACTTCTCCTGGGATTCCTAGGCCCATGCTTAGTTTTTTCTGTAATCTTCGTGAGGCCAGTGAACTATTTAGTTTCTACTCAGGTTCCTACATACAAGTCCAAAATCATCTCTTTTCTGTGATATGAGACTATTTCAGGCAGTGCAGTATGACTGGTGACAGCTGATAACAGAAGGTCTGCTGAAAGGTATCCTGAAACATTGCCACCCAGGGTTTATGCAGGAGACATGCTCCTGCTGTAGACCTGGCATTCCCCAGTGAACTGAACTTCCCTATTTCGAGCTACTGCCTCTACAAAGGTCCAGGATTAAACCTTGAACCTCCACTGCCATTGTGCACCAATTCCTATGTAGAAGCAGACTAGCAACATGAGGTGGCCACAAAAGGACACACATACATATATTCAGAGATGTTACTTAACTGCTGTTGGGAGAAGAACCATGCCGCCAAAGCTCAGCTGGAGTTGAAGCTGGCCAGAAATGGAGGGGACAATAAAAATAGTTTTTTCAAGTATATTAATGGCAATAAGCAGTATAGAAATATCGTTAGAGGGCGGGGCAATCACTAACTATATGAAGTTCAACAAGGGAAAGTGCTGGATTCTGTACCTAGGATGGGGCGACCCTGGATGTGCGGACAGACTGGGGAAGCAGTGCCACAGAAAGGGACCTGGGGGTCCTGGTTGACAGAAAGTTGAATATGAGTCAGCAGTGCCCTGGCAGCCAGGAGGGCCAACTGTGTCCTTGGGGGGCATCAGGCAAAGCATCACCAGCCAGTCAAAGGAGGGGATTGTCCTGCTCTGCTCTGCACTGGGGTGGCCTTACCTTGAATGTTGTGTGCAGTTTTGGGTGCCACAATATAAGAAAAATATTAAGCTCCTAGAGAGTGTCCAGAGGAGGACAACAAAGATGGTGAAGGGCTTTGAGGGAAAGCTGAATGAGGAGCAGCTGAGGTCACTTGGTGTGTTCAGCCTGGAGAAGAGGAGACTGAGGGGAGACCTCACTGCAGTCTACAACTTCCTTATGAGGGGAAGCAGAGGGACAGGAACTGATCTCTTCTCTGTGGTGGTCTGTAACAAAACATGAGAGAATGGCCCAGACTTGTCTCGGGGAGGCTTACGTTGGATATTAGAAAAAGGTTCTTCACCCAGAAGGTGGTTGGGTGCTGGAACAGGCTCCCCAGGAAGTGATCCCAGCACCAAAACTGACAGAGTTCAAGAAGCATTTGGACAATACTCTCCAGCACATGGTGTGACTTAGGAATGGTCCTGTGCAGGGCTAGGAGTTGGACTCAGTGATCCTTGTGGGTCCCTTCCAACTTGGCATATTCTGTGATACTCTGTGAAATAAAACACAAATATTAGAGATAGCTATAATAATTTTTTTTTTTAAACTCCTTCCACCTCTGAGCTAAACTAAAGGCTTCCATATGGAGTGCTTGCCTATTTTGCTGAGTGATTGTTGCTATCATACCTCACACTGCCTTTCTCAGCCAGTTAAACTCAGTCTCTGTCTGAGAATACTACACCTTTGGAAAAGATGAGGAGAGACATTATGCCTTCTCCTAAGACTTAGATGTAAAAGAGAATGGCTGACAGGGTATCCCTTCTAAAAAATAGCAGAGTTGATGTTGCTGTGCTTATGTAGCTTCAGGTTCAAACACTAGCACCTGAGGACTATTTTTTTGAGAGAGCAAGCCTTCTGCACACCTGGGGTGCTACAAATAGGAGCCTTGATATCTTACAGTGGGAATAGGGATATGGTGTGGGTTGCAGTTTTTCTGTTAGCATGAACAGGTGGGTGAGTAGGAATATTAGTGAGGCCATGTTGCTGGTAAAGGTGCTTGCAAGAGTTACTGGGGGTCTACTGCTTCCCCTTTCTCCAGCTGATTGGGGTGGCCTGATTTATAGGGGACTGTTGCTGCTCTGTCATCCTCCCTGCAAGAGGAAGATGCTGCCAGCCCCTACTTTCTGTTCCTCCTTTGTGTATGCAAATGGTGTAGACATCCAACCAAACACCAAAAAACACATTGCACCTCCGCATTAAGATTATCCTTTTTAAAATCATGGAATAATTTGGGTTTGAAGGGACCTTTAAAAGCCATCTGCTCTAACCCTCTTGCAATGAGCAAGGACATCTTCAGGTTGTTCAAAGCCCCATCCAACCTGGCCTTGAATGTTTGCAGAGATGGGGCATCAACCACCTATCTGGGCAACCTGTTCTAATGTCTCAACACCCTCATCAAAAAAAAAAATTATCTCTACTTTTTAATTTCTAATTACAATGAGCTCTAGGTGGGTGTACAAATCTGGATGCCTCAAATCCAAGGCAGAGTCTTGGTATTTATTAAAAATACACAAACGAAATTGGGCATAGATAAAGAAAGTCTAATTGTTTAACAAACTGAAGATAGGGCTGCATATCTATATTTAATATTGAGAATACTTGCCCATACAAAATCTCCCCTACCCATTTTCTGTCAAAAGTCTTATGGAAATTAGATATTTGTATGCAAAATTCATCAAAAGATTTTCTTTCTACCTCCTCCGTTGAACCATAACATCTATGACCTTAACAAGGTTTTATATTTTACTTCCTTCTACATTTCTAGATGCCAATGTAAATACATACCATTACATTTAGAGAATTTTGACATGTTTTTCAGGTGTTGTGACAGCTATTTCTACAAATGCTTTAATGGAACAGTTGTGTTTAAAATACCAGCAAAGGCCATGGACTGAAACGCTGAGACTTGTTTATTTTTGCATGGTAAGAATCACAGGTTAGGTGAGAAGGATATGTGGTGTAAGAGCAGGTTGTCAAGGTAGTTAAAAAACTGCTTGACTTTAAAAAATAAACAAGCAAAACCAGCCAACAAAAAACTCAACCCAAAAACAAGCAAAAGAAAACCCCATCAAAACCTTGTTGCCTAGTATAGCCTGGCTCCTGATTTTTCTTACAACAAAGGATACAAAAATTTTCCCGACTAGTTTCAACATTTTAGGGGTTGCTTCTTGCATTATTTTAACTATTTAGGAGTTAGTGCTGATTGTCTAATACTTTAGGTTATTTTCCATTCGTTCTCCTTAACATATTTATAGTATGTAAAGACAATTTATTGCCCACAGGACTGGGAGAAAATGCTGGTTTTTAGAAACTGGTCTGAAACCTGCTATCTAGACTTTCTCCTGCTGTGATGTACCTTAAATCACTCCATGCTTCCTGCCCTTCCAGTAGCTAATTTAAGAATCATCTTTGTAAAAAGCAGATTAGCACAACTGATGTGAGCTTGATATAAAAAGTTCCATTTGTTTCCATCCTTCTTTTTATTAATGCTTAACTCAAGCCTTGCTCTGAAAACAATGTCCTGAATTTGAACATAGTGAAAACTCTTCAGCAGTGAATGTTCTCTGTGAGTTGAAGTGTGAATATGAGAATTTTTCAGACAAGAGCTTGAAGAGAAGCTGGGAGAGTTTGCTTGCTACTTAAGTGTCTATCTTCAGCTGAAATTTTCATTATACTCTAACCAAATACACCTGTGGTACTTACTGATCTATTTGCTCAGGCATATTCCTTCTAAAATAAAAACACAAACAAGTATTTTCTTAGTTTATGTCTAGCATCACAGTGAAATTAGCTAACACATCTTGTGATCAGCTCAAAAGAAAGCTGCTCCCTGCTCCAAAGGCATCCGGTATGTAATTACTGCACAATAATGTTTTCGCAAATCCATTCAGTGCTTCCTCTTTCGAGATGCCTACAATCATAGGTAAACCTCTGTCTGACAAAAACAAATAACCAGTGTTTTGTTGTACTGAGAATCTGTGCTGTGTCTCTTAGCTAGTGTTTTAAGGAGTCTTACTCTGTCTCTTGTTTTCACAAATGTGCTAGGATAACCCCCTGCGAAGGCCTGTTAGCCATGCTCCAGACAGTCCATTACTTTCTTGCATGGAGAAGATAGAGAGGACATTACATGGTAATGAGCTGTCAGATAACTCAAAATGTATTTTTAGCATTCTGTGGAATCTCCCCATCCTTTTCTGTTGCTGATGTTCTGCACAAAGGGGTCAAATGAATGTACAAACACAGAGGTGGATATGAGACAAGACTTGTGACTAACTTGTGACTCATTTTTGGGCTAAGCCTTCAGGTGATAGCTATTCTTAAAGACTGAGAATAATCTCTACCCAGTACAGCACTTATTAATCCTAGAGTAATAGTTGTTATTAATAACAAGTCATTCAAGAGACACTATTTTCTCATTACCTAAATCATACCCTTTAAAGCAAGATAAAACTGGTTCTGCTTCTCGATCACTGCAGACTGATTAAATTGCATTTCTGTTTTTTGCAGCTAAATCCATGTTTTCTGTGATGAATGCATTGGAATCTTTATCCAGACAAAAAGGGTAAGTTTGTTTATGAATAAATGCAAATGAGCAAGCATGGCCTCAAGTCCAGTGAGGAATACCATCTGGATGGCTTATCAACAATATTATTTTTAAAATTGGTGTTCTAATGAAGTGTATTACTTGGAACTGGGATAACTGCCTATTTTAATTAGCCCTTTGTGGAGGAGGTTGTTGGGTGAAGAGAGGACAGGAATGCCTGGGTCCCAAAGCTGCAGACTGAAGTTTTCAGCAGATCAACAGGATAATGCAAAGAGCAGAGCACAAATATATTGCCTGGTTGGGTAGTTTTCAGAAGCTGAGCCAAGGAGGAGTTATTTTTGAAGCATCCCTGGTGTCTCTTCCCACGATCAAGTGAAGTATCCTCATTTCCTCTCTTCATATGACAGAATTTGTAGATATACAAGCTTTTTTTTTTTTTTTCCCCTTTTTTTCCTCTCCTCAGACTTAATGTTCATGTTAGTCCCAGTGGGACTTCCTGCTACATAACATCAACGATGTTTTATTTAGAAGCTCAGCTGGGAAAGGATGGAAATGTGATGGATGTAAAGTTGGCTCACTTTGGAGAAGCTCCTATGGTAAAATTAATTTTCTGTCTCTTACCTCCTTGTATTCTCCCACCTGGCCTCCAGCTGCCATGTAAGAAAGGCTTTGGCTTCCTTTTGGTCTTGTCACACCCGCAAGCCTGTGCATGACACTAACTACTTCTTTAGGCATCTGAACCTCTCACCTAGACTTTCAACTCAGTTACAGATACTAAATACTCTACTGCTAAATAGTGTAGTAAAAGTCAGCTGTCATGCCCACCTTCCAAGAATTTTGTGGTATCCCACCTAAATATTTGTATTCTCATACTTCACTGTTACCAGTGTACAGTAAATAACAGGTGTTTTAAGTATTTTCCTACCAAGGAAACATACAATCTCAATGGATGTCTTGGAGCTATTCTGTTTTTCCTTCTGCTTCTTTAAGAGTATGTGTATTCCTACAAGGGTGGATGTTTGTCTTGCAAAATTTCCATTATTCACAAAATATTACCCTGAAGTTCACATACCATGTTCCTCAGTTGTTATGTGTTATAGACAGTCCTTCAGATCAAAGATATAACAACAAGCTGTTGGGGAGGGGCAGGGACTATAAAGTCTGGTTTTTATCAGTAAGTATCCAAATTATTACATTACTTTGAAGTTAATTTTGTTCCTTATTTTTAGTTGCAGCACAGGGCTGTTGATCAGTGAGTGCTGGACAATATCATTAGGACGGAAATACATATCCAGAGAATTCTAGCACTGTAACTGCCAATAAAAGAAAAATTGGGGTGGCTAAGATGCCTTTTTTTTTTTTTCTGGAAAGAGATTTACCAACAATCTATTTCTGTTAATTTTATCTTCTTTCACAGAGCCTTTGTTCTGCCAATTATTAGCGTAATGCTATGTTTTAACTATTGTACTGTTAGTCTGGTTTTTGCATGTTTGGGTTTTTTTTAGACTAACCATTCAGCTACTTAAAATTAATGGGGAACAAGCTTATCATTACCAATGAAATGCTTTTAAGAGATGCTTCACAAAGGATGGCAAGAATGATGAAACTCCTCTCTTATTCCTGTAGGTTTGTGACGACTTGGTGCAGCTTCTAAGGTAAACAGTCATGTGCAGGGTCTCTTGTTAAATGGAAAGGAATACCTGAGGCTAGAATGGTTTCAGCGTAAAAACTGAAGAGAAAAAATAAAAAGAGAATCAGGAACCAAAAATATGAATCCAGAAAACAACAGAACTGACACCTTTTTGGCTTCCATTTAACTGGGTAGTTGCTTCCAGTGCTCCATATTGGAAGTTGGTGATCATTAGTACCTGCTTCTGGTTTGTAAATTCAAGGCTAAAACTGTAGCAAATATAATTTTGAAAATATACTCCAGGCATTACTTATTTCTCAAGTCACTCCGCTGAAAACAGCTAAAATGCATCTGTTTCAATGGAGAAAAGATAAAGAGTACTCCCCAATACATTGGCTCTAGTTGCCAGCTGAACACAGCCTTTGAATACTGGCATTTGTGTTAATTGCAAGAATTATAGAACTTATAATTGAACCCATAGTTTTGGTAATGGACTGATGATGACAATTCAGAACTGGCAGATTGACAGATCCAAACTAGATATTACTTTTCCCTTTCTCCTTCCATCAAATACTAAGTAGTCTTCATATTGTCCTTATGCAAATGTTTTAAATTACATGTCCATCAGATTTCTGTGACAGCAATGAAAGCACAGTGATATCACATGGCCCAAGTTTGTTTGCAAATACATAGAAGGACATGTTACTCTAATTTTCTCAAATAGTAGTAGGGGACTATATATACATTTTTTATTATTATTACCATGTTTTGTTCTGTCTGAATAGTTGCTGTTCCAGGTCAGGCCACCACTTTAAACATCTATTTAGAAATTCTCTAGCCAATATGATCACGGTTCCAGGTTTTACTAATAATGAGTATATTTAAGAAATTGGATTCTTCTGTAAATAGCTTGGCAGAATAGTTGAAAAGGAAGGTAAAGAGACAAAGAATATCATTGACCTTGAGTGTTTCATCTCTCTTCTAAGTGGACCTATTATGCATTATCAGTTTTCCCAGCCCTCTCTTTCCTCAGAAATGAAGTTATATTAGCTTAGTGGGTATCAACACCTATGTCTTAAAGCTTTAACTTGCATTTTCCTAGATTTTTGACTTCCAGTGATACTAACTGCTGGAAGTTTGGCTCTGAGCGAATATCATTACCAGTGGTACTGTGGGTACTACTTGCCTGCCTTCCTGGTTTTGTTAGGATTTGTCATAAAGTACAAGTATCCCTTCTACACCTTTGGTTTAGTATTTTATTTGTTTGCAAGGCAGCTTGTTATATGTATAATGTTTCCTGTGAGTCTCAAAGTGACTATGAAATCATGATGAACCAGCCAGCTAATGCATGGGCTGGTGCTGTGTCTGTGCCTGTAGCATGTTTACCTGCCTGCCTCCCTCCCCACTAGTCCAGTTGGAAAGAGTCATGGAAGAGCTGAGTGATTTGTTTAGGTTCCTGTTTTGAAAGGATTTGTTCCAATGTGAAAGTCCAGGCTGGCTTTTTTTGTCTCTGGTGATGCACGTTGTAGCTGCACCTGCACAGGTCTTCTGGAGTACAGCTGTCGGCATGACTGCAGCACCAAAGAGTCTACTAAGACCTGTAAAACTCAGTAAAATTACTGAAGCAGATGAGTTAATACGTTAATGGTCTGAGCAGAGCTCCAGGCTATCACAGCTAGTCTGTGATATCTGTGGGAATTCTGGGTTTTGAGCAGTCTGAACCACTCCTTCATAAACCAAGCCACTTGGCCCATTCTTTTTTTGCTTGTTTTTATCAATTACATTGAGGGTGTCTCTCACAGGGTGCTGTGAAGTGCAGCATTAATACAATACTTGGTATTTTGATGAAGAAAACAATGTACACGTGTGGCATTAAGGGAATGACAGGCTTTATTGGAACATCAAGAAAAGTGTTTTGCAACTGATGAGCTGTCAAATTTATGTCTCATGTACATTTATTGCTTTTAGTAGTGTGTATTTCAGTGGCAGTTTCAGCTATAATCAGTGCTTCTTGCAACAGAAACAAGGATTCACATTTCCTCATATCTTCTAAGAAAATTGAAAAGCAGTACTGCTTCTTGCCAGATCTGATAAGGAGGAAGCACCTCTGAAATGACACTTTTTCTAGCAAGTTGCATATAAAAGAGTTATTTTCCATCTCATTTAGTAGTGTAATAGCAATTATTTCTTTTTGTTAGGATGAAGAACTATGATGCCTTTGGAAAGATTTTAGAAGACCTGTCAAATATGTATCAAATTCCAGGAAACAGGTTGCAGCTAGTTTTTACTTGAAAAACTTGTAAAATCTATAGCCTTGCATTTGTTTACTTACAAAAATAATAAATTGTCTTCTCTCTCTCCCAGTGAAATAAAAGCTAAGGGATATCTTGCTTTGAAGGCCCTTGAAAAAGACCTTTATTCAATGTCTCTTCTGGACAGGTAACTTAAAGTCTGTCTTTCTCCCTTTACCTCCACCTACACCCCTTCATTTCACTAAAGAACAAGTTAACTGATCTAATTATATAGAAGGATGTGGAATGCTAATGAGTTTTCTCCCACTAAAAAGCTCGAAGCCTTTCTGCAGTTTGGCAACCCCAGGTATGCCAAACAAGATCTACTGAACTCCTGTGCTTTACCTAAGACTTTCTGGGAAACTGCTTGGTTGCAGAGCTTGGGGGTGTGAATGTGACCACCCACTTGGAGAAAACAGTGAATCTGAAAGTCAGCAGTCATGTTTAGATTGCCCTGTGGAAGAAGTAAAATATACCTTTTGGGGTTCTGCTGTTTGGGTTTCTCAATTTGTGCTCAGATTTTAGATCAGGAGTAGTGGATGCTAGCTGTCCTCCTTCCTTTTCTCATTTCTCCTTTCAAAGAGTAGAATTACAGTGGATGGGAAACAGATTTTTCTAAAGCCTTGTAATTGTACAAGGCTTTTCATTCTTTTCAGAAAATCAGAATTGAGGGCAATGTTTTCCTTCTGGATTTTTGAAGTATCTTTTCTGATATTGTGCCTATTAAGTACTCTTGGCAGGTATGGTCTTCTTGAAACACACTCTTGGTTTATTTTTGCACAGTATTCCCTTAGGAAGCATAATAACTCTGTGAACTAATATACTGTATTCTTTCTGGTCACTGATCTCAGTAAGTATTATTTATGAGTTAAACTGATTGATTGTCCCATCTGCAACGCGGTGTTTTAGTACACAGCTATGTAAATGTATGGCTGTATGTATTCAGCTATATGAACACATTTGTGGTTAGAGACTGGTTCTGTTTTAGATTATCTAGGTTATTTCCTCATTCTTTGCCAACCAATTACCACTCTAACACTTTTGACCCCCTTCACTTCTGGTAAATAGCACATCAAAGTGCAACTTGAAACAGCTTAGATACAGGGTTGAAACTGGAAGTCCAAGATCTAGAAGTAATGTATGAGTGGAATGATGGTGTTTGGAAGATGTCATAACAAGTGGAGACACAATCTACTTGCAAGAAAGCATCATCTCCCTTTGATTAAGAATACAAATTATGATTTACATTAGCCTAGCTAGCACTGCAACTCAGGAAACACTAATCAAGATGTGTTTTGAACTAGAACACAAGATGTAAACAGAGTTACTGAAATACTTCATGGCAAAGTAGGACACCTGGTGCCAAGAACTGGAGGTGATTTTTTTCTTTTTCTCCCTCTTTTCCCCTTTCCAAATTCCAAGGATTGTAATTTAAAAACCCTACCGAGTTGATCTTTGTTTACAGGAAAGATCCACTATTATAAATAAAACCTGCTGTAGGGACTTACTGTGCCTGTATTCTCAGATAATGTACAGACACACAGAAGGAGAAAATACAGAGAGGCCAGGTGGTTTATCAGCTGCTGCAACATTGACTTTGCAGCAGCCTAAAAGCAAAGCCAGCAATATTCTGAGGTTGGGTGAGAAACTACAGTTTGGGAGTAACCATGAGATGACAGCAGCAGTCACTGAGAGAATGCTCTGGTTGCCTAGAAGGCAAATACAGCCAGTTGATGAGTTTTTTGGCTCATCTGCACTGTCAGAAGTGAGCTTTAACCATAAATCTGTTATAGTTCAGAAAAGTACTTCTAATACACGCTTCCACTATCCTGTTGTACAGCTTGTGTCCCTTATGCCAGTAGTGCAACTTTCCCTTTTATTTTTGAATAGTCATTGAAAGCTAGAAGTTCAGCTAGTATTTCTTTGGCTGAACAACAGGCTATTTATTGTGCAAGAGAAATTAATTTAATCAGATTTCAAAGACATCTGATGATTTATACACAGAGGGTTTAGCTCTTACACGCTAAGAAAATCCTGTGATTTGAACATAAATTGTAATTAGAAATGTACTCTTATGAGGAATCCCCTCTGCCCATCTACACTGTTGGTTTTTTTCACCATTGTTTCAAGGTACTTAACATATTTCCTCTGACCTTTGTAGTAAACATTATTTTTCTTTTTCCATTCCTCAGGAACTCCTATGAACATTGAATTTTACATTTCTCCCTATCAAATTTTGGAAGCAGAACTAAATCCTGGTAAAGCTAGAAAAGCAGAAATAACTATTGTGATAAGCTTTTCAGTGCTGCCTATTTCATTAAGCAATTAATGAAACTAAGAAATATAAAATTCTAGTTTAGTAGAACTATTTATGAGATGCACTTTAGCACAATTTTAGTGTCTATCAGGAAACTCCTTTCCATTTCTTGGATATTGACTAAAATTGTAGTGATATCAAACAAAAAACTGCCTAATTCAGCATGAAAAATGACTGGTGATGGTTTTGATCTGTTTCATGGCATGTCTCAAAAGAAGCTATTGCTGCTATTATCTTTGGGAAACTTTGGCCTTTTGGGTGTGATCTGTGCAGACTTCTCTCTGCCTGCACCACTGTGCCTGTCAGTCGGACCTGACCTTCAGAGACCTTGCATGTTTTGCATGCATAGGATTAATCTACACTGAATGCAATTCTCTTACTCCCTCAGGTTCCCAGGTTTGTGGAACAAAAACAGTTGTAACTGTTGAAGGCAGTGATATGCTCCACAAACTTCCTCTTTCTCCACTGATTGTAGATCCTCAATCTGGAGAGGACAGGTGAGGCTCTGGACTCTTCTCGATACAGAAATGGATTTACAGATTTACAAGTCATCGGCACTAACTTCAGCGTAACTTAGATTTAGCCTCTGCTAAAACAGGAAGCTCTGTTTTATTGATGGCATTATGCTCCGTAGCTAAACCCTCTATAATCTGTGGCTTTTACAGTTTTCCCAAATGGACTCTAAAGGTATTGTGTTCATATTTAACTGTGTCAGTTGCATTGAACTGTGGATTTATTCATAGATTTGAAGCCAGAGCTAGCCACTGCAACAATATTGCTTAACTTCCTAGTATTCAACAACCAACTCCTTCATAGTTTCAGAGCAAAGAAAGCATATATTGAAAGATACTACACCTAAAATACACGAAATAGTTTGTTGTCCCACTGTGTGTATCATTACCTCAACTCTCTCAATCTCAGTGCTGGCTGGAGGGAATGTCTGAAGTAACTTTCCAAAACAAAACACTTTGGAATGATAGCAAACTTCAATCAGTTTTGGGTGTCTCACTTTTCCTTTCTGCCAGTTTTCAAAATAAGCATGTTTTAATATGTTAAAGTTGCATTTATAAATCAAAACTTTAGTCAAGTCAGAAGTCTGGAATATAATAAACTGCTAGGGACCTGATAGTGGCCTTACACTAAGAGTTCTTGCTATGGCAATTTCTGTAAAAAACTTTCATTATGATAATTTTTTTTCTCAGCAACCCTGCTTTTTTGCAACTGACTGATGAACTCACCATGGATTTGCCAGCTCTTTTTGTGCTGAAGTTTCATCAGCCTGTTCCTATGTCCTCATCCAGTATTGAAGATATACAGAGGCTCACAGGCATGTTATAATTGTTTTTTAAGGCTAAGTACTTCTGTGCGTTGCATATTTGCTTTTTATTTCCTAGCGTTAATGTTGCAAGTGGAAAAAGTTGTTTCTGGGGCAGAACATATTCTGTGTTATCAGCTGAAGTGTAACATATTAGCAACCAATGCAAACTGCAAAAGTTCTAAGAAAGATATGCCAATTACGGACAAAGCTGTTAAAACACTCTACCTCAAATTCCCAATAGCAAAAAAAGGGGAATAAGAAAAGAGGTCAATGGTTTTGTCTTCTCAAAACATTACTTTTGTTTTTAATATTAGCTTTCTTAACCTACAGTCATAACCTAATTGATAATAAAAAAAAATCACCTGGTTTCAGGAATTCAGATTTCTGGCTTGAAACTAGCTCCGCTGTATGAGCTAATTGTTCAGTCTGCTCTAAAAGAAAAACGCAGTGAAGGCTTGTCTACAAATGAATCTTGTTTCTTTGTGGTGAGTATAGTGGGCATTTGACACACATTATGCTGTTGTGCAAGATACATATATTGAATTATATTTCCCCATAAACAAGCCATGTAGACTTACCAGAACCCAACAGTATTTAAGTGCTCTTTAGGAAATAGTTCAAGTAATTACAAAACAATATTAGATCCTTTCAAGTAAGTGAGTTTCTCATCCTTGTTAATGAAACACTGTGTGCTTGGCTCCTGAAGTCACACTAATTTGTCTGTATGTAACCTAAATACTTATTCTTCTAAAAATTGGTCAGAACTTTAATGCCTTAAAAAGAAGGAAACTTATTGACTGGTGTGAGGAACAAGTCCCAAGAAGGTACTTACCTAGATTTTTTTAAGGTCTTTATCATGCTGTATGTCACACTGTTTTAAAAAATGAGATTTCTTAATTAGATAGCACTGAGAATACTGATTTCTTTTAAAGGGACTAGCAGGAAAAGTATAAAGTGTTAAAACAGCGATGTCACTTGCTATCTAGAGACAAGGTTGTTTAACTGAAGGAGACTTCTGTTTTAATAACTGCATTATTAAAAATAGTTAATTAGGCTGCATTTGATGTAAAATTTTAGAATACAAAATGGTAGCTAAGATGCCTTCTGCCAGACTTATGTACAGGGCAACTATAAGACAAGCCTTAAAGATCTACTTTTTTTTTGCTAGGTAACATTAATTTTGCACATCATGGCAACAAAACAAGAGGGTACTTTTTTTCTATTCTGCTAACAGTGTTAGCAGAGCCCATTGCCTACTTAATTCTTGGACTTTGAGGTGGTAGTACAGAAGGTAGTAGTAAGTTTACACTGTGCTAAAGTAATGTTTGGCAAAGCTCTTATCTATAAAACTGGTAAGATGGAATTAATCTTTCACTTCTATTAAATACACATGAAAGGCTCTGTAACTTTTCAGAAATTCCCTAAAATATTAGTACTTGCTGGGAGATTGTTTTACTTCTGAGTTTAAATATTTTATTTCTAGAATAAATCACGAAATTGCGCTCTAACCTTGAAATAAATGTAGGGGAAATCCTTTTGCTCCACAAACACACAAGGAAAAACTCTTTTATTCTGCTCTTCAGCTTTTTTTAGTGTAAACCCTGCTAATTAACAGCCCTGCCCTGTTCTTAAGGTGACAGGTCCCATTTGGCATCCTGAAGTACATAACACAATACTGCACTTCTAACTTTGTCACAGAATAACTGTCAATGTGGACAGGTGACAAATTTTTCTTACTATCACTTCCTCCTTTACAAATGAATCATCAGGAGATACTCCAGTCAAACCTGCTGCTCCAAAGAAAGTAGTAGTGATGGAGGGCGGAACAATATATGAATGTCCGAAGAGATTTCAGGCAAAACTGCTATCCTTTTTATGCAATTGTCAAGCAGCGCTACTATATTATTGTGAGAGTAAATCTTGGTTGATAGAACACATTCTATCACATTTCTATTTCTATTGTTGTAGAATATAACAGTGTTTATTATTATTGTTTAGTATTTATTATTATTGTTATTCCAACTGTTATAGAATATTTTCTATGTTCTCTAACATTTCTATAGACTACAGGGCTCTCAAAAATAATTGGAAGGATTGATGGTACTTGAACTCCTGACCACTTGGCTCTAGGTACATTCACCTAATTTGAATGCGTTTGAGAGGGAGACTGGATCTCATTTAGCTTCCTTATCTAAGCATTCTACTTTTACTGAAGTGCAGAGACATGATGGACATGTTAGAAATGTGTATTTCAAAATTATTCTTGTTGTCAGATTTTGCAGTTGCCTGTTAACATCAAACTTTCCTGTTTTCAGTGCTTGAAATATCACCATATTTGTTGCTTAGTCTCTTCCAGATTGCCCAAAGCACTGTTACTTCATAAACAAAGACTCAGAAAAATCAGATTTAGCAGGAGCCTTGGTCAGTAAAATCCCATTTAGCCATCCAAAGTGTGTGCCTGGTGTAATAGAGATTCTTCGACATCAAGTGGCATATAACACTCTTATTAGCAGCTGTGTCTCTGACAAGCATATAAATGAAGGTAAATTGTGTGGTTGGAATTGATGGCAGAGAATTAGAGAGCAACTAGCTTCTAAACTGGGTGTTAACAGATATTACTGCTCCCTTGCCAAAACTGTCATTACTTGTGAAGTGTGGTAAATGATAAAAAAATTCTTAACACTGTATTGAATTTTTTTTTTTACTATCTCCTAGGCCTGACACTTCTATATGCATAAACTAAGTTGTCAAAGTAATGAATAATTAGATTCTACTGCATCAGTATTTTTTAAATTCTGACATATGTTTCAGCCAAAAAGAGTCCAGATTCAATAGGTGGATATCACTAAACAGTAATTTTATTTCTAGATGATTCAGAACTGCTTTACTTTGAAGTGGTACCACACAGGAACACCAGCTTTTGTGTCTTTTTCCTTCATCCTGTGGAAGAGAATTTAGCCTGTGGTATGTGTGGAATAATTGATACTGTCATCTTTACTCAGCTGGCAAGGGTCTTGGTTCTGTCTAGGCTCTTGCATTATGCTTCTCAGTAACAAATAAATTCTAAGGGCCACTCTCAGTGGTGTGCAGGCAATGAAAACCACAAAGTATCATCTGTGTGTAAACTGCTTACAGGTATTCTGTACTCAGAATAAAACAGAAAGTAAATGAAAATATTCAAATCCTGTTTTGTCTTGACCTGCATTTAATGAATAAATGGTAACTTCTATTTGTGATTTAAGTGTATTAAGAAAAAGCAAGTCACACAAATGCACTGCTTGCAAACCCCAGCCCACTGACTTCAGTCTTACATCTCTTCAAGTGTCAAAATGAAAGGATGATTTTCAGTGTTCGTAAGTATTTCAAAACAAGCATTTTTTGTTCTGTTCCTTCTTAGTGATAATTGATGTTATAACCTCCAGAGAAGTCCACTGTCACGTTCAGTTAAATCCTCAAGATCCAGCTCTAAATTGCAGTGATGATTTCATAGCAAGAGCTGTGAAGCGGTAAGTAGTTTTATTTTATTTCATAACAGTTGGAATGAACATCAGATGTCCATTTAATGGAAATATGTTTGTTCATAATGCCATACACTCAGCAAATGGAAAACTTCACTCTAGGAAAAAGTTGTAATACAGCAGTGGGAATAAGTTATTTCAGTGTCTTAAGTATCTCTTTCAAAAATTTTAAACATTAATAGTGATTAAGTGTTTCTGGTAGAAAGCACATGGGAGCAGGGAAAGACTTTTGAATGAAGAGTTTTATCTTTTATGCTTTTCTCTTTTGTAAATATGCTTTTCTGAAGACACGAGCTGATGACAGTCTCATGACTAGTATAACTTAGAATAGCATGGAAAGGTCTTTGTACACATCTACCTAAGAGCAATCAGTGCTTCTTTTCAGAACAAAGTGCCATAAGTATGCATACTACTGTTACCTGTTTGATAACAAGATGATCAATGTAGGCTGGATTTTGAACCCAACTTTAAACTGGGTAGTATTTAATTGGAACCATGTTAAGAGTGGGGAAAAAACCTCCTTCAGTGTAGATAGTGTTTTAGAAAAGATATGCTCTCTACCTGTCTTACAGAAAACATGAAAGTTACAAAACTCAGCAAGAATGAATATATTTCAACATTATTAGTTTAGGTTTTCATCAGAAGCACCCTTATGACTTTTTTTCTGACCAAACCCTCCCCTCTTTCAAAACTTCTTTGCACCACTAAGTTCAAAGATCCAGCACTGTATTTGTTTCTGGTGCAGCACGCAGTTTATATTGCGGTTACAATATAACACGTGGTTTTATGAGGCAAAAAGATGCAAAGAGGTAGAGCTGTTTTTCATTCTGGTGTCAGCCACAGTTTAAAAAACAGAAGTACTTTAATGAATGAATGCAGTCTGCAGTAGTGACTAATGTGTCATTTCCTTCTTCAGCTGCATGTCAGTCCCAGTTGTCATGAGAGCTATTTTCAGGAATGCTGCCAAGGTGAAAGCTGATAGTGAAACACAAGACATGGATGTAGACACAAAACAACCACATGAACCACCATCTGAGCAAATTACAGATTCTAATAGTCTCAAAGAAAGCCCTTCTGTGGCTGGTCAGCATGATTTGGTAGTGACAGATAAGCCAAGTATTACAGAAAGCACAGAAGAAAATCTCTCCACAGCCAAACTGGAAACTCTGGATGATAGCATGGAAAAAAGTAACCTCTCACCCAGAACAGAAACTCTCTGCAGAGCGGAGGAAAATTAATTCTGTAGCTAATGTAGAAGCTGTTATGTTAGACAAATAAAATCTATTGGTTGATAAGCAAAAAGAAAGTCTACTTAGTAATTTGTGAAAGGTGTTTCCTCTTTGCACAATATTAAATATGTAGAAGTAATACCCTTAATTTGCATTTTTAAACATTCAAATTTGGAAATCTAACACTGCTCTAGTAACCTTTATTCCACCACAATATGGAAGAAATCTGTTTATTATACATGATGCAGTCTTTAACACATGCATGCACTGGTAGAAAAGGAATGTTTATCCACATCAACATTATGCTAAATAAATGGAGAAAAAGATATTTGAATAATTTTGTACAGGCACAATTAATGCAGACAGCCCTATTTGTCCACTGTTTCAGAAACAGGTCCAATAACTTAACTGCAGTTTTCTTTACCCCTAAAGCAAGAGAGCTACTGAACAGCAACTAGACTTACACTCTACCACCTCTGTGGCAGGATAACAGTATCTTTAGCAAGAAAGCTGTAAACTCAGGTTCTGAAAATCAAGTAATTTTTGCCTTAGTTTTTTTTCTGGCCTCAAAGTATTGAAAGTGTTTTGTGGGTGTGTGGTTTGTTTTTTTTTTTTCAAGTATAGTCAAGTCAACTGTTCAAAATTTTAGTTTGTCTCTGTCTAGACTTGCTTTGCCTCAGATATGAAGGAGGGTTAAAAGCAACTTAAAACAAGCAAACTCTTAACTTACTATAAAACAGTTTAATTAGTGTAAAATAGAGGCATTCACCAAGAAAAAACCTCCCGAACAGAGCAGTTTACAACTACAGTTAAAGCAAGCAACAAGAAAATGAATCAAATATAGAATTCTGGCAGAATACAGAATACAAAGTGGTCAGAAATATGCATGTGTGGCTGACGTGTTTCTAAGAGGTAGTGAATAAGCCTGGCTTCCTTGAAGAGTTTGCGAAAAACATTATGGGAATGTGGGAAAGAGTTCAGGCTTGAGGGATTGGCAAAATAAATACAAAAATAACACAAGGATGTTCATTAGACTGGAAGCATGTTTCGTGTGGTCTGACAGGGTAAAAGTAGATGGTGGAAGTGTCAGTAATTCTGAATTTGAGAAAAATGGTGTATTTTCAGCAAAAATGAAATAAATAGAACTGTACAAGAAGGAAAAATAGTTCTTAATTGTGAAAATGCATTGTGTAGTGGTTACAAAAGATAAGAGGAAGAATTTGACAAAATTTTATATTTTATATAGTGACTAAAGAGTCACAGCACTCCAGGAATCAGCAGCAAATCCTATTCTATTCTGCATACATTTAGCATATCATCAACAGCAGCTTATTCCGCAAGAGCAGCTTGTCCATAGCACTAGGCATTTATTCTTTAGATAGCAGAGGGAACCAATTTAGAGGGGCTATTTAATGGACTTGCTTTATTTCCAAATAGCTGCCAAGAGAAAGCAATGGTGAAATGAGAGCTTCTGATACAGAACAGAAACATGTTTAGTAACGCTTCGGAGAGCTTTAAAAGTCAATGTTGCCCACGGAGAGCTTTCTGTCAATGTTACCTTTAAGATTAAAAGTGAGGGGGTTGCCAGGAGCCAAAAGCATAGTAAAGATTTACAATAATTACTTGTACTGGAAAATTACTTGTACTGAAAAGATCAGATTTTCCTAAAGCAAAGTGATGCATCAGCCTGTACATGGTCCACAAAGTGAGAATCAAAACCAGTTGAGATAATTTTAAGTACCATGAGACAGAAAAACTAATGTTCCAGTTGCTGGACATGATGGAGTATATCCAATGGTAAGTCCAGTTGCTCTAGAAGCCAAACAGTCTGCTTTTTAACCCAATCAAGCATTGACCTTTCAGGATCTGTGCAGAGGTTTGCCTTGCTGCACTCAGACTGCAAGGAACCAGCCTCACCATTATTTCTACAAATGTTTTCACCAGAGCTGCCACCATCCTCTTGTTCTCCATCTGTAACTTCCTTGTACTCTGTCCCAGCTGAAGGTGTGTGATTAAGGTCCATGTCCTCAACAGAGTCTAAAACATGTCTGAGATGTGGCTGTTCTTCAACAGAATTCAGATACTTAAACACATCTTCTTCATGCTTTCCAACCACGTCAAGAAGATTATTTATCTTATTTAAAGCAGAATCATGTCCATTAAAATGACACCAGGATAAGAGAGCACTGAAAAGTGAACAAAACCAAAAGTGATTATATGTATCTACACAGACCTCCAGTTGGCGAAGACAGATAACAATGTGCCAAGATATCAATGCTATGATATCAATGCTATACAAGTGTATATTTCATTCACATTTTATGGATAATTCAAGCAGTAGAAGTAAATATTAAGCTTAAAGATGTAGATTCAGTTAATTCTGGAAGAGCAACTGAAGGAGGTTTTTCAGTAATGATCACTCTACACCCAGGTAGGCAGTTTTACAATGCACTTTTTTTTTTTTTTTTAAATTAAAACAAACAAAAAGCTGCATGCATATTCCCTTCATACACACACTCCACACGCACTTGACCTTAAGGAGTTTGTAACCTACTTCAGGGTTCCTTTGAACTGGCCACATGTAATCATCAGCTCGGCACCGTGTCTGTAACCTTGATTAAAGCCCTTCTGGAGTGCAAGTTCTTTCCCAGCCTCAACTCCATCCCTATAGCCTTCCTATAATAAGAGCAGTGAAACAGGTTGTTCACAAGATGACAAATTGTACCTATGACAAATGCATAGCAATAAGAAAAGTTTAAACAAGTATTCAGTCTCTTAAATTACAGCTTCTAGATTTGAACATCCCTCAGAGCTACACACCCATTGCCAAATCAAAACATGCTTTTTGCAGTGCCTTGTGATTTACTGACCTTTTCCAAAAGGATCCCCAGAAGATCAAAAAATAGGGAAAGTATTCTTAGAAAGATCAAAAAAATAAGACAAATCTGCAAGAAAGCATGCTTGCTTTTATGATGATCAAGTTCTTTATGAAAAATTCATTTAAGAATACCACACCTAGACTTCTTTTTCTGTCTAAAAAATACAGGCTGCCAAGCCTCGCCTTTAGCAGAGTACTCTCCTGTCTGTAATCCATCTACCTGTTCTTCCAAAACTAATTGTTGAGCATTGCTTTTATTTGCTAGATCTCACTCAATTCAATAGTTATACCAGAAAAAAAGATGGTGATGGACTGAGTCACATATAAGTACACATAAAATCGTGACTGCTTTCTGTAAGAAACAGTTAATGACTGAAATGAAAATTAATTTCTTTTTTTTCTAATCACATTAAGATATAGCACAGAATAATTCTTAATTTTTTTCACACCAAATTGTAAGTTGTAAGAGTGAAAACTCCTATTTGCTCATGAGAAAACTGGTAGCCTTGCAAGAAAAACACAAGTCAAGAACACAAATACTTGTGTTTTGTTGTTTTGCCCAACATACAGCCCTAACTTCCACAATACTTCATGATTTTGCAGTTTCTCGCAACTCACAAACAACAGAGGGATTTGTGTAAGAATACTAAACAGCCCCTTAAGAAAGCCAGTCTTTTCAAGGGACTCATATGCAGGAAACTTCCTTGGACAGTAATACACCAGCTCTGTTGTAATACCCTTACTCGTGAACAGCCTACACAACAGCTTCTTTCCGTGTTTTTCAGCCAAATGCTGCTCACCTGTGAGTGAGTGGATGAGCCCTACTGGCCCCACTCTGAATCACAATGTATCTGTTGAATTAACCTGTTTATGTACTTGTTTTGTTCCCTGTAGAACTCCAGGGAGCCAAGGGCTGTGGGAAAGCAACTTTCATAAAATACATTTTTCATTAGAAGAATGAATCAACCCAAGAACTACACAGACCACAATGCCCAATTGTGGTTGCACGTGGAGTCTCACATCTTACAATCTGACTGATGAATATCTCTAGTTAAACCCCCAAATTAGCACTGTTCAGCTGTGTTGGCCCTACATTTACTAGGGGTATACCTAGACATACAAAGCAAACAGCTTGCATCACAATTCAGCACTGCCTTTTACAAATGCATATGCTTGTGCACAGGGATCCAGCATCTTTTGGTAAAACAGTACTTTGCTGTGATGACTTCTAAGAAGAGTTTCTGTAAATTCCTGCTACATTTTCCTGATGTTTAGAAGAAACTAAGCCACAATAACTTTTAAGCAGCCACTCTTACTTTTCCCTTTAAGTCATCCATATGTATATTGAGGTATGTACCAGTAAATCTAAAATGGCTAAAAGACCATGAAATCATTTTTATAGAAATACCTTCAATCTTTTTTTCATGGTGCTGTTCCATTCCTTCTGTAGTAGATACATCTCATCTGCATCTTCATCAAATATATCCTCACTGGATCGGCTGACTGCAGCTTGCACCCAGGACATGACAGCAGTGACCTATGACCTCTGTTTATGTGGTTAAAAAAACACTGAAAAATTCCCAGAAGTCCCTCTGATGAAGCGTCAGATTAGAAGTATAGGCAAAAAATGTGAGTTCTGACGAGAAGCCAGGTATGGAGCTGATTGTTCAACCTGCACGTGGAAACTCGGTGCTGTTTGCCACTGGGGTGCACCTGTCAAGAAGAAAAGACACATCATCACTCATGAAGCAACTTCTGAGATTTATGAGAGCAACTTAAGAGAGTTTCTTCCCATCTTATGGAAGTGACACACGTATGCACTTACGGCACACGTATATGGCAAGTTAACATTCCTAAATGCTGCTGGCCCACGGACAGCTGGATGCCAAGAGCAGCTGATGAACAGCCCCTTCAGCCTCCCTGTGGTGCCCTAAGTTACACACACAGGTATGCACACAGGTTATATGTATATACACATTTCTCTGTGTGCAGTGTACCTACACTACCACCTATGCATAGGTGATCACCTACAGACTCAGTAACTGGAAAGGACTCTCACCTTTGATTTTCAGTTTTCTGGTTATGCCAAATACTTAACAATCTTGTAAATCTTGAAAAGTCCTTTATATTTTAAATAATTAGCAAGTTCTACTGCAGGAGAAAGAAGCAGCTTTCGGATTATTTCGCCTTTTCCAACGTAGAAAACCTTGAGAAGCCTCTCACAACTAATTCATTTATGTCGCTGGAAATTTTCACAATCCACAGACACTGCTCCTTTCAGAGAAGGAAACCGAGGGCCCTGGGACACCACGGGCTAGAGTCCCGCAGGCGCAGCCCGCCGTCCCCACACCCCGCCCGGACCTCGGCAGGACTCACAGCCCCAGGCCAGGCCCCGACCCGCCATTTCACGGCCGAGCAGGTGCCCAGCTCCCCAGAAGCGGCCGCGATGCGAGAGCCTTCCTTCTCCCCCACCCGGCGGCAGATGCAGCCCTCCCTTCGCCTCGCCTCTCCGCGCCGCTCACGCAGGCCCCGTCGGCCGCGTGTCCCTCACCGCGGCCCCTCACCGCGGCCCCTCGCCGCGGCCCCTCACCGCGGCCCCTCGCCGCGGCCCCTCACCGCGGCCCCTCACCGCGGCCGCCCGGACATCCCGCCCCGCCGCTCCTCGCCTGCCGCCATCTTGACTGAGGGCCTAGGAGCGCCGCTGCCGCCGGAAGCAGCAGGGCGGTGGCGGCCATATTGGACAAGGGCAAGCTCCGCGGAGCCCCCGGGGGAATGGCCGTCGTCTCGGCCAGCAGCGCTCTGACGTCAGACCCCAGGAGACGCTGGCGGCGCCATGTTGAGTGAGGGCGCAGGCCGCTCTCGTGGGCGGGACTGGACGGGACAGGACGGGACGGGACAGGACAGGACAGGACGGGACAGGACAGGACAGGACAGCCCGCTGGGCGCGGCGGGGTCCGGCTGCCGGAGGGGCGGGAGAGGCCGCAGCGATCACCCCTCCTGCTCTCAGGAGGCAGCGGAGTGTGGCTGGCCCCGGCCTCCCCCAGCGCCCTGAGGCCAGCCCCGGAGGGAACGCGTTCCCCGGGGCACGGAGGTTTCGTCCTCTTCAGTCATAAACGGTGGAGTTTTTAAAAAAATCTGCCTTGGCTTCAGAATTCTCAAGGACTTTATGTGAGGCGTGCCCTTAAGCTGTCTTCTACAAGATCTAGGTATTACAGTGATAAATCCTTTTTAGTATGAAAGACGCCAGCACGAGTGAAGTGTTGTGTTGTTCGCTTGGACTAGAGAAAACAGTGACATCCCGTTGATGTAAATACAACAGAATAAATAAACACAACATAAACGACGGTGTTTCTGCATGCTGCACTTGGCTCATGAGCATAAGTTTAAAGTCAGTTAGTCTTCATAAACACACAATACACGAAGCTTGAATCCAAGTTACATGTTTCTCCAAAGTGCCAGAGTGCTGCAGTAAATGCCCTGTGTGCTGAGAGCTCTGAGAGGCAGAACATCAGTGAGGCCGATTCCCCACGGGACCACACTCACCCCACAGCCACTGCCAGGTGTCCCACTGATGACATTCCTTATAACAGAGCTAGGGACACTGCCACGGACAGCCAACTGCAGGGCCTGTCTGCGCACTGCGGGTACTGAGAGATGAGCGATGGTGATGGTGTGCTGCAGGTTGCACAGACACTGCACTCTCATTTCCCTCCTCCCTACTGTTTTGCAGAAGCCTGTTCTCCTGCTTGTGACCCTTCTCAGAGGCTCACTGATAGTTTCATGCTGAGGTATGAGTGGCAAAGTAACCCAAATCTGTCTAGAGATGGATATGTCAGGGGACAAAATGGCACTGGTGTCTCTGGATAGCCAAAAATGCATTACCACATGTGTCCATGTCTACTGATTTCCTAGCCCAGTTCTATCACTTCCACCTCCTGCTCAGCAGAAGCTAGCTCTGCCATTTTTTAAAACTGGTAACAATACTGACTATATGCACAATTCACAGTCACCAAAAACCATTCTGGCAACAGAAACTCCTGAGCCCTCATGACTGGTCATAATGACACTGCTAAACTTGGGTTAATCCTTCGCTTGTCATCTTACGCTCTGTCTCCTCAGCCTCTTGCTCTTCTGGAAAACATACAGAGCTCATGGCTCAGAGAAGGTGTGAGTTTCCCAGATTAACACTATCTCACTTTAAATGTTTTGCATTTAGCAAAGTGGATAATTCCACGCAGATGTTCAAGACAAGTCTTTATAATCATGAGAAACAACGAAGAAAGCTTTCTCTTATTAGTTGTGTGTGAATAATTGGGTGAATCATGTTGTATATATAGAGCAACATTGTTGGGACAGACTTGATGACAAGTTGATTGTGTGCTGATGGCCTTGACAGGACTGCTGGCAGGGCTTGAGGGTGAGGTGTGGTGCCTCAGAGTGCGGATGCTTTCCACACCTGTGTGTATTATGGTGACACTTTGTAGAGACATATGCTTAAAAGATCAAAACAGGAGAGCAATATTTCACAGGCTAAAACCCAACATTTTTGCACAATGGAGAAAAGTTACCTGGCGTGGTGAAAAACCGTGAAGAAGTAGTTGACTTGTGACCTATTGCGAAGTTTACCATGAAGAAGTAGTTGACTTGTGACCTATTGCGAAGTTTGTCGCTGCCATATCTAAGATTAAAGACTGTCTAATTTTAGGCTTATGGTACCTGTTCTACCAAAGGTACTTCTGGAACACAAACATGCCTGGCTCAGCAGTTACTCCCTGCATACCTGATGTACTGGGGAGAGGTTCCAGAGGGATCAGTACACAGTCATAGCTTAGTCATAGATAAGTTGCTGGAGATCATTACAAAGGAATTCTGTCAGCTTTCCTGTAGTAGTGAGGTTTGCCATTAAGCAATTAACCACGAGGGATCTCCATAAGTGAAATGTACGAGCATAGCTTCATAGGCTGCTCCTTTACACCTTTTTTACCGCACTTAATGGCTCAGGTAAGGCATTGCTCCCATTCAGATGATTATTATACAGCCTTGTCTCTCAAACACAAATGGATGGCAGCAGCCAATGGATTTTGTCATAATGCACAGAGACACCTCAAGATTTTAGACTTTTTTGAAGGGTAGTTGATTACCATGGTCAGGACTTGCATATGGGCCACTCTGTAGGGCAGGATGCTTTCATTCTCACTAGAGCAATTCCTGTTGCTGTGTGCTGTTGTCTCTGCCAGAGTCGAGCTAAGGCTTGTGAAAGGCCCTGGCCACAGGATTCACACTATTCTTGAGACACGCATTGCTTATGGACTGACGGAGCTATGTTTCATTGTCTCTAATTTTGGAAGTAATATAATCCTTTTAAGAAATCACGGCTCTTAAATGGTATTTGGATAAATTTCAAGAACACTTAAATCACTGCTTATTTGTTGTTTTGTATAGTCAGCAAGATAAAAACATAATGAGAGTAATCACTTGAAACGTGAGGAGAACGGAAAGCCTCAATATTTAATAAAGATGGTATATGCATTGCCACCAAACATTGCACAACGTTTCCAAAAAGCCTTAAAAATGCATATTCTGCCTATAGTCAAGTCTTCTTCCAGGTATGTGGTTCTACTGCCTTGTCAGATTCTAGGCTGTTTTCCTTGAATGTCATGAATAATAGGACATTGGTAGGACTGCCTACAACAGCATCATGCTCACATGCAGTCAATGTCTCTGTCCTGATCTTGGCTCTCTGCATTTTTTCTTCATGCAAGGGATGGTGGGGTTGTGTGCTGCTGGCTGAATATTCCAATAATAATACAGTGACCTCGAGTGTGTAAATCCTGTGCTTCCAGGCCTACCACAGAGAAGGAGACAGTGAGCTAACATGTTAGGTGAAAGGTCATAGGCTTAATGAGGTTTTAAATATTGCAGCTCAAGGCACAGGAGACTATAATGACCCTAAATTAAGCAAGAGGGTTAAAATAAACTTCTAGGATCAATGATTTTTACCATGGCATGGGAACAAACATTCCCTTCTGTGTTTTCCTGTAATATCTCTCATTCAGGATAATAAGACAATTTACTAGTATAGCCTTGTCACCCTCTGATGATGAAGGTAAGTAATACATAAGAATTACTTCCCTGCTTTTGTGAAATCCCTTCTCTCTTCTTTAATAACATACAATAATATTACAAAACATTTTGGATCAAAATGTCTCATTTAATATGAGAAGAAAATGGAATAATACAGAAAAGGGCTAGAAATTTAGGAATATATCAAGGGTAAATGTCTAACATTTACTTCAAAGCACCAGATTAAAGGAATCTTAATAAGCCTTTTGCCATTACTTCTTACACAAGTTTTTTCTAGGGAGATGATAGTTTTCTGCCTCCTCCTTCACCTGTATTACCAGAGCACAGAATGTTGATAGTTAAGTATTAAAACAGAGCAGTTTTCTTACTTGCAGAGTCATTACCATTTCAGATCCTGGAAAAGAAAAGAACCTTTACTGTTTATTCCATGAACTGCCAGCAGTTAGACTAAAATTGGATTATAAGTGGAAGTGGTTAAGAAAAGGAATATTTTTTTCCTCTCTGCTTTCTTCAGGCTTTCTTTGAATGTTCTCAGGGCTTACAGTCTGAAAAACTGTACACTGCACTGTTGCATACTAAACAGAGCAACAAGTGCAGTTTATTAACACCAAAACAGTTCTCCTTTGTCATTTTCCTTGGTATGGGTCTCAAATGACAAATTTGTTGTGTCCAGACCTAATCCACGTTTTCATTCTGGAACTTTGATAAAAACTCTACCATTGCAGAAAGGATGGTATGGCTGAGATCAAAATGAGCTATATACACATCTCAGCTCAAGATTAATGTTGACAGAATGTAGTATGGGACTACACTATTATTTTAATAATATACAACAGAGAAGTAAGGAAGGAATATTCCTAATTGTCTTCAATCTGTCAACACTGAGCTTTTCACAGTGTGAAATGCAATGTGAACCGAAAGAGGTTATGTCAATAAGAACAAGCAAATGTAATAAGTTCTACATTTTAGTTGTGTCATTGAATCAGGTGCCTACTGAAATTGTAATATTAGAAATGGGTCTGACTGGTTTTGTATCATCAATAAATCAGGATTCCATAGCTTTCTGACTCAGATATCCTTAAATAATATTTTTCTACCTTATTGGTTACATTTTATGATACAGAGCTGCCTTTTTTGTTTGTGTAATAATTGATTATAGTATAGGCAAATATTTACAGTAAATGTAATTTGTTCCAAGGAAGATGCTGTATTCCACCTACAGATTTCTGCAGTAAATTGCAACTCTATTCAGTGTCACAGTTTTTGTCACAGTTGTGTTTCTTCAAAAGGAGAGAAATGCCAGCTTTTTTCTTTTGGATAAGAGATGAATTGCCCTCTCTGTTTTATCCCTTGTATAAACTCAGGCAAATGATGAAAAACTGCAGGAATAGCAGCTGTACAATGCTGATCCAATTGTCTGAAGTGAAATAGAACTGCTAGAAGGCATAAAACTTGTGGAGTGCGCTGATTTCATTGGCACCTGAAACCATGAGAAAACAATTGTTTCAGTGGCAATGCGCAGTTTCTCAAAGGTTGAGGTTTTGACAAGAGTAGTTAAATGGTGGCTTTGAGTTGCATGTGGATTCTGAACAATTCCAGTACAGCATGTATGCCGTACCTACAGTGTATAATTGGTTGTTTGGCTGTGCTAGCACAAAGGCTGCTGGGCAATTCATATTCTCAGCTGAGGAGGAAAGTGAGCTGGCATTGCTGAATTTCTGGGGACCCAGCTATGCACTGGGACTGTCTCCCTTCCGTGGGGAGCTACAGCTCTCTACATAGCACCTTTTACACCTGTAAAAGGCTAACTGAGCTCCCTGAGGATGGCTCTGGTAGCTGACACAAAGCAATTGTCCAGGACAATATATCGCTGGGTGTGGGAAAATGTTCATCATAGAATCACAGAACATCCTGAGTTGGAAGGGGTGCTCAAGGATCATCGAGTCCTCCTCCTGGACCTGCACAGGACACCCCAACAATCCCACCATGTGCCTGAGCATTGTCCAAACTCTCCTCGAGCTCTATCAGTTCAGAGCAGAATGCGATGTCAGCCAAAGAAAAATAAATGTAGTTGGTAAGATTTCAATAGAACTTGAAGCATATGCCCCTTTATGCAAATACTTAAAGTATTTGCCCCTTTTTACATTAAAACTGCTGCTGCAGCCAGGTGGGATGTTAGACATTATTGCATCGCCTCTGGTAGGGCAGTTGGGCAGTGACATTTCTTTTCTCCTGGCTCCCTTTTGTCTCCCATTCTTAGTCTTATCCTCTTAACCAATACTTTTTATGCCTCTGGCTCTGAGTTATGTTCAGCTACCTGAAGGTGTAGACACGTAGCTAAACGCTCAGGAATTTATTCTCCTGCCTTCCCTTGAATGTAATTTTACGACTTCCCTGGGTTACTTTCTCAGACCTGCAAGTATACAAATGTGCTCCACTTTCACAATTATCATTGGTGTCCGTGGAAGGTGCTGTCTTCGGTAGCAGGGGCAGGTGCCATGCAGCTGAACAAACAGGGACTGTGACATTTAAACAAGATGAACCATTGCATGGGCGTGTCTTGAACATGACTCACTAGTCTGGAAGAGGCTGAGCAAGGCTACTCATAGCTACTTCAAATTTATTTCACAAGGCTTAACTATATACATTTACATGAAGTTACCCGCCTATACTTTACCATTGTATCTTGCTCAGGAACAAATGCAATTAATTTGACCCAACAATCCACCACATGAGGTAGTTTTTTCCTTGAATTGTTGTGATCAGTATCTGTCACCCTGGCTTAGGCTGAAAAGCACATGCCTATTCAGGTAGTTACTGATTTCTGTGGGTCTGCACTCAGGATGACACAGTTCTCAGCGTGCAGGGTCACAGAGAAGGTGAACTTTTCCATCATATTTTCTGCAGCAGAAGACTTGCTAGGTTTTTAAGAACACTGAAACATGAGTGCTCAAGCTCAGGCCTCAACTTTAGAGTAAAATCGTGATAGATTTTTGCTCATCCAAAAGCTGCAGTGAATAGTTCTATGAGATACACCAGGCAGGCTTGGCTCATATTTTAAATAGCAATATGGAGCTTCAAAGTTCTTCAAAGTACTAGAAAAAAAGAGCTGCAAACTCTACTTCCTTTTTGTGAAATGAGGTCACATCTTCTGCAAAACTGTGTGTTGTATTTTACCCCTGACTCAATGTATCAGCCGACTAATTGTGACTAAACAATTTTACAGGTGACACAATGGTTACATATGCAAAACCAGAATGAATTCAGCACCACATGAAGGCTGGGAATAAAATTCCAGGTCAACATGACAGGCACTCCAAGTTACAGGATGTAAGGGAGACTGAGGTGAGGCAATTTGTGTCCAGAGATGTCAAAAAGCTCTCTACAGAAATGGGCTACTTCATTTTATTTCTTCCTAAACCCAGATACCAGTCATTTCTCTTTCTAGTTCCCATACAGATATTAATTCCTCTGAGGAACCTATCTCACTGCAATAGCTTTGTTCTGATAGGTCAACTCATGTGAAAAATACATCTCAAAACAGGAACTGTGTTATAATTTTAATTATATAGCAAGTCTAACCAGATCACATTGTACATTTCAAGGTTTCAAAGTCTCACCTGTCTGTGAATATTAATATCAAGGTCCATTCCTATTATTTATAAACATGGTATAAAGTGAAATTAACTGTCAGTTCTGTTCCCAGAACTCTATAAAAATAATACATTTAGAGTACTTTTCTGAATATTGTAACTAATTAAAACTTTTATTTTTTGTGAATTATCATATTCCATGTTTGGCAAAGTAATTTCCAGTTTATTAAAGAGACTGGAATTTAATAATTTGGCCAAGGAAAATCTGCAGGTCCTCAGAGAATCATCTTAGCACATGTGGAATAGTTCCCTTTTTTTTTTTTTTTTAGCAAGGAAGTGTATACAGTGCTGAGGGTTACATTTTATCCTCATGCAATATTAGCTTCTCAAGATAAGTTCTCAGAATATATTAAGACATAAAATGGTGTAGTCTGTGGTTACTTGAGAACATAAAACCTTGTCTTGTCTGTCATTCCTACCCCCATATCCCTGTGCAATGCTTACAGCTTCTTTTCAGAAGCTAAAACAACAGAGACAAACCTCGCTTCCTGATTGACTGATGGGATAATGAAAAGTATTAGTAGCCCCTAAAAACACCATTGATTCTTTTTTTTTTTAATCTCAAATATTGACACCTTATCTTTGTATTTGAAACAAGTGTTTGTCTGCTTGATGTATTAAATGTAGGTAGGCATGTACACCCTGATACCTGTGAGCATTATCTGCAGACTCTGAGGAGCTCACGAGCATATTTCAAATTAATTTCAACAAGGGCACTAGGCAGTATTATAAGGATTTTGTAAAAATCCATCCCTTAGAATCTTGTAAATAATCTCTTGGATATCCTACAGGCTGGCCTTCATAAAGCTTTCAACACCGGGTTGAGTGGCTGCATGTGTGTGAAGCTGCCAATATTCTCTCTTTCTCTGGGCTCTGGAATTTACTATTGCAATAAAACAGAAGCATTCCCTTGCATACTAAACTGAAGTGGCTATGAAGAACAACCACTGAAACCCCTCATTTATTTCATGGTTTCAGTTTAATTGACATCAGCATTCAATCCTTTCTACTGGCCTATTCATTGTCTCCCTCTCCTGGAGATTCAGTCTGGATTCAGTGTACAGCAAAGTCATTATTGAACTGCAGCACCTTCCCTCATTGCAAGGACAGGGAAATAAGAAATCACCCTATAATTAAAAGAAAAGTAACTTTTCTCTTTTTTTTTTAAGTTTTAGGTATTTCCCATAATACACGCAGCAAGTAACCCGCACCACTTCCTGCATCTCCCAGTCTAAGACTCTGTTGAGGGAGAATATGTTAAGAGGATATTTATCTGTCTCTCTGACTCCAAACAACCAGTGCCAGAGGCAGCTTAATACAAATATTTCTGAATAATTCATGAAGTGATTGATGGGCAAAAAATATTGCAAACAATGTATTTTGGGCATATTATTTAATCAGCAGCAATAAAACTGTTCTTTTTGTAAAGAACGTGAATAATTTATTTTATTACTGAGGGATGAGAATTCCTGTAATGCTTGATTTTCGAGAATGACCCAACCAACTCTAACAGAGACTGGGAAAGATGAACATGAGTGGTATGCAGTGTGCAAATTCATAGGCAACAATGAGAGGAAAATGATGAAGGGTCACTGGTCCTTCCACAAGAATGGGGACCAAAAGGTGTTTGAAATTAGGATAAAAGAACTGGTGTGCATAAAATAAAGAGAGCAGGAGGGCAGTTTGGCTTGCCTCACGTGAGGAAATAAAAGCAAATATTATCTGTAGAGAATGGGAGGGCATAGAACATGAAATGTAGCCTCCAGATTGATGCAATTTTATGGAGAACTGTTGGGGGAAGGATGTGGTAACATTTTTCTGTGGTACAGAAGGTATTTTTTAATACTGAACACACAATGATCCTAATGCCCTTTTTAGCATAGTGCAGACTGTGTGGGAAAACGGTCCCCCAAAACCTGACATTTGGTATGTCACTCCTGTTCATGGGACAAATCCTCTTCTACAGCTCTCTCTGACATTTATGTGACAGTAGTTGTTACTTGTGGGGACCATGTAGACTTTCAGCTCAACCGTGGTAGGGATGGTGTTGTGGAATAAGATGATTATTAACTCTAGGAAAACCACTTAAAAACTATTAATTTATTCTGCACTTAACAGCTTACCACGTTTCTAAAACATGTCAGAAACGTGTTAGGGGATTCTGCCAGTAGGATTTCACAGCAGATGCCACATTAATGCTATAGATTATACCAGCATGGGGACTTCTGGTGAGAGCAGAGATATTTGTAAGATGAAGCATGTTGGTTGTGACTTCTGTAGCTGAGAGCTTAGAAAAGGCCCTAATGCCCCACATTACTACTGGCTAAATGGAAAGACAGTATTGAGTAGATAGAACTACTGTGGGCTTGGACTATGCATTGGCATCTGGTTAGGAATCAGTACATTCAAAGTACATGAACCCAATCAAAAAAGCGAGGTAGATGGTAGATGTTCTGTTTCTACTCAATTCAGGGGAAATTTGTTAAGTATTTAATCCTTAAAAAAAAAAAAAAAAAGAAAGAAAAGTAGATATACTGGGAAAATATCTACAGAATCTAAAGCCCTGCAAAAGAACACTGCTACTAAATTATGTAACACTGTGTATCACATTCATTAAATATCAATAAATAATTTAAAATTTTCTGTAATTTGAAATGCTCCTGAAATGATATCTGTTCCCCTGGGTTTGTTTTTTTTGTTCAGTTTTTGTTTGGTGGGTTTTTGTTGTTGTTGTTGTTGTGTTGGGTTGGTTTTTTTTTGTTTTTTTGGTATACACTTGTAAGGGGAGTTCTATGGGCTTTCTTCAGTTTAAACTCTTGATTTAAATGTTTTCCTTTTAATTCATTAGCTTTAATAGAAAGTGGAAGAACAGTAGATAGTGAATCATAATTTGACATTATTATCAGGAATGGAGAAAAGACACATTCTTTAAAGTAAGAATATACCCTTTCTTTGGCAGTTTAGCTGCTGGTTTCTGAATCTTCTTCCTGAGAGTACATGAGGTAACAGGATATTGTGTCCTTCCCTCCAACTAGCTATTAGCATATTTGCAAAACGTCCAGGTCATCCCTTCAGTCGTTCTCGTACCCTGTTTTTGAGCTGCAGGGTGTGGTAGTGAGATGTGAGCCTTGGATGCAGCTTTGGCTTTGCTTGACGTTGGTTGAACAATTAATTGACTCAGTAGACAGGATTTCAACCCATGTGCCCCAGCCAAGTGCAGGATGCAGCCTCGCCCTCAATGTACAGGTGTGGGTTGTTCAGTAGCATTTTATGTCTGCAATAAAAAGAACCCTCTGTCAAATTTTTGTGAGTAATTGATGTGTTACTCATTCTTTGCCGAATCAGAAGTAGTGGGCTGACCTTAAACATGTTTCTTAAACTGTCTTCCTGTTGTATACATTTTCCCACTCTGTAGCTTTACAGATTCTGAAGCTAAAATAATGAGAATTTGTGTATGCGTATGAAACACTTTTCCCATAGGAAAAAATCACAACAAATGTACTTTAGAGTAAATGAATGAAAGAAATTTAATACTGATACTGCAAAATAAATTTGGACTGACTTTTTTCTTTTGGTGGGAGAACTCATTAGACTGTGAAAATTAATCATACTGTGCATAGTATCCACTGGCAAACATTACTCACAGCAAAATAATTCTGTTGTTTTGGGACTTTGCATGTATACTGGATTGATTCAGTGTTTATTGAGATTTTTTGTTTGCATCTCATTTACGTTTATGCCTACCAGATGGTCTTTATTTGTCTTACTGTTTCTTAGGAATTTCTTTTTCTGTCTTGGATTTGAGTGTCTGCATGATGAAACTGTGAAAGAAGAAATTGAGCAATATTAAACATCACAGAGAAGTGATTGCTGGGCATAAAGAAAGCAAATTATGATGGCAAATAATAGTGTAAGAGAAAAGCCTGAACTGCTTTGGATTTTGGTTCTAGGGATAAAATCCTCAAGCAAAATTTTCCAAGTGCTGAATTTGGGGGTTTAAAGTTAGGAAAATACTAAAGTAGATACTTTGCTAAGTTTGTTGTTTTGTTTGTTTAATAGCAAGATTTCTTTTCTTAATAAGCCTTTAAAATCTCATTGCCTGAGACATTTACACAGAGAAGCACTGAGTGCCTAACATTGCATTATAGTAACGCAGGAGCCTTATAAGAAACAGTATCTGCTTAACCCTTTCAATCTCTTCTCCTCAGAATAGTAGACTAGTTTGTATTAGATCCACTGTTCAGTCCTCACTGTTGAGTGTTGCAGTGGTCAGTGTGGCAACTTGGCTTCTTGAATGAGAAACAAATCTTGCCCCTTCGTTTACAGGAAGGGACATTGACATCTGTAGTATTGTTTGCTTGGGCAATATTGATCGTGTCACCCCACGCCCTCCCCCTTCCTTTCCCAATCTCTTCCTGAAATAGGAAAGGCACACCATTTTGGAATCCATGAGAAAACTTTCATAATTTTAGATAATAGAAATAATAGAATAGCCTTTTCCAGTCTTTCATGGCTGAAGCTTTATGAACAGGAATTAGGTCATATGTCCTCAAAAAAATTTTACCCACAGGGGATAGCAGAAGAGTTTTTGACAAATTTCCAGCAAAAGGAATCTTGCTATAAGATGCCTTGATAATCCTTCCATGTACAGATATAAAAACTGGCATGAAAAGGTCCTGGGACTGTTAAACTTGCAAAATTCAGCTAATAATCTGATATGCTCTTCATGCAAAGTCAAATGAAAATATAATTAATACAGCTCCATAAATATATATATATATATATATATATATATGTAGTGGGAATAAACCCAAGAGACAAAAATACTAATTCCAAAAGTCATTCTGTTTCTCTCTTGAAGCTAACTGAATTATTTTCTTTCAACTGTGAATCAGTAAGTCTCAAGACAGGATGCTGAAGGAAAGCTAAAATAAATTGAGTATGAGACCATAAACCATTGTCTTAAAAATACACAACGCGAACAAGAATTAGTTTCACCACAACAAGTATGTATATATAACAGTGAATAGGAGGCTGTGGTACCAATTGCTTGGTATAGACTACAAGAGGAAAATTATCTTCTGGTAAACTGAATTAAATCCAGAGTGACCAGAGAAGATGGTAGATGAAGTTGGTGGTGAAAATATCCAAAAACATCTAAATCTTTCTCCTTAAGTCATTTGGTAATGGCAATATTAACAGCAGTCATGATTAGAAGTCTCTCACTACAATAAACAGCGCTTTGCCTGGAGTCTCCACTTCTTTCACAGGGTTAAAATAGACTTACTGTTTTCTCAGCTAGGATATGGTTCTTCCCACTGGGAAGTACTAAGGGGTACCTAGGAAGAATCAGAAACTGTCCTATGAAAAGAAGAAGGCGGGAAAAGCAAGACTGGAAGATTTGGAAACCCTGAAAACAGACACCAGATATTTTGCCATGCACAACAAAAAGAGCAGAAGTGTTGGGCAGCAGCTCTGATGACTGATTAAGGCTGTTGTATGTTTATACTCTACATTATTAAGAGTTGGCAACCAGATAGTGATTGGTGTTAATTCAAGTTGATCTTTTCTGGTTTAGATTTTACATGTAATGTATTATCCAGTTGTTTCCTCAATAATGTGACACGTGTAAGGAGATCACAAGGAAAAAAAAGACTGGTGACATTTCTGAAAAGATATATCTGGCCTTCAGCAGACAGAAATTTTACCATGCCTTTTCTATTTCTTGAATCTGTATCAAGGTCTTGCCTCCTTCTCACGTGTTTAAGTTCTCCTGAACAAGTTTTCATTTTGTAGAGTCACTACTGAGGCTGTAATCTCACCTGGGTTGGGCACCATGCCTCACCAGCCCCAAGGGAACTCAAACTCATTGTTTTTGTGGGACCCAGTGGCAAACATAAATTACAGCATTCCTTACCCTTATTGCAAACACTCCTTTTTTCCTGACCTCTTTCAATCTGAGGAGTATAAAAACTGTCACAATTCTCTTCAGGCAGTAACTTTTCAATAGCTGTTGGTGAAAAGCACTATATTTTAAGTTCTGTGCTTTCTTATATAGAAAAATGTAGATTTTTTGGTAATTACACAATCCTTTTGTAAAGTTCTTTCTCACTAATCTACAGCTATGTCATTAAGGATGTCCTTTAATATCTTTAAAGAGATTTAGGATAGCAGTCGCTTACTCCACTTTAAATTAAAAGAAATACAGAAAAGAATGTGATTTCAGCACTGTTAATGTCTCAATAACATGAGTAGTATATACTTCATCATAAATATATTTTCTTGTGTTGGAGTGGACAACAATTTTTTTCTCCTAAAAATAACCTTCACTCTTTTGCACAGCTCTGTTCTGGCCTGTAGGTGTCATAGTCAGAATATGGATGAAATAGATAAATATTAGTCTATATACATGAAATAACTTTCTGAAAAGCAATGCTCTTTTTAAGTAAGTACTGTTATTTATTGAAGCTTTGAAAGTGGAGAAACTACTCTACTGTATAGACAAACATACAATATATTGGATATCATTGCACATGCCCTACCTCTGAAGATGAAGCTTCTCAAGTTTCTCAGGTAAAAACAAATTTTCTCAAAATTCTTAACCTGAGGCCTCCAGCTCTGAACTTGCCTGTCTTGATCCTACTCTTCATCCTTGCTTGCTCTCACTCTTGCTTCTTCTTAATATCTAACTCTGATAAGATCCAGAGAAGTGACTGAAAAGATTAAAAGAGCAGCATGTTCCTACACCCTTTGAAGGAGTAGAATGATGGACTGTAGGTGTAATAAGGCCACAGGACAAAGCAGCAGTGAATACTAGGGAAAGTTGCCTGAGCAAAAGGTGGCCTTCTGTGATGGAGTGACAGCAACAGTCAATAGGGGAAGACCAGCAAATGTCATCTACCCAGACTTCTGTAAGGCCTTCAACAAGGTCCCACACAACATCATTATCTCCAAATTGGAGAGACATGGATTTCATTGATGGACTGTTTGGTGGATAAGAATGGATGGATGGATGTAGACAGAGAACTGTGGTCAGTGGCTCTGTGTCCAGGTGGAGGCTGGTGATGAGTGGTGTCCCTCATGGCTCTGTCTTGGGACGGGTGCTCTTTAATATCTTCATCAATGAAATAGCGGGTTCAAGTCCACCCTCAGCAAGTTTGCAGATGACACAAAGCTGAGCAGTGCATTTGGCATACCAGATGGAAGGATGCCATCCAGGGGGACAAGCTTAAGAAGTGGGCCCATAAAAATCTCATGAAGTTCAAAAAGTACAAGTGCAAGGTGCTGCACCTGGGCTGGGGCAATCCCAGACATGAGTCCAGGCTGGGAGAACAGCCCATTGAGATCAGCCCCATGGAGAACAGCTTGGGGGTTTCTGTGGATGTAAAGCTGGACATGAGCCAACAGTGTGTGCTTGCAGCCCAGAAGGCCAGTGGTATCCTGGGCTTCATCAAAAGAGGACTGGCCAGCAGATCCAGGGAAGTGATTGTCCCCCTCTACTCTTCCCTCATGATACCCCACCTGCAGTGTTGCATTCAGGTCTGGGATCCTCAGCACAAGGTGTGGACCTGTTAGAGAGGGTTCACAGAAGGCTACAAAGATGATCTGAGGAGTGGACCATCTCTCCTACAAAGGCTGAGAGCATTGGGGTTGTTTATGCTGGAGAGGATAAGTCTTCCCAGAGACCTTGTTGCAGATTTCCAGTACCTTAATGGGTCTTTTGAAAAAGAGGGGGAGTGACTTTTTATATGGTAGATAGTGATAGGACAAAGGGGTTTAACCCTTTTTTAGGGTTTTAACCTAAAAGAGGGCAGGTTTAGATTAGGTTTTAGGAGGAAATTCTTCGTTGTGTGGATGGTGAGGCAGTGGCACAGGCTGCCCAAAGTCTTTGTGGATGCCACACTCTTGGAAGTGTTCAAACCCTGGTTGGATGGGGCCCTGGGCAATCTGGTATAGTGGGTGGTGTCCCTGCCCATGCCAGGAGGATGGGAACTAAATGATCTTTAAGGTCCCTTCCAACCCAAACCATTCTATGGTTTTATGAAACACCTAAGGAACCTAGTAGTATCAAATTCTCATAGTAGGACCAATTCTCATACTCTGTTGCCTACTAAGTAGTTAAGGACAGAGAAGCTTAGATTTATCCAGTCTAACTTCAAGCCCTTTACTGGAAACCTAAATTGAAAACCTTGTCACATTGTATAATTGATGCACTGCTCAAGCATCTCCAGGAAAACACTGATCCACCCAAGAAGTCAAGTTCTCTCCAGCTGCAGGGAAAGCTGGTAGTGAACTCCTAACAGGACACCCAAAGTCACATGAAGTAGCACTAAGCCAGTTTGCATTAAGATATAGTAGGATCTGATAACATATTAAGAGGCTGTTCATGTAAATGTTATATAATCTACAATTGCTAAGCAAACAACTTTGGTAACAGACTACAAAAGCTATTCTGCTTAGCTGGTGCTCATCTCCTACAATTTGTAGAAAGGGCACAATTTCCTCCAGTGGATGGTTTAGTGGGAATTCTAGTTAATCAAAGACAGAGGTGTTGGAGCCTTGGACATTTGTAAAACATGTAAAAGAGTGAACTCTTAGGAACAGTTTTGCTAATGTTATTTTAAAGCTTTCCCTTTAACTATCTGAAAAATGGGACTAGAAAAAGAAAATTGATATCCTATATGTAAGTGTAAGAAGGATTATAATTTAAAGAAGATTTATGCATATAATTAATTAAAATTGGTAATTTTCTGTCTTGAGCCTTCTTTTTTACTCAAAAGCCAGGAGAAATGATAAAAAATCCTTTGATGTAATTTGAAAAATATCTGACTTACGTGTTTTAGGACCCAAGGTGGTATAACTCTGATAAGAACCCTGAAACCCTCTTCTGATTTACTAGATAACACAGTACAAGATTTTCATATTTGTTGCTGTAAACATTCATTTATAGAAAGACCTAACTTAAGGATTTCTAATTATTGCAGCATGAAACCAGGCTTTAGTAACTCTGAGTAAGAAATGTCCATCAAACATACACTGAGGACCCTAGGCATTTCTGTGGAGCTATATATTTATTTATTATTGTATTATTTTATTTATGTATTTCCCAATAATGATACAATACTGTGCAGAAATTATGAATTTATTTAGCTCAATGTTATTAATTTCTCCAACTAACTGGATTAAAGGATTTAGCATTTCCATAGGTATAGACATCTAAAGACTGAATTTACAGAAGACTGTTTACAGAAGAGTTTCAAATCCAATTTCAATACTTGGATATCTCCATTCTATTCCAAATATTTTAAAACCTTCTTAAAGTAGACTAAATGAAGTTTTGAAGCTCCTGCTCTTCACATTACACAGTGAAACACTTCACCATGTACTTTAGTCCTGACTATTAACCCTCAGTTGCCTTGTGGTCTCTTATTTCAATCTGTTGGTGGGCAGTCTGGTAAGAAAATGGTGCCTGAAACTTACTGAGTATCTTGCCACTGGCACCGTGCTTGAATTGCTGTTGAAACAAAGGTGCTCAAAGTCAACTCTTTAATTCTAAAAGGGCAAGACATGAAGCTATTAGCCACAATTTCTGATGGAAAGAATATTAGTTTAAGTTTTGGGGAGCTGGGGTCAGTTCTGGATGCACCCATATCTGTCCATCTGCTGTAGAAGTGTGTTTGACCCTGTTATGCAAAGTTTTGCTCTGGTTAAACTAAAAGTGTGAGTGACACTAGGAACCATAGTGTGCCCTGCTTATGTTTGAAGGCTATGATTAATGCATCTATTTTATTCTACTCCTTGGAAGATCTCCATGACGCACTTCATAGAACTTTCTTTCTTCTGTATAGATATTTACATATCTGAAGAAGTCATCCTTGTCTCCCCTTATAGATTTTGGGTATAAGTAGTCAATCTAAAGGCATGATTTTTGGCACAGCTAATTGTTGCCTAGAAGCATCCATTTTTCCTCCATTGACTCTAAAGGTACTCAAGATTATTAACTCAGAGGTAAACCTGCATTTGCTCACATAAACCAAACAAAAAAGCCTGATCCCATAAAATGAAATAACTAGGAACAGTTTCTTCAGGAAAATCTGAACACATAAAGAAAAGAAATTGGATAATGTGAATCTTACCATATGTTTCTGTACTTAAAAGTATATCTGACTTCTGCAAGAATTACAACAGCCTAGTTAGAGTAGGCCACATAATGGATTAAACTCTGCAGTAAGAGCAACCAGGAACAGGTTGCTTAAAAAAAAATGAACAAAACCAATTATATCAATAACATCCCCATTATCTAAACTGATCCTGCTAAGCTGAGTCTAGGGCAACCCTTCTTTAGGATTGATATGTAACTGCTGAAAAGGGAAATCTTTCTATATAAGGTGCTGGGAGAACAAGTGGAATGAAAAGAGCTTGGAAAAAGTTTATAGAAAATAAAGACTGAATCTTCTTTGGAAAGCTTGAATATATTTTTTTTATTTAGATACCTTGAATTTTTTTCTTTCTTTCTGTACCTAGGGATTTCTTGTGACTTTGCAACCATTTTAGTTTACCTTTTTTATAGCTAGTCAGCACACAAGCCACTTTTTCTTTTGCAGACTGTGAAGCTTATTGTTGCATCTAAAAAGAGATGCAACAAAGACTTTCTTCCAGAGACAAAATTTCCCACCCCCCAGGATAGTCTATTAAAGCAATAAACATCAATGTTTAAACAAATTAACAACTTTTTCTTCCTTTATGAAAGACAAGGAAAACAATAAACAAAAAAATAAACAAGAGAAACCTTTTCCAAACCCTATATAAGGCTCATATTAGAAGACTTTCATCATCTTCATCATACAAAACCAGCATATCAGTAACTGAGTTTAATAGCCTTACTCAGTAACCTTACCTGTATGGGCAAAAATATTAATGCATTTAAATTACACTTGTGACAGGAGTATTCTCATGAGCTATAACTGCACAGATTCTTTTACAAACACGCAATCCCTCAACATGTCTCAGTAATGCTGTAATGCCTTTGTTCAAAGGCACCTGTCACTTGGGAGACTTGCCTAGCCCCATTGCTTTTAATCCTGATAACTAATTAGCATCTGATTTGTAAATGCTTCATATCAGGAAAGGAACTTGAATTTACTGGAAAGAGTCCTTGTCCAAATGTTTTCCTTAAGCAAAACTTTACAAAGCATCTTTTCAGCCAGTATTATTTCTTAATTCTATGAACAGGGGAAAAAAATCCTGTAGAGCTCCTTCAAGTCTCAGGTAACTTTAGAATTATTTTTATTCGTTTGTTTGTGGTTTTTATTTATTTTATAGAATTTTTTTTTATTTTAATGTTTCTTCGAGGAGTAATTGTTCGGTGCAGCACATCTCAATAACACTTTGACTTGATATATTTTTGTATAACATTCTGGCAAGCAATGAGGATTAGGTTTGGTTTGGGGTTTTGTTTGTTTGTTTGTTTTGTTGTTTTTTGTGGGTTTTTTTTGGGGGGGAAGCTTAAGTTATTATTTATTTAAGGGTTTTCTAGAAGTTAATGATATTCCCATTCTTCTAGGCAACCTTTGACAGAATGAATTTTAGAACCTACTGCTCCAATGTTCTACAGTATGTTCGAGCCTCTGCTCTCAAGAACACAATATTGAAATGTTAACTAAAAAAAATAATAAGAGTTGTTTTGAAGGAACTGCTGCAGGCTGGCTATTGTGTGTGCTCCTTAGTATAAATACAGGTATAAAAAAGTTTGGATCCTGACTGAGCTGCAGGAATAAGAATGGACATGAGTTACATTTTTTAAATTATTTACAACTTCACAGTGTCTGTGACTTTAAATTATTGATGCTAGTGACAGCAACTGTCAATGAGACAAAGCTTCCACAAAGCAGCAGCAGCATACTGTGGTGTTCAGTGCTTCCAGTCCTTCTTATTAAGGAAAAATGTCACTTCTTTCATTGTAGGAGAGCAGAAAAAAGGAAGCAAGATCATTATTAAAGGAGAACTTTCCCTCAACAGTCTTTGATTACAGTATGTCTCTCAGAACTCTCAGGATAACAAAAATGTTCTAACTGAGCATGAAAGAGACCGGTCTTAACAGTAAGTGACTGCATAATGTTTGCTGTAACATGTTTTTTCAAATGTAGGGTTATAGCTGCAAAAATGTCCCTGCTGGACCACAAAGGATGAGGCAACACTGTGTTTTAGAGAGCCTTTAGGGGGCACATTTGTCCCCAGCTGTGTCCCACAGTGCATTGTCTAGGGCGGTGTCACTCCTTATTCAGGCGATTCATTCAGGACAATGATATTAGCTCTCCAGATGTGGTAGAAACACTTTCACCTTTGTTGATATAGCAGCGACAATCAGAAGTACCACAGATCATCTGTCTTCTTTATTACTGCTGCTCTCTCCTGCTGACCTATGCAGCTGTAATCTCCTGAATCTGTCTGTCTACATCTGGCAGCTTCCTAAGAAAATTTAGTAGCTTTAGGTGCAAAAGCACAGGCATGTTCTAAGTATGGTGTTGTGGGTCTCTGTTTTTCCTATTTCTTTTTTCAAGTTCAAAGCAACAATGCACTCAGTGAAATTCATGAGGGCAAAAGGGGAACCTTGTGTTGTTTGGATCTGGGAATTTGCTTGAAAATATTACTGCTGAAAAGAGAGAAGATTCCTGATGTGAAAACACCGGTGAGCCATGTGGGTGTGCTGCGTATGTACTTGCAGAGTAGAAGAGAGCTGTGTGGAATATGGAATTCCATCCTGTACTGCCGGGGATCAGGTGCCACACTGTATAAAGACAAGTGGTGTATTAAGAGTGGGGAATAACTGAAGAGTGATTCTCTGTAGAAAATGACTTTTAGTAGAGGAAGAGAATCATGCCTATTCTGTGTCCTCTTATGTGCACAGATGGAAGGAAAGAATCAAAAGTCTTCTGCTGTCGTTTGGGAAATAAAGATCACCGTAATGACTTACCAAACAGTAATTTGCACATGGGCACATGCCAAGGAGCCTGCAAAGCTGCAAGAAGCGAAGTGTGCTTTTATGGTTCAGGTTAAGTCTCAGTAAAATGGACTTGGATTAATATTGAGGCAATGGCTGCCCTGTGGTTGCAGGTCACCATGACGGCACGAGTTCTACCACCCCAGAGGATCTAAATGGGACTCATCTGTGTAGCCTAGGGGGACCTGCAGCTCTGCAGCTTTACATTGCCCAGGGCACTGGTCCTCAGGGACCTACCCCTGGCCTGTCAGCCATGCAGAATAGTGGCCTGAATCAACATTGCTCAAGGGGCTAGTTCCTTCCCACAGCAGAACAGCCACAATACACAGTGTTCGTCCTGAACCCCAATATATTTATCATGAGATTTTTTTTTCTTTTTCCCCCACCCCTTCAATATACCTGAAGTAATGATTGCCCTGCGTCTTAATGATGTAACACCAGCACACTAAGGATAATCAAGAAACAAGGACAATCAAGAAATAAGGACAATGACAGAGAGCTAAGCTCCTTGACAGTGCAAGCAAAGATTTACATAACTGCATTTGTATGGTAGCAAATGCAATATGAAGTGGTGAATTTAAGGGGTCAACAAAAAAAAAACCAACCAAACAAACAACCCAGCAACAGAATCTTATAAGCTGGCCTTAAAGTGAGGAATCTTTTCAAGTGAATCCCATTTGTCTAAAGAAATAACTGAACAATAGTCCTGTTTGATACCTTCAGTGTTTATGGAAGCAGAATACTGCTGCAGAAATAAAGAAGATCATCAAGATAACTAAGATGTTTGATTCTATAATTGCTTAATAATCTTTTTACTAACATCCCACAGAGGCCTAATGTTTGGTAGCTTAGGTTTACTGTGTCTTGGTCTTACATTCTCAAATCAGTAATGCAGGATGTTGCTCTGCCATCATTTACCTGACCTCCAGCATGGTCATAGCATGAAAGTATGCAGTATATAAACAGTGACTTCACAGTTTCTTTCTTACCTAAAGATTCTTCCAGCAGCTTTTACTGTAGTTAATAGCAGACTGCAGACATCATAAAGAAATGGATGAAATCATCACTCTGATTCTGTACTAAATATTTGATGTTCAAGGGCATTGAATATAGAGTACTGACATCAGGTAACACCTAATGACTGAAAACATTAGGGTCTTTTGATACTAACTTGCAAGATCCAGCAAGAATACTTAATTTTCTAGTTTAACCACTAGTTAGTGGCGTAACAGCAACAGAAAATGCAAATACTCTTATTTTCTTTTTATAAATCAGTGAGCAGGGAATACTAATGGGAAGATCTTATTGATGATGTGCCATGAAGAAATGAAAGCTAATGATATAACATGGTGCAAAGAAAACATTTGTAAGCGGAAAAATAGCATTTCTGATTTGTCTAAATCTATCCTGCGTGTCTCTTAAAAAGAGAAAATTCACTTAAGTACATACATTATTCATTACATTATAAGAAGTCTTGCATTTAACATTTTTCACATAATCTCTATAGTGACATACAACTGTGTTCATTAGGTCAGATCTTTCTCACCCATCTCGTGGGTTTATTGTCCTTGACTGCCACTGAACTTAATATAGTCTGATGCCTTTCATATATCCTGGGTATAGGGAGGGCTTTCCACAGTGACAAAGCAGAAGTATGTCCAACTGTATAGATTCTTCTATCAAATGCGGGTAGATTTCTCCAGAACCTGGCCACCTGAGCCTCTCAGTCTTTTTGACACATATTCTCATATCTTGCAGAGAGTTAACAAAGGACCAATACATAGCTGAATTATTCTTAGCAAACTAGGAACTGTTGGTCTTGTCTTACAGGCAGGGAAACTGAGAAACCAGACAGTGCCCAAAATTAACCAGTTGGTGAATGGCAGGGCTAGGAACTGTTGATCTTCTGAATCCAAGCATTGCCTACTTCATATTTTACAGAGAAGGGAATTAAACCAAAGAGAAACGAATATTTTTGTGTAGGTCATGAGGACAGTCAGCCATAGCAAATAGAATCCACCTCAAGACTTTTATACTTAGGCTAGTGCTCGTCCCACCGCATACTTCTTTATGGACAAAAAGATCACAGGCTGAACATACTTCACAGTAACACAGTGGAGGAGGCAGAGAGCTGAGCTGGTGCTACAGTTCCTTCAGCTTGGAGATGAAGAATTTTTGTTTACACACTGCTTTAGCCTTACCAAAGTCATGGCTGGAAGGCTAGCCTAAGGAACAAAGCAGTGGGTTATCAAGTGTTGTACTTTCTGCATGCCAGCCTCTCGATAATGCAGGCTCCTGTATATATAGGCCTTGAGTATGGGCTTCTTCCCCAGCTTACCTAAACAGAATTTTTTGGTATACATGTTTTGAACAGCAGGTGATGCTGTAAGACCTGGGATTAAACACTCTCCTGGCTGCAGTTCTCTATAGTTGTTGAAGAGTGAGAAAAACATGCTGAGCTTTTCCTCCATCTCTGTAAGAAAGGTCTATAATTTGAGATTATACAGATACTATGATTCAAATGGTCTCAGAAAGAAGAAATGTTAAGCTGTTTTATACCAGTAATTTATGTGGCTATTTAATATCCTGAAAAAATGTGGTAATAGGGTCAGCCCAGTTCAGAGAAAGCCTCTTTGTTCCCTGCTTTTGGTTTTGTGTTAAAACTTCATCTGGGCGATATTTTAGGGCTAATAGTAATTTCAGTCTCAAGTGAATTTTCACCTGCAAAAAAAAGAAACAAAACAAAACATCTAAACCTTACTTTGGGAATTGAAAGTCAAAGAAGTGGACAAGAATTAGAGGTTTCTTACATTGAACTCTGGTGGAAAATAAATGGGACTTTTGATCTCCATGTCTTCTGCATTAACTCTTATGCTCTCTTTCTGTCTGTATCCATAAAAGATAGGAGAAGGGCAAATGAATAATAAAAAGTATTCCTGTTTCACCACTATTAGCGCAGTGCTAATAGTGCTAATAGCACTAACAGAGAACCCTATGTCAAGCTTCTCACCAAGTTCGCATGGAATAAAGCTAGCCCTCAGCCTTTACAAGGGGTGGAATAATGTGCTACATTTTAAGAGGCTTGTGCCTTTTGCACAGATTATTTCTGTGGACTGCAATGTAGAAAAATATCAGTAATAAAAAATGCAGCTTTCTGTAATGCTAAAGATGAAATGCCATTCATAAAAATAGCTTTATATAATAAAATTGATGTATTTATATGGAAAGCATTAGAATGAGAATCTTTAAAGACAAGCAGTGGAGGGGAGGAAACCACCCAATCTACCAGTATTATTTCACAGTAACTTAGAATAAATAGGTCAATTAAAAGTCACTATAGTTTTCCTGTTTTGTTATTAGCACCCAGTACACCCTTGAAGTAGAAACTTGACATAGGCAGTGACAAGTAAAGGGATGAAAACTTTGATTTAAATTGAATAACTCAGGAACGCATTCACTAGTACAAGAGTTACACTGCTTTATCTTCCATTTATTTCCCTGTAGGAACAGAGCTGCAAAGCACAGACCCATCTAATAATAGTGTTAATAGATTACAGTTATTTTAATATATGTAGATAGGTTGTTTTAGTGGTGGGGTTTTTTTGTCTATTTTTGTTTTTCTTTTTCAGCACTGAAAGAGGTACAGTAACATTTTCACCATTTTTGCCTGAGGACAGAACTGTTTATAATTCTGTTTTTAAGCAAAATCACTCACAGAAATGTCAATGTCTATTTTAGAAACTCAGAATTAAAACTTTCTTCTAGATGAGGATTAACTTAGAGAGGAAACAGAAAAGTTTGAATTTCACAAACTTCTTAATTGGAGAACAAATACACAGGGAAATCACACAAAAACTACCGATATCATTCTTTCATCAAGTTTTGTTGCATATGATAAAAGGCTGAATCAACCAATGCTTTAGAGAAATATTAAGAGGTTTTACCATCAGATGGAAATTCCTATGTCCTATTTTGATGCAACAATATTGTAGGCAATCATACCTGCAAAATATATGCTGACATTAGGAGCAAACTGTAATATCTTTATGAATTTCTTTGGCATTCATTGAAGTGTTTCACATGGCTTTGCAGTAAACCTGATGTAAAATTTCTTAACTGGAATAGCATCCTATCTGGCTGACTGCCTTTAACTACATGTCGGAGGAAACTTACTTGTAGAGCCCTATTAGTAGAAAATCAGGTGGTTAAATTCAGTGATTCCACTGCTACTGTGTGTGCTGTTATTTCTGGTAGCTCTGTAACTGAATGTTCAGATGTGATATTTGAAATGAGAAGTATGATTTTCTTCCTTTCTTGCACAGCTATTTAACTGCTTGTGACTTCTCCCTGCTGGGAAAACACCCATCCCAGCAGGAGCCTCATGACGGACACTGTTATATGTGAAGTCTGTGTACTGCAACATCATTCCCCGCTGCATTTAGAAAAAACTACTTTATATTATGTGCCTTTCCTCTCAGCTGTTCTCAGTTGTTAGTATGGCTTCTCCAGATGCTGCTACATTAAGGACAGCAGCTTTCTTTTTTCCCTTTTTGTGCTGGTGGAGTGAGACTTGACAGCTTCCCTAGGGACTTCAGAATAAAGTTTTGGATTTGGGGAAGTTGTCATAGAACTTCTCGGGCCTTCCTGATTCCCTCAGTTACACCCTCTTCTAGTTTTATTTTTGTTATATCTCAACTCAGCACTTGTCAGCTGGGAAGTGTTTGAGTTGATCATGTTTAGGATATATTCCTCTCTAATATAAGGGTAGGAAAGTACAGACCAGCCAATCTGACTCTGGGTCATTTAATGTGACAAGCTTAGATCTTTTCATTGAAAAAGCACAGATGAAAATTTGCATTGTATGGCACCTGCATAGATCCAGGATCATGTAATAAGAGATAAAACTCCTTACATTGACTTACCTGTACAACTTATGCCTGTCTTCTCAGGAGCTGTCATGGTGTAAGGTTGCTCTTCTCTGCAGGGAGAAAGGAGACTGTAGCTGTCAGGAAGCAGCATGAGCAGGGCTACAACATGACTGGAGCCAAGCCAGGAGCAATGGTTGACTCTGGAGCAGGCCAGCATCTTATTGATAGGTCATCATTCACAGGGCTCAAACCAAGTGAGCAGAGCTGGAGGTTTGAAACATCCACAGCCTCTGGCATGGTGAGGAAATCAGCCATGTTCAGGGTCTGGCCAGAGATAGGCCTGTAAACAAGGCTGCACTAAGGGTCCCAGGTCCATCCAGAAGGCAGGGCTGGATGGCAGCTACCTACAACACATCCTAGCTCCATCCAGGAAACAAGGCTGAATGAATCCAGACTCAAGAGTAGACAGGCACTCCTGTGACTCAACCAAAGCAAGAAGGGGGTGTGCTGAGATGAACTGAAATAGGGCTCTTGGTCCAATGGTCAGAGGGTGTGGGGAAGCTCCAGGAGAGGCTGATCATGGCTATTAGAGACCACAGGGCCCTGATGGTGGCAACTATGTCTGACTCTTTTGTGATTGCCAAGAGCATGAGCTGCAAATCATGTATCCTTCAGCTAAGAAATGATCTGATGTACATGAAACAGCAGGCACCAATGCCTGCATCCTTTACTGATTTGAGGGCACGTGTCAGAGCCAGGGACTGAGCACCTGCATTTTCCATCACCCATTGGGAGCTGCCATTCCTTACTGGCCTCCTTGCAGGGTTCTCAGTGACTTTTGTGACTTTTTCCTTCATGGCAGCAGTTGCGTGTTCCACCATGGCACATGGCAAGAGTCCTTGCTGCTTTGCTTTCTCTGACTGCGCACAAAGAAGCAGGCAAGAACAATCCAATAAAGCAGAACTCCAGCGGGAATGGTAAGCTCTGAATGATTGCTGATCACCTCCTGGTCTTTGTAAAATGGAACAAGAAAAGAGCTGGAGTGAAAGAATGGAGCAACTAAAAGCTTCATTGGAGCCAAAACCCTCTGGAGATTTGGAAAACTCACAGGAAGTTTTAAATAGCCCGTCACGCTGTGCTTGCAAGCATCTGTATTAGGATGCCAGCAAAAGAGGAAATCAGTTAGAAGGTTGCCCTATTTCTAGAATAGCTGTCTTTAAAGTGCTTTATGTGCCAATAATTTCCATATAAGTCAGACAAAAAGAAAGTAATACTACAACTGTTATAAGGAAATTTGGAGAGTATGGCACCACACAACTACAAACAGTGAAAAATACAAACTGAAGATGAAACTAGAGAATAATCTGTGACAGAACTGAGACCAAAGAGCAATTTTTAAGGACTAGATGTGTTCCCAGCAGGAGTCGAGTCTGTGAGCAGAATTTAAAAATTCTGGGGGCTACTACAGAAAAAATCAGAATGAAACCCTCATGAAATATTTTGAGTTGACCAGGTAAAGAAAATCAACCAGTCCACAGTAATACTATGGTCAGTGCTCTGAACTTGAAGACATAAGAAAATCCAAACCACTATGAGGCACCTGAGGCAGAAAGTCATGCAGAGCTCAAAGTTTCAGTCTGGCAAAAACAGCAAGTGGAACTGGCATGTATTCAGCTCCCAGGGTGTTCTCTGGGAAAATTCATCAATATTTTGATGCGATGGAAGGCATGAAGGTTTAATGGAATGACGTTTTGATCTGGGAAAAACACTAGCTGAGCATAGCTGGAGGCACAGAGCAACTATGGAGAGAATCAGAACTAAACTAAAGAAAACTTAAATCCTGTATGATGGAGGTAACATACCTGGAAGAGATGCGCATGTTGATCACAATAAAGCTGAAGGTATCACTAACATCGCTCTGATGGATCAATAAGAAGTACAAAGAGTCCTTGAAATGCTGAATTATGGAGCGAGAATTGCCTCTAATCTGCAAGGTACACATAGAGCCTTAAGTAGGGGTTGGAAAAATTAAGTCAGCAGCAGCTCAGAAATAGATCCTGCAAGATGAGATTATGACTTTCAGCACATGAGCGGCCACATGAGTGCACTCCCAATCCAGGTTGCTAATCAGAAAAGAGCTCTCAGTTGTCATTATGTAGAAGACAAACTAAAGCACATTTAAGAAGTGTATTGCTATCATATAACTTTATAAATAGAAAGAGAGGAGAAAGAGTAGAACAATGGCTAGGGGCCAGATCCAGGATGGTTTTTATCAACCTCTGTTATAAGCCATAAACATGCAGTTCAGTCCTGAGCTGTCAAATAGTCTCTTCTTGCATGGTGGCTTGTCTTCTATGTTTACCACACAATAATTTCCTTTGATCAGCTTGGAGGAGACTGACCTGGGAAAAACATTGGTATTATCCTTGCTTCTGATTTTCTTTCCAAATCTCCACTCAAAACCATATCGCCTAAGGAACTACAATGTTAAATTGGGAATGGCAGGAAATCTCTAAAAATTCAGTAATAATGGTAAATATTTTTTGAAAAGGCTTTAAAGGGGCATAATTTTAAATCTCCTTTCATCTAACAGTCTAACAGAAAGATCGGAGAATTTGGAAAGCCACTTCTATATACATGTTTCATTCCTAGCTTAATACAGAAATGCTTCATGATTTTTCAGTAGCTCTTGATAGACTACTGAGGAGGAAGAAATTGCCAGGGGATAGATAGTGTTCTGGTATGTCCTTGATGTTGTAGAAACTGTAAAGCCGTTGAGTTGGAAAGTCTTACATATGTGGAGAAATTATCAGGAATGGCCAAGGATCAGTTGGCTTTTGTTTTCTTTGTCAGCTTTCTGACAGAAAACTGCCTCAGAAAACTGGAATCTGTCAAGGCCTTTCATGGCTACCAAATGAGCAGTCAGAAACCCAGCCCTACCTGACTCAGTATAAGAACTTAGTACAAACATTTGCATGACACAGCTGTATATCTTGTTAGACATGACAAGAATTTGTATATTATACTGTATATTCATTTCAATATCAAATTTAAAAGGAAAATAAAGGTATGCTTGTGTTGTCTGTTCTGAATTCTACCTCTGAGTGTAATTTTTTTCTGCCCACATTTCTTTCTTGGCGCATTTTTCAAACAATGTATGACAAATCTAAACTTCTACATACCCTAAACCAAACCTTTTTTCCCCTCCAGCTTTGAACATTTACATGGTAGCTGAACTTGCTGATTTTCTAAAGAAATTAAGAAGTGAAAGGGCTAATTTCTGTGATATTTGAAATGAGAAGTATGATTTTCTTCCTTTCTTCAACAGCTATTTAACTGCTTATGACTTCTCCCTGCTGGGAAAACACCCTAGAGAGCATTGATAAGTGATTAGTTCTTCTAACACTCTTATACATTTTCCAAGACTTTGTACTGAAACAAGGTGAGACCTATCCTGGAAATATCTGTACTGATGTCATTGTAGTAAACACCACAAATGGACGTGCCCATCAACTGCACTAGACTTACATTAGACATGAATCAATTTTTATACGTATTGATCAGCATTAGGTCATGATCTTTCCATGAATATACACTCAAGAACTCAAGAATGAAGCTGAAGTATAGAATCAGCAAGAGTAAAAATATGAGAGTTTTACCTCACATTAGCAGGTGATAGTGTTTCAGTTCAAAAGAGTATCTGCAATATAGTTTTGTTCTTCTGTTTTTCACATAAACTTCACCACCTCTTGTGGGTGAACCTCTGAGAATGTTTCTTATTAATATCTAGATTCATATCAGGTACATTAGTCTACTCATCTTCTATTCCAGTGAGGTATTTTCTTGTTTTTGTGAGAGATGAAAAGGGGAATTTTTAACTGTAGTCTACTGAGATAGCCTAGATTTCCATTCATGGAAAGAGTTGGAAACATCCATTTATATTCAGCACTAGCAGTCCAACTTTAGCTACAGATAACATGCCATTGAGAGCAGCAAGCACAGACCCTCATGCCCCTATGTATTATATCTGTAAAAATGACCCTTGCAACTTCCCCAATCAACGGATTCTGCAAAGAACAAGTATTGATTGAACATGTGCTGTTCCAATACTCCAAAGCACAGGCAGAACAAACCCTACCTGATGCCATCCAGTGTGTTTCTTATTACTGCTTAATCTGTCCAGATACATATGATAGTTCAATTGAGGACATATTGGTATTCTTGTCATACTGGATATCAGTGGATGGCAAAACTGACAGTGAGACCCTCTCATTGGGACAGTACCAGTCATTTTCCTTTTATTCTCATAGCAAATAGTGCATTATTCTACACATAAAACTGAAAAATTCTGTGGGTGGTGCGTGATTTTGAAACCAGAATTACCCAAGTCCATTGAGGTCTTTGTGTGGACTAGAGCTGCTAGGGCATCACTTAATCCTGAGTTGTTTAAATTCTCCTCTAGTAATCACAGTCCCCTCCTGGTATAATGCAGGTGTACTGCTGTGACTCTATTAGTTGTTCTCCCTGGAATTTCACTACAAATGATTACTGGAACAAGGAGCATCAGTGGGTGGGGGGCAAAGATTTATATTGTAACGAGATGATGTACTCTGTATGACTTCTGATGCTACCAGTGTCTGCTTGGAAATTAGATGTGTTATTTCTCCTTTTTGTGGTCAAACACAAATCCAGCTGTGGTATTCATGCAAGCCTATTTGCAAAATATGTGATACAGTGTATGTTCAACATACCTTTTAAATAATCCTCAGAAGCCTTGCATTCCCTTGTCATTTAGCATCTGCCTTAACTAGTGGTTTCTGTTCACTTCCTGTTCTGCTAGCTCTACATTCATTGGGCTATAGAAGCTAGGGATGGAAAATAAGACAGCTTGCAACTCTGGTACAGAAACTATCTCACAAATGCATGTTTTTACCTTCTTAAATATATACAATACTTTTGAGAGCCTTGTTCAGACAACCCTTCCTCTTTAATCAGTCACTTAAATCCTTGATACTTTTCCTGTTTTTTATCTCACTTATGTCTTTTAATTGTGAACCCAGCTCTCACTAGGAGTTTGTTCTTGCTAAAGGTCACTCAAGTCTTCCTTGTGGCCAAATCCCAGAATTTCTTGTCTATTTTTTCCTCTTTAATATTTTGACCATTTTTTTTTTCAGGTCTGTCCTGATTTTCCTCTAGCTATTTCCATCACATTTGTAAGATGTCCCTCACTGTTACATCTCCCTTATCTATCACAAGTGTCCCTGAAGACTTTGCTACTAGTTTTATCTCTCTGGATTTATTATCAAGAAGAACTTCTGAGAGCTTCTAGCCTTCTGCTTTGAAATAACTTCCCTGCAATTAACAAGCTACATGCTTATATTCCCAAAAGCTGGGAGACTCAATTTTTCCTAACTTGTCTATCGTCATTTTTGGGGGTGAGAAAATGAATGTAGTGAGGGAAACAAGGAGTATAATCTGACCCACTGTAACAGCTGAAACCACCACTAGCTCAGTTATCAGGAAATCTTGGGACAGAGAAAGTTGGCGAAAACCAAAAATATGATATAGGAAATATACGTTAGAATAATAAAAGTGGAATTTCACAGTTATCATAATGGGAACAGCCTTAGATTTTTCCTTTTCCGCATTGTTATTTTCTTTTTTTACTACTGAAGTTGGGAGAATGGAGACAAAAAGAGAACTAGACATTGCAATAGTAAATTACAGACAAAAATGATTCCCCAGCATGTATGTACATCTAAAAATGTCACCAAACAGCTGTATATTTGCTTCTTATAATTAGAAGCTGTCCCTGCTTTGAGGGTGTACAGGGAGGGGTAAACCAGATGACCCCCTCCCCCAGTCCTGCTATTGTTCTAAAAAGCCAAAAGAAATGTATTTTGGAAAAAAAAAAGTCTTTTCACTGGCATTTGCATTCAAAGTCTTTTAAAGTGTTTTATTAGCTTCTTAAATAATTGACTGAGACAATTGTTATTTAGCGCGTGCTTTATCTTCTTATTCAACCCAGTGTTCTGAGTAAGATCCACTTTTTCCGAGACTGACAATAATCTGTCACTTGTGATTTCCACCAGTTATGAGAGAAATGAAGTTTACACCTCAGATGACCTATCCTGTGAAAACCATTCTAAAGCAGACATAAAAATGACTATGGCTTAATCTCTTCAGTTTAACTTCCCTTAGCAATTTTCATGCATACACATGAAAGTCAAACTTACATACTACCTGTGTTTCTTTCCTACAAGAAACACATCTAAGGGAATGGTTATAGTTATTTCCATTTTCAAACCTACTTGATTCTCAGCTGTTACAGTGAATAAGAGAAATATTACCTATATGTTTTTCTGAGAGAGTTAGGTTAGACACTGACAGCTGTACAATATAGAAGATACCTTTTGCAGTTACTAAGCCAATTATTTCACTTATCTTACGTTTTCTTTAATAAGAGACATTTTCTTTAAAATCATTCGTTCTCAGCTTTTGTCCAACTTTTTAGTTGCTAAAGGTGGATGCATAACACATGTAGATGCCAAAAGCAAAGTTGCGTTTTAACAGGGACAAATTTCCTCATAGATTCATCTTTGCCTTTTCAGAATCAGGGCATTGCCTAAGATTCTGGAAATATATTTTGTCTTTAAAGACAAAGCTCATTTCTTATCTCTGGAAAAAAAAACCTCTGTAAGTGCAAAGGTGATACTCCCCCTCCATGAGGATCTCATAAACCCCTGCGAAGTCACTACTTTAAAACTCTCATTTCTCTATACTTTTTCCCCAGGATCCATATTGGCAAAACAAACAAACAAAAGCAAACCCCCAAACGCAATCTCAAATCAAAATGGATTCCCTATTATAACCACATGAGTTTTTGGCAGATCTACAGCAGGGAATTAAAATAAAAATACTTCTGGCTCTGCTTAGATTTCTAAATCTTAGTATTAGTTCTGACTGATTCCTGAGAGTGTTTTACGACAATGAGTTGCTATTAGTGATCTACTAAAGCTGAGCTCTGCTGTGACAAATGTTAGCACTTAAATTAGCCTATTGGAAAAACACAAACCTAAGAAATACTGCCTCTGTCCTATCACTGTTAACCTGTAGAATCACTACAAATTTTCTTTGTCCAGCCTAGAAGGCTGAGACCACAATGTGTTATTGAAACATGGACACTTCGTTCCTCCAACATACCAGCCAGAGGTGAAATGTAAGAAAGCCTTGGAAACTGCCATCTCAGAGATTCCCTGCCAGCTTTCACTGAGTCCAGTAATCTGCTGCAAATTCTCAATTTTCATCTTAAAATAATGCTTTTGTATTTTTGCAGTGGGCAATTACAGGCATCACAGGTCACAGGAAAAACAGATGTGCTGCTGACCAGTTAACTTAGTCTTGCAGAAAACTGTCTACAGCCAAACAGCAGCAGATGGCAACTTACCCTGGTTCTACTTCATTACTTCAGGAAGGTGTGAATGGCAAAGCTTGTAATTTGTACCACTTACATACTATCGTTTTTAAGCATAGACAATTTATTTCTTTTTAGAAAACACAGTAGCAGCTAACACACCTTCACTTTTATGACACTTGGTCAGAACAGCTAAAGCCATGAGCAGAAGAAATACAAATATCTGAGCTTTCAACAAGAGAGCTTCACAGGTTACCTGTGTTTCATCCAGTATGAAAGGCAGGACTCTCAGTTCTGTGACATGAGTAGAAAAGTAATTTCATTAGTTTGTGTACTGATTTTGGCTGGGGTATGGTTAATTTTCTTCTCAGTGGCTGGTGTGGGGCTATGTTTTGGATTCATGTTGAACACAGAGTTGATAATATAGAAATGTTCTTGTTATTGCTGAGCGTGGCTTACCTGAGCCAACGCCTTTTCTGCTTTTCGTACTGCCACGCTGGTGAGAAGACTGAGGATGCGTGGGAAACTGTGCCAAGACACAGCCAGGACAGGTGACCCCAACTGACCAAAGGGATATTCCATATCATATGATATCATGCTCAGTATATAAAGTGGGGGGAAGAAGGAGGAAGAGGGCACGTCTGTAGTGATGGCATTTGTCTTCCCAAGTAACCATTACATGATGGAGTCCTGCTCTCCTGCTCTCACCTGCCTGCCTGTGGGGAGCAGTGAATTAATTCCTTATTTTGCTTTGCCTGTGTGCAGCTTTTCCTTTTTCTATTAAACTGCCTTTATCTCAACCCATGAGTTTTCCAGCTTTTACCTTTCCAATTCACTCCTACTGGTTGGGGGATGAGCAAGTGGCTGCATGGTGCTTCGTTGCTGGCTGGGGTTAAACCACAACACTGTGGAGTTAAAATCAATTGCATTACACTGGAAAAAAAGTCTGGTGAAATTGAGAGCAGGAAGGAAGTGAGTTCTTGCTTTATTCTTTCCCACTCTGAGCGAGAACTAATTCTCTGAATTTCCTATTAGCCTCTCTGCAGAGTAGATTACAAGTTGTTTTCAGAGATTGCTTAGAAATAAACACTAGAAAAAATAATTAGTATACACAACCAAGGTCCTCAAAGGCACTTGGGTGCCAAATTTTATGGAGAAAGTTGTTTCTAGTAAGTTCCTAGTAAAACTGATTCATTGACCAGGAAAAAAAATTATTCTACATTTACTAAATAAAGTGAGATAGCAGATATGGAATTATGAGAATGAAAATTAGTAATTTCCAAGTGAATAGTTCAATTATGGAATCATAGAATCCTTTAGGTTGAAAAAAACACCTTTAAGATCATTGAGTCCAGCATTAACCCAGCACTGCCAAGTCCACCACTTAACCACGTCTCCAAGTGACACATACACGTCTTTCAAATACCTCCAGGGATGGTGAATCAACCATTTTCCTGGACATAGTTTTCCTATTGCACAATGATTTCCAGCTCCTTCTGCTTTCTGCCCATGCTACATGCACTGGTGTAGATACACTCCAGTTAGACTACTGATCCTACTGCCTTTTTTGGTGGAGAAAGCCTAATTCCCATGTGACCATTCTCAGGTACTTCTGTGGTTTCTAACACATCAGTGACCCTTCTGACTTCGCTGCTACATGAATCTGCATTCCCTAACTCCACTGAGACAGCAGACTGATGGACTTTGCTAGCACAGCATCCCTCAAACTTTGGTGTGCTGCTGACAGGTTTTGTCCTTTTCCCCTTTAGATCCAGTTAAAAGCTCTCTTTCAGTGAGCCCTGTTAACTCCTCCACAAAGATCCTTTCCCCCCACTGAGACTGGTATCTCCCACCTGTCATCAGCAGGCTCTGGTGTCATGTAGACTGACTCATGATCTAAAACCTCAGAATTCTGTTGGTGACACCAGGCTCAGAGCCAGATATTGATCTGCTGGATCATCCTGTTCCTTTTCTCTTCATACTCTGCAACTGAAAGGATGGGGGAGAATGTTACTTGTGCTCCTGCTCCCTTAAGCAGATGTCTCAAGGCTCTGAAGCCTCTCTTGATTGCCCTCAGGCTTCCTGTTGCAAGTTCTTTGCTGCCTACCTGAAAAATCAATAATGAATAATGACCTGAGTGCTGTACCAGGGGAACTTTCTCTTCACTCCTTTCACTTGGGTCCCTGGCGAGGCAACAGACTCTCCTAAGAAGTGGGTTTGGTCTGCATCTTGGGCCTTCTGTTCCCTTCATTCTCCTATTACCATGACTCATCTTCTTTTCTTTATGGAAGCAGTTTTGGCACAGGGCATAGGCCAATTTCACCTTGGTGACACCTCCATGCCAGATGAGCCGCCGTCCTCGTTAGTGTTTGTTTGCACTTACAGAGCCTTGTACCTGTTATGCCAGGGCACCTGGGATGGTGAGGCAGTCACGGAGGAGACATGGCTGCTGTGTCGGGCAGGAACTTGTCGCCATTGCCCCTAGACCTTCAATCACTGTGTTCATCCATTTGAAGAGAGGACAGGGAATCCTCTATGTCACATACCCTGTCTGGTGTCGAGCCTGTCTCAGAGAAGGTAGGGTGTGATTCCAGTGGGCTGTCTGTCTTTCTATCACTCCCTGATACTCCTCAACTTATTCACCTCCTCTCGGAGCTCTGTCACTTGGTGAAGGATTTTCTCTCCCTGGGTTCACCTCCATAGGGGTGCTCACTGTCACTGGCCAGTACTGCCATCAGAGCAGGGAGCACCCTGCAGCTGACATCTGGGTGGCAGCATGTTCTCACTGAGCTCAGTCTGGGCAACTGGGTCATTTGTGGTGGGTGCTGAGATTAGAGAGGCCATGGCTTTCTGCTGGGTCGATACCAGGGCTCCCTGGTTGACCTGTGAGGAGGCTTGGCTGCCATTGCTCCCGACCCTGCTCAGGTCACATCAGCTGCTGCCGTGCAAGCTGTGGGCTCCTGGTGGCTCCCTTAGCTCAACCTGAGTTTTCCCCAGCTTAGGATGCCCCCTGTGCACTGCACTAGAGTGTTTCACTGCAGACTGTGCCAGCATGGGAGCTTTTCTTCTTCGCAGCTCTTGGAACTCATATAATAAATACTTTAGCAGCATCTGTTTCCCAGACTTACTGGGAATCATCAACTCAGTCACAGAAATCTTAGCTAAAGTACTCCAGTTCTATTTCTAGAAGTTTATGAAACAAATAATTGAGGGCAACATATCATACATTCTTCCAACATAATCGATGAGCCTTCTACTGCTGAGCAACTCTACCTGGCTCATCCACACAAGTCTTATCACTGAAATGCCTACCATTGGTGCAAACAGACAATGACATACAATTTCCCTTGCTGTTTGCTCAGAATGAACAGTCACCCAAAGTAAAAGGAGGTGGTAATCCCTCAGTATCATGAGTGGGACACAGCTGAATTGAGCTAAATGTTATGTTTTTCCTTCCTGAAAGAAGAATCCCACATGTAAAACTCTGGGATCAGTTAATCATCAGACATTGCTTCACAGTGAAATTCCTCCTTTGGTTTTTTTGAGAGTGTGGAATGTACATATGCAGGTTACAGGTGTTTTTAATGCATATTGATACCAGTATTTCAACTTCTTTGACTAAAGAAGGCAGCTCTATGAAACAATGGGCATACTTTTCTTATAAAAATTTTTGAAAGTGATGTTTGCTGCATTATTTAGATCCGTCTTTTTCAAGTTGCTTGAAAAAATTTATTTGCAATTATCTTAAACTCTTGTAATTTCTCCTTGAAATCCTAATTTTTTGATATCTTTATAGAAATAGACATGTAAACTTAATGCATTATGATATGGAGCCTGAAGGTGCATACCTCCACCTCCATGAATTCTATCCTGCATTTCATTAATCCTTTGCATGATTCCTTCTCTATTTTTGTGAGACAGTGTGGTTAGTTATTAAAAATGAGAAGGTTGAAGTATCAAGTTGTACAATTTCCTGCACTGGTAAGAACTGACATGAAAATAATTAAAAAATATAATCACTAATTCAAGGAAAAAGTTGTAAAAGCTGTCAGCTAATGGTATGTTCCTCAAGGCATCCCTAGAATTAAGTATTTTTGTCAATTATTTAGTAAGTGCCTAATTTGCTACTACTGGGGAAGAAAATGACATGGTTGCTTCTAAATTATTAAACAATATTTTGATGGCATTGACAGAGCAAATAGCAAGATATTGACCACAGTCATCATGCTATAGACAAATTCTTGCAGTTTTCCTTTTTATCTTTTTATGTGAAATTGAAGAGAAGAAAAATGTCATTAACTGTTATGAACTATATGTGCAAACCATGATTGAAAAGTGTGCCAAGAGTTCACTTTCCTTTAGATTTCCTTGTGAAGTCACTAATTTATAGGGATTTTTCTGAGAAAGCATTTAGAACTTCACAAAGAAACTTGATTACACCATACAGTCAATTTTCTGGCTTTACAGGATTTTTGCTCTTTGGCTAATCTTTGGCTTCAAGGTCTGTTTTCAGACTTTTGAAAGAAATGTCTGCATCTTTAACAGTATTTTAATAAAGTGATACCTAGACAGGCTCATTCCAACTTTACCTCCTTTTTTTTGTAGGCATATTCATCAGGTAATTTAATTTTTTCCCCATAAATTTTAAGTGACTGACAGATGATTGTGTCACATATTCAACTGTAGCTGTCCAGAGAAGTCCAGACTTCATGATGAGGAACAAGGCAGACATATGGGCAGAGGAGGATGGGAGGGCTGCCTGGTGGTGGAGACTTTGTATTTTGGACTGAATGCAGGTGATTACCTTATATGTAATACAGACAGGAATTGTCCTAGGGGAAGGTTATTCCTATGTTATGGAACAGATGCCAGATCCAGATAAGAACAAGGTGTTCACAGTGGAAGCACTGGAGTTTGTTTGAATTTGCACATATCCCTGTTCCGGCTAGGACAGAATTAATTTTTGCAGTAGCCAGGAGGAGGCATGGCCGGGATCTGGAGTTATTCTATGCCAGCTCATGTCATTGCCAGGGGTGGGGGAAGGGCTCCTTCTGGGGAGAAAGGATTCCTTTCCAGTTGAGCAAGCGTGGTGGAGGGAGCAGTGGGTTAACGCTGGTCCCAGAGAGAGCAGTGGGGTGGCACCGGTTCGCAGCAATCATGGGTGAACCGCTGGCCTATTGTTGTCATTAATGTTGTTGCTGTTACTGTTTGTTTTCCTATCTCGTTGTTTCCAGTAAATTGTTCTTATCCTGACCTGTGATTTTCACCTTTTGTGCCTCCAATTCTCCTCTCCGGCACCCCAGTGGGGAGGAGGGGCGAGTGAGTGGGTGGTACGTGGTTTGGAGGGTCTCAGTGGGAGCGCTAAACTGGGGGGGTACCATTCCTGAACCACGATGGTACATCACAAAATTTTAGTTGATGACCACACTCACAAGTACATAGCTGTGGCCACATATAGGAATGATCAAAAGATGGGCCACAAACCACTACCAATATTTAGGGTGTACAGGCAAATGAGGTAGTCCAAAGTTCTTTGCACTATGTACTTAAATGCTGAAGATCTAGGAGACCTCCAGGGTGCTATTTACACAATTTGCTGTATTAATTAAATAAACAATGAAGGCCAGTTTGGACTCATAATTTGAAAGTATTTTTTCATGTTCTCAGGAGCAAGTTTTTTGTTGTTTGGTTTGGTGTTTTTGTTTGTTTGTTTTGGTTGTTGGGGTTTTTGTTTGGTTGGTTGGTTTTGTTTGGGGTTTTTTGTGGTTTTTTTTAGTTTCAAAGATAAGTTTCACCAACAGTCTTAGAATAATTTGTCAACTTATCTCAAGTTCTAGATCCGTTGAGAGTGCAGCTTGGCTAACAACTGTTGAAAACAGGAGGAACTGCTCAACTGACACATTACCACAGGAGATACAGAGAGGTAGACACAGAACTGCATATGCAAGTCCCTTTTCGCTTCATGTACAACCTAGCCATAGTGGCCTTCTTATAAGAAATAAATTAAAGCCTTAGCTCAGTAGAATCAAATTATGGTTTTTCCACTGGGAAATAATTCAAAATAGCTTGAAAATGTTTAGGCAAACCCTCTTATTCCTGCAACCTTTTATTCACATAATAGCTCATGAAGACTCGTTGATTATCAGCCTGTATCAGATGTCCTAAGGGCTGAGTCTAGATATGCACAGGATCCAAAATAGAATATGGGAAAAAAGTTCAAGCAATACAGCTGAGAAACCTGAGAGATGGAAACGAGTGAGAAAGCAAAAATGGCTTTAGAGAAAAGGAAAGCATAGTAATTAAGAGTCTGGAGTATAAGCAGAAGTCTGGAAATGCACACCCACAGTGTAGTTGCATCCCAAAAGTTATTATATCTTCATAATATCTGACAGCTTGTGCTACTGAAACTTGGAATCCTCTTGCACACCTTCTATGCCTGCGTATCTTCTGCAATAAAAAATTTCTAGATGACTCCTGCGCTCCCCCAATGAACAAGACAGAATCAAAACTGTGACAGAATTTTAAAAATTCAGTTCTTGTTTGGAAACAAAATCATGCACTGAAATAATTCCTGATTGCTTAGGTGGGCTGTTATACACAGCTGTCCACCTGCCTTGCTCTAAGAAAGTTTTTTTCCCCTTAACATCCAATCTAACCTGTTTGCTGCAGGTTAAGCCTGTGACCAAATTGCCTCCAAGGCATTTTTAACCTCCATCATGTTTAACATCCACTGGGCTCAAAGCACTTAATGGGTTGCTCCTGTTTCCACTGAAATCAGTCACTGAGAACAGCACATTGGCTTTAATTAGGAAAACCTCTTGGTGCCTCTGAGAGATGGTCATTTTTATATTTCTTCTGCAGGTGTGTGGATGTGGGCTTGAAGAATGGGATTAATTTTGTCTAATGTTAGCAGTTAATGATCCTTGTGGGTCCCTTCCAATTCAGAAATATTCTGTGATTCTGAAAATCACCTCTTTGGCATCCGGTCTAAGTTAATCTTATAAGATCCCTCTTGAAGCTAATAAGCAGAGGAAGGGAACTATGGAGGACAGTTCGCCCTTCCTGTCTTAACATGGGATAACTTGCTTTCTGTGAGGTTGCTGTCTCTCTGAGACAAGAAAATATGACATCTTGCTTTTAGATGAGGAAAAGGCAGAAGAAACAGATTCTATCCGAAGTGATTATTTCTTCAAATGAAGCTGTGCCTGCACTGACTTTTAGATTAAAGATAAGAGTTTGCTAGTGTGGCTGGGACATGGACTCTGGGGAGAACAATTGGTCCTACACTATAGTATTAACATAGGACATAATCCTCTTTTACTGTTTTGATGGGTTTAGATCTCTAGGGTTCCCACCAAGTAGAAATAACTATTAATTCTGTGTAACATGCCTGACGGGATTCTCTATGCTTGACCAGAAGGTTACAGTATTAGTCTGGTGCACATTTATAATAGAAATGTTGCAGTTGTCAGTGAGGATCACTGTAATCTGGGGAAAGAAATGTCTCCTGCTGATTTTAAACTCAGTGTTGGAATTCTAAATGGTTTTCTTGGAAGACGCTTAGACTGTGAAATCATTAGAGAAACAAAGTTGGGCATTCCAGGATCACCACCCCAAGCCACTCCTTGGAAAGGAGTTTTCTCCCCCCATGTACATTAATGGCCTTGTTGAAAATCTTAGATTGGCCTCACGTAGAATTAAATCACCAGCACACTAACACTCCAACCTGAGTAATTGCACATGGACCATCCTCTTCAGTGACTTACTATTTACACAGTATGTTACATTCAAAGTTGGAATGAAAGAAACAGCAGAACTGGACAGAAAAATTACAACTTTTTGTAAGTTCAACCTTTATTGTGACATCTTCATGGGAAAGTCAACAGATACTGATTCACAATTGGAACGGAAGATAATAACTGCAGAATTTCAACCCCAGAGTTCTCAAAAATTACTTTAGAGCCATTTTTAGTGGGGGATTATAGCCAGAGAGGGTCCAATTCTTAGAGAATGAGTCCCCTACTATGTCAGTGCTTAGTAGTTAGATGGATTAGGCTGGTAATGAGTATTCAATCAGTGATAACATATCTTTTAGTGATTTTGTTCCTTGCTTCCATTCAATCTGTGCATGTGTTTTCTCCTGATAAATGGTTTTCCAGGAGGTTTTTAAGCAAAGCTCCAGATCACTTGAATCCTAGTATGATCTACATACTGGCAAAGTTTTTTGGACAGGTTACCAAAAGAAAACTGGGTGTGACTTCTTTATGGAAGATCTTCATCTGCATAGCAATTTTGGATTCATTAATGTATTTGGAAGCAACCTCTCCCGTCTCAGTGCACACCAACCAGGTCACTGTGAGCGACACAGAGCCTCCCCACTCTCCAGGTACAAGGTCTGATGGTGCCACCCATTATTCCTCTCTCCAATGGAAAAGTCCCTATCTACCAAGAGGTTAGATTCACCTTGGCAATTCCACACCGGATAAATATGCACAAATATCTCATGTCACAACCTTTCTGTTCCACATATTCAGCATGTTTCAAGAGTATAAGCGGACATAGTTCAGGCTCAGAATGTATAAATACAGAGATTATAATGCCCTTTTGTCCTAGAGCTTGGCCCCTTGTGAGGCAGGGAAGCACACTGGCTGCACAGCACTAGGAAGCCAGCCCAGAGGCCACTTGCACGGCTCATGGCTGACTTCTGTGATTGCCACAGGGACTATCCGAGAGGCCTGAACACAGATCAGCCAGAGCAGCTCAAGCGCTGGGTTTGTCTCATGAAAGTTTTTGTGGAAGAAAGTGGTCAGCAGAGGGAGGGGGTTGGAACGTTACTTTATATACAGCAAACAAATTACATTGTCATTAATATTGCAAGCCGTTTTTGCAGAAGAAGAAAAAAAAATCCCTGCTTTATTTTAAGATTTTTAGTATGGTTTGTTCTGAGATTTAGAAAACACAAGAGAGTCAGGCCTTCCAGACAAATGCATTTACCTTGACGGAATGCATTTGCAATAGCTTTACAACAATGGCCTAGAGAATACTTGCAATTCACATTGGACTTTTTTTTTCCTCTTTTTTTTCTTTCTGCTCGGAAAATGGACCTGGTTCGCGGGCCTAATTCACAGCTACCACACCCACTCTCTCTGCCCAGAGAGCGAAGAGAATGAATAGGTCAATCACCTGACATATTTCCATCCAATTTCAAGGGTAGAATGTGTTCATTTTCTGACTAATGGCATGTCATTTTGCAGAAGCCTTTGGTCGCGAATTAATCCTGGAATCAAAACAGATTTTCCGGGGAGCAATCTTCCATCAAGTATTGATTTTTTTACACTCATGGAGTCTGTACTCCCTAATTTAACCTGACAATGATTCTGCACAATGGGCTGGGAGCACCTTGGCAACTTGCAGAAGGAACTTTTAGTGTCTTTTCTTTCTGCAAAGTAGTGGAGGATGGGGGGGTGGGAAGTGGGGGGAAGAAAAGACCCAAACAACACAGTTAGTCACTGTGGGAGTGTTTACTGTCTGATGTTTTATTTCTGATTATTTGGAATGGAGAAATAATGCTAACTTTAGAAGTAATATAAGTGGAGATGTATCAGAAAGACGCATGACTTTGTGAAATCCTGTTTATGGCAACAGTCCCCTGCTGCTCCTGCACCTTTTCCTCACCCCGAGCATTCTTGGATGCTAATAATACAAAACCTGTAATAACATCTCTGGTTGCAGCTGATGCTTTTATGAGATGACATTTTACTCTACAATAAACAAACAAACAAATAAATTCTTACACATATAAAAACATAAAAATGTGTCCAAAAGGTGTTTTTAGACTCTGACCTCAGAAATCCAGCTGCAAAAAGCTACACTTTCCTTTTTGGTTCTCCTACAAGACAGACTCCTTTGTATCTACTTCTCTACATGCTCCATACTAAACTGTGTTCTAGCTGTTCGTTCTATTTATTTGACTACTTACAACAATGAGAAAAGATGAAAAATCTATTATTATGGAACAGTAATACACCACAAAATGAAAAGTGAGAAATCATTTAGAGATGGAAAGATTGATGGGACAAGATGTGAAGAAAAAGCCATCAGATGCTGCTTTTTAACAGAAAACTAAGATGGGCCATTTTTGTTTTTTGAAGGTACCACTGCAGAAGCGAAATAGTGCAGTGTAATCACCGTTCCCAGGTTAAAACTCCTTTCTTAGAGATGAGAAGCAATACATATATTTAAGAGATAGTGGACAAAGTGGCCATCCTTCTGCCTTATTCTGAAAATGAAATGGAAGAGATTTTAAGCATCTTGCACAAAGATCTTTACAGAAAAATAACAACATCTCTGCTGATGATTTCTCCATTAGAAACGCTTCATTACTGGAAACATTGCTATATGACCTGAAGAATAATACTTTTTTCCCTCTGCCATTTTAGAGACACTCACAATTTGAGAGGTATTTTGTTGGAAATCATTTTTTCCCCTCTATAAAACAGCCTTTCAGCTTTACTTTCAATAGAAGAAATATAAAAACCTTTCTTGGCCTAACAGGAAAAGGTTTGGATAAAACCAACCCAGTCCTTCCTTCAGTTTGGCTACCAAAAACATAACATCATAATTACCTTTTTAGTCATATCATTCCTGACAGTTATGAGTTGCAGATCTGACTATGCAAATCTGTGGTTGATGGACCTCTCTCATTGTCAGTGCTAAATTCAAAAGAGGCCAAGAAGTGTAGAAAAAAATGGCTTGAGAAAAGACTGTGTCTGGCTGAATCAGGACCTTAATGCCTGAAAATGCAATTCCAGAGCATAATACAGGATATATTTGCTGAAAATAAATAAACTGAGGTACAAAAAAATAAGAGGTTCACATACAGTTTCAATAATGATATTAAGTAATAAATCAGTAATAGTTGCTCCTGAACACTGACAATAACGTATTATTTCTCCATTGTACTATTTCAGGAATACCTTGGAAACCACAAGATAAGTGTTTTCTGGCCTCATCAAAAAGGTTAGGGTGAAGAATCCTTGTGTGAAAAGTTTTGAGTGATAGAATATGTTTAAATTGATACAAATGTTTATAAAAGTGCTTCTAGGCATAAAGATGATGACTGAAATCATACACAGGAACAGTTGAAGACAGCTCTCTTATTGTTAAAGAACTCTTTTCTTGCAAGTTTTTTTTTCTACTTTCATCTCATTTTCCAAAGACATTTTGAAAGAGGATTGCTTCTTTTCTTCCTTGTTTTATGAAAGTGCCTTTGTACATTAGCAAAGTGCTTTAATAACACGCACTTTGTAAAAGTCAAAAGTGCTCTATTACCCATAAGTATAGAAGTAAATAGCACTTGTTTTAATTGAAAACATCAAACTTTTGTAGCTCTAAACACATCAAAGACACATCCATTTGTGCATCTGTTCCAAAAGGTGAATTCCACTGCTTTTAGGCAGACTGCAAAAGAATCAAGCTTATTAGAGCATTGAGAAATTTTCAAATTGAAATGCCTTTCAACCTTCAAGTGGTTAAAATATGGAAATGGTTAATGCACTTAGCATGTGAAACCACTTTGAAATAGTGAGTGGTTTAACCAATTATCCCCATCAGCTGAGAAGTGCCAACTGACCACAGGCACTGTCTGACTTCAAGGTAACAACACATAATGGTTTACATTTTAAGGCAACAGTTTAATCTGTAGGTTAACGAGCAAAGGGAGATTTAAGCTGTTGTGTTTTACTTAACAGGAGCCTGCAAGCAGCCTGTTGCTGTGGCTTGATTGAAGGACAGTACGATTTTGAACCGCTGTAACTTGACATTTCCTCAAGTGTACTTAAACTTTATATACACAGAAAAATGTAGTGATTTGCTTAGTGTCAGTGTAACAAAACTACTTCTAAACTAATTTATCTTTCATCCTTCAAGAGAAAACTGAAATGGCTTAAGTAGTGTCCTGCATGTAGTTAGCCAGTTACTAACTTAACCTGAAAGAAGATAATGTCTCACAGTAGGGATAAAGAATAGACCAGAGTGATTTCTGAGCCAAATTGAGTTACATTAATAAAGCTTTTGAGACCAGATGAGGGCTACTGGCTCTTGATACAGACTGTGGGCAAATGATGAACACAATCACACAACCATGCCTTAACAAGTTACCATCTGTCAGCCAAGCTGACAAGTAACTGAATGTGATTAGATTTCATTTTGGTTAAAAAGCTAATGGAAAGAGGACTAATAAAACCAAAAATCAATCATATCCCCAACCATCACAATACTAGCTGGATTTTAAACATCTGTCCAGGACTTGAGCTCCTGTTTTCTACAGGTTTCTTGTACCTTAAAGTGTGAGCCTTCTTTTTCAAAAACTGCCTGTCAACTATTATTTGTTTGTATCATCATTTGCCTAGAGGCTTGTGTCAGGACTCCAGCCATGTGGTAGGAGCACATACAAATTATTGTCTTTCTCCGGCTGACGAGGGTGGCAGTAGTGCTTAAAGTCTTCACAGAGTAACATGTTGAACACAAAACCCTGATGCAACTTCCATGGGAGGGCTGTGCTACAGCCTTAATGGGGTATAATGCTTCCATGTGGACAAAACCTCTTTCGTGTAAACTCAGGAGCAACAGTAGAAGGCTCTATGTCCCTGACAGAGAAGGAATACTGCAACTACAGGCAGAGCTGATATCAGAATTGAAGTCTTTTGATTCTCAAGAGTACACTGATAATAATGCCTTGTCCTCCATACCATCAACAGTTAGAAAGCAAAATTTTCTGTAACTCTTTAAAGTCAAGCTTAACAAGTAAAATACATTTCTTGTTCAACAGAATGATTAGCTCTGTAAATTCTTTAGCCTTCCTTCTAGTGCACTTTGCAGTATGGGCAGGAGTAGGTATTACAAGATTTCTTACTCATTTTTCAGATCTAAAAGTAGAAATGTACCCGTGCAGAATACAGATAATTGGACAACGTTCTAACACCCCAGAGTCAGTAGCCTAAATTTTTTATTTCAAGTAGGCATGTATTCATTGAGGGTGTTGTATATTGTACCTAGAATGTTAATCTGGCACCATTCGTTTATGACAAGGGGAACAAGATGTTGCTAAAACATTAAGTTACATTTAGGACTTCTGCTTTAAACTTATTTTAAAAACATGTTGAATCCCCAACAACTCCGTCTGAAATGAGTGGTGAAGGACCAAGTGTTTTCCACCTTCAGATAGAAGCTGCAGTTAGACATCTGCATTTTGACTTCAGAGTTTTTCTTCAGATGCTGTATTTAATAAACTATATAATTAATTTATTATCAATTACCCCTACATAAGGATAAAAAGAGCATAAGATATACCATGTGGCATATCACTTACAATAGACAGTTGGGGAAAAGATAAAAAAAATAGTGTACACTTTTTTGTACGTATTCTTTCAATTTTCTTTTCTTGCTTTGTGACGCACCAAAGGTGAGTAATTTATTAAGAAGAATATCTATTTAATGAGTTTAGGTCAACTTGCAACTAAGAGACAGTCTGAATTGCACTGTGGTGTTCTAGCATTGCTGAAGAATTGTGACAGAGCATCGTATCTGAAAGGAATAGTCACAATGGAATAACTGATGACTTGGTACACACAAAGAAAATACGTGTGGAAAGCTGAAGTGCTCATGGCTACTTTGGTAAAGGTGTGGTGTGGCAAAAGTCTACAATTACCTTACAATTTATCCTGACTTATACATACTCTAGTAATTCAAAATATCTTATTAGCAACTCTGGTTGCTAATTAACATTACTAACTTGTAAGTTAAGTCCTCACAGTGTAAGCAAAACAAAGAGTTTCAGAAGTAGGCTGCCAAATATCTGTAAATGTTTAGTCTCCCTCCCCTACCCTTCTGTTTCTACCTTGCATTTCATTCTTTTATTTACCCAGTCCATTGTCATACCCTTGTCTTGAGGACTCCTTTCTGCAGAGTGAGAACTATCGTTTCTCATGACTGAATTGGCCACAGCTGTGGGATCAGAATGCAGGTACCAAATCCTTGTTTGTCATCAGCACTCCTGACTTGGGGCTGGCACTTAGCTGGTAGCAAAGGTGGAAGGAAACACACTAGCTTCATCCTAGCATGACTGAAACTTCAGAGTGCACTAAAATCTGGTGGAGCTAATTGGGGCATTTAATAGTTGATTGCCTGAAGCTACCTATTTTCCATCTCCTATGTTGGAGGCTCTTACAGGTATATAATGTGAACTTACACCTTAGTCATATCAGTGGTATGTCTGGCACCTTTATGTGTAGTTAGACAATGTATAGAAGCTTATCTAGCAGTTTGCAAGTACAGAAAGAGAGCAGTCCCATTTCCCCTGTGCTTTTTTTTGGCTGTGATGATTCGCTGATAGCATGGTTAGCCAAATTTAATTTACTCATTCAGAGGAAAACTATCTCATTGTGTTTTCTCCTGGATCAATGAGCTGGTTGAACTGAGCTTGCAATTAGGTGAGCATTACAGCTGGTAGCAGAGGGAAGCACTGAAAAGGTACCAGAGGCAGTAGACATGGGGGCAGAAGTGAGCTCTTTTTGGAAGCTGTAAGTTCTCAGAGGCTCACCACACACTTAAACTCACAGTCATGGGCTATTTGACTACTGAAATACTATTTTTTTATGGTGGGTCCAACACAAAGAGAAAACAAGCAAAAAAGGTGGTATGAATCAGCTGCTGGGCAATCAAGAGCTCAAGCTGCTGCAGTTATTTCTGCTACGGGTCTGCACATGACCTCTGCAACCGAGGGCTGTGCTAATGATTTTGATTTCATATTTGCAATAGACTGGGAATAGGCACTCCAAATTTACCATTCTGTCAATATGTTGTCCCTGGGTCTAACAATACTTGTACTTCTGAGTAGGCAGTCATGACAAGCCTGTGGAAGCAAAGGTTTCTTGCTCTGACTGTAAAGTCTCCAAGATCCAGGTGAAACACTTGCAGACTCCAAGGGAGCCTTTCTTCCAAAGCAAAGCTAACATTGCACAGCACCTGTCAGAGGGCAGCCAGAGCAGCAGCTCCATAAGAGACTGAAAGAGAAATTTGCTGGCCAGGAACTTGTCCCATCATCCCTGAGAAAGGTGAGCAGGGCAGGCTTAGGGAGCGTAGGAATCTGAGTTCAGCCCGAATTGTCTGGCAGGTTCATGATGACAAGACAGATCTGAGGCCAGGTCAGTGCCAGGGCAGGCCTGTGGGGAGCTGGAGGTCAGCACGCCTGAGACAGGGACTGATGGCCCCAGACAGGCTCCTTGAGATGTAGACAGGGACAGGGACAGTAAGGTCTACTGGTGCCCTTAGGGCCTTACCAGTACCAGTCTTTGCACAAGTTCATATCCTTGAAAAAATAAACCCTAAAATCAAACTGATACACCCTGAAAGTCCTGCCAGAATTTCTCCCCCTTGGAGGGAGAAAACCCACTGACTCCTGGATCCCACCTGCCATTTTGCCAGCCCTGTAAATCTTCTCCAGAGTGGTCCATTCTTGCTCCACCTATGCCTCCTGAGAGAGCTACTGGCTTTTGAAACGTCCTCTTTGCTACTCAGAAATTGCAGCAAAGTGACATTAAGGTTGCCCCTTCAGTTTTCCATGTATTTGTTAATGCACTCATCCATGTTACTTATCAGGACAAGTGCTAATTGCTAGATAACGGAGTAATTGTCAGCAGTGTGGAACTTAGTTGTCTAATATGCAGACATCTATGTTGGTTGCAAGTATTAGAATTGGTACGGTTTAAATGTCAGCACCATTTTAACATGTATAGAAGGCTGTAGAATTAATGATGAGAGAGATTCTTACTGTAAATGTATTGGAAATGGCAGCATTCAGTTACCTGTAAATGTTAAAACATTGTCTACTTAGAACTGACAAAGACAATCAGTAGATGCATGCTTTAGTTTGTCAGACATTCAGCCCCTGAAGACCTATTCCAGCTCACTTTGTGTTCATCTGAATGTTATTCATGGTGCCAAGAGGAGCTGTCTGGCCTAAGATTACAGTGACTTCTGCCCTTGGGAAGATGGGGGGAATCGTAAATGCCTCAAGATGATCTGAGGGGGCTGCAGCCACCAGTGCAGAGGTGTACCCTGTACTTGCCTGTTCAGAGAGATGGCAAGAACGCTGTGGAAAAGGCTTTCGAAGAAGGATAATGGCACAACCTGCTCTTCTGGGAAGCAAATGGAGAGCAGAGTACAGAGGGCTTTTCTCCAGGGGTGCCCTGCCAAAATGCAAACACAAAGAGTTTTAACACTTTGGTACAACCTGTGGCTGTTCGGTTGGAAAACATCAGTGTTCCTAGAGCTGAGTAATTTATGTACTTTCATGTAAATAGCTCCATTATTTTAGATTGTATTGGGTAGTGGAAAATAACCATCAGCCTGTATCGTTCAAGACCAGTGCAGATTTCTTTGAGTAATTTCCAGTAGTTACAGACTATCGTGACAGGATAATTTATGCTTAAATTTCATCCATTTTACAACATAACTTGTTGTTCACCACCACTGAACTGTACTCGTCCATCACATTTGAGAGGAAACCAGTCCCCTCCTGAAATCAAAGTCTGAGTATGCAGCTGGCTTCTTTTACCTCCCAGAGAGATGTTTTTGCTAATTATTATACTTGTGCGTTATGTAACAGCTCTTGAAGAAGCTAGTGAAGATAGCGCATCTGCCACTGAAGACTTTGTGTAAGTGACTGAGTTTTAGACTTGGACAATAAAAATGACACTGCAGCAGAAATCCTCAAATGTCTTCAGAAAGCTGTAAACACAAAAAGGTCACTAAGCGAAATTCGCTAATGAGTTCCAACACACATGCAAAGAAATATTTTTTCCCAGCTTTTATTCAAGTCTCACTCCCTGTTTCCTACCATTGACACTGTTTATAGTCTGATCTCAGAGAATCCAAATTCTCTCCTGCTCACTTCCTTCCTTGCAGCTGTTCATAAGAAGTTTTACTAATTTAAAACTGTTCAGAATCTAGGTAGGTGTACAAATATCCTATCCCCCCTCCTCTTGCAACATCTCTCACACCCCTGACAACAAACCTCTGTGATTTTCTTCCAGGAGGATGTGTAAGAAAACACTTTGAAAAAAATTGTTAGGTTTTTATATGGTTATTTTATGTGTGCATTTCACTTTGCTGCAGGCAATGGCAGAAAAAAAAATCGATCCATATTTGTGCAGAATAAAAAGATGAAAAGAAAAAAACCATCTCCCAAAATATTTAGATGTGTGGTATAAGGAATGAGATCATCAAAAATACTTGACCTATTCCCCTGCTGCTGCTGCTACTACTGAGCCCTTGAAATACCCAGACATATTAAGAAAAATTGTTAGGAAGATTTATTTTGGGGAACAGTCTGCTTTTGTTCTGGAGACTAGTACTAGACTTCCTTTTTCTGCAGCCTGGAACCTCCCCAGTTCTAATTTAGGGGTGAGTGCTTTAAAATGCAACTGAAGCCAAAAATAACATAGCAAGACATTTCTTTAGACAGAGGCCAAGTGGGTCAACCATTCATTTAGCAATGGATTCAAATGTGCCTGCAATAGCCACAGCTGAAACCTTTATGCATTTATATCTGTATCTATGGCATGTTTGTGTGCGTATATATAAAAACACAGAAATACGTATATTCACATAAACATGTATGTGCTCATTTGCATTTGTGTGAATATGTGTTCACATGTACATACGTGGTAGATGTGGTTAATCTTGCATCTCTTCCAAAAGACTGAATGCTCCTATTAAGCCTCTAGGAGATGCAGAAAGGAAATGTACTTGCAATTGGTTGGGTTGGAATATACTTGAAAAATAGTTTATTTAAAATGGGAGGACTTCTGAATGGCTTAAACATACAACCTTACCATGGCAATGCACTAATAGTGTGTAACTCCAGCAGGACAGATTAATATTACTTATAAAAACCCTGGTGTAGAATGTTTGTTGTACTGCCAACAACACTGTATAGGAGGTGATTTTTTGGTCCCTGGCAATGATTTTTGCACAACATACTGAATAATCTTGTCTACAATGCAATTCTTCTACCATAAAACCTGTAGAAGGAATAATACAGCTCTCATTTTTCCTCTAACTTCTAAGGAGAACTCTAAAATATATACCTCATGCCAGTAGTCCATAAACTCCACTTGTGCTCAGGCACTATGCAACTGGAGGCTACCAAGATCAATAAAATCATTGAACCCACAAATACTTCTACATCTAGAGTTCTGTGAAAATTTAGAGGAGTATATATATCTGTATGTAAGAAAAAATAGACAAAGAGGCTGTTGTTGGTAGGAGGAGCAAAGTCTGCTGTATTTAGACTGCAAGACAGTGAGCATCAGAAATGTGATGTTCATGGTTTGATGCCAGAGCAGTATAAATTCAGGAGAAGCAGCACATTCAGGAAATGGATTTAAGAGGGATGGATGACTGGCTCTGGCAATTGCTAATAAGACGCAGAATGTTTCCCGCCAAGGTCACTGATTTTACTCCATTTCAATATCAATTATTAAATATCTCTTCCTCTTATTATTAGTTTACAAGTTGTTTTCACATGAGGGACGCCATTTGGTGTCCTATGTGAGGTGAATTGTTGATGATGAGTCAGGCTCAAGGCAGAGTTGTATCTGTAACAGGAAAATTGTTGTTACATTCTGTCACGTTAAAAGAAACAGAAAAGAAGAACTGTCTACCCAACCTGTATTAATTTTTTTTTTTTTTTTTTTTTTAAACTATCAGTGTTCCCCCCCAGGAGAACAATACAGTCTGTTAGCATCTCCTTAGATGAGACTCTTCACTTAGCAGGTTCACTGAAATGGGCAGGACATTTGATACCAGTTATATAGGGACAATACTTAATAGCAGTAGGGAAACGCCTCAACCAGTTTCTCCTAAGAGTTATTTTGTCGTCGACAAAACTGTCAGCACGTAAAAACAGACTCACTCTAACAGTTCATGAAATAACACATTTATTAATACAAATTTGTGACAATTTATAGGGTTCATGTCATCAGTGATAACGTTTAACTGCAAAGATTTTACTGAAAGCATGTAGCAACAACAACGCCAGGCATAAGCACACGCTCTAATGCAAAACAACTTACAAAGAATACTAAAACCACAAAACCCAAGCAAAAACTCTAAAGCAAAGCCACTTACATAGCACAGGCTCTAAAGCAACTTAGAACAACTTACAAACTTAAAGCAAAAACTTAAGTACACACTAAAACAAAAGCAACTTACAAATAAGTAAAACAATTTATAAAGAATAAGTAAAGCAAAAACTTAAACACATGCTCTAAAGCAAAACCAACTTACAAATAAGTAAAAGCTTTAAGTTATGAAGAAAAAAGTAAAATTAGTGTATATATATATATGTATGTGTATACATATACATAAGTATAAAGCAATTGCTCACGCTAAGGCATCCCGAGAGAGTGGAGGGAGAAAAGGTAGCCCATCGGTTACCTCTGCAGAGTTGATGGAATTTCTCCCTGATTTTGGATCCAATCTCATTTTATACCTTTTTTCTTTAGGCATTTTGAGTGGTTGTAGTCAATAAATTAATTTTGGGGTGATAGACAGATGAAATAGGCCCAAGGGTGTACTTCCCAAGTTCCTGGCATCCAGGATGTTCTCAGAGAAAAGGCTGTGTTATCTTCATATGCTCCTTTCTTGTTTTTAATCCTTTTATCAGTTTCTGGGAATGTCTCCCCAGCTACTGGGGTTTTCCAGGAAGCCATCAGGAGGTTTTTTCTCCTTTTGTGTGGCCTTATCTATCACCTTACATATTGGTAGTATTTTGCACTCTGTCAGGAGTCTCAAGAGGAAGGACAAGGTCTATGTAGGGATATAGAGCTTGGTTATTTTTTTTCTCTCTTACTGTATGTGTTATACTGCGTCAATGGAAAAGACAGGTCTTGATTTTTCCGCCAGTCTGATACTTCACATATGCAATAAATCTCCTCCCAGCATGGTAGCAGGGAGTGTATGAGGTGGTCAGCTTAGTACAAAGTAGTTGTCTCTCTGCTCAGGCATGAGTATGTATAGGACCATCTTACCTTATGAAATAGAAGTAATGAATTTTAAATTGTCTTCTTCACCAAAATGTCATCTTAAATTAGAATTTAAGAGATTGAGAAGCAAAGAAGGGATCTGATCATGTCATACAGGCAAAAAATTAGTAAAGAAAAAGGCTAAATTGCTTCAATACTGATATTAAAAACAAGAGCCCATTTCAGCACCTTTTTTCCTCACAGAATCCCTTGTTTAGGGGAAAGTCTGTCAGTCCTTAAACAAATAGTTCTGCTTCAGAACAGTCGTGGTATGTTTTTCAGGTGGCCAAAGGAGAAAAAAAAATTATTATATATTACTGAGAGGATGTAAGTGAGCAGAGAATTCAAAGCACAATCATGAGCTGTTGTGAATCTCTCTAAAGGACATGCTGAAACTCTGAGGCAGTGAATAGTTATCTGCTTTTTGTGAGGATTGGATGGGGTGAGATTTTGGGTCTGTCCATGCTCATACACAGTATTCCTGTGCTCAGCCTTTTCCTTGTTCCATTCTTGCACCTTTGCCACTGGAGCAACTCGTGTGGTTGCCCTTTAACCTGTTTCAGTTGCAGAGAAGTGAGTTGGCTTAAAAAATTTGAAAACTAAATATTTATTGAAGTTGTACCAACTGAAATAAGACAGTGAATAAGATGAAGAGAGTATCTGCTGGAAATCTGAAGAGGCAGCCTTCTTCAGCACTGGGGGTAGGGGTGAGGAGGGGACATAGCAGATAATCCTACCATTGCAGGTGTTTGCAGAGCACATTTGCCTATGCCAAGAGAAAATTCTGCATCATCATCTTCTCAAATTTGTTTCCTAGTTGACCTGGATATGAGGCTGTTGGGGAAGACTGTAAATTGCACCTGACAGTTATATTTAGTCTTTGATTCTGTTCGGGCTGTGCTGTGAACGTTAAAGATAAAGGAAAGCAATGACCAAAACACTGAAAAGCATGAAGGAAAATCACCAGGACTGACCAAGCAAAGGGGAAAAAAAATACATATTGATTATCTGGGTGCAGGGTTTGGAGAGAGCAATAAGCCTCACTGCCAAGCATGATCAACCTTCATTCCAGCAAACTGAACTGGATATAGACTTTGCTGGACTCCTCTAACCCATTTTACTGCACAGGTGCTGAAGGTTGTGAGCTTCAGAGCTTCACTGAAAGCAGATGAGCATTCGAAAAAGAGGAAAGCATTGGAAAGAAACGTCCAAATCCTGTACAGGTCTAAGCAGCTAAGCAACAAAGCTACTTAAGGTAAACCTAAGTACACTGTATGCTTGAACATCTTCCCCCAGTTTAAATAGGCTGCTTCCAGTGTGCAAAATCTTGATGATAGAAGCAAATATGGATGGCCTTAAACCTGACGCAGATTTTTTTAAATTAGTGAATGAAAAGCTGTGTTTATTTCTCTCCTGTGTTCACAAGTAGGCCAATCTTCTGATATAAACCCTCATCCAGAAAAATAGACTTTCTAATATGATACCCCATAAACAGTTTCTACGAGGAGGCTATTTTACTCTCCCTATTCCTTTTAAACACCTTCCCAGGCAATAGGAATGGAATGTTTTTTCAGCTAGAGATTTTTTTAATCCTAAATTACAATATATCTGCTGAATTGGAAATTGAAGTGACAGACTGCTTTCTTTTAAAGACAGTACCTCTCCACAGTAAGGAACAGTTTTGCAGGAAGTCAAGGGCTAAGTACCTGTTGTTCTGGGAAAAGAGTTGTACCCATTTATTGTAATTGAAATGCACCCCTGCAAAGTTTTCTTCTCTGAAAAAATTAGCAGTGGGCTTTGTGAAAGGAGGAACGTGGGATTAGACACTGGTCCTTTCTGGTATGCCTGTTCTGAGACATCAGTGGCTGGTCTTATAAAATTATGAAGAACTGCAAGTACCAGGACTAATGACATCTGGTCTCCTAGGATGTGCATCTCCTGGTGGCTTGAGAGCTCAGTGTGATATTTTTTCCTACGGCTGGGGTTTTTAAAAGGACTTTCTTTCCCCTGGCCTATGTTGATTCTCTGCTGTTGAGTAAGGTTTGAGCATACTGAAGACTTTTTGTCATCTGGGACTCTAACCTGCCTCTTTTTTCTCTAGGCTATTTTCATTAAACCTGTAGTTAACTGTCTCTCTTATGTCAGATTAATTTGAAACTGGCCAATGCTTTAAAGCACTGAGATTAAAATACTAGATAAAGAAGGAAGCATGCAATTAATTGTTTCTTTATAATTCCAATTTAACATGGCTATGCAAATGTTTAAAAACATGTAGATTGCTTACCTGAGACATGACTGGACTAAGCTGGAGATGCTGGCTTTGCATATAGGCACATTCATTTTTACATATAAAGAATTACATATTATTGAAATAGAAAAAAATTGAGCTGCCCACAATCAAACAATAAATAACTATGCCATGTGATTCTCTGAAAATGGACATTACCTTCCTGCCCTCTAAAAACCATGAATGATTAGATATCAAAGAATATTTAAATTAGCTTTAGGGAAGTTATTCCTATTACTCTAGTAAAATAGTCTTAGGCTCAACATTATATTTTGAAAAATGTTAACTTGTTTAGAACAGTCAGATTTCAATTCTAAAATTCAAGGTATTTCCAGACGTAAGTATAACTTGTCATATTCTCATCTTCAGTTCATATCTGGGGCCACAGGACCTGCTTTTGATATCACACTTTTAACCACAGCAGAGAAAAGTATGTTGTAAATAATACAGCCTTACAAGCTTGATGTACAGTGAGTGTATGCTCAGCTGATACCAAGCGATTGATGGGCTTTTATTACTGTGTATGGCTGTTATAACACATCTTAGGAAGAGAAGAGACATATTCTGTCAGTTTTTTTTTCTTCTTCCTCTTTTTTTTTTTTTTTTTTTTTCCTAACAAATAAATTTGATTTTGTCTTTTTCTTTTTCAGCTTTGGTCTTTTTTACATATTGCCTGCCGAATAATTTCTTTGACGGTATCGTGACCTGTAAAGTGCGTATCCCAGTGTGGATTCTTGATCCCTGCTCTTTGTGTTCCTCACTCTGGATGTACAGACCACCTGGTGAGTTTTGATTCCCCAGACTAGCAGATTAAGACTTAAAGTTAGGTTGCTGATGCACATGCTTGGAATTAGGTATACCGCAGACATAAATGATGCTGGTTTAAGTTCTCTTTATTAGTGGTCAGTATGTGAATTTGTTAGGGTGCCTTCAGAAGGAAGGATCTTAAACACATTGAAACAAATCATTTAATACCTCATGCTCTTGCATTTATCCTGTTTCCCTCCATGTTCCCCTCCAGATTATCTTCAGCAGAGCTTTTGGCAGTCAACTGCTGAGCCAGAACCAAGTTCCCTTTGAGTCGTTTGTGTTTCAAAAATAATGAAGGATATATCAAGATTTACTGATGGATAAGGTAGAAAAAGTGACAAATATGAATATCAATTCACAAATGCCTAGGGTATATCCAATCCTGTGAAGACTTACACACGTCACTAAATGTATCTGTGAAGGTAGCATCAAAACATCAGTAACACTAGTTGGGCAAAATAAGTTATGTACATTATGAACTTGCAAGATTAATATATTTGGATTCCACAACTGGAAATGTAACTGAAAATAGCTGCTGCTGCTTCAAGAAACAGCCACTTCTCTTCATCTGCTTTTAACCTGAATGAATTGAGGGGTAATTTTGGAGAAAGTTTCATGCTCCTCTGTTTAAGAACACATAATTGAGCTGAAAATGTCAAAAGGACAGAAGAAAAATGGTAAAAAACACCACAGTGCCTTCTTTGCAAAAAGAAATTAAAGGATCTTCATAGCTTTTTCTTCTTTTCATTTCAGTTTATAGTTAAAAGACAAGTTAATATGTTTTAGAGAAAAGTATCGAGTGCTCATGAGGACATGTCATGTTATAAATTAGTAGCATTAGCTGGAATTGTCTGACGTAGTTGCCAATCTCCACGATATTTGAGAAGTCGTGGCAGTGAGGTGAAGTCCCAGGTGACTGGAAAAGGGGAAAGATACCCATCTTTAAAAAGAGTAGAAAGGAAGACTCTGGGAACTACCAACCTGTCAGCCTCACCTCTGTGCCTGGGAAGATCATGGCACAGGTCCTCCTAGAAGGCATGCTAAGGCAGAAGGACAGTGAGGTGGTTGAAGAGAGCCAGCACAGCTTCCCTAAGGGAAAGTCCTTCCTGACAAACCCAGTGGCCTCCTATGGTGGAGTGACTATATCAGTGAACAAGTGGGGGGTTACAGATGTAAAGCCTCTGACACATTCCCCTACACTGTCCTTCTCTCTAAACTGGAGAGAAATGGATTTGATGAGTGGACTGTTAGGTGAATAAGAAATTAGTTGGATGGTTGCATCCAGAGGGTAGTGGTGAATGGCTCAGAGTTCCAGTGGACATCAGTGACAAGCAGTGTCCCTCAGGGGTCTGTACTGGGACCAGTGTTATTTAATATCTTCATTAATGACGTGGACAAAGAATCAAGTGCACCCTCAGCAAATTTGTTAATGATACCAAGCTGAGGGATGAGGTTTCCACATGCCATCCAGAGGGACCTGGACAAGCTCGAGCAGGGAGCCCATGGGAATCTTATGAGGTTTAGCTAAGTGCAAAGTGCTGCACCTTGGTTGGGGCAATCCCCGGTATCAGTACAGGCTGGGGGGATGAGGGGATTGAAAGCAGCCCTGCTGAGAAGGACCTGGGCGTGCTGATGGATGAGGGGCTGGACATGAGCCAATAGTGTGCACTTGCAGCCCAGAAAGCCAAACACATCCTGGGCTGCACCCAAAGCAGAGTGGCCAGCCAGTCAAGGGCAGTGATTCTGCCCCTCTGCTCTACTCTGGTGAGGCCCAACCTGGAGTACTGAGTCCGGCTCTGGGGTCCCCAGCACAGGAAGGACATTGACCTGTTGGAGAAAGTCCGGAGGAGGGCCAGTAGGATGATTAGAGGGGTGGAGCATCTTTCCTATGAGGAAAGGCTGACAGAATTGTATTTGTTCAGCATGGAAAAGAAAAGGCTTCTGGATAACCTAAATGCAGTAACCGTCTAGTACCTAAGGGAGCCTACAAGAAAGACAGAGAGGGACTTTTTACAAGTGGTGAGGCACTGGAACAGGTTGCCCAGAGAAGTTGTGGATGGCCCATCCCTGGAGTTGTTCAAGGCTAGGCTGGGTGGAACTCTGAGCAATTTGATTTAGTGAAAGATGTCCCTGTCCCTGACAGGGTTAGTTATAGATATTCTTAAATGTCCTTTCCAACCCAAACCATTCAATGATTTTATGATTAAAAACTAACAGGAATGACTGAAGGGAAGCATAAGTACTTCAATGACTTTAAAAAAAAAAAAAAAAAAGAAGTGTGGGCATGCAGGGATTACATGCTAAAGCCAGGAAATCCACGCTGCTGGCACAGTCCTGGCTTCTCTGGGATAAACTGCAAATTGCCACACAAAATTCAGATTTGTGCAATGTCTTCTAAGACCCTCAGGATCCTGCAACCATTTAAAGAACTACTCTGGGACCATCACTGACAGAGAACATACAGAATGGGAGATCTTCCTGTTGATGGTACTGATAGATAGATTGGATGGAGCATGGAATTTTGTTCACTGAAAACCAGGAAGTCATTAGCTGAACACCAACATTATGTGATGTCTGAAAAGAAGGGAGCGAGTTTATACCTGACCAGCTTGTTGATGCTGTGCTGGTGGAGGTTAGGCCACAATTTTAAGCTGCTATACCACAAAACCAGAATCCTGTGTTCTTTTAGGGCTGTCCCACTCATGCAGTGCCTACCATGGTCTCGGTACCTCCAAAGCCATTTTTTGCTGCCCCTTGATTCTGTGTGTGAATTTGTGGCCTGACCCAAGACCCACCCACACTGAGTGTGCCTGTGATCACACACACAACTCTTGGGATGAAAAGTGTTTAGACATGAGGCCACTGATCTTGCAATAATACAAGAAGTTCAGTGACAGATAAAATTAGACTCACTATTACATGAACTGCAAAATGTCCTCCCTGCAGCTGCTTTGGTGAGTATACAAGGCTGCTGCTGGCATTTTAGAGAAACCAGGGCAATTGGGGTCTGGATTGCAAAACATTCGCTGCTGGTGGTCTACATGGTGACTCTCTTCTCAGTCTGAGCCCAACATTGCCTGTCCATAGTGTGGCAAAATGCCAGAGTAAAGGACTGTGAGTGAGAGAAAAACCCAATCCTACAGGTCTGTTGAGGACAGGGAGATAAAAGGAAAAAACATTTCCAAGTCTTTAATTATCAATTATTTTCAAGAATTTCACAATCTCATACGGGACTGATTCATATTAAACCTGAATTCTCAGATTAAAAAAGCAAACCACAAGAGAACCCTCCCTCTTGATAAGTCTGTTTTGCTTCCTGAGTGCTTGTTTAATTGAAGTTCAAGTCATTAGAAGAGTCCTTGCTTATCAAAGCCCTGGTAGCACTATAAGCTTTTCTCACAGGTATAGATTTAGACTGTGATCAGTCCTAAAGCATCTGCACAGGGGAGTAGGCTGTATAAAAACACGTATTGTACAACTTCCGTGTTGTTCCCTGACCTTAGTGCCAGCTCTCCCCCCATCACACCTGTCTTAAGGGAAGGGCAGGGCATAGACACCGTTTATTTTTTATCAAGAATATTGAAAATATGTTCTATTTTTTGGGGGGTGGGGTGGGTGGGCTTTTTTTGCTAGAAGTACAACTGAGAGGAATGGAAAGCATTGTGCTCCTAAAGCTTTTTGTCCTTTATGTTGCACTTAAGGAGCTCTGAAATAGCCATTTCTAGAAATTTGATTTTTAAGTAGTCAGTGAGGGGGTGTGTGTGTGTGTGTGCGTGAAGTCATGAGCATTCACTGGCTTTAAGGTAGGATCAATTTTGAGATTTCAGTGATCAGTGGGAGCATGATTCAATTTGCAAAGTCACTATTTCTTGCAACAAAATAGATCCAGGTTATTTGGATCTATAATGGCTAGGTACGGTCAGTTGCCTATGAGGCAGCTGAAACACCTGTATTATGATCAAAAGAGGAAGTTTTGCATTTTTAAATAGAGTAGGGGGGAAAAAACCTGTAACCAATGTTTGCTTGTTGCTTTACTGCTATTGAATGAAAAGACAGGTGTTCAGCTTTTAGCATTTGATATGAAAGCACAAAGGGTCATTCTTCATGCCCTTGTATCGCAGAAGTAGATGAATTATGTGGGCTTGAAGTACAGCTGTTAGACCATGGTATGGAGAGATGATGCCTAGAGGAGCTGATGCAATTTTGGTGCCCCTATGGGTCTAGGGTGTGCCAGGACAAACACTCTGTTTGCTGTGGAGCAGGTATTTACCAGCGGGTACATGTAAAGGCTATGCAGTCCCAAGGCATCCCTCTTGGGGATTAACAGTGTTGACACTCCCTATGAGCAGGTGGTGTGTGGAAACCTGTAGTCATTACCTTTGTAATGAAGCAGGTATGTGATGGGTTAACCCATAATAATAATGGCCAGTCTTCGCGAGCGAATATCCGGGGAAGGTCTTTCCACCTTCCAGCCTGCGCATTGGATTTTTTAGGTGAGACACAGTGTGCGCGGAACTGAGCCCACCCTTTAATCCTAAGGTTCATCTGCCGGGGCCAAGCGAGCTTGGACGGTGGCAGCGAGGTCCTTAGGACGTAGGTGGGTTGCCTTTAAGGGCTAACGAGCCCCACCTGCCCGGGAGTGGCCCTGACCGGGAATCGAACCCGGGTCTCCGCGGTGATAGCGCCGCGCCTTTACCACTAGACCACCAGGGGCTGCCAGGTTAACCCATAATACAAAATACAAAATGCCAGTGTAGGTAGTACTAAGAAATGACTTCTCCTTTCTCTTTGTTACCAGCTTCTGTTTACCTTTGGGTTCAGCTGCTTTTGTTTCAGACCAAAGGAGGATTTGGGCACTTAAAAACTTGTCTACTTTTTCCACATATAATAACTGCTACACCTCCATATCTGCCTTGTTTATGAAGCCTCTATTGAAATATCTACAAGAAAGCTATCTTTTCTTCCTCTTTCTGATGGAGCCCATAAAATACAGAAAAAATGCATGGAAAAGGAAAATTCCAATCTGGAAAAAAATCAGGATAAATAAATATTCCAGGTGCTCCCTGTGTTTTCTATGCAAATAATTATTTTGGTTTACTTTTTGATTATTTAATGCATGACATTGGAAATGGAAAACAATATTTAACAAAATCTAAGAAGAAAGTCTTTGCAAAAGTTTTCTTCCCAAGTCTCAAACACAATATTCTAAGATTGTCAGAGCTTTTATTTATAGGCTGTTTTTTTCCAAAATACCTTTAAAATACTACTAATTTATTTCTCAAAATGTGCTGATTTTTCAGAATCACATATTTAGATAGAACTCAGTATGACTCAAGGCAAGTAACCTAAAAAAGAGGCATTTCTGTGACCTAATATCTAATTACAGAAAGAAATGAGCAACGAACCTCATGAGCTCTGCAAAAATGCAAGAGAAATCATTTGAATGTCTGACCCAGTCTCGCTACCACACTCCCCTTCTATCACTTACCGGGACTTGGTAATGGAACTGCAGAAGCACGGGTAGGTAACACTGTTCCTGGCCTTCATGTCCATCTGTGCTTTGCTCCTTTTGGCCTGGGGGATAACACACACTCACCTGAGCGATTCCAGAATATTCCTGAGGTAGATCCTCTACTCACCATCCCTGTAGAGAAAATAAGACATCGCCAATGCGTGCACCCGCTCTGGGTACAGAAACAGTGTTTAGTTGCCTCAGTGCAAATGGATTTTCTTTCTTCCTTTCTTTCAAGCATTTAACTATTTTTGTATTGAACTGATGTGAAATTACATGAGCTTGGATAATGTAAATAATGCATGAGATTTAAGACAAACACATGGAAGGAGCTTATTTTTCATGTCAAACAATTCTTTATTTTTTATGGTACAAATTAAAAGTGACAGATCTGAAGCTGTTAAGAAATACACAAAGTGCAGCTTTACTGACCATACAGATATTGCTCTAGATTAAGTACAGTTTTTGTCAGTTTTTTTTTTATTTTTTTTGTTCATGTTAAGCAACCTGTGCAGATAAATCAGCTTTGGTTTCAAAGTCAGAGTAGTAAGGAGCTTCTAAATATCCAGTTTTTCTTGGTCACAAGTCCACCATATTGACTCCTTTTGCATTTATTTGTATTTTTTAACACAATACAGTCCATTTTGTACTGCCATCTTTCCTGCTGCATGCTCCATGCATGGAAAAACAGATTTCTTTGCAGTGCTTCATAAGTGACCCTGGTGACCATTCTGTAGTTTATAGCACATAAGACAAAAATAATAATAATAATAATAATAATATTAAATAATATCACTTTTTAACAATAAATAAACAAATGTGCCCCACATAATCTCAAGTTGGAAACAAGCAAACCACATGACAAAAAGCTCATTACAAAATGTTTTCCAAACAGATTTTACAGTCAGACATTGACATGGAAATCAATTTCCTCTCTTATCTTCTTATTTGAATGTTGGTCAATAACTGGGTACAAGTAGAGTGCTGAGGTAAAACACTGATGAACAGTTTTATTTTTGTATTTTTTTTTTTTTAAATAGTAACAGTTTAGTATTGCGAGATTGTCAGCAACATTTAGCCATATCTATACAATGTGCATATACCTACATACATTGAGCTTTGGTCCAGCATTGAGAAGACGAGCAAAGGCATTTTACATATTTCTTTTTGGTTATAGCTTGAGTTCTTTGATACGCCTCTACTTGTTCCTTCCTAGCTCCTTTTTGCTTCCTTGTTCTCTCTTTTTATTTTTTTTTCTTTTCTTTTCTTTTCTTTTTTGGCTTTTTTTTTTTCTTTTTCAGTAGTAACATAAAGAAATTGGAACCATTTGAATGCGTTTGATTTCTTCAACCGTCCAAAATAGCTTTTTAGTGAAAAACATAAAAAGACAAAATCAGAACAGTAAGTGAACCCTTTGTTCATTGTTCAAATAATATTTATACATATATTTAAAAAAATTCAATGATCAATAAATTGGAAAACCATTAAACCATCACATATGACTGAAGAGACTTTTGTTTCATTTGCTGGTAGCAATCTATCCTTTAGTCACATGCAAAATTAAAAGGTATTCAAATGTTATCAGTACAAGAAAATTGTTTACAAATGGAAATGAGAAATGTTGCTAGTAACAAAATAAAACAAAATATTTATGGCCTCCCAAAGGTATATGACTCACACATAATTTATCTTCCTAAGAATCTGTTCAGGCACCATTTATGCCTCATTGCAAATATTTGTTTATAGAAAAATTAATATAAGAAGCATTACAACACTTTATAAATAATTTACAAAACATAATACAAAATTAGAAAACTGTAAAAAAAATCACTGCACATGAATGGTTTTAAGACTCTGGGATGAACATTATTTTTTCTTCCAAGCTGGCAATTTATATTTATTTTACATTTTCACTGTCCTAGTTTTATCCTTCTGATATGTGCTTTGGAACAGAAAAGAGCTTATGTAACTGCTGCCAGCATATTTTTAAACATTTAGTATCTTTCATCCACTGTTTAGTTAACTTTTTTTCTTGAGGGATTTTTCTTCACAGAATTTAGAGCAGGTCCTGGGAGAATTGGAAATTTCATTTTTAGGCAAAGAATGGTTGATGGTTTTGTTCCCAGGCTGTTGATGGGGATGGAGCGGGGGAGGATATGGTCTTAAGGGTGACTGAACAGGTAATCGTGTATGTGGCATTAATGACTGGGCAATTAGGAGTGTACTGGACACATGGGTAGGATTTCAGGAATGTCTGCTTCCAAATACGATCTGTTCTTCCCTGCTTCCCTCTTGGCTTCTGATTGGTAGTCTGATTGTTATGTAAATTGACCGGTGGCCACAAATTTAGGGCTGTTTGATATAGATAACAGAGATATTTCTGTGGATATAGGTATCTTTGGAGACAGAGGGCAAAAAAAACCACTCAGAGGGGCAGATGTAGCCATGAGACTGTCTCTACTTTACATGCTCAGCTTGGGTAAACCATCTTCTTTGTCCCTCACAATTTGCCTGTGTTTACTGAGGTGTTTTTTCCCCCAGCAGTTATTTATATATCAACAGTTGAAAAAGAGTCAATAACAATCCTCACTTTCCTCATCATAAAAGCAATACTGAAAATATCCTTAAACATACCCTGCTGAAGCTTAAAGCCTAAAATGCATTTGCTGGATGTGAGCCCATCCTGGAGTACTGGATTGTCAGTGCTCTCCAACCCTGACCTTTGAGAGTGCTCACATTTAGAAGCAGTTTCTGGCCCAGATGATGGTTCTCTGAAACCTTAAGACTCTCCCAGCCATGTAGCAAATACCACACTCTACAAGGCAAATCCCATTAATAAAATAGCGAGGACCAGATTTAAAGTCTATTGAAATCAATGAAAGTCTGTTTCTTTCACAAAGTTTTGGAGTTCTTGAGTTCTGAAAAACTCTGTTAACAAAAGAGGTGTTATTTGAAGACTCCAGCACTTCAGGAACTTACTTCAACATCCTGAGTAGACCAACATGCTGGGTAAACCAGAATCCAGTATAACCATCCTAAGGTCAAGCACTGCAATCAGGAGTTATACCAGCAGAATTTTACCATTTCTACAGTGAGCTGAACCAAATCCCTGGTATTTTCTTTTGGGAAGACCTGATCAAGATGCAGCTTTCACCCTAACAGGGCTGAACCCCAAAGGCTGGAGCAGAACTCAACCAAAGACGAAAATTGCAGACAACCCTCACAGGTCAGCCCATACCCCATCAAGAACCTGCAATACTTTTCTCTCGCCCTAAGCCTTGGTACACTTTTAGGTCCAATGACCACAGTATTTTAGTGATGTTTGTCCAATGAGAAAGGAAGCCACAAAGGTAAACTCTCTTTAAAGGAAAATCAGTTCACCTTCATATTGCAGGTGACTCACCTTACATTACCAAGGGATATTCACTGGGTTTCTCTATATCCCAGTTGCTTAGGCTAGCCAGTGGCCCCAGCAAACACCTGCAGGAACACATCATCCTGCTGAAGAAGTTAACAGGGCAGGCATCAGTAGATATCAGGATAACCCAAAAAAAAGGCAAAAGGAACAAAGCACTACCATTGAAACAGTCCATAGTGATCTAATGATCAAAACCTCCTCATCTTTTCTTGGCCTGCCAATTTGTTTTCATCAGAATCTCAAGAAATTTCTTTGGCTAGCAGACTTTGGAGAGAAATTGCTTCAAATGGAACCATAATACAGATGCAGTACTTAACCAAGTGTGCAGTTTATATTTATACTACAAAACGAGTTTTGGTAACCTCTCCAGGTTCACAGCCGAAGGACAGAGAAATCTCAAACCACACATTTGACAAAAAGCACAATGTTCAGTGTGGGTTGACAGTCCATCAGACATAATCCTAATCCTTCTTGGTCTTCAAACAGTACTGGGTTATGTGGGTTTGGGGAAGGGGTGGAGAATGAGCTGGAAGGGAGGAGGCAGTAAATAGAATCAGAACCAAAAAAGAAAAAAAGAAAAATGAAAACCAAGACACACACCCTTAGAAGAGAAACACCATACCCCACCAATCACAATAAAAAGAAGTTATTTTTGGCACCCAAACACTAGGAGATTGCAAAACTCCGGACTAAAAGAAAATGAGGTGACTGCTATGGAATGGCTTTAACACCTGTTTGTACACACCTGCAGGGGTGCAAACAAGAATGAAAGAAACTAATCCTGTTGTTTTTCTCTTTGCAAAATACAAATGTAAAAATTCATAACACAATTTTACACTCATAAAAGAGTAGACTAACAATCTAGTTTGCAATGCCGTGTTTCTGACTTTGGTTAATAGTTTTCATAGTGAATCAGCACTTGATACCTGAAAGGCTACAATCACTCCTCCAGGTGGCAGGCTTGTATTCTCTTTTAAACAGATAAAAGTTTTTTCTTATTTTTTTTTTGTTTATTTTGTTTTTCCTTAAAATGTGTTCATATTTTCATAATATACAGAAAAAAGTAAGCAGTTATTTGGTTTACTTTAAGTCCATTTAAAAAAACTGGCTTTTTCTTTTTTTGGGGAACTAATTCTACGACACACAAACACTAAGTGTTGTGTATTTTTTTCTTTTATAATAGGAAAACCCATGGACATTTATAAACTGTTCTGTCCTTCTTGCAGTTTTCTCAGTCTTTTACTTACAAGGGTGATGAATAGGTATTTTCACAGAGTTCAAATGGTTGCGTTTCTGTTGGTGCAGTTTTATTTTCTGTGTCGTTTGTTTTGTTTTGCTTTGTTTTGTTTTTAGGAGTTTTCTTCCAGAGAGTCTGTTAAAGGCTCCATAGGAACTGCTGTCGCAGGCTCATGTTGTTTCAAACGTTTAATTGTGTTCTTCAGTGCTTGCCTCTTATTGCAGAACCAAACTCTAACTACTTCCCGGTCATAGTTCAGTTTCTCTGCAATCTCTGTCATTTCTTGCCCAGAGGGATGTGTGTTCTTCTCAAAGTGAGCATTCAAGATTTCAAGGGCTTGTGGCGTGAATGAGGTACGCCTCTTGCGCTTTTTGGATGGTTCACTTCCGATAAACTCGGTAAGGTTCTGCATACCTGCTCGATGGCGGGCCTCAGCCTCAGCCATCCACCGCTCAAGCACCGGCTTTATCTTCTGGGCACTTTTAGGGGTGATGTCCAGCTTTTCAAACCTGGCAGGATACAAAAGGCCAGGGTTCAGTTTGGCTGTCAGACTGCTAGCTATAGTGTTCTCTTGGGCTTCCTGTGGTAGGAAAAAGTGGCTTCTCAGGATGGTGTGTCTGAGGGAAAATTGAGAAAGAAGAGTCTTACACTGATGCTCTGCCAGGGTGGGACTTCCTGCCTGCCTGACTAATTGACTGGCAGAGGTAATTTACAATGGATTATGAAAACTGTCAGATAGGTATATCTATAAGTATATATATATATAAAACTAGATATTTAAGCTAACATACAATGACCACTACAACAAAATTCTAAGTACACTAAATAATGTAGGTTAAGAGTCACATTTTCATATTTCTGATGACCTTCACAACCCTTAAGACTAAGTCTAATTACAGGAAATGATATCAAAGGCTTTTTATAATCTTATCTTTGTGATTAATCCTTTTGTCTTCCCTCCCCTCCTGTGTTGTCCAAACACCACAGCTTTAATAATACAAGCCAATGGCAGTCACTAGCCTCTGAATATCAGGTTTCCTTTCCATTTTTTCAGCAATTTTCACTGTTTGTAAGTTAATTCTATATCCCTTTTCTGGGTTGGAAAAAGATTCCCATTGCTACAGTGGTGTTCAGCTGAAACAGCTGGACACTTTGCAATTATCTTGACTGCCCCCACAATGTGCAAAGATGGACTCATGTTTTCCAGATGAAACCCAGCATAATAGTCTACTAATATGCTGTGGCACCAAGCTGAGTTTATTGTGGGATTTCTGCGGACTGTACCAGAATGATATCATTTCCTGTAAATGAGGTCTTCTATATATCATTTTGCCATCAAAAGTCTTTCGCCAAACCAGATTTTACAAGTATTATAAAACATCTGGAAAAGCATCCACACAAAGCTTTAATCCTTTCAAAAACAAGCAGAAGAGCTGAGTTCACATTTCAAGTCTTATAAGCAATTGTTTCTTTCATTTACTAAATTCATCCTCTTTTGCTACACATTAAAAAATCTTAACCCCAGTCTTCTGGTGCCACCCATTTGTATTTCCCCACTTTGCTCTGTCCCCTTCGCATGTTGCAGTATTTATTTAATGTTGCAGAAAGGCTACGGTTATTGCAGGATGCTGTTCTGCTCTCCAGCCCAGCCGGTGCTGAAACACCACCACCACCACCACTAATCACAGCGTGCTCTGGACATGAGACCAACCGAGGCAGTGCCTTTGTGCAAAGAAACTCAGTGGCTGGAGTTGGTAATTTTTAGTGTCACTATTCAGCATGTGGAGACAGCAGAAAATATTCCAGCAAGAAACAAAGCATTTCTCACAAACAAAGAATAAGACAGGAAATAATTTCAGATAATAACATTCCAAAGAATTTGTAACTGGTGCCTGATATCCTAATGTGTTATTGACTACCAGGTGTTATTCCTTAGTGTCCAGTGATATTTCAGGCTGAGGAGTGTGTTTTCAAATGTGTTGTCTCAAGTTAAAGAAAACACTGTTACTTGCATGCAGAACATATTAAGGTGATATATGGCTAATATGACCTGCACAGGCCACCAGGAGACTCTTGTCTTTGAGTTGTTTGTTCAACTTGCTTGCCTTACTGTCTCTTCCATTAACCTGGAGTTCATACTGAGTCTCCTTTGATACCATTAAAAGAAAAGTTAAATCTACTTTTTCTGAGGAACACATACTTATTCTTCACAGCTTGTCTTGGTGCTTAACAAAAAATGCACAGTCATAGCATGTTATTACACTCTGAAGTGGTATCCATCTGGGGCAGGCAAAAGAAATTAAAAAAAATCTGTAATCTTGCAAGTATTTGGGACCAGCTTGTGCCCCCATTCCTCATGTTCTGAGAAATTTGCCCCTCTAAGGATCCCTCTGTAAAATGTCTCACCATCCCCAGTGTTTTCTCAAGGTGTGAGAAAGGATGAATGAAATGAGAAGACAAAAAACTAAACAAAAGCAAAGGAAACTGCAACATGTCCCTTTAAAGTATAGTATATTAAACAGTAACTTAAGGCTACAAAAAATTGTCAGCTGCTAAAACTCCACCCATTTTAGGCATTCTTTATCTACTGACCACAAGGAGGAGAAAAAAAAATAAAATTAAACCTTAGTAATAGGGAACAATAGCATTCATATTATTGGCACTGCTTGTTAGTGTTGATACTGCAGTACATGTTTGGTGTAACGATATACAAGTCTTGAAACAAATTTCCCAGCAGTAGTATCCTTGTATAGACTGAATAAAGGTTATTTTCTACAGGGAGGTATCTTATAAGAAAAAACAGTAGGGGAGACCATAGAAGTGAGAGGATCCTATGGAGCTTTTTGTATTTAACAACAATCAATGGGTTTTATGGAAAATCATTGAGCAAAATGTGAGCTGCAAGCTCACTACCCCATACTGATGTTATTTATAACCTTAGTCTTTAACTGCAGGAAAAGTACACTTCCGTTCTATGGGGAATACATTAAAAGTATAAAGAGCAGATAAAAAGACAGAGCATTTCATGGATCACCAAGAACGAAATCCACTTAAATGAGCTTAGAGTTGGTTTCTTGGCTTTCACTGATGGAGAAGGACTATAAGGCATTGCCCAAGAGGAAAAAGCTGTTACCTAAGTGTGTTTGTTACCTCATGCATAAACATGGGATTACTTTAACACACATACATGCATATAAGGCGTTTGCTTCTACTTTAACTCTGTCAAGACTGTATTATGATTTCTTATGATTAGGACAGATTTCTGCTTCTGTTTTGCATGCAGGGGTTTGTCTGTTTTTTAGTAAACATTTGGGTGATAAAAGATGAATAGCTGCTGGTTTGCAAGATAGCAGGAAGGCTATTTTTTCCCCTTCTGTGTTGCCTAGGTAAATTATCATTAACATCCTCTATGTGAAGTGCTAACCACAGTAATATAGGTTTTAACTTAGCAGGGATGCAGCCATGAAATATTTGTTCAGTAACCCTATCTGTAGAAAATGGCACAGTATGAAGAGGGTCAGCTGGTGCTTATCCAGCATCAGCAGGGTCTCCAGCTCATCTACAGAATTAAGTCTCAATGCCAAGAACATTGTTTCTCACTTGTTTAAAAGAGAAGGAGATAAAAATAAAAGACCAAAGTTACTCTAGGGTTACACAATAAGAACATTTAATCTGTCAGTTAATGTTACTGGCTAATTTAAATCTCAGATTAAATAATAAACTGTAAAGACAGGAAACTCAAACACAAGCATGCTCCTCGCAATAAGCTGAATAATTATTAAGAACAAAGGGAGGAGAGGAGAGTTTATGATGTAACTTGTTACCTGCAGATGGCAGACTGGCTATAGGCTGGGCCTTCGGTGGCGCTTAGGGCTTGGCCAACTTGAGTCTGTGTCAAGCCAAGGGAAAGGCGCCGGATTTTAAAGGCTTTGGCAAATTCTCGGATTTCTTCCAGGTTAACCCCATCGACCTCTCCAGTGGCTGTTTGAGGATCTGTTGAGATATTTTTTTAATCATGTCAGTTCTTTGCATCACATATCAGTGGGATAGGCTTACACCAGCTTTCATTGTCAAGATGAAATATGTTTTTAATACTTATCCCTTTCTCTTCTTCCCCAAACAGAAACAGACTTGCCCTGTCAGGTGTGTTATGAAGCATGTTCAGATTGCTAAAATGCTAACTAGGCTGCGTTGTTTGCAGGTGCTGGTGGAAGTTTTTCAAGAACGCGCTGTAACTGAACTTCTGAAAATGGCCAGCTCACCTCAGAGTGAGGGAGTTCCTGGGCTCTTCACTGCCAGTTAAACCTTGCAAAATCTTCCCTGGCTTGAGGAGTCATGTTCCCTGTTTTCCCTTCTTATCACACAGAAAAAGAAGGCTGGTGTTAATATATTTATTTCCAGTTTGTGGGGAGGGCTTAAATATATGTTATGAACTGCTTGGATTTTTAACTTGAAATCAAGACTTTCTACCTTATCTAAAATTAATGACAAATAAGGAGTTTCACAACCTTTTCTTCCCTTTTCCACAATACCCAACACAAACTGCCAACTGAACATCCAAAATAACCGAGCAAATGAACAAACCAAATCAAAATGCTGCCTTTAAAACCCACTTGGTTTAAAAATCATCTTTTAAAATATACCCTTCTGAGAAGCAGCCTTTCAAGCTTTTCATTCTGCCTCCCATCAGCTTGATAATCAAGGAGCAGCAACATTGGATTTGGATGGTAATGCTGCACAGTTTTTTACTTTTACATTAGCCCCTCAGAAGATAATACTTATGATGCTGTGAGAATAAATCTGTCCTTCCTCTCTATAGCGGTTTACTGACACAGAAGCCTTTGTCCCTGAAAGGGCACATAATAAAGCATGTCTACCACAGGAAAGCTCCTTTGGAGCTGGATAACTCAGTCAATTTAGGACTTATCAAGGGAAATGACACAACAGCTGGAGAATGGAACTTTCTCCCCCCTCCCAAGCTACTGATCCCTGACTAAATGAAAGTGTTCACCAAGTCAGAGACAGCATGGGACTGGGACGGTGGAAGATTTCAAAGTGTTGTGCAATCCTGCATATAGTGAAGCCATTCTCCCGGTGAGACATCTTTATTGTTCTTCACCTCATTCCTCAGACTTCGAGGTGAAAAGTTTGCAGCGCAATAACCCCTCAATTTCTGTAAATGCAAGCAGTTGTCCAAGGGCAGCGCTAGACTACATTACTTATCTAAACCCTATATGAGTGGCTCCTGCTAGTATAGACATAGCTGAGGGTTCATCAGCATTACAGCAACAAAGCTTTTATTTTCAGGGGTTTATAAACCTGGTGTAAAATTTCCTTATGATGGAAATATCCTACAGAAAAAATCTTTTTGTCCAATAATAGACAGAGGGAAAAGGGTTTTCTGATATATAAATTCAGCCTATACATTTCTTGAGTGTAAGAAGCACACACAGTAATAGTATTTTTAAAAATCTTGTGTATGCAACCAGGGACCACAGGTAAACATGCACATAGGCTGAACCTAGTTTTGACAATGCTCCACACTCAGAATCATCTCTCCTGTTCTCACTGCTGTGCTTGAGCTCACCTATACACCCATGCACTCATTCAGTATAAGGCTAGGGTGCATATCATTTGCTTTAAGTAGTCAGTGCTATGACAGTGGCCTCTCAGATTTATAAAGTAATAACCTCCATAAAACACAAATAGTGCTATGAATACCACTCTATTAACATTAACATATAACAGCATAGGTCTGTTTTACTCTATTGCCATTAAAATACCATCAATACATAGTCTTGGACTCTGTGAACCTAATATATGCATGTACATAAATATATTCAAATAGATAATGTGCTCTGTTTTAGTACATTCTGAGCTACCAGAACAGTTGTGCATATAGTGCACTTCATATTTTAGATAGAGTGGCTTATCGAAGACAGTAAATAAACAGTTGCTTCTTAAATTGAGTGAATATTCCACGGAAGGTAGCCCAGTACCAACAGGAAAATAGAGAATACCAATTCTATTGAGTGGCTGGAATCTACAGTAAAAGCATTTCAAGACTCCAAGTTTACACTATTGCATGAGGAAACAATGGCTCTTGTGTCTATGAAACTATTGGGTGCTGGAGAAAGGTAAGAGAGTTGTCTGGGACCATTTCAGGGGATATGTGTGCATACCTCATAACAAAAAGGAAGACAGATAAAATTCCACCAGTTGTCCTGGTGGATGGTGAAGGTAGATGAGGAGAGCTGAAGAAATAAAATCCACAGGCTCTCCTGCACTGAGATCCCTTTTTTTCTACTGAAGGGAATACTTTTCCCAATTTTGAATTCTTCTGAAAATCCCACATGAGTTTGTTGGTGAGTGAAAATATGCTGTGATTTTAATAGTTAAGGGAAAGAGCTGCTACAGAGAAATCAGTGCACCCTGAAGGAGAAAGCAAATTTCTGTTGCACAGGGTTCTGCCACGGGAGGGATTACTGGGGGATGATTTCCCCAGTCAGACAGGAGGAGAAATAGCTGGCAGAGGAGGTCCAATGGAAAGTAAATTGGATAAGAAAGGCAGGACAAAACATTGATAATGGAAAATGCACTGGAGCTCAGGGGAAAAAAAGAAGAATAATTTGTTTATGGGAGGCATTTTAATTTTATAGTAACAGATGACAGTAAAATGAATTTGGAAGGAAGAAAGCAACTTCATGGAAACACAAGTCTCAGAACGAGGGGAAACTAGTGATTTCCACAAAGAGAACATATGGTGGAAAAGTTAAAGAAGTGAGCAGAGGGATGCATTTCAAAATAGGAAAATGAAATTAAAAAAGGGAGGAATAATGATGTAGAGTTGAAAGAAGAGACGACAAAGAAGACAAAAGAGAATAGAGACAGGATGAGGTAATATGAAGAAATCATACAGAAGGAACAGGAAGAGTAGAGAGGAACCTTGAATAGATTCATCTTGCTAAGGTAGAACTTATTTTTAAACATCCTTTATTTGGAAATAATCATATTTTTTTTTTGTCTTTAAAATAACTAGCACTTGTTGCTGGTTAGGGATGAAGGGGTGATGATGAGATAAAAGGGAAAAGCTATAAAGAAGACCACAGTCCGGGGGGAAAACAAGGACAGGAATTAAAAAAGAAAGGGAAATTAAAAACAAAAAGTAAGGAAATGCACCTTCTTAAAATTCAGACACATGTTAAAGAAAAAATACAAAATGATAAAGAAAAATTACTAGAATGAAAAGCAAAAGGAATAAAAACAAGGAACATGGAACACTAAAGTTATTAAAGACCAGTTCTTAATACTTTCTCATTGTACTTTAGTAATTTCTCTGATATGAGGCAACCTCTTGTAAAAGACTTACTCTCTTTACAGTCACTGTGCAAAAGCTTGCCCCAAATAATTATTTACTGAAGCTGTGTTGCTCCACGCACTTCGATTAACTAAACAAGCTGGCTGAATGTGCCTAGTTTTACATGAACTTTGCTATATTTGGTAACAATTTCTGGAATATGGAAAATCTCTGCCAAGGTACTCAACTCTAGGACCTCTGCTGGAGGTCTGGACTGCAGTTTTTGAAGGAATGAGGAAAAGGAAGCAATGATATTCCTGCCTCAGGAGGGATAAAGCAATCAGAGAAGGCCACAAGTTGTTTCTTGCTGTCCTCATGCCTATGAATTTTTTTCAGAACCACTGACCCATTGTCCGCCTCATCACACTAAAAGACTTTGAATGGACTTTTAGACACTGCTTTTAAATTGCAGGCCTGGTATACAAAGCTCTGCAGCCAGGGTGGGAGCTGTGAAGCTAAAAAGGCTTTGTTTAATTATGGGCCACAGCCTTGACTAAGAGGTGCTCCTGCCCTTTAGGGATCTGTGTCCAGAAGCTGAGCAGATTCCACAAAGAAGCAAAACAGGGATGACTTTCTGTCTATTTGTTTCCCCCTGTGCAGTCACAATTGTATGCAAATGGATTTTCGGTCACGTGAAGCAATTTTCAAATTCATGAAGATCATTTAATACTAATTGTCCGAAAAGTATCACTGCTTTATTAGCGACAGCAAAAAGCTATGAAGGATCCTGTCTGACTTTTCATGTTTGATTTTTCTTACTGAACTGATCATATTTTCCTCTTTCTTGTAGGCTCTTTCCACATTACACAGAAGAGCAGTAGGTAGCTCTTCTGTGCCCTGTAACACCATCACCATCACTGCGGCAGCTCGAGCAGGCTTAGGCAGGCAGCGTTAGCTCCAGTTTGTACTTGGTTTCGTGCTTTCAGGGACAGACATTATGGATCCTTGAGATGGCTGGTTTACTTCTGTCTGTGTGAGAACGCTATGTAAATGGCAGAAGTGAGTTGATCTGCCTCTCATGCTGCTCCTTCTGTTGGTCTTGAGTGGCTGGGCGAAACTGGAAGCATAAATTCAAAACAATTCCAGAAATTTTTATTTATGTATAATTATCTATTATGTTTTTTTTTTTTTCCAGAGATCCCAATCAATAACGTCTTCCTTTGGAATGCTCTTAAGACTCTGAATCCCAGTGAGTTAATGCTCAAGTGCAACACCTTCCTCAGTCTGATAGGATGAAAAGTCTCTTATGGTTGTGGCTCTGGCCTGCTTTGTGACAGGACAATAGTAAAGACAGAGAGACTGACTTGCTGCTCTTCTTGGTGATCATTTCCCATACTCCTATGATGGCTTCTAGGGAGTGTGGGAGTAGCATCAGCATGATTTGGATGCAGAGGGGGCAAAAATTAACCTTTAGTCTAAAGAAAAAGAAATGATGGAAGGAAAAAGCCAAATCTGAAGACTACTAAGGAGCATGGATTTGAGTCTGGAGTGGAGGGAGAGAGGGCCTGACTGCGCAGAAAGTAGTAATCACTGTGGTAGAGGAAAGAAAATAGGTAAAAAGTAGCACTAGTGATAAAATAATATAGAGGATGGAAACTACCTAATAATAAGACTGGTAACAGGGCACAGGTATGGTCTGGGGACAGCAACTGAATAAGAGCTGGAGAGGAAGTGAAAAGGCAAAAGAAGCTGGGCAATGATGGGCTGTGGTGAAAGAACTGCGGAGAAGGCTAGAGGGAAATGGAGGCAAAGGGAGCGTAGGTTGTGTGGAGAACAGTGAGAGGTAGTAATGGGACTGGGAAAGGATAAGCAGTGAATGGAGTCAAGCCTGAGAGTATCAAGTAAAAATTCTATGTTCATTTGTGTATCTCTCACTTGTGCCCAAATAGAGTCATAGAATCATAGAATCAACTGGGTTGGAAAAGAGCTCTGAGATCACCAAGTCCAACCCTTGATATATAGATATTCCTGTGCCTCATACTCCTCTGCTCTCAGCCAAATCCATAAGCACAGCATGTGTCTTATTCCTTTTAGAGCAGGACCAACAAGATGATAACAGAACTATCAGCTTTTCCATCCATCCACAGAAGGTCTCCTATTTCCAGTTATGAACATAAGCATTATCTCACCATATGACTGATTTACGTTACTATTTTCCTTTTCTAACAACCTTGAAATTTATCCAAGAAAAAAACAAGGGTAAAAGAACATCTTTAGAGCTGCAGAAATAAGCACTCAGAAGCTACAAAATTGTGGAGTTACAGCAGCCCACAACACAGTGTAGCATAGATTTTGAGCCCTGGACTACCAGTTTATTTTCACGTACTCTGTCCAATGCACAGGATGAATTGTCCTTCATTACAGTTGAACTGATTGATGTATTGCCTTTTTACTTGTTCAGTGTGTGGCCTCAGACCCCTATTAAAGCCCTTCACTAAAGACATCTCCTCTTGAGCTCTTCTGTTTTTTTTTAAATCTTAATTTATTTTATTGCATTTCTACAAGATGAGGGTCTTCCCCTTCTCATTCACAGAGAAGTGGACAGATATTAAGGGAAAAAGCATTTTTGGGTACCCAGTCTAGGTCAAGTAGGAAATGGTGTTTTAGACTGTCTTTAAATGGTTCTTGATACAGTTCCACAGTGAAAGTGCACTTAAAATTGCAACTGTGAGTACCAGGTTCTCCTGTAAATTAAAGTCCAGAGTCTCAAGCTGGATATTGAGGGAGCACTTGTGAAAAATCTCTTTTAAGTGATTTGCCTGCCATTGCACTGGAATTACACAGCAGACCGAAAGCTTTAGCTCTTTAGGCCACTATTGCCTGAGGCAAGACCATCCTTCACCCTTCTACAACTCCCTGCCTCAAATGTTATGCAAACTGGGGAACAGTTTAGTGAATCAGGTAAGGAACAAACCTTGGGACAACAGCCCACCTGCTACATTAGTAATTCTGATGCATCCCTAAGACAATTCCATTGGGAATGCACTGGAAGAAGGATGAGAAAAAAAATCACGATTGCATGATTTTAATCACAACAAAATCTTGTTATAATAAAATACATATTCTAAGAGGAATTGTGTACAATTGAACAAATAATTATTTTTCTAGCATCTCCTAAATTTTGATGGGCTTATTCTGCAAATTGAAAAGGGTTTCTTCCATGTTGCTTTAATTTTAAACAAGAATGTCCACAAGAGGAGCTATTCTGGACTAGCCATTGAAATATATCTTATTCCACATCAGCTATTTTAATCAATTTTACCACATGGACAAGGGGTAAACTTTATGTATTTTTAACATGAAGCCTCTTATCCTACAAGCATTTCTACGTAAGAAAATTTACTGACAGAGCAACTATAATATAAATATAACTATATAACTATAGTTATAACTATAATTATACCTGCAGCTATATGCAGATATTTTTATCACAGAATAAAAGTATTCACACTGGGAGTCATATCAGCATAGTTTTACCACTATAGCTCTACTAGATACTTCTCCATGTAAACAATCTCTGAAATAATCTAACCAAGATTTTTTCATATATTTTCTTGTATGACAGTTTCTCCAAGACCTTCATAAGCTTGTATCAATCACATATTTTACATTAACAATATGGCATGAGCAATAGTGTTTGTTTACTTGAAATATGTATATGAAGCATCACTGATAAAGGTCATCCAAATCACTTGGATTTTTGCAGATGTGCAAAAACTGTTAATGCTTCATATGTATACTCTCAACCCCTTGTTTTTGCTATGTAAAGACCAAAGTTAGGGCTGATAAGCTAATAGCAAAGACCCTGATCTATGTGATCTGTAAGAAAGGGCTGTTCAGGTCAGCTAACACTAAAACTCAGTTTCACTGCAGCATGCTTCTTTCTTCGCCTCCACATGTTCCAGTTCATTCTTGTTTAAACTGTGCAAGCTTTTCCTGGCCAGAAAAGTCTCTGCTCTAGATTTGTGTCGCACGAGGGTTTGTAAAATAGTTCACTAGATCAACTAAGCAAAAAAACAAGCAGCTTAACCAAAAGTAGGAGGATCTGTTTGCCCACCAAATTCTGAGAAATGTAATTCATTATATTGACTAATTCAAAAACTTCTACTTTCAAAAAAAATATAAACTACATTTCAGTTATAAGAATTGCCTTCATGAGTCAATTAATGGCTGCTACCATTTCTATGACCAGTTTTAGCATCTATTACAATTTCTCAAAGCATGTTTACCTTAAGCCCCATCCACAACAGCACTTAGTAGTTCTTACTAGTGAGAGTCACTCTACTTAGCAATATACAATCTACTATATTTAAAAAAACAAAAGGAGGGAAAGCAGATCAGGAAACTCAGCAGTGAGGAGGATAAAGAGAGGGGATAATTAAGGAGAGCCAAGGAGTAATACTTACTGCTGACTAACTGGCCAACACTCAAAGCTGAAGAGGAGGAGGATGAGGAGGAAGAAGAGGAAGCCTGACGCACTGGGCTTTGAGACATAGATGCTTGACTGTGAGCCAAATGCAGGAGATTGGATTGTGAGGCTGCTTGTCCCACTTGCGTCTGGGAGGGCTGATGGAGCTATATGTTAAAATGTAAAAATAGGTATTTAGAAAGTGAAACAGTAATAGAACACCTTCAGTGCACCATCTCACACATCTGCTTCTGGGGAACAAATCATGTAGGAGCACTAAACACCATGGGCTTTGTTTGGGTGACAGTGTTACAGCAGGAGCAATCTGAGCTCTTTTGAATGTTGTCTTTCAATTTTTACTCAGTTTAGCTGGATACTTAATCTAATTAGACGCTAAATACACTGTTTGAAATTGGTGATGAGAACTATGACATCCACAGCAGCATTCCGATTTATTAAATATATGAGCTTACCTTTTTTCTGCCTCATTAAATTAGACTTTTATTCCCTACATAGATTCTCATATAAATCAGAGATGTCCTTTCATACTGCAGGACCAGGGCCAAGAAGAGTGGGAATGGGGAAGAGGACATAAACTTGGGCAAAATCCCTTTCCTACGGGACTAATAATTTGTTTTATGACATCAGACCTAGCAAACAAACAAAAGTGATGAAAACTTATTTCTCAGTGGATGAATTATCCTTGACTAAAACTCACAGGGAAACTTCTGATCCCCACTCACATCAGGACTGTATCCAGTAAAACACACCTAAAAAGTCTAGTGAGTATGGTAAATGCAAACTGATCCACTGTGATACATGAATCAAATTGTCTAAAATTTTTTCTTGCAAATTTACAAGAGCATAGTCTTTGGTTGTTCACTAGGAGAAAAGAAAGAATCATTAATCCATTCTACCTATAATATGCTTTCATGTGAGATTGAAAACTAGGAACATTCTCTGGTACTGGTTTTCACATAAAACTCCCAGAAAATCCAAGGGCAGTCTCTCTACAGAATGAAGGTACACAATGGACCTTAAGGTTCTGAACTGGATTCTGGTAGTCCAGTAAAACCCTTTCAGAGCATAAGAATACAGTAATACAGTTCTGATGTACTCTGGTGACTGCTACTTGTTATACCTTTATTTTATGTTGATCCATGGTAGTGATAAAAAAAAATCATAAAAATATCCTAAAAGGCTTCACTTTTCAGCAATAGCTGTTACCTGCATTTTCTAAAAGGGGAAAAGATAATGGCCTATTTGGTCTTGCTTGAAGTCAGCAATTCAAATCTATTTCTTGAATGCTAAGGAGTATGAGTTTTCCTCTTTTGATATCTAACTGAACAAATTACTTTAGAAAAGGAGTTACATTCATTAGCAATGGTCAAATTATATGCATTATGCTCCCAGGACACAGAAATGACTGATGCTAAGTAGACAACAAATTGTATAGCACTGTAGATCAAGGTACCTGTTCACATTCAAGATGACACGTTTCTGTGGAATATGTATGAACTATTTTAATAACAGTATTCCTGTTACAGTCTGTTTAAGAATGGAAAAATTACAACTTCTTTTTCTGTCTTCCACGTGGAATGATGAAACAGAAAATGAAGCAAGAAACTTTGATTTACCCTTTAATAATAAAGACAATTATTTATCTGGCCAGTTTTAGCCTATTCTGACTTCCTTAGGGATCAATAAACCAAAGCATTTTATTATCTCAAGGATTTTTTTTTTTTGATCAAGCACATTTTAAAAAATATAACTGGCACTTTATCAAGGGGATAATAGTTGAGAAGCTGATTGAAAGGCTTTCAGATTTCAGAGTCGTGCAAGCACTGGGCATCTTAAAAAAATTTCTCTAAGGACTGGACAATTCCCAACCCAGAATATCTACTTTTATAATATCTTCTCCTAGGGAAACATCCCACTAGGAGGGCTGGTCTCCTCTGAACACTGCAGAAATGGACTCTCTGCCCATCCATTATACCCACATCACATCCAGACTGCAGCTTTCAGAAACAAGCATGCATTTGGGGTCTGGGTCTGTTGTCTGAGAGAATCTCTGGCAACACTAAAGATTTCAGCCTAGGCGAGGGAAGATAAGTACTGTATTTAGATGAGTTAGATGCTTTCACACTATGTGGAACAGTCTTAAAGATGTTAGTACTTATCTATGAGGATGGAGGAGCAAATGCAGCAGCTATCTTTAAAGAGAAAGATCTGCAAAATTATAGTCCAGTCAACTAAACTTCAGCCGTAGAAAAGTACTGAAAAAATAATCAAACAATTTGTAAGCACCCACAAGAAAACAAGGCAGCAACGGACAACATGGATTGTTAGGAACAAACTGTGTCAAACCAATCTGATCTCCGTCTAAGACAGGGTAATTGGCCTTGCAGACAGGGAAAAAGCAGTAGGTGGTTTGACTTTACAAGTGTCTCGACACTCCCTCGTGTGACATTCTTTAAAACCTAAGGAAACATAGTTTAGGTGAAATTGCTGCAGAATGAATGCGAAAGTAGCTGGAAAACAAAACTAGGAGAGGATAGATATCTGTGGAAACGGAAATGTGCATGCAGGGTGCTTCTGTCCTTATTCTGCACTAAACATCTTCTTAATGACCTGCGTGATGGAGCAGAGAATATCATCAGTAAATTTACATGCTGATAATATGCTGGGAGGGAATTTTGAGAGGCTGGATGCAAGGATTAGGAATCAAAATGTTCCTGTCAGTTTGAACGTGCCAGCTGCAATCTTGGGGTCTTATAAAAGTGAAGTAAAGGCAGTTCCCATACCAAGGTGAGGGAGTGGGAGTGGTGTTTGCAGTGCATGTGAAGTGCATCTTTTCTACTAAGCACTGGAGAGACCTCTGCAGAGGGGAGTGCCATGTCCACAGCTAGGTGCTGGACTTCAGAACAATCTAGACCAGCCAGAGGAGAATAATTAGAGTGGCTGAATGCCTGGGAGTTTCCTGAGGCTTATGAAGACACCTGGCATGAACTGGCCACGTTAAATCTAAAGAAGGGAAGACCGAGTGGAATATGATGCCTGCTTTGAATACAGGTAGAGCTAATGAAAAGAGAAGATAATTATTCTGTCTTACATTTTATACTGGAGAGAATGAGACATAGTAACCCAGAAAGTTCGAATTAGTTTCTGGGAAAAGCTGCCTAACATGGCAATGAAGCACTGGCAGAGATTGCTGGTGGAATCTGTGGATTTCTATGAGAACACTTAAGAGCAAATTAGCTGAAAGTAGTTACTCCACCTGAGAGCAACAGAGTGGACTGGATAATCTCTTGAACCTTGACCTTCCTCCCATAATTTTTTTATTACTCTAAACAATTTCCCATCAGTATTACTCAGGCAGATGGCAAATCCAGCATTTTCCAGCCATGCTACACATAAAGTCCCTGAACACTTGAACTGCTGAGCATGTGCGCAATAAATTTGAAGTTTCCAGGAAGCTCCAGAATGAGAGGGCATTCTGCATTCTCCAGTTATGCATGCAAGGAATTCACACAAGCACAGCGTGATGGCTGAGTCTAGGAAATGCTTGATTTTCTGTAAACATATTGTACAATGCATTTGCAAACATATTTTTGAAATAACTGGGATACCCAGAAGCTTGGCAGTTTTCTTGTTGAAAGTCCAGACATTTTTAAACAAATATAGAAATTCGCAAAATATAGCTGGGCAAAAAGGAATATGGCTAGTATTCCTACACAGTAACCTTAGGTGCAAAAGCAATATATAAGGGATATTTACAGATTGTTGGTTTATGACTCACTGCTTGTGAGGGAGAAGCAAGCAATTGGGTTGAAGAGGCTGAGGAGTCACCTTAAGGCTTGACCAGAGACTGAGGGAGGATTCCATTTCTAACTCCCTACATAATTTCCAGCACCCCCTCTGATTTACAGACATGATGGTTAAGCTGTAAATGTCCTGCTTAAAGAACAATGATAGTTATCTATGTCATGAAATTGCATTAAAATACTCTCTCTCTTTTCATCCACTATAATTTCCACTCCAGAAATAGCCTTAAGGAGAGACAACGATTAGATTATGAATTAGATTCTAGATGACAGAATCAATTTGAACTTGCAATAGCTGACTTTTCCCAATTTTGGACACGTACATATGATATGAATTATATTTATGACTGTTGTGCATTTTCCATCCAAAGACAGAAGGAGGCACAGAAATTACAGAAGCAGTTGCTGTAAGTGCCATTCTGTGTAGGTGCATATAGTAGACATGCCAGAATGATGACTGTATGCAACACTGATCAGTATCTGGCAGGAAAGTGTGTATGCACAATGCAGCTTGAGGAATGAGGTGAATATGAGAAGAGTAAAGTGCATCATAATACTTTATAAGAATAAACTGAAAACTGCAAAGGGCCTGATTCTTATTTCCTTTACATCAGTTTTGCATGCTGCTGTCAACAGGGAAGGTAGTATTGACTGATAATTGCAGAGACAAAGAGTGAATTAGGTCTGTAAGACTGAATTTTGGTTTTAAGTCATGTATGTAGGATATTCCTGTGTCTGGGATGCTTGACTGGAGTTCTGTATTAAAGGTCTTAAAAGATCAGGGATATTGTTCCCTGCATGCAGAAAATGGCATATTAGTGATAGAGTAACAAGGTATTTTACATAAGATAAGGAAAGAGAAAGAAACTAAGGGGAAATAGAGAAAACTTTTTGCCCTGTATCACAACAGAACTGCTACTTGGTTTTACAGAGAATCTGGACAAACAGCAAGGGCAAAATAAGGACTTAACGGAAAGGAGAAGAAAGTAATGAGCTTAAATTGCAGTGAGGGAGACTAGGATCAGGCATCCTTTTGAATGCTAAGGAGAATGGCCTAGGTTGCCTAGGGATGCCAGAGAACCTCCTCAACGAAGATTTTTAAGAACAGGTTAGACAAACATCTGTCAAGAATGATATAGGGACAGTTGATCCTGCCTAGGGGGAGCAGATGGACTAGATGACCTCTTCAGGTCCTTTCCAGTCCTATTTTTCTATGATTCAGTGAAAAGGAAATTTGAGAGATGAGGAAACACAACAGATTAGAGAAGACAAAGGTGAAAAAGACAAGTATAACAAAAAGAGCAGAAGAGATTAAACTAAGAGGAGTGGTACAAAGAGCAAGAAATACATTTTAAACATCCTCTTTATGATATAAATAACTATTTTCATTTTTTTCCAATATCAGATAGTTCTTCCTGGGAAATATGGACATCGGCTCTTGTAAAGATTAAAGTCCATGGAAGGTGATGAAAAATAAATATCTTTATATAAAAAGACATTCCCAAACACTTGGAAATTCCATGATAATGCCTTTCAGAAGTAGTGGTTTAAGTGTTTTTATGCTTCCATTTTTCCTGTAAATGGAGTCCTGTTTATACTTACTAAAACATTCCCTAAAATGTCATACATTTTAGGGTGAGAAAGAGTGGTGGTGTGCTGAGGCCACTGCACTGGTGTGCTGGGTTGAGAGCAGCACCATGGCAGTTGAAGTCTGTCTTCAAACCTACTCATATTGCATGATCAGGTATGGGCTTCCAAGACATTTCCTTAAGCTTCCAGCAAACGGAGAGGACAAGTTAATACACATATCCACACCCTTCATGCCAAATGACTTTCACAGTCAACTCTGCTAGAATATTTCACAGATTCTGCACCCCATCACCCTAATTTTGCTTACTCAAATAAATTCAAGTAAGTGAATATAGGAATCTGAATACAAAAGCTATCTGATACTTAATGAGCATCTTTTCTCTCACGATAGTATAATACAGTATAGTACATATAGTATAAAAGGTGTGTATCCACACTGCTTAGACCAATAGAATAGGTATATTTGGAAACTAGCATTAAAAACATCTTCAGGTTCAGACAGGCTGTGCTCGTACTCAGCTCAAAATGAAGACCCCAGCAAAGAAGTACTGGTGTGCTGTAGGCATAACTGGGGGTAGGACTTTGACAGCATCTGCTGAAGTTCTGTCAAAGCCTTCCTATGGAATCACAACTAGCTTCAAAAGAACACTGAAGGTCTTTCAACTTGCTAAATGAGGTTGAGGATACAGCCAGAGTTCTTCAGGAGGTACCATTTCATATGCAAATCAGGGGCATCAGTCATCTTTTTGACCCAATTCAGGAAGGATATAATGTCATTATAACAGGAATATTAGTGCCAATACATCAATAATGAATTATAAAATAATTATTAATAATGTTAATTAATAATGAAAAGATTATATTACTATTACCTTAACGGTCTTAAATGTGTAAGTGCATAATTCAAAGGTAATACTAATATTCCTGTAGTGAGCAGTGTTTTACTCTTCTATGCCTCAGTTGCTTAGTATAACAGGTAGTATAGTGGTATCTTCCTATTCCCATTGCTTTCATGCAGTTATTGATTTTTTTGAGATTTCCTTCTCTGACAAGTGCTGATGCCACAAAGAAAACTGGTCAGGAAGAGATGTAAGTTACAATTCAAGTGTTATGCTATGGCATGGAAAATCTGATTCAGTCCTTTGTACTAGTAAATAGTTTAGTAATCTTGACTTTCAAAAATCTAAAATGGCAAGCCCAGCTACTAATTTATCCATGGATGAAATAGAATTATGTAATAATGATGGTAAAGGAAAAGAGAAAGGAGCAAGAAAAATTGTCACTCTCATCACTGAAAGTCATATAAAAACCAAAACAAAACCAAAACAAAACCAAAGTTGGATTGAGAAAGCACACTTTAGTGACTATATTGAAACACAAAGGAAGAAGAGTGCATTTCTCATAAAACAAGACAGCATCAAAGCTCTGAGAGCATTGCAGAGAGAAAATGACTGAGAGCTGGTTGGATTTTAATGGGAGAGGATTGCAAGGTATTGCATGGCCTTGTGTTAACAAGATGGTAAGGGTGCATGTGGCAGATTGAGACTGCAGAAAGAGAATGTCTAGCATGAAAGCAGATGCACAAGAATCACCACAGGCCCACCTAAGAGGTAGCTGTGTCTTTTCAACTGTTGATCTGGAGCATGATAGCCAATGACAACAAGGATGGGGAACTGACTATGTAAGAAAACGCTGCCTCGTAGCTTGTTTCACTGTGTTAGAGCTGGCAGAAGCCCAAAGCTGGTTGTGCTGTAAGACACAATGAAATATGAAATCTTCTGGCAGGCAGTGTAGATAAAACAAGACTGAGGACAACTGGGACTACAGACCTGATTTAATGAGGCTAGTATGTAGAAGGAAAGAGCCAGGCAACAGTGAGAAGGGAACCTGCTTTATGAGGTACACTGCAGAACAACAGAATGTGTAGAAGGTGCTTCTGTATGGGCAAACAAATAGTTATGAAAACACAAATTAGTGGGAAAGCTGCTTAGGGAATTTGTTTGGATGTGTTTTGAACCCCAGTAATCACTGGCAGCTGGATTCTTCTTACCTAATTTCACTCACCTAAGAGTTAACTGATGATCTAAAATAGCTATCCTAGCCCCCTCTCATGTCAATGGAGACAATAGATACCTTAAGATATCTATGAGAGATTCAACGTATCTAAAATTATTCTATTTTGACAGCTTGAGTTGCCCACTGGACATGCATATGTCTCCTTGTCTATGTCTACACAGGAAATCCAGTTAACTAGCTTACACCAGATAGATAACTACTTTAAGTCAAGCAAGGTGCATCCTTTCCTAAATTTTGTAGAACTGCAATTTCAAGTTCTTCTGTCGGCTCTGCTGTGTTAACATTGTGTTGTTAAAGTTAAGAAAGAATACCTTGAATCAAAATTTTCAAATCTGATAGTCAGTGGCAATGCTAACAAGTTGTTACAACAAGCTCATCTGTTCTTGAAAACAATGTGCATTTAGCCATACAACCTTCATTTTGACAAATTCCTCTTCAGAGGCATGGAGGATGTGCAGAAACTAAGGTTACAATGTACTCTTCTATTATGGTACACAAACAGCTTATAAAGCAAGAAACATAAAATTAGGGAATAAATCGTCCCTTTTCAAGAAAGGAGAGTACAAGCAAAGAACAAAGGATTTACACCTAATTTTTAAATGGTTTTAGCAACAAGCAAGAAAATACAGTGAACAATGGTGAAGTTGAATCAGCAGGAAGAATACATGAATCTCTTCAGTTAGTACAGAATACCATGAAAAACTTACAGGTCCTGTTTACAACATGCCAGGGGAGCATTACAACAGATGAAATACAGAGTAGATCATTGCAAAGTGACTCACATCGAAAGGAACCATTTTAGTGACACACACGATAACAATTGGGGAAGCAAAGGCGTATTATGGTGGATACATCTGCTTATTGAAAAAAACTGCTCAGTGAACAGAGAGAGAAAAAAAGCAGGATGTTAGACTGTATTGAGATAAAGAAAGAAAATATGCTGAAAATATTATAATGTTATTATGTAGAACAGTGATGAATCCTTGCTGTGACCATGGCATGAAGTTCTGAGCAAAAAATCTTGAAGAGATCAATGTGGAAATTGAAATGTTTGGTAGATGGGCAGTAAAAAGTATTAAAGGCAAAGAAAAACTTGTTTATGAACAGAGATAAAAAGGATACAGACTAAAACAGGAGTGCAAACAGCTGTCTGCTTTAGAGAGCCATTGCAATTTCTAGGAGAATTCTTGGTATGTGCACAGACACTGCTTCTTAGACTAGCAAAATCTTGAAAAATAGTAAAAAATCTGAAGATTTACCTACTCAGTGTAATTTGAAGAGGAACAATCCCTACTGTAAGTAGTTTAAAGAACATAAATCAAAACCTTCTATTTATACTTAAAGACAAGAGGAATGGGACTACAATGGACTTGCTTGTGTACATTAAAAAGCAACCTATTTATAGCACAGAAAAAGAAGTACCACTTTACGCTACATGTAAGTAATCTATGAACTCATTTCCATGAGGAGACATTGAGGTTTTAGTCTGTCAAGTTTGAAAAAGTTGTATGAATAAATAACACATGTAGTCTACCTAAGTAAAGCTGACTAAAACCAATACCTGAGACATTTAAGTCTTCAGTCATCAGGCAAAAAGTAAGCACTAGCACGCATTACTTAGCAACTGGAGCAGTTTACAAAGGTTCAATTACTGTGACTCAGCTAACAAGCAGCAGCTTACTATCATTGCTTGCAATCTCCTCTTTTTCTCTTGCAGTACTTAGTTTCCAAGGAAGTCACAAGTTGAAAGTTAAACTAGGATCATCTGTAACTGGAACATTTTTACTACATTATTTATTTCCTGCATTTGTTTCTCCATGACATTCTAAAAACTTTCCTCAAACTCGTGTTGTACTCTTTCCCCATTCTGAAGCTTCTTTCATCAAGTTACAAGACACCAAATGCCATGTGACACCATTTTCAAAAATATTTTGAATTCCTGCTGAGCCCTCTGGGTTTAAACACTCACTCAATTCTTCTGAAAATGAGATTTTAAAATGTATGTCTAAATATGCTATCATTAGCCAAACACTGCAGTTAGGCTAAATCTTTACCCAGGCAATAAAATAAATTCAGTGTCTCCTTAAACTTTGTGTAAATCTATTCCCTTTTCAAGCGATACGACAGCTTGTATAGTAGTAGCTCAATTGCTTTTCACTGTTAATCAGCATTATTCCTAAGGGAAATCTAGGTCTCGTACCTCTTTTCTGCTCCCACTGAAACTCACGGCAAAATTTCCTCTGACTTCCTCCCGTAAAACCAGAAGAGCCAGTAGAGGGAGCACAAATACGTACATTCTGTGGTTCCTATACAAATAATAACATGTACTATTTTTTCATATAGTGTTTGCACTACTTTTTTTTTTTTTTTTTTTTCCCCCTCCCCAGTCGATAATACCATCTTGATCAAGCTCCAAGAGAACCTGATCCAAGGTAAGGAGACCACGTTATTTAGTGGCCCCTCCTGCAACGCCTGGGACCTCAGGACCCAGTGTAATAGGCAGAGGGTGAACCCAGTGAAACAGGCATTGGCAAAACCAATGTTTTCTACCTCCACAGCACTGCTGGGCAGACCAGCTTAATGGGGAGTACCTTTGGCTCTTGTGGACATAACCAATTCTCTGCAGACTGATGACTGCTGCCAGCTGGTTGTTGAGCGGGAGTGCAGAGGTTGGGTGAATTAGTACAATACAGCATGATATGGCTAAACAGAGCTTTCTGCCTTGCACCCCTGCTCAGTCAGCAAACTGCAGCTTTCAGCAGTTTGTCCCTTTATCTGAGCCCAGTGCCACGAGCTGTGCAGAAAATGGTCACACCTCTGTCCCCTCTCTGCCCACCGACACTACTGTGGGCAGTAGTGTCTACTGCTGACACCAGGCAGACATTGCCTGGAAGAAGTTGCTTGGTTGCAGGAGGTGAAGCAACTCAGAAGGTGAGTTGCTCTGCAAGTGAGAATGTTTCAGGGAATAAGACAGCTCTTCTATCCTCCTCTTTACTTCTGAATTGTATGTGTTTCAAATGGGATCTCAGGATTGCTATGATTTTTGAGAGTTTCCCTTGTAAAGGAGGGAAAGATCTAATGTCTTCAGGGGACTGACTCAGAAAGAAATACCCCACCTCACACACCCCCAGGAAACCACATGTAAACTACTGAGTTTCTTATTCCATTGTCAAGCTTTCCTGTGTGGAGAACCCAAAGCCTGCCCTCCCATCCATCCTACTTTGTTTGAAACCACATATATGCAACGATTGCAAAATCACTTGTCAGTAGTGTAAGTATGCTGCTATTAAAGAAAATAGAGTTAGATAAATGACAAGTGCTTTGGAAAGTGCCTCTGCTAGATACCACGTAGGAAAAGATGGGAAAAAAAGCATGTAACCATTTGGATGTGGAACATTTTCAAAACAAACAAAAAGTCACCTTACAGATCCATTGGTTCTCTACTTCTAAATTTGAAAAAAAAAATTTAAAAAAAGATAAAATCATTGGAGTTTGGAGTTAGGGGTGGCCTGGGATTTTCAACAGCATGCAAGAAGCCATTACCTATGCTTACAGGTGTAGGCAGGACTGGCAATAAAGTACTACCAGCAATAGAGATGCTAAGATGAACATTTAGGTGACGGACACTTTTATAAGTACCTCTTCAGTAATCACTTTCCATCCTCAGTTTTGTCTCTTTCAGAGAAAAATGCGGGACTACAATTCCTTGCTCTACAGATGTAGGCAAAACTAATGAACTTGACTCTAGAATACTCTAAAAAGAACAACAGAAATCTTTTGGGTCAGTGTGGTCACTGGAGCCATCCTTAACTCTGTGAACTACCTGCTGCCTTACATGGTGCTACATGGAGTAATAATTTACTTAAAATACTTTCTGTCTATGCAAATATATACAATCATATCTGATTTTTCAGTGAGGAGGACTAACAAGATTTTATATTTTTCTTTTCTTTCTTTGGGTGTTCCAAATCATTTCAAGCCCAAGTCTACTAGGTGACCACTAACTATGGTACTGAACTTCATAGGCCAGATGGGTCTCCCTGTCTCATAATCCTATTACGCTGCAGAAAATATCTCAGATGGCCCTATATTGACCTTGAAAAGAAAAGAATAACTGGATAATCCTTGAACGTGTAAGTAAGTTATGTAATATGACATTATTAATAACTACATATATAGTATGCAGTAATACACTAGAAATTAATTGTTGTTATTAAAGATAGTAAAGAAGTGGGCATTTTTAGAAAGGCCATGAGAGTGTCCTTGACAAGTAGATTTCCGTGTGTCCATTTTGATTATCATTCAGGCTACAGACACGTTACCTGCTGGCCTGGTTTGAGCGGCGATAGTGTTATTCCCTGGGTATTGATCACTGGGAGTATCTGGTTGCCGATGACAGTAGCGATGATTTGACCCTGGGCATTGGTCAGTAACTGTGGAGTTATCGGCTGCACCTGAAGTCCCTGAGCTCCACTTGCCGCCTGGCTGGAGGGGACTGGATTAGGCATCAGTGGGATTGTTCCAATAATCTGGAAAAAACAACATAGGGAAAATGCACACTTGCCACATATACTTGCCACATGTGATTACCTATATTATGTATGTTAAATCAAACTTAGGTGAAATAAACACAGAGAGACAGGTAAGACAGGCTGAGAGTGGGGAAACAACCATTCCTTTACTGGGGTGATGAGGGCTTTCAAACTCATTTGTCATGTCACATATCACCTGTATGTTTTGCCACCGTCCACTGTCACCTGCAACAATCTGCCATGGCTGAGAACGTATGAATCAAATGCTGGGCCAAGCTTGAGGCCCTGCATCACGGTTTGTTCCCACCTCACATTTTAACACAGAGTGAAATAGATACAGATATCAGTCTTTTTATCCTTCTTTCTACAACTCATACGTACAATGGTACTAACTGTGTAATGCTTGTGTAATTTTCCTTGACTTACTGATACCTAGTACTCTAGATGACCACCCATTACTCCCACGTGATCTCAGGAAGAAACAAAGGGATACTGGTACCTTTCAGGACATGCCTTATTAAGATACATTCATAAAAATGCAGGCAGTTTTGGATGACAACTATGAAGTACAACACAACAGGAGGGCTGATGTTAGATAAAATATATTAGCTAACATTTCTGGGGCAAGTACTTGCAGAAAGAGACACTTGTGACATCTCAGACTTGAGAATACAGTGATTTCCTAAAATGTGAATGTGACTGTAAAACTAATATTAGGATGAGATGTCAAACAGATGTTGTAAGAAAGCTTGTCAGTCAATAAGCCGCTAGGCTGAAAAAAGGCATGCTGTTGGAAGATTTTTTTACAAGTATTAGAACATCTGAAACAAACTTCTGATAAAACTCGGGACTAAACCCAAACTTCTTTCTTTATTTTCAAACAGCAACATATGAATCTGGAGTCATAGGATTATTGCAACAGGTAAAGTAAAAATAAAGAAAAAAAAGAAAAAAAGAAAAACACATCTCTATTTCCTTCACCATATCTTCTCTCTCTCTATCATAGGCAGCCAGAAAACTTCTACCCTATTGTAAGGCTTACAGTCTTCTCTCTCCAAAAACCTTGCTTCCTCCTCTTTATCCTCAGCATCAACCACATTTTGACCCCCACTGGAATGATCCCAGTTGCCCTGTATCCCTTACCACATACATTGACTAGTATAGAGCTACTTGGTGCTTAGAAAGTGCAAAATTAGCTGTAAAATAACTGTTTAGTGAAAACATCAGTTAGCTTTGAGGACAGAATACTAAGTTACTTTGTGTAAGTGCAAAACTAGAGAAACAGCTCTGAATCTCTTGCTAAAGATATAAAATGGATACAGGTGTGAACTGTGTGGTGAAGAGTACCAGAGATCTCTGAGGATCTCTGCTTATTTAAGTCACCAAAGGTGAGATACAACAACCCCAGAAAATCCATCCTCAATGCAACGATATCCAAGCAACTCAGGCATAGCTGGAGGGGCAGGTGGGTCTCATCAGAGGACCACCCTCTTCCATTATTAGGCTAAGACATGACTTGCTCAAGTGACGGGGTCCTACTGAGTGACTTCTTCTTCAGCAGTCACACCCCTAGGTAGGCTCAACCATGAAGTACAGTTAAACCAGCTCCTGGAGCAAAAGAGTGCACTTGGTTAGCTATGGCAGGTCAGGTAACAAGTGGTAGGTGCTGAAGTCATCATCGGTTTACCACAATTGCCCACTTAGAAGTTAGCATGGAAAGATGAGAGAACCATAAAGAAAAGCAGGACAGCTATCCTGTGGGAGAACCTGATAAAATGGCAAGCCCAGCTACTAAGCTGTATTGTAAGAGCTGCATATATCAGACTGCTCAAAAAGAACGTAAAGATACCATTTAAGTTCTTCTTAATGCGTTGCTAAAAGGTAGGCAGATCAATAAAGATTATTATCCCCATTTTACAGAGCATGAAAGTGAAGCACGGTGGAGCATATTCAGAATTAGCCTTCTAAGCTGGAATTTCCTGTGTGTTTCTCTTTGCAGATCATAGTACTTAAATTTTGTTTTTTAAGGTGTCCCTATCTGAACAGAAGCTGTTCATGTGAGAAGATGGCTGTTCACTGAGGATAGAGGCATTTATTTACATCATTATCAGATTTCAAATTGTTTTCTAAAATCTAATTTCTAAAATTCAGCATGAATGAAATATATGATTGCAATGTTTCGCAACATGTAAATTTCTCCCAGTTTCTGTAACCTAACATATTTATAGGCCACAAATATATTCTCCTACTTTTAATATAATCTCACCAAACACAAGGAATAACCTTCTTAATTTCATCAGCAGAGACATAGCAAAGGCCTCCCCTTCCTTTGCCATGTCTGTAAAGGACACAACCTTGGAGTGTCATTACTTCAATGCAACTTTAACTATCAAGGTCCTAATCCCAGCAAAGTAAAAAATGCTGCGCTGGTGTTATCAGTAATAGAAATGTTTGCATTCACATTTAAAATGCATTTCTTGGACTGCAGTTGGACATTTCATAGAATGACAATGCTGAAGTGGACAGTTTGTAAGGTCAGAAGCAGAAGGCTATCTATACGTATTAATGTGTGTCACGCACCACAGTGTACATGGCATGCTGTACATGCACACAGCCAGAAATGGAGCAGGGAAAACACAGATGGGAGAAATGTTCCAGAAGGACAAATGAACAAATGCCCTCAGGGGTGTTACTGTAGAAACCAAGGGTAAATCCAAATGAGAAACAGCTCTTTCACTTTCTGAAAATTACTGAGATTTCAGAAGGTTTTATTCCATTTTATACCAAAATTAAGTAAAATCTTTCTGGTTACTCTTTATTGTATGCAGCTTTGATGTGGCTAAAATCAGATTCAGGTTTCCCCTTTTAAGTTCCCCCTTGTCCATATACCCTTTCCTAAATATCCTAATAGCTCATTAGTTCACATGTAAGGAGTACTGCAACTGGATCCCTTCCTCAAACCTTGTGTGACTTTCCTCATGCTGAGCCAGATCCTCCTTCCTTTTAATTTTGGTATGAAATTTAACCCTGGGCCTTGCTAATCTGTCCTCTTAAATTATTGTAAAAGTTGAAGACAATTTATGGGTTTGATACATTTAAATCTCGTCAAGAAATAAAACAAGGCCATGACACAGGCTTGAGGCACTGGTGTGCCACAGTAAAGACTGTTTAATTGCCAGTGATTTCCCTAGTTGGGAGGCATTGCTCCTTTCTAGGAAATGCTGCTATTTCAGATTATATTTAAGGACAATTCAGGAATAGCATGTGACAGGGACTCATCTCACAAGATACTTACAGAATCACACACTCACAGAAAAGTTTGAGTTGGAAGGGGCCTCTTGAAGACCATCTAGTTCAACTCCCCTGACATGGGCAGTGACATCTTCCACTACACTACATTGCATAAAGCCCGATCCAACCTGGTCTTGAACACTTTCAGGGATAAGACATCTATAACTTCTCTGAGACACAGCAGAACTGGCTTCTTACTCTGTCAGTGTTTGACCACAAACAATTCCACTTGTCAAAGACGTTCCTGAGGAAAAAAGTCCCACCCCCCTAGAAGCCCTCATCTACAAAAACATAATTAAAAACTTCAGGGTTTTTTTTTACACTATCCATGTGACTTTCACAATTCCTTGTATACATCATACAGCTGAAAGCAAGCCCTGTTCACAGACAAGTTGCAAAACAGGTGTTGTATGCAAAACAACAATCAGACAGTTTTGAAAGCCGAAGGGTTAATTCAAGGGACCCCCTTGTCAATGCTGCTCTGAGGGAGTCAGGCACAGTAATCTGCAGAGCACTGTTGATTAAAGTAAATGACACCAGGTTGTCTCTGCCTGAGGTAGAGGTTCTACACGCAGGTGCAAAATGCAGTGCAGGTGGAAATTGTACTGAGATATTTAATGTAAATTCAGACCTCAACTTTTTTACATGTACAGGGCCTGTTCAAGTGACAGAGTGTTACCAGAATTTTGGTGGAGTCAGATTTTCTCTTCAAGTATTCAGGATGTTTCTTTCATTTTTGTTTATGGATTAATAGATAGATCAATTGTATCTTGAGCTGCTTAGAAAGCAGCTTCTACAGAAAATAATTCAGGTTTTTTGTGTTTCCCAATATTGACTAAATTTTACAAGTCAATTGTTTCTAACTTCAAAAGAAGTTTCAGGTCTTCTTTAACAGCATCTAATATTTTCCATTGATTAATCTGTTGGTGTGATTTTAGCATTCTAGGATTTCAAGATATCAGAGATTGGGTTTCTCAGATCTTACAACTTGAATCTACCATTGCCAAGACAATGGAGAGGAAAAATATCAAACCCTCAGCATATCAATAATATCTGCAAATGTTACCCCCAATGGCAGTGTAATGTCCTAGCACTGATTAAATGATGTCTAGTCAGTATTGTACCTTTAAATGGATTTTTGCCTTGCTCAGCAAAGGCAAAATTCTTAAAAATGAATTAGAAACATCTGATCTCTCAAAAATGATCCCTTACACAAATTATCCTTAAGAAAAAACAACAAAATTAAATCCATTCTTATTCTTTCTTTGTATTTAATTGCCTTCGTGGTTTACTTTGCTGTAATATACAGGCTGAAACTGCAGGCAGCAGCTGAGTGACTGCTCATAACTTCTTTGGATAAATGTCTAATTGCACCATTTACAACGCAGATACAAAACCAGATTTTGCATAACTGTATGAGGGACTAATTGCTGATTTCCCAGTAGTGAGTCTTTTCTTGGGGCTCCTAATAAACCAATTGTGTTTTGACACTCGGTGAAGTTATTATGATACTCAAAAATGAAGCATACAACTGTTTTTTCTTAAGTTCTTCTCCCTCTTCTATCATCAGAAACAGGGATGATGCCTTGCTTCAGTGTTTTCCTAGCACAACCTTAGGAATATTACAAACTGTAGCCAACTGCCTTTATTTCTGCTCTGAAAAGGGTAAGTAAAATCAAAGACCAACTACACTGGCTTGTTTCTGTTGTCAACCAGGGCTGACATAAAGCAAATGTTGCCATTTCATCTGAAAAAATGTCTTCAATTATAAAAAGGAAAAGTTTTTTCAGTAGTATCAAAATGAACACCTCTCCAATTTTATCAGTCTTACAACCCTTTAAATATTGAAGGTTAATTACTCATTTTTTAACAACAGAAGAACAATATAAAAAGAAAATAGAAAAACAGGGGAAAAGTAAAAGAGGAAACAAAAAAACTCTTCAGCAAAATGAGACAAACCACCATAGACACAATAGGGTATTGGTGGATGAGAAGCTGGACATGATCCGGCAAAGTGTTCTTGCAGCCCAAAAGGCCAAACACATCCTGGCCTGTATCAGAAGAGATACTTATTTCACTCTGTTCTCATCAAGTCCCACTGCAGTGTTGCCTCCAGCTCTGGAGTTCTCAGCACTAGGAAGAGATTGACCTGTCAGAGCAGGTCCAGAAAAGGGCCTTGAATCAGGGGCTGGAGCGCCTTTACTATGAAGACAGGCTGAGAGAGCTGGGGTTGTTTGTTATGGAGAAGGTTCTGGGGAGAACTTACAACAGCCTTCCAGTACCTAAAGGGGGCTACAAGAATGCTAGAGAAGGACTTTTTACAAGGGCATGTAGGACAAAGGATCTGCGATAGGGCAGGGGGTAATGGCTTCAAACTGGGGAGGTTTAGATTAGATGTTAAGAAGAAATTCTTTACTGTGAGGATGGTGAAGCACTGGAACAGTTTGCCCAGAGAAATTGTGGATGCCCCATCCCTAGAAGTGTTCAAGGCCATGTTGGATGGGGCTTTGGTCTAGTAGAAGGTATCCCTGTCCATGGCAGGGACACTGGAACTAATGACCTTGAAGGTCCTTTCCAACCCAAACCATTCTATGATTCTATAATTTTCTACAGTTTTGCAAACTATCAGAAGCTGCTTCTGTTGAGAGATATGTTCCTTCTTGTATGGTATCAGTATGAGTTACTTTAAGGAGATAATCTAAGAAGAAAATGACAGAGGTAAAGGTAGGATAATGAGAATCTGTACAGGATTCTTTAGCTTCTGTGCAGCTGCCCCTTTCTTAATCACACACATATTTGTAAATACATACACTACCTATATAAATTATAAACACATAGATATATACATTTCAAAATATATGATTTATTATATTTATATCAAGAAACCCAGCTATTTATATGCACTATACTGCATATATGCAATATGCTGCAAATCTACACACTGAAAAATTGGAATCATGAATACAAGCAATACAATTTGCAGACTTCTTCTGAAAGTAATGCTATTCCATCTCATTCTTTCAAGTAATGACAACATGATTCTTCAGCTGATACAGGATAAGACCAAGGCTGCCTGTGTCTTTCAAATTAGTAGTAGTATCAATTCATGCAAATCGTGCAAATTCCTTTGTTGCATTGTATTTCCTGATGAGAACTCAAAAAGAAGAGAAAACAAGATGCTATTATGAGAACCAGGTGTTGAATAGTGACACTAGAAATAGGCACCTATGAAACTGTACTCCTGAGTCACCATTTCATGCAAGGAATTTTAATTTCCAAGGTTAAGTATTGGTCATATATCATAAAACATATTGGATAGTTTATTGTTTGTAAGTATCATAGTGGAACTTTAAGTCCAGCATTCTGCCTGACTTTCTCAGGGTTTTATTTTTAGAAAATAATGTTTGTATGCTAACATCAAACTATAAAGGAACTTATTTGTCATGACTGTAGGAATTATGTGGTGAAATTTTCCTCAAGCAAACGTTATTATGTTCTGGTAGCAGGGGCATGTGTACAGTCATAAAAAAGAATGCATTTTTTATCAAACATTGTGAATAACACAACATTTTATCATTAGAAAAATCTAAAGATATATAATTATAAAATTAAAGATTAAAAATTATGTTGATTGTCTGCTGAACTGTTCTTTCTAAACAATCTACTTATCAGATTTAGCTTCCTTTTAAAAAATGAGAATTAAATCAGGCCTAAGGACCCTAAGAGGTCATAGTTCTCTGAGTTGAGTAAAGCAACTGCTGGTTTAATTAGATTTACTGGTCCCAAGCATTTCTGAAAATCAGCTAGCGAGATTCTTATGAAAGTATTCCTTATGTAAAATTATTTGATGGATGTCTAGTATAAAATATTTTAGCAATATTTTTGTTATGACAACAGATCCATGATATGTTATGACAAAACAGCCAATATTATCATAACATATTTGTTATGACAAAATAGCCATAATTTCTGATAATGTTTGATGATCACAGAAAGAAGTCACAAATTACAGTTTTTAGCATTTTACTGCTTGTCTCCCAAACCACAAATGGCTTTCCTGATTGCTGTGGAGATCCTTGTAGAGTGTATACAAGCAAGCACACTTTTGTATGTGTGATCTTGGTTTTTTTGTAAATCCTCTTGACAACATAAAGTAATGGTATTCATTTTATCAGGATTTGAATACAAAGCAACTGGACCAACAGCATGAATTTCTAGAATTAATTACAATGAAAATGCTTTGGTAAATATACATTTACCTCTATATTCTTTTCATGCGGACTGAGATTTTCATGGTTGTCTACAGAAGTTATTTGGCCTCTCTGAGGATTTCAATATCAGCTAAGTATCAAGAATCTCAGAGACAAGAAATCCCTGCTCTGAAATAAAATTTCTCAACCTTTTCAAGTTGTCTATATGGGCTGCATACGCAAACCCTACCATTAATTTGTATCTTTGGATTACAAACAATTTAGAAGAAGGATTGTTTCTTCTGGGAGATAACTTTATTTACTACTACTTCTCATAGCAGAAAGAGTGGACTTGCTTTCAGCAGTATCAGAATCTAACATACTGGGCATACAGAACGAGAAAATGAAGGCATTCCTAAGCTTCACAATACACTTCTGGTCCAGGCCTTAGAGTGTTTTTCTACAATTCTACCTTTAAAAGAAGACTAAACACGCTAATGGAATTCTAGAGGTATTGATATGAAATGGGATAATAGGGTTGGGTATGTGTAAACATCATGCTAAGTGTAAGAGATATGATACAGCTACATTAAAATCTACATTCACTATGCATCTACTTCTAAAATCTATAAAATTTAAAAAAAATCCAAAAAAGTTCTGAGGTGTCAGTGCCATGCTGAGCTATTGAAGGCTAACTTGGGAAACAAATTGCCCTTTCTCAACAAGCCTAATTAGGCCCAGCACAATGTGTGCCAATGTGATTAGGTTGCTTCCATGCTATGGTGTCATTATCAGCTTGTTGGACCCTAGCTTTGCTAGGTGGTGTTGTATGGCACTGTACTGGCCCACTACAGAGATACTGTCTGGAGGTCAGGAGCCAGAGTGACACAGGTTTTAGTAACTGTTCTATGATCCTATGGTTTTAAAATAAGAGCTGCTATTGAGACACAACCTTGCATAGATATGAGCAAGATAGTGTCCTCTACTGCCACAACAGTTCTCACTGAAATAGTTTGGGTTCCATTTTTCAAGTTTTAATATTACTCTTCTTAAAAAGGGATGTGGCACACTACTGCCAACGTCTGCATCTGGGTGAGCAGGAGTATTTCTGGTACCTTACTAAACCTGGTTCTTTCCCTTGATTGCTCCTTTCGACTTGTTTTGCATAGACAAGCAGCTCAAATAAGGAGAAGGCATGCCCTTAACTGCCTCCAGGAGGTAGTCACCGCTGTCACTTCTTCATCTTGTGATGCCATTCCTGAGAAAGTTATTCTACCAGAAGTATTATAGTCTTGTGAATGTATGTTAAATTTGGCATCCTCAAATAGTTATTTTTCTTTTTCATTTTCATTGATGAAATTGCCTGAGAAAACAGAAGTGTATTTTGGAAAAACAACTTTGAAGGCCTAACGATGAGGTTTTTTCTACTGGTGACTTTTCTGTTTAGAATACCAACGAATGTTTTCTTAGATACTTCTCCGTGAGAAACTGGACTGAAATCACTAACCATCAAATAATCTTCAGATGCAATCTTCAGGACCTGAGTTCTTGAATTAGATTACAGGTCAAAGAATTTCTAGGTCATTAATATATTCTTGAATAATCTACTCTCATCTTCTCACTGTTAAATCACATACACTATATAAAATATTTGTCAGAGATCACCAAATCTCTCAGTAATTCCTAAGAGTGAAATTAATTAGGTATTCATTTAATCATTTCAGATTTAGCCAAAATTCATTACAAGAAGGCCAATAAATATTGCAATCAATCAGTAGCAATGATACTCAGCGTTGTTGTTATACAGCCATATTTCTCCAAATACTTTTATAAACCTTGAGCTTGCTGCACAGATGCAATGACTACAAATGATACAGTAGTTGTCTGTCAACCCATAACTTCAACATAGCACCTGTACAATAAGGCATTCTTCTAAATACAAAGTCATGCCCTACTTCAGATGACATGTCCACAATTTTAGATGATCTAGACTTTAGTTAAGTAAAATATATAACTTGGCCTTCTTAATTAAGAGTTGTAACTTTTAATGTGATAGTCTAAAAAAGTTCAGGGCAAGACTGAGGTGAATAACTGTGCAAACCTGGGCAGTAGTACACAAATGTACTACTGAAACACTTTGCAGTTTTGCAGGGCATACATTTCTTCAACAAGTAATTTTCAGACTACTAAAAATAACCCACAATGCTTATCACAGTATGACTATGGTGGAACAAACCATCCTAGATTATCTCCTTACCATGGATATCACTATGGAAACCAATATTCCAGCCTGTAAAGTGGAATTTCGTTATAATGCTACACAATTACATTGAGGAAAAGAAGCAAAAATTCCTCTCACTGAAAGAGGGTGGAAAAATTTAGATAGGTCACACACAAATTCTTGAATGAAAAATGGTCATGACTCCAACTTTCTACATCTGAATATCTAGGGAAAAAAGTCCTTCCTGAGATCAAATATAACTTTCCTTTGTCGCACCTTCACCAGAGATTTACCTGTTCCTTTCGGTACCAATGCCTCCTTGAAAATTTGCCAACCAAATATAAACCAGATTTCAGTCCTTCACACCTTGGGAAAGTTGTTCTGGCTGCTGGTTCAGCATGCTGCTCTGCCAGCCTTTGGAAAATTTCTAAAATTCCAGGCCTCCATTTAATCATCTGCAATATGTTTGTATAAATACTATTTACCTCCCTACCTTAACTAATTTTTGTAAGGCTACCTAAGATTTATGAAGAAGAGATACCTTATAAAGGTAGGGTTTTTTTATGTCAGAGATGGCTATCTCACTGAAAATACCCTCAGCTGGTTTTATTCATGAATGTCAGTAGGGGAGGATATGGTTCACTTCTTGAAAGCACAATGGCTACAGTATCCCACGTTATCAAATGCATCCATCATTAATCCATTTCCCCTGAGCTAACAGACAGAAGGGAAAGAAAGGTGTTCTACTCACATCTTACAGCTTGACTTACATTTCCACTCTGGACACCGCCTGATACGGAACATGTTTATAAGCTCTGTAATACGGATACTTAGAATATGTGATGATGTCTGCTACAAATGACTAGCCCTAACATCTCGCTCAGGACAAAATATTCTCCTGATGCAATGGCACTTAACTCAGGAGGTAGCTTCCTGTGGGTCTGTAGAGGAATATCCAGCATTTGGTCACTGCTCCATTTCCATTAGCCAAAAGACATTTGTTTGTGTTAGATTACATAGAGATGTGAGTCCATCTCAGGCCAAACAATTAATTTTTGTACATTCAAGATGTTTCTACTGAAACAAATACTCAAACAATTACAATTAAATCTAACTAAATAATTCTCAAATTTAGGGAAGACATAGCAAGAGACTATATTTATGAACCTGTGAGAAGAACATGCAGCTTAATTACCAGTTTCATTCAGGCCCAGTCTGTAAGTCTGCTTAAGGAAGACTTAAATGACTATGATTTTCTTTATAAGCAGCAGTGTCCCTGGGATAAACCCATCTCCAGCACATACATTGCTACTGTACTGAAGCACACGCTCCTGATACAGACAGGCATATTGACATTTCTTTATATATTTTGATATGAATTGAAACTATGTCATGTTTCTCTTCTGCTTGCAGCAGAGCCCCACATCCTTGAGGCCAGTTCTGTGGAAGGTAGAGGATCACAGACAGTCTGTACATTTTCTGTCTTTGCCTGTTGCCTCTGTACCAGTCCTAAAAAGATTTCTGCTGTGACCTGCAGATGACTAAAGGTGAGGGACTCCTTCACCTTCTTGGCTCTAGAGGAAGGGGATGCTGTACTGTGTAAAATTCTTACATTTCCTCCTAGTTAAGATGACTGAAGACTGTAATGCACTCTATAAAGACTTTCAAATGGGATACTACTGCTGCCCTTTCTGATAATTTTTACTGGGGAAAAAAAAAATTGGGAGCCCCTGGTGGTCTAGTGGCTAGGGCGCGGTGCTGTCACCGCCGAGGCCCGGGCTCGATTCCCGGTCAGGGACACTCCCCGGGCAGATGGAGCTCGTTAACCCTGTAAAGGTAATCCATCTACGTCCTGAGGACCTCGCTGCCACCGTCCAAGCTCGCTTGGCCCCGGCAGATGAACCTTAGGATTAAAGGGTGGGCTCAGTTCCGCGCACACTGTGTCTCACCTAAAAAATCCAATACGCAGGCTGGAAGGTGTAAAGACCTTCCCCGGATCTTTGCTCGCGAAGACTGGCCATTATTATTATTATTACTGGGAAAATGGGTTCCTGAGGGAAGAACAAAGGGGGTGCTACTTCATCAATACTGGAACGCTCCCAATACAAAAGGAAAATACATTACCATCATCTTAAATACTGTGTAGAATGTTTAAAATCATGGCCAAAAGCTGGGAGAAAAATGCAATGATTTTTAGAACAGACCCTTAAGTCTACAATTTATTTTAAATCTTTCCCTAGAGCTACTGTTTTGCGCAAGTTACTCTTGCAGCTGTGACAGCTGAGGTGTCAGTGGACCTCAATGAATCGCACTGCATAAGAATCCTTACCAAGTTCAGAGGACATAATTCACAGTTACAGTTACAGCCCTCTTATTATCCCACATGTTTCTCCACAGGAACATTCAGAGCTCTTCCACAGCTTGGATTTGCCAGTCCACTCCTAGAATCATAGAATCACATTGGTTGGAAAAGACCTTTGAGATCATCAAATCCAACCATAAACCTAACACTGCCAAGTCTACCAGCCTAACGATGCTCAGTTCACCAGATTCAACCTCACTCTCCTGCTATGTAATGCCTTAATGTGGAAAAGATGCAAATGAAGGAAGAAGGCTCCTCATAAAGTGATGTACTACACTCAGTGCCTTAAAGAACCACAAATCTAACCACAAATATATTTAGTATATGAAAGAGTAAAATTACTAGTAAGACCATCAGATATTGCTTCCTTCATTCAGCCTTTGTCTTAATTTAAGTAGTCTCCCTGATAAAAATCCAAGGAGCAATATTAGTTAATAGGGCTAAAAATGGTGGAATATTCTATAAGAGGAACAAAGCTGATGGCAAAGGGGGAAAAAACAACCATAAAATGAAATTCAGCTTTATACATTTTCAAAATGTATATTTTAGTTACAAGTGTTCTTGTAATACATTTTTTAAAAATTCAGTGTAGTCTTAGTAATATGAAACCTCTATAAAGCACTCATTACTAAATCTTGGAGCAATAGTGGAGAAGATTCCCTGGTGTATGTGGATTACAGAGAAGAGATGAGTGAAGTGCAAATACCACAGTATAATTCATATATGGAACATTTTAATTGATGGCAATAGCAGATTTTCAAATTTATAAGTCAAGGAATTGTGCTCATTTCTGAGACAGAAATGAATATTTTAACTACCCTTGAAACAGTATCAATATTTCTTCCTGTGCAGAGCACAACATAGTAAAGATGCAGTAAAAGATGAAAGCTCTTTGATCCTTTTGTATGCTTAAAGATACCAGAACAGTGCCAATACATTTAGAGGAAGAAACTAGACAGAAAATAAATATTGTTTGCCAAGATAGCACAATATCCCAAAACAGTGACACTGGGTGTACTAAGGACTACAAAAATATTTATTGTTCATAGTTCTACCCCACTGAGTCTCTCAGGCCACAATAGAATCCTTTTGTCCCCTCTTCATTCAAGTGAAGTCATTAGTATGCAAACATATTTGATCTTGACATACACAATACCTCTATCTTTTTAGCCCCCAATATGAGGGAAAGAAAACTGTCTGGGATTATATCACAGTATAGATCTTATGAGTCAGGAGCAAACTGAATAACTGGAATCCCAGCAGTCATTTACAAGAGCCACTGAGCTTCACTGAATAGACCACTGGTTTGGCTGCACTCAGTGGTCTGCTGCCAATTGCCAGGTAATATTTTCCAGGAAGATTTCATCTCTTGGCTTCTCATTTATTGTTGATAATGCTAATTATCTCTGGACTCCATTTCAGTTTGGAGATATGTTTGCATAATATTATCAAGTTTTTTTCTCTGACTTGAGTTCTGCTAATAAAAATCAAAAGTAAATCTACTGACCTGAATGCAATGGCCCCTGGGACTTAAGTATGGTGCAAGGTGATATTTAGGTCTAGTTGAAGCCTGTAGTTTTTTTAAAATTACGGATGGCTAACTGTACCCTGAGCAGCCTAGATCTGGGTGTGAGTGGTTATCTCAGGCTTTGATTTCAGCTGAAACTAGAAAACTGTAGGGATTCTCTCTCTTCAGTCTGTTCTTACAGAACCCATTTTCCCCAGTGGAGCAGCCCCAAGCAAATCAAGCAGATGACTCATAAGTAATTGGGGAAAGAAAGTGGAAAATTATGTCCATTTTTGTTTTCACTTCAAAATGGTATTTAAGATAAATTTAAATTTAAAATTAAATAAAAATCTGAACACCCCATCACCGTACCACCCTCACTTTTAGGCTAGATTGAGCCATTCTGATCAAATCTGAAATATTTTACATTATTTTTAACCCTTCGAAACTAGAAAAAAGCCCCACAAAATTCTTTAACAGAAAATGTAAGAATAAGACACTTAAATATTATCCCAACACTGTACTTTAAATTTTTACTGAAAAAATTTGTCAAAATGACACGTTATATTTATATTCAATGTCATTTTCCCATCAGAAATCAGTGATGAAAAAAATGTCATTCAGTTCCGCTCATAATGCTGGAGGTGTTTATAGCAAAAGATTGCTAAATGAGGTAGTAAAATCTAATTATACCTAAGTCTTTAACATAAATTCAAATGCAGCACTAGAATTCTTAGGGACGGTTCTAGGTACATGATAGACTTCCTTCTCTGGAGTTCACTGCATTGACTGCTGATACGGTCTCCAAGAGGTCTTGCACCAGGATGGGCTCCAAGAGCCCAGGAAAGGGCTACAAGCCTTATGTGCTAGGTAGTGGAGGAAGTAAAGGCTGAAGTAGACCCTGTGTTTAAAAGGCAGAGGATGCCCTCACAGTGCCAGGACAGGCATATTCCAATAGCACAGAATAAAGTCCTGCTTCTACAGTGAACCTGTGCCTGAAAAAAGAAAGGAAGAGGACACTCCTTTCTTTAACCCTCTCTTCCCCTAAAGGTATATTCATGTGTTGAGAGCATAAAACTTCCATTTATTCTGTAGCTTTTAACTAGGAGTCTTCTTTTAATCTCTTGGGACATGGACAATCTGGTCTCTAGGTTGAGAGTTGCTGCTCAACAGGGAAAACGTAAAAGTGCTCTGTCCACTGTCATTCTTCCTCCAGTCCCTGCTGTGAAAATACTTGCAAGCATTTCTCATCTGTTGCGGTTGAGGTGGGATGCGACATGGATTTCAGGATACCAGCTTATTTTTTGCAACAGTACAGCTACCTTTATACAGTTCTGGGTGACACACGTACACACAGCATTGGTTTACCACTTCAAAACAACTTATGATTGGACACACAACCACATGTCTTAACACAATAGACTGACATTCCCAACAGGAAACCCACTCTGTGTTACAGTCCTACTGTCCCTGGTTAACCCTCTGCCAGGTGTAAGAAGTTCCATCTTTGGTATCTCAGCTTACTGAGAGCCCAGAACCAGCTGGACTCCCCCACACTCATCCATCACTTTATCCTAAATGATGCTCAGAAAACTCAGTGATGACTAACATGATAGTTGAGTCTGTGCATCTACCAGCCTCTCCTTCTTACCTCATCTTCCTGGAAAAAAAAAAAAAAAAAAAAAGGAGGGAAAAAACCCTCAAACAACAAACAAACAAAACCCAAACCCATTTCTCAGATTAAAAAGAAAGTTCAACCAGGCACATGTTTTGTCACCCAGGCTGCTTCACTCAGAAATGAAAATGTAAAGATGCGTAAACAAAAAATAACCTCAAAAAAGGAATTAGCATCTCAAAAAAAAAAAAAAAAGAAATAAGAAACTTATCAAATATGCATTTGTTTATCACAGTCAAGTTTTATGATTCAAACCTGATTCATATATATTTTATGAAGAGAATATCCATTGTGGTGGCAAAATTAAATGCATTTTGAAACTTGTATGTGACATTTATCTATCTGCTCTATCAGAAAAAAGTTGTCATATTCATTCAGACATATATTACTTTTTCAATTTCCTGTCAGTAATGTTTTTTTAATGTTCTTTAGGGGGAGACCATGAGATTTCTCATTTCAAACAACAAAGACCATAATGCATTAGAATTATGTTGATGAGTTTATACCTAAAAAAATTGCACCACCTTTTTTTTTTCAGATGAACAATTTGCTCTTATCCATGACAATCTTTTTTTTTTTTTTCTTAAGATACAGAGTTGGGTAGAGAATTGTTGGGTCTTTTTTTCCTTCTTTTAAAGAAGTTCATCATACAAAACACAAAATTGTGGTGCAATTTTATGATGATTCAGGTTCTACTGTGAGCCACAAGAGATAACAAAGATAGCAAAGTATTGAAACTCCTTATCACGTACCTTCCCTTCCAAGAGAATGATTTTGATAGAAAGTTTATATAAACCCATTGCTCACGAATAAACAGTGTTGTGCAGTAGGTAAGGCTAAAGGGTCATAGTTAGAAAAGAAACAGAAACCAATTAAAGTGAATGAATTGACAAGATGCTACAGCTCCCATGCAGAAGACTGGCCAGAGAGGTGCAAAGTGGAGATGGCAACTTCTTTCTTGGAGTTGCTATTAAAGTGACACTGTAGTAAAAACCCTCTCTTGTGTCCCATAGGCTCAGTGCAAGCCCTGCAAGAGATGTTGAAGTGCAGTGGGTCAAGCCCTGGGTAGAAAGAACATTTGATTCTTAGGGGGTTTCTTTGATAGTAATTACACTATCCGCAATATGGATACATTTTTGATGATAACAAAACAGGAGAATTGCATGAACAGTATTCAAGTTTCATTCCTAAACAAATGCAGAATACTTGAAATCAAATTAGACCATGTGCCCCCCCTCCTAAGCATACATAATATCTAGGAATTAATACAAATATTTGGTAAAGCTGGCAGTAATAATGATGGCACATTTTCAAAAGGCTGTTGGTCAGTTTGACTTAGATATGTACCTAAAAGTTTTTGAACACCATAAAATTAGGTTATTTTTTAGGACAGAAATTCTTACATGATAAGACTCTTTCATGACATTTGTGGCACCTGCTGCTTGGAGGTGTGCCAGAAATACATTTACATTGGCCTATAGTCTGAGGTTTTAGTGTACCCCTTTTGTGTCCTAACCGAAACAGCAGGGTAAATGGCAAGAGAAATGTAAAAAGGAATCTGTCAAAAGGAGAGATGTCTTCCCCACTACTACAAGTTCAAAGAATTTTTTTTAAACCAGGAGAACCTCAGAGATGTGAAGTCTTCATTTATGCACAACTGATTTTTAAAGAACAGCATGCTGCAGACAGAATACTTAATCTTTCTTGAAAGAATAGATACTCAACAGAAAGGCCCTCCCCTTCACATTGCAAATCATCATTTAGAGTATCAGTAAAGTATACTTTAAATAATTCAAACAGATACCATTACACTGGTCTCTGGGTTGCTGCTTCTCAGTGTATTTGGGAAACACCAAGAAGCAAGCAAGCAAAACAGGAGCACAATATTCACAAAAAATGAAGACTGCCTCTAGTCTTGTCCTAAAATTAAGGAAGGACAGCCAGTGCTAAGTTCCACATGGTCACTATCAGGTGCTAGCAGGATCTGAGTTAAAACTACTGTGACTGCCATGGCAACCTTAAGGATAACATTACCAAAAGGACTCAAGCACAATTAAAAATAACTGTGTGTAGTGGTCTAAGTATGGAATATATGTCATTTAACATTAGACACCTAACATTAGAAGTTCAGTTGCAGACTGCCATTCAAGTTCTCTCCAGTCAATGTAGAGAGCGAAGAATGTCTGCAATGTCGAAGCCTAAAATGCATGCCTTAGATCAGTGAAATGTTCTGTTCTTTGAGAGTCCCTGTTTGTTTCAGTGATGACAGAAAACACTAAGCAACTAGCTTAGATTTGATGCAGCCTAAGTTAACTTTCATGTGGTTAAAATTAGGGGAAAGGAATTGCAGGTCCAGAGTCAAAAGAGATATAGGATTCCACTGAGGAGCAGTCTGGAGAAGAGGAGATTGAGGTGAGACCTCATTGTGGTCTACAAGTTCCTTGTGAGGGTAGAAAGTGGGGCAGACACTGATCTCTTCCCTGTGGTGATCAGTGACAGGACCTGAGGAAATGGCCTGAAGTTGTGTCAGGGGAGGTTTAGGTTGGATAAGAAAATGGTTCTTCACCCAGAGGGTGGTTGGGCACTGGAACAGGCTCCCTAGGGAAATGGTCACAGCACCAAGCCTGACAGAGTTCAAGAAGGTTTTGGACAATGCTCTCAGACACATGGTGTGACTCTTGGTGATAATCCTGTGCAGGGCCAGGAGTTGGACTCAATGATCCTTGTGGATCCTGTCCAACTCAGCATATTCTGCGATATTCTGTGAATTCTAATAATGACCTACAGTCACTTGGAAAACAGTTGCTTTTTTACAGAACATCTGAATCTCAGCTGTACATAAAAGGAGGATAAAATAATTTTTTAAAAGTCTGAAAAATAAAATAAAATCACAGAGTCTTTTTCCAGGAAAGAGACTCAAGTTTTCTTTATTTTTCCCCTTGTGAGTTACTATTAAAATAAGACAAGGTTTTGAGAACACCTCACTGGTTGAAAAGATGTTCAGCACATGCACAAAATGAAATCTGTTTGACCATCCCTCTCTATTACAAACATAAACATGGAGATGATTCACTTAAATTACTTCAACTTGACTGGTAATATCTTGACACATTTCACTGGGGAGGGTATAACTTACAGAGCTCTTAAAAAGTAAGTTTAAAAAAAGGACACAGCAATGACTGTGGACTGAAGATTTATTAGAAAGATTCCCTAACCATCTCTTGGAAGTAAAATTTCCATTCTGTGCAAACTCAGTGAGAAATTGCTTTCTTGACATGATACTCATTTATCTCCCCTCATTCAGTGTTCTTTGAGGTCTCCTTTTGCTGGGTAGTATGAGGCCGATTTAAACATTTCTACATTTGTGCTGTTGCCAGAGACCACAGTGATTTAGTGAATCAGGCATGCATCATTCATGTTTGTTCCTTCTTTTCACTGCATATGATTTTAAGGAGAAATAAAAGGCCAAGGAGGGAGCCAAGGGTACAACTTGCCTCAGTAAATGTTTCTTAGTAGGGGCCCTTTCCAATGATGGATCAGGTTATGAGAATTTGAGCTTGACTCAGTAATATTTAACATATATATTTTTATTTGTATTCAGAAAAGAAGTCTTTTGTCATGGCATACTTGTGGCATTTTGTTCTCTCAGCTTACAGGATGTAATACATTGTTGGTTAAGGACTCCCATGCAAGCAAAGCTCTAAATATTCGTTGTTATATATAAAGAAGCATGAACCTATCTGAACAGGCAAATGCTTCTGCATATTACTAACAGTATTTCTAGGTCACTAGATTCATATTAAGATCTTATATAATTACCCTTCCAAAAACCTTGTCTAGATTTTGTCCTGTACTCCTTTCCAACACCCTGTTACACTGTTATAAAAACATAGTTTGTGTTTGCAATTTCAGAACATTTTCAATCAGCTCTTGGACTTCATAGATGAGAATTCTATCACGGCTCCCTACGCCTTTCTGTATGTGGGGAACTAAGCACCAGGTAGTTTTGCTCTCTTTGGACCTTTGTGAACAAAGATTAAAATTAAAAGCCTTAATTTTTCTAAGCAGTCATCAAATATTTAATCTCAATATCCAGGCAGGTTTCTGTCTTGGCTGTTGTGGCAAAAATTCTTAGATGCGATAGAGAAGAATGTGGCACTCTTTGCTAATGCCAATTACATTCTATTCCCATTTAAAGGTGGTGACCTTATGATTTATCTAACCTCCGTGTGCACTGGTTCTTAAATTTTATGCTTTAGCTGAAGGAGTGCCTTTCAACAATGACAATAAAGAACAACTGTTTTCAAATTCACCTGTCTACTTGACATCAAAGATAGGTGACTGTCTCCTACATGTGTCTACCTGAAAAGTATGTGTGATGGCTAGGACGTTTCGATGTATCAGAGTTAGGAGACGCATAATCCTGGGTATAAATACAGACTATCCAGTAGAACAACATACAGATTTAAACATATGAGTGATGCAGTGTAGCTGCCATGAAATGTAAGAGACTGTAAATACAAACCCCTTACATTAGAATCTGTACAATTAAAATTAACAGATCTAGAGTGCAGATCCCAGAAGATGTGATTTAAATACCTAAAAATGGAAATCACGTCCCAGCACTTTGGAGGGCTCTGTGCAGGTGATGTTCATCAAAATGAGAGACATCTCAAGAAACAGGTAGACCATGCCATCCCGTGGGCAGATGTTTTGCTAAAAAGCCTCAGTTTTCTTTACCTTATAATTACTTCACTCTGGCCTTTTGTGCAGAACTGTCAATGGTACAAGTCTATATGGCACGTCCTAGTAGTACGTATAGGATAGAGGATGGAGCCCCTGGTGGTCTAGTGGTAAAGGCGCGGCGCTGTCACCGCCGAGACCCGGGTTCGATTCCCGGTCAGGGCCACTCCCGGGCAGGTGGAGCTCGTTAGCCCTTAAAGGCAACCCACCTACGTCCTAAGGACCTCGCTGCCACCGTCCAAGCTCGCTTGGCCCCAGCAGATGAACCTTAGGATTAAAGGGTGGGCTCAGCTCCGCGCACACTGTGTCTCACCTAAAAAATCCAATGCGCAGGCTGGAAGGTGTAAAGACCTTCCCTGGATCTTCGCTTGCGAAGACTGGCCATTATTATTTATAATAGGATAGAGTGTCTTTTAACTCTCACTTTGAAGTCATTCAATAATACTTTTATATCTTGGTGAGAAATCAAACCCTTAGAAAAATACAGGCCTGGATTTATGCCCCACAGATTATTATGGGGGTTGAATTAATAGTATGAAGAAAATGATAGCCTGTGTACAGTCATGATTATACACTTCTAACACTTGAGACAGATCCCAAAGACAGAAGCATGACTCAATGAGTTAATTAAAATATTTATAATTTCAGTTTCCTGTGAGTAATTTTATCTTTTCTGAGGACATGAACACAAATTTCCAGGTAAGCAATTCAGTTAAAAAAAGATAGATAGCCGCTCTATTTGAAATATTTTAGGATTTTATCACGATATGGCAATAAGACACAGAGGAAAGAACATTTCTCTGGATTGGCCATGGGAGACCTAAAGGAGTATTGTACAGTGACTAAAATGGGACTAAATACCTGAATCCCAAATACAGTGTGTGGCAAAGAACTCTTGGCAGGAAAAGAAAGTGATAGAGATGGGGGAAGTAGGATAGAAACAAGGGAATTGGATACTTTGGGGTGTCTGAGGATGTGTCACCAACATTGGCACCAGGTATCTGTTCATCAGTACTTGTTTTCACATGGGTTCCGCTTCTGGAAGGAACCGAAAGAGCAAAAACAGAACAGATGAGAACAAATTAAGGTTAATAAGAAAAATTGAGAAGGAAATAAGAGGGAATTTTTATCATGGCAAGTGGTGTTGATTCCCCCTTAAAGCTAGTACACTGCATGAGTCCGATATCATCTTTTTTCTTTGAGGCTGTCTATTTGTGCTATCAAATAAGACATATCTCAGCTTAATGCACAGCCCTCAAAGAAGGGAGTGGATTAGTCCTCCGGAGATGATGACTAACAAGTTAAAATTAAACTTTTTTCAGTTGGGCTGCAGTGACCTATTTATACAATTTCTTTCTTGCTAGCTAGCTTTTTTTAACATTACAAGGTGTACCTGGCCTCTCTCATCTCTCTCTAAACTGTCTCCCTGATGTCCTGATCACTCTCTGATCTATTTTTCTATCTGCTGGGTGAATGCTAATATGACATATCCAACCTCTAAAACAAACCATTTATTTTGAAACTTGGCTATGTCAGAGTATTTGATGCGTCAAACATGAAAATGAATGTATATTTGGATATTGGGTACATCATGTCTTGATATTAAATTATCCTCTGAAAAGTGGATTGATTTTGAAACTGGCAGGATATATGTATTTCTTCCTTGAATGTCTAGCAGGAAGCTAGACATCAGGAAAGTCTAGGAAAGGTTCTCTATGAAGCTGAAACAGAATTGCTCAAGGGCTATAAGTGTTTTCTTTATATTAATAAATTCTTTTTTGTGCTTAAGGAAAGAGATTCTGTCATTCTCCTTCCATTATTATATGACAATAATACATTAATCTTCTATGAGAGATACTTATCCTAGAGATAATATTTAATTAATGTGCAAAGAAGGAAGTTTAAGTGAAAAAGGTACTTTAAAAATCATATATATTTAATACATTGGCATAGATATTTCAAAGTCTTTTTTTTCTTTTTGATATCGGTGCCATTTGCATACACATACGTGGAAGCCTACCACTGACAGCATCTGGAACAAAAATGACAAACTGAGATATACTTTTAGAAAGATAGATTGAGTGTCCATTCATTGTTAGGACTGTGATTCTTGTCTGCTTGAACTTTCTCTGTCACTGTTCACAGATCAACACACAGGAAAAGACACAGCACAATTCTTTGCAATACTCAAGATTCAAACCAGAAGACAGAGAATCTTTCCTCTAACAGGACAATTCCAAGTGTGCTACTTGGAAGCTTGTGATTCTGCATGCAGAAACCTATGGGTCTGCATCTGGCTGCTTATCACTACAAATGTGCTGCATGAACACATCTCAGTTGCTGGCTTACTATCAAATGAGTCAATCAACTATTTCTGCAATTTTCTTCCCATTACGTGAACACTGCTCGGGGAAGACATATTTCTTAATTTTCAAATTCTTCGCAAGATATTGGAAAGATATCTGGACTCCTCATCCTTTCAGATTTCAAAACAAATACTGCACTGCAAGTATGGCTACACCAAATTTTCTCTCCTCATCTGTATCTTTAAGACATACGCATACAGATGTCAAGACTGCAGGCCAACAGCCTTCATTTATGCATGAAGACACAACTTCTAAGAAATTACAAACCTCCCCAAAACAGCAGGAGTGGTCTATCAGTGAGTCAAGGGCCTTAAATATTTAGCATTTTACATTAAATTACACTTTGACAGAGTGATCTGGCTTTTTCCCCCTTTGTCCAAAAATGCTTCTTGGTTGGGATAAATTAGATTAAATCTAAATAAGACTAAGCACCATGTTACACAAAGAACTATGATCTGAGTTTTTTCAGAAATGGTGAGGCACATTTGGAAAGATAACTCAAAAAAATTATCAGATTTAGTCCACTATTGCCACTGCTTTCCTACAGTCTTTCTATAATCCAATCTTCTGAGCATTCCCTCATAGAAAGGAGAAATCCAAAATTAAGAATAGTCTTGGATTCCACTCTAATGCGAGTCTCATACAGCAAGATTTCCATCATCTCTGTTTGGACAATTATGTGACCTGAAATTGTTCTCAACTTTGTCAACTCCCGAAGGCATGCAGTGATGCAATACTCCTGACCACAACAATTCCACTGTTTGGGAAACATCAGTAATATAGAAAGCACTTCTCTTGGCACCACCTACATGCATCAACTCTGTCCACTTATGTCATCTTAATGAATTTTCAGTGTCCTTAGGAAAACTTCAGTCTTTGCCTTCAAGTTCTTCTGTGGTCTTTTTCCTCAGGAATCTAAATGGCTAGCTAATGCTCCTGGATGAAACCTGTAAGTACCAAATTCAGTCTTCCAGGAGAATAAGTCAAATCTTCTCTGTGCACAGTAAAGTTTGCTTTAAGGGGAAAGTCAAAGACTTGGATTCTAACAGTAGTTAAGGAGCACTCCTGTGTTTATCACCTCTGGCTTCACCACATTCTGCTGCAAAAGCTAAGTGCACTTCTGTTGTCTTCCTTTCTCTAATGCAAATACAAGCAACATGCATCCTTAAGAAACCCCTTCATCAAAATTTTAAAATCCAAATGAAAATAAAACTTAAAAAGAAAAGTCAAATGGACAAAAAAATTCCTAACAGAACAGATAAAATCAAATGCCCTTATCAAACATACAATACACTATTCTACAAGTTTATTGTGGGAGGAAGACCAATTTGTGACTATCACTAGTTATGTTTCTTAATGCATTACTGGAAGGTGATAAGATATAATGATGAAAGCAGTGTAAGGACCTCTATAGAGCAGAAAGATTTCACTGACTGTGATGCGTGTCACTAGTGATAAATGAAAGTTTTCCATGCTTATAGCCACCTCGTGATGCTAAGGTAAATGGATTGTAGTAGGCGTAGGATCTTCTTTTAGTTACTAGTTAGCTTTCATGAAAATGGTATTTAGCTTGAACTAGCAGTTAGTTTGGTTTTCACTTCCATGCAAAAGCAATTAAGAAGGCAATGACAAAAGGACAGATACGTCCTGTATTTCTGACTTGAAATAATTAATTTGGAATAGTAACATTTTCAAAACTACCTAAATGCTTCAGGCTTTTAAGGCTCTCTTCAAAGTATATTTACTCCACATAATACAGCATGTTAGCAAGACCCCAGAGGTAATAACTAATGAGCTAGATCCTATGTCACCTTGTTGAGAAGCAGAATTAATTAGTCCAGCCTTAACAACACACTACCAAGGCTTTTGGCTTCTGGATTCTGTGCTAGTATGGCACTGAGACATATAAATGAACTGTCTCTGGCAATTTGCTTGCAATGCTGTGTTACAGTGCGCAGACATGCCTTCAAGCACTAAGACGCATAACACCAATTGAAGGAAACTCAGACTTTTACAGGTATGAAAGTTGCTTTTGAAAATAAGACTTGGGCACCTTTGAAAAAAATCTACATGCAGTATTTTGGGCAGAGATCCAGGCAAGAGGCTACAATCTGAAGTGTGAAGTTTTAGTACTAAAAGTAAGATTTGTTTCAAGTTAGATGAATGAAATTTCAGTGGCCTGGTAGAAGTTTCATTACACAATTATCCTTTCAATTTATTGGTGATTACTGCCCAAAATAGACAAAACAGACTGGTTGGCTCATGTTTTGGTATAGACACTCTGTCCCAGTCCTTTTCGTTTTCATGAAACTGCCAATTTGCATGATCTGAGAGTTTGGTCCATACATTTTTACATTTATGCCAATAGGGCTACAACTGAGGTTAGATAAATAGTGCAATAAAGATAGATAAAAAGGTTAGATAAATAGTAAAAAATAAAGACACAGTCAGCAAAAATATGTTAAAAGAATTATTTGTCTTTTGATTTAAATTCACGTGGGAGGTAATTAGACAAACAGCCTTCTCCATGGATAGCTATGGGGAGGGAAACCAATGGGAAAAAAAATCTTCCCTTACAACTGACCTTTTTTCAGAGTATGTGCCCTTTTCTTCCTGCAAATGGCAAAACTGCATGTATTCAGCACAGTGAAACTTTGAGGGGGAAAATAGAGAGTCAGATTCCACCCACTAGAAATCCAATACATTAATATGAATGTCTGTCAAAACAGATTCTCCAGGTAAATGGTTTTCTAGTGACTGTTCTTAAATGCTATTATTGTTTGACTGTTACAGTCCCTCCCTCTAACCTCTCACTCAAAATGTGCCTCTTTTAAATTCTCAGGCTTCTCATGAAATATCCTAATATATACCATTCTGATACTACCAACTCAGATTTCTGTCTGTCTTAGCCCTGGAAAGACACTGTTAGCAGTTACTATTTAAACAACTATCGTTAAGAATTTTGTGAACACTGTTAGATACTGTGAGGGCTAAAATATTAGTGGTTATCCTGTATTAGAAATATATAGGTGAAACATGGAGAAATGATTATAAGATAGAGAAAACACAATTAAGAGAAAAGGCTAATGGATGTCGAACATCTGAAGAACAGTATGAAGTGCACATATTCAGAAGGGTTCTAAGGAGTGTTACACGTTACAGGGCTTTGGGGTCCCTAGAAGTTCTGGAGAACTAAAAAACCCCAAACAACTAAAATAGCCCAATAAACAATCAGCATCCCCCTTTTAAGTCTGATGAGGTGTTGCACCTTGCATTCCCAGTGGTAGTTGCCAATTTTATTGGTTAGTGTTAAAAAGAAAACTAGGTCACATACCAGTTTCTACATATCTTCTTGCAGATAACTGCTAATTCCACAGTATTAACTTTGTACTTTTACCTATAGCTATTGAGAAGCTCTTTCATCTGTGGTTCTAGAAAACTGAAAGTTTTTTAAACAGTTTTGTGTATACATACCACTTACTTATCATACCATGCTCTACCAACAAGAAAAAGGAGAAAAAATTGTGGAGTTGAAGAAGAGTAACAGAAAAAAAAATAAAATCAGTGTATTAGTTTATCTATGCATGAAATTATACTGTTGTCACTGAACACATCGTATAGGGTTTCAACAGAAGTGATGTAAATCCTTGCAAAGGTATGCATTCCAGTATTAGAACATCTAATCTCTATTTAGCTGAAACAAAATTGAGTCAAAAATTTAATAACTAAATAACCTATTATATAAATAAATAATAAAATCAGGCTCCCCACTCAGTTTTTTCTCACTTGTTTAACTAAATTCCATTAAAATCTGCCTTAGATTTTAGGTGTATTTTCTTTTAGAGTAGAGATAACCCCAAATGAACATCTGAAAGTATATTTTCTTTTATAGTGGAGATAGCCCCAAATGAACATCATCAGAATATGCTACAGAAATGCTAAAGAAAATGCTACAAGCACCTTTTCCCACACCATTTTATAATGAGCTCACCTTCCAAAAGAAGGCAATGGCTTTCTGTATGGGAAAGAAGTGTTCCTAGCACTGTGGCCTATTGTATATTTTCCAGATTGTGGCTTTGGCCACTTAAACTAGAAACAAGATATCTGTTCTGCTTAGAATTACAAACTTAGTTTGCAAATAGCTGTTACCACTTCAGAAAAAAGTAGTTGCAGAAAAGAGTGAAAATAATAGTACCCACATGTATACATGTAATAGTTGGGAAGACAGAAATTTCCTTCACCATAAAAGATACTTTAGCACTTTCCAAGCCAGTCCACAATGAGGACAATGCTATCTTTTAAATCCTATCCCTGTTGTTATTGCACATGACATATTACATTGTACTGTACAGTGTGTGGTGATGAGAAATTCCCTGCTTATTTAATTGTGATCCTTCAATGAATTTGAAAGGGAGCACTTTATTTCCATTTCTTTAATTTACTAGTTCTTTAGCTGATGATTTTATTAACTCTTGTATTTGAGAACTGATGCTTAACAAAAAAAGGAGAATAAAAAAAAGGCCCTTGGCAGTATTGTGAAGGCCTGGAACTGAATAATGCACTTTAATAATGAGGAATAGAGCTATGGCTTTTGCTGATGGCTGTGACCGGCTCTGTGACCTGATTATGTCGCAGAGTGTCAGCAGCTGAGACACTACAAAAGGGAGCGCATCCCATCAAATCTATCTCCATTGTAATCACTCGCACTGCTGAGAGGCTTGTTAGAAGCAGGGAATCCATCAGGCCTCATTAGCACCGTTTACCATCAAGAAGCTCAAAGAGCAAACATGTACCCTCTAATCAGAAAAATGAGAACCAAAGTACTCCTATTATCTAATTGGATCAACAATGCCTCCCTCCCTATTTAGTTTCCTGAGCTACTTGTGGACTACAACCCTCAAAAATTAGTTATTTTTTGTTAATTGTCAGGGTGGAGCCGTGTTCAAGGTTTTTCTTATACAGAAGGTTTTCACATCTAAATAGCAAGGCATGGGCACAATGAAGCTCAAGTTCCTTCAGAGGCATTCTTAGACTATACTGATGCAATCCCAATTAATTTACTTAATACTTAGATTTTCCTATTAATCTACCAGGAAATAAAGTGTATTGCTCTCTTCATCCACAAGATACTTCATTATGCCAACCCTCATCATGCTACTTTTTTTCTTTTTATGCTAAAATGTTATTTTGCAGTTGCTCAATTAGGAGGTATTTTTCTCCTGTTAGACAAATTCCATCTTTCCAAAAAAACACTAAACTTACTCAGCACCCACAGTTAACATGTATTTGATCCTGTTGAAGTCAAGAGACTTATAAGAATGCAACTGATGACAATTAAGAAACCAGATGCATCAACCTTGGTCTCATGTGTCTGTGGCTCTTTTCCTTAAAAATATTACAAAATCAGCCAAAGTACACATTTCATGTACTTAATAGACATGTAAAACCCATGCAAAACTCCTGCTATTTTCTTTCATTTGTAAAACCATTGTGAAAAAAAGAAATACTAGGTTATTAAAACTCTGAAGAATCCAAATGCAGCAATGGCACTTGAATCCTGCTATAAGGGCAGGCTGAAGCTGAGCAGGTAGACAGTTTCTCTCAGAAATCAGTGAATCTATTGACAGGGTGCAGTCTGGCAAACCCACTAACCTGGCCTTTAAATTTAAGATATGAAAGCCCAGTCCTGCAAATGCTTTCTGGAAAGTGCTGAGGGCAAATAGAATGTAAGCAGTGTTACATGGGCCAATAGCTCTTCATAATATGCCTCTGAAAATGAAAATTTGATTTAGAGTCCTCTACCTGCACTATATCAAATTAATCAGGTGATCTAATCATATTATTTCAATGGATTAGATCTCTTGGTTATGGTCTTGGAAAGCTCTGGTATTACAGTTCATATTGCCATCCAAAGCAAAAGAAGAAAAATAAACATACCATAACTGTGAATTCAAAAATTAGGTTAATAACAAATATGTTATATAAATTATTGTTAATATATATAATTTTGTTACTGTAATTGTAAGAACTCCTTGACTATTGGGAATTAAGACCATGCCATATGTCATTTAAAAGATCATTTCCCTAAATTTGGCATAGGATCTTGGATTTGACCTATAGCTTAATGCCTCCAGGGATTACTGATCACCATATATTTAGCCAGACAGATGGACTTTTACAAGCCCTGAATTTCTGTAACAGAAGGAGCATGTAATTACAAAGATTGTACGTAGAAACATTCTAGTAAGTCATCCAGCTTTATATTTGAAGGAGTGAATTTTGGGTGTCTTGTGATTCTTTGAAAGGGTCAATTTTTAAAGGACAGATTCTTAACAAATGATGCAAATCTGGCTCTTTAATGACTTCAAGCAGGTTATTCAGTAATGGAGTGCCCCAAATTATTATTCAGTTAAGCCCAATTTTGAAGAAACCCTCCTTTCAGTTCTTGGTTAAGTCCTATAATTTTATTAATATAAAGGAATGTAATTTAGTTTATGGAATGTAGTTTAATTATACTTAATAGTCCTGTTTTAAGACAGATAGCCTGAGAGTTGGGCTCTAAGTAAGATGTGTTTATGCTGAATATTATAAAAATGGATGTTATATTACACACTTATTATCAATATTTATCTGTATTGTGGCAAGGTCTGCAGTAGTGATTATAAAACAAGAAATATTTTAAAAAGAAGTAACAAAAAGACAACCCTTACTTAAAAGAACTAAACAAACAATTAGATGCTGTAATTTTATGCAAGAATATAGAAGATTCTTCCTTTCTCTTCCCTTTCTCTGCAACCTGTGGAATTATTGGACTTTACATTATGTCTGGAATAAACAAGACTTAGCCTGAGGGAATCGATAGTTTCATTCAGTGATATTTTCAGAGTAGTATTTTTTTTAAACATACAATGAATGGCCAGACATTACCTATGTTTTCTGTGGAGAACATGAAAAGGAAAAACTATCAAAAAACTAGACTGTGTTTTTACCTCCAACTCGTACAGTGAACATCTTTGGTGTCAAGTGCCTCATGTGAGTGGTGACTGGGAACCATTTCTAGAGCATAGACAGAAACAAGCAGGCTTCTATGTTGGAGCTGATCTGACTGTGAGTTATGGGTATTATAACCAACTTTTATTCCAAACCAATACCCCATCCCTCCAGAAATCTTAATAGGCTTTTGAGAGCCTCCATTTAAAGCTGGCTGCATAAAATGATCCTTTGATGAAAAGGGATTGAAACAAGGGTTAAAGTAGACATTGAAAGGTTATTGTAGAGGGCACATTGTTCATACAATCCTCCTTTAATATGTGTGGTGTGCACCTGCGATAAGATGATTCATTAGATAAGGCCTCACTTTGACAAGCTCCATCGTTCAACCCTCGGGGTAGTGATGGAACAATTCTGCACCCACCCAGTAAATATAACAAGGTCAGCATTTTTTTTTCCTGGGACTTGTATGGTGATAGTGAAGCTCAGGAAGCATCTTTGTTTATGTGCTATGTTAAAAAAAAAGGGGAGGGTTTCCTATAAATTGTTGACTTTTATTTTTTAATGGGCCAAAATAAAAAACATCATTCCTGTTCCAAGTAACTAATATGGTGACAGAAAATTACCGTGAAAAAAGCTGCTCTTATTTTTTTTCTTCTCACTAGTAAACAGTAAGAGTAGAAACTAAACTTTAGATTCACATATCATCCAAGCTGCATCATTTCAATAAATATTTTCCAGGGCCTAACATCCACATAAACACTGTGGATATCACTGTATACCCAATTTGTAGCATTTAGAATAATGACATTCAAATTACTCAGTTACCAGGTGCAGTCATAAGTTATATTGACAGATTTGTTGGAGTGAAACAAGTAATTGTGTTAATTTTAGTCCTAGTAAATGCAATAAAGAATGACAGTGGTCACAATCTGAAAGGCAAAGCATGCTGCATCAAAGGAATTATTTATATATATATGGATTCAGACGCATATCTTTCTGCATCATACTACAACTGAAACTGAAATAGTTTGAACAAATAAACAGTTCCAAAATGCAGATAGTGCACAATCAGTCTCTCAGGCTCACTAACACTTCAATATCGTTCAAGTTTCCTGTTTGGAAAATTTTCTTTAAACCAAAAAAAGCTCCCAAATTTGCATTTACAGGCTGGCAGATTTATTGCAAATTGCTTAACATAAGATAATAAGCAAATGAGAAAGCCAGTTAAATCCATCCCATTACTTCATTACAATTTGTGTTCCTTTACTTAAAACATTTAATACCTCTTTAGAAATTAAGTAATACAGAAATGATAGAGAAATGCAAAAAAATGTAGCACAGTACCACTTTGATACAATTGTCTATAATTAGGCATATATAAGTGGAACATCTGGTATGTTTGTTAAGAATCAGAGGATTGCTGGACTTTTAAAATACCACAGTATTGCACTATTGTGATCTTTTCAGAGGATTGAATTGAAATGAAACAAAACTTAAGCCTTTTCTAGCTTGAAAACACCTTCTAACAGTTCCTGACTTCCTCCCAGTTCTCAGACTTTCCATTTCTTACCTTGTCTGGCAAATCAATATTTATTTATCTTCAATATGTGCTTAAATTGCTGTCATGCAACGGAACTCGTTTTTGTCCCAAGATCAGCCTGCCATCAGAATTCACTGTTTGCTCCATCTTGCACTCACCTGTCCTTGTGCATTAGTGACAAGTTGACCTGTGACCCCCTGAAGACTGGAGAGGGCATTGCCAAAGGCCTGGGAGCTTGCTATTGAGCCCATGGCTGCTGCTGCTGCAGCAGCTGCTGCTTGACTTGCTAGTGGATTATTAACCAGCTGAAAAAAAAAAGAAAAGAAAAAAAAAGATCATGATAAAACCCACAATAAACACAGAAACAGAGTGCTAACTGGATAACATAAAAGGGATTGCACAATCACTTTTATGTTATTTTAATGGGTTTTTTTCCCCACTTAAATGTGCATAAAAACCTGTCTGCTCCGAGAGCTTGAGTAGTTCTGAGAGGATCTTATTTCTGGGGCTTTGACAACAAATAGTATTTTAAAAAGCAGAGAAAATTCCACGTTAATGTTGAAGAAGAAAATTCTCTTTTTGAACCCTATATTCATTCTCTTTTTCTTTTTTTTTTTTTTAATTGAGTTATGCTTGATGTGTTTCTTTAGTTCAGTGTGCTAATGCCACAGGTGTAGCAGCCTAATATTGCTGTAATCAGCAATCAGTGAAAAATTAGAATCTGATTTGAGTGGGAGTGGAATATTTACTTGGGTATATTCAGAACAGAGACTATTTTACTAATGATCTCAGAAACAAGAAAAACCTGCAAATCCTTTTAATTTTCATCATTAAAGAATTTGTGTCAACAGCTAGATACATCACAGCAGAAGACTCAACCTTGTGATTAAGTTCGTTAGAAATCAACAAAAATTCATTTGCAAAATATGATACCGAGCAACTTACTGCTTTTCAACTGTGAATGATTAATTTTAGGACTCATAAGTTTTCAGAAAATGAGTTTTACTCCCTGCTTTAGTTAATTCTACCCAGGTGCTCCATAGAAAGCATAGAGTACAGTCATGGCTTTCACCTTAGGAGACTATCAGAATCCCATAGAAGGGAACACTTCTATCAAGATTTATGTTTATCAAACATACAAAATGTGTGTTCTTCTGTCAGAAACAAAATATCCTGTGGGATGTGGCTTCTACTGGATTATTGGGAGGTTTCTATTTTCTTATCCTCTTCTGAGAATGGACAAAGTTTGAACCAAGCATAAAGGGATGACAGTAAAAAAAAATAAAAATGCTAGGAACCATCATCACTAGGACAGCTGTCTTGAGAATAATCAAACTAACTGAGTTCAAGAGACTGAAATTATATTCTAGAGTCCACTTGCCTCCTAAGAGTCATTGCACTATAGTAGAACTTGCAAAATGCACATTAGAGGATACTGCCACCAGAAATTTGAAGGACAAAACTAGGGACATTTTTTCCTAACTGCGATGAAAATGATGGAGCTTAAGGTTTGAGCTGAAACGAGTAGTAGTTTTAAGCCCTTAGATGATGAGTAAATTATCAATCCTGTAGAACCAGAGGGTCACAGACACCAGTAAGGGATGTACTTCACAGACAGGCTCCACTTCAAAATAGGTTTTAAAAAATTAATCAGTGATTAGTAGATGTTTTAAGCATGTTACAGATATGAGTGGTGTGTATGTTATAGATGTTTAGAAGCCCATCAATAGAATATGTCAGATATGGTTATAATCTATGCTTATAAGAAACCTACTTGTCTGTTCAACATTGCAAAATCTACAATTGATTGGTCATACATTAAAACATCTATTAATCATTCATTAGCCCTTCATAAAGTATTTATAAATGGAACCTTGATATAAAGTGTTGCTTAAAGGGGTGCCTTGAGCACATCCAATCCCTCTAGAAATTGTAAAGTAAATAACTAAATAAAGATTAGTAGCAGTGCCAGACAGAAAAGATGACATTGTTTGGGGGAAATATTTTGATTTGGAAAAAATTGTTATATGAATCTCTAAAAGCAGTCTGCACCATCCCATGGAAAGAAAATCAAGCAGGAATAAAACACAAAGGGGGAAAACCGCAATGAGTGCTTGATTAGCAGTCCTGATGGGCTGTGAAGAGAGCAGAGACCAGCACAATGACCAAGGCAAAGCTCAGTCCCTGAATGCAGACTGCAAGTCCACTGACTGCCCAAGATGCGAGCACAAACATAGTTGCATGCACTCCTCAGTGATTTGGGTGGTGGTGCCTGAGCACAGCAGTGTAATGCCAGATAACAGTGTAGATAAACTTGCAGGTTTCCTGCTCAAAACAATGACATTTGTTTATCGTTCAGATCAGGAGCTGGTAAGCTGCCTTTTTTTCCACAACACTTCATGGGCGGTACTGGGACTTGAAGTAATTCCCTTGTAGCTGTAAATACTTGGAGAAGAAAAGGTCAGCAGCAAACGCGTAAGATTCAGAAAAGACCTTCTACAATCTTATTAGTAACCCACAAATTATTGCACCTCTGATCCCACAGCATCTGACTGCAGGTATAAATGATAATCTTTGGACAGTTATCTGACAAATAACGCAGTTACCTAATAAACAACACTGACTGCTATATTCAGGGCTTCAGTGGCATATGGGAACAACCATCCACAGTTGGGAATAACGTGAGGAACATAAATAAGCTTGTGAAGCTGGAAACCAGAAAGGGTTAAAACCTTCTAAATATCAGACTATCATCTTCTAGAATCTCTTTTCCATTTTTCTTGCTCCAGTTTTCAAAAGAATGTACATTTTCAAATACAACAATAAAATTAATTTACAACAAACCCTGGAGACACTCAGGATTGCTTTTAGTTGCATAACAGAGATAAGCTACTTATTAAAAATCATGGCAGAGGCTGTGATATGCATAGGTACCCTGCATAGTACCATGTTCCAGGAAAAAGCGCAGTGAATGGGCCAACTCACAGGGTAAGAGACTTCCAAGTGCACATAAAACCATCCTTATCTATTAATAGGTTAAAAAAGGAGAACATGCATTTTGCTTTGACTGCTTTGGGAAGCTGTTGACTGCAAGTTATGCTCTGTTAAACTGACCCCTTTTATATTGTATGAAAGCTGGGGATGGAGAAATACATCTCATTTCCATGCCTGGACACCAAGGTACCAGATAGAATCTTTCTTTTGTTTTAAAAATAAAATCTCTGACTTGAGAGATTTATGCTATTTCTCAGTGCAGGTTGAATCCCTAAGAATATTTATTAGAAATATTATAAATATATTATGAAAAATCCCACAAAGGGATCTACCCATTTTGTTTCTGTATTTAAATAATGATTTCGTTTGGAAGGCTGAAATGTTTCAAGATGTCAATTCCATTGCCCAAATTTCTGCTTCCACTCAAAACAGCAGCCATCACTGTAGGTAACAGTGATCTTAGTTTAAAGTGGCAGGCCAGCCCTCTTAAGGATGCCTCCGCTAATGACATGGTTATACGAGGAAGCAAACTTCATGGGAAAGAATCTTCTGATAACTGAGCAGGTTTAATACATTCTTCTGAATTCCCAAAGCTGAACTTTTAAAGGTAAAGCATATGAAAATTGTTCTGCACTAACTCAATAAAAGCAGAAGACATTCCAGTGCAGGAAATAGAGCCCACATAAATAAAACTAACCTGAGAAATTATGGGGGATGAAAGAGGCACTACTTACAAGATCCTAAAACTGTGCCATGTGACGTGAGTGTTTCCATGGTTAAGAGATTGTCTTCAAAAACAATTTCAAGGAAAAGTGTTAGAGAGTCAATGCTGCAAGCAGCTTTGTTGAGAGCCACAAATACTTATACTTTTGGAAGAATACCCTCTTCCTCTTTTTCCCCAAAGCTAACTTATTATTTTATTGAACTTGCTGTGAGAAACTGATCAAGAATTCATGTACTGTTAAATACAAGATCAGATTTGATAACCTACACAGTAATTTTACTTTTCTCTGTAAAGGGCATATCCCACTGAACTGTGACTCCTCTGGTCTGGAAATCAAAGAGACAGTTTTACTCATTACAATAACACTCATTCTACAAATATACAGAAAAAAACAGTTTTATTGGTGAAAAGTCAAGACATTTCAGGATGCCAGAGCATCATATGAAAAAAATGGGCCTATAACCTGAAAGGTAAAGTCACTTTATATAATGCCAGTACATAGATCTTGTACGTTTTCTAAAGAACTTGCAGAGCAGTGAAGACACACCATCTGAATGCAACAATGGAGAATGAAAGGACATCCTGTGAAGTAACAGCAAGCATAACTTCATTTTACAAAATAGTATTGGTGTTTTTCAGGGAGAATGTTAAAAAAAAACCCCACATTTATGGGTATCTTCCTAAGATTAGATTAGTGTAGAAAAGTAGTATATTTGATTAGGGACCAAGAGATCCTCAGTCTCTTATGTTCTCTGACAATCCTTTCTGCAGGGAGCATCACACTACTAGGTAAGCTACTAAGATTGTTTGCTAAAACCAGTGCTTTACAAGGGAAAACAGAAATATCTCTAAAAGTTGAGAAGAATTCAGCAATGGCTCTCAGCAGAAACACATGACATTTTTCTTTTCTATCCCTAATAAGTGAAAATTGATCACAGAAATGGAATTTTTTATCAGCATGGCATTTGCTTTTGTAGGAATTTTTAACCAAGAATCTATGTGAATTTTATCAGTGTTTAGATTATGAGAGAATTACACATTAAAGTATAGTTGAGTTTGTTCCTATTTTTCTCATTGGCTCTTGAGACAGATTCTGTGTAGTAGTCACTTAGCCTTAAGGAAGAAAGACTGTTTCAAACTGAGCACAGGTTCCTGAGGATATTCTTTTCCTGAGGATTCTATTCCTGAGGATATCTTCTTTTTTACTGTGATCAGCATTATCATCTGAAGTGGGTGTAGACAGAAAGGTTTTGGTAGTGGCAGAGTAGGGCAGCTGCAGAGTAGGAGAATAAAAAGCCCAGAGTGAACATAACGAAGGAAACACTGAGGTCAGAGAAAGGAGAAGGAGAAGGAGGTGCTCCACAGCACAGAAGATATCCCCACTGTAAGCCCTCAAAGGACAAATGGGTATTGCCTGATGAGAATTGTGATCTGTGGAGATCCCATGCAAAAGCAGGGGAAAAATGTGAAGAGAAAGGAGGAGGAGAGGGGAACTATGGTGAACCGACCAGAGCTCCCCACATGCCCTGCACCACTGCAGGTGAGGAGGGGAGTTAGGAGTGAAGCAGTGAAGTTAAGTCTCAGAGAGTGGGGAGAAAAGTTGTTTTAATATTTCTCTTAGTTTCTCACTAACTGAATCTATTTCAATTGGCAATAAATTAAAGCTAATTATCCCCGAGTTGAGTCTGTTTTGCCCACAAAACTGATTGGTAAGCAGTCAGTCTTTACCCATGAGCTTTCTCATCCTGTTTTTTCTGCCATCAGTAAGAAGATCACCACTTAGCATTTATATAGAAATTTGCAGCCAAATTTTTCAATTGTGGGAGCCTGAGCTCTGTCAATTTCAATTTATTTTTAGGTTTTTAAGTAAAAATAAGTCAAATTTTCAAGAACCCTGGGAACATGCAGATCCCAAGAAAGCCAAGAGAGAATACATAGGTAACATAAAACAAAAGAGATGCTATGAGCAAACATTTTGAAAACCCTGTATGTGTTACTTATCAGTTGGATTTTTTTTTTATGTTGACCTTCGCCTACCTCCTTTTTGTTTATGTAATAGGATAATTACAACACTTAACTTTTATAAATGAACATCAGGGTAAAATGTCTAATAAAATGGCTGTCATAGAGTCTAATCATGCATAACTCTTTGAAAACATGCCCAGCAGGCAAATCCCAAATTATATAAAAAAAAAAAAAATTAAATCTGTCAACACTTGGCTTTTTACACTGCTGTGATATGATCAACCTACAACTATACAATGTAATTATATATCCAGAACCATTCAAGAATGTCTGGTTATTTCAAAACTGCACAGGTCTATATTTGAAAATGGTTGTAGATGGCCAGAGCTCCAAATAGGCTGCTTAGATAGACATTTTAGTTTATGCACATACATCAGAAATTTATGTGCAGAATACTGCGTGCAGACAAGGATATTCGAACATCCGAAAGCACCAACTTGATAGAGGCACTTAAAATATCTGGTTCTCACAGATACTTAGTCTGCTCATTATATACATTTATTGTGGTTGAGCTATTTGCTGTCTAAATCTATGCTGAATTTTCTATCAGAAATAAGTACTGATAGTGGTATCACTGATGCGACATGACTTGATTCAATGCAAAGTGACACGACCTGAGGTGATTGGAAATATGCAGTGCTCATGTAAGCCTTGATATGACATGGATAGAGGAGCTTGCACAAAATTTCTCACAATATCTTTGTAAACAAGGTGCTGCTGGTCAGATTAGAACCAGCCTGAAAAACTAGAATAACAATTTACAAAATAAAAATAATAGCGCTGTTGCAAAGCAAATAAAGAGCAGACATCATTCCCCAGGTCCCTTGGACCAAACTACTAGAGACATGAAAAACTAAGAACATATTAGGGCACAGGCAAAAAGCAAGTGGAAACCACTCTAGCCATTTAATTTCTGCTGTGAAAGATAGAAAAGAGAGGAAAGGAAACTAGAAGAAAGGGATCCTTCTCAGGTCTAATCCTGCAAGAGAAACTAAATTGAAGGTGTCAGCATGTCTGAGACTGAGTCTTATATGTTTACCAAAAAAGAAGAGTGAATATATTTAAATAAATCTAATATAATAAAGTATAAATAACTAGAAAATGTAGCTGACTGACTCCTTCAGCAGCAGGTCAGTACATACAGACTGCCTGCAAACTCTTGTCCTATAGGTTCCTGGCTGTCCACATTTATAACTTACAAGTTTGAAATGTTCCAGATCTGCTTAAGCTGACACACACTGAATCAGATCTTAGTTCAACAGAGGCATCTTGTTTTTTTCTGATTAGTTACTTTTATATTTATGTAGACTTTAAAATATCTATTTTAATACATGTCACAAATATACTGTAAACAAATATCTGACTTAATGAAATTTTGCATCTCTAATAATCATAAATTGTACTGGTATTCATAAAAAAGGAAAGAATACTGAAAAAAATAATCCGAATTCTCTAATTTTTTAAAGTTGTTCCCCTGTGTGGCAAGACTGAAAGGAAAGAGCATCTTCTAAACTTTCTGAAAGGGGCTGCAACTCAGCTCATGTTGATTAGTTCCTTGGTTCCCGTGTTTGTCTATTTTAGAATGATTTATCTGGCTTCTGAAAGATGCTTTCCCCACAAGAAAAATGGTTACTTCAGGGCTCCCTTGCTGCTAAAAGAATGAACTCTTATCAAAAGGAAATTGCCATCTGTCTTCCTGGATAAAAGCCCAGCGCTTGGGTCTCAGTGATCTAGCCTCTGTAGAAAGTGTGTCAACTGTGAGACACATCAAATTAATCTCCTTAATCTAAAACATTTATTTGCGTTTAATTTGAATTTGTGAATGTTCATGTGCACATGTAAATATGACTATTTGCATATACAAATGTTAAAAATGCAAGGTGAGGTCACACCATGTTAATATGATGCTTCATGTTGAGTATTTGAGAAAATATTTCTGGAAGTCTTGTTTTACGGTACAATATGCAATCTTAGTATACATGCCTGGAACTGTTTATTCAAATATTCCTATTAAAAATCGAACTTTTAGGTGCAGAGCTTCTCTTTTGCCCTTTGAAGAATAAATCCTACTTAATACTTACGGACACATTCCTAACTGAGAACATATATAAGGTTTCTTGAAAAATTCTAGGTCAGCTGCTCTGCAAAGATCCTCATTTTTGAAACTGGAAATACATCTGAATACTTTTGTTGATTTGTACTGTAACAGCATCACCAAATAGTTTTGCTTTCATGTAAGCTAAGTGCTTACATTGAAGTCTCATTGAGGTGAATGAAGAAGAGATTAGTGAACACGATCAGATCTAACACTGGAACTATGTAGAATATTTTTCTTTTCACTGCTCTCAGCTCCAAACTGAACCTAATCTGATACAAAGTTGAAGAATAATGCAGATGGCTCCTGAATGCAGAGGAAAGATTGCTGTCAAAGTTACAGGTCAGTCCAAAATCCAAATCTGGCTCTGAATACAGGTATCTAGGAAGCTGGAAGCACTTAGTTCTCTGTGGTTATATCAGTTCACCCCAGAGTCAAAACGACATAAACACCCTAATTGATACTATGTATTTGAGAAGTTCTCACTCTGTTTTCCAGGTTTTGTGGAGAATGAGGTATCAAACCATTTGAGAAAGGGATTTTTTATTAGACCTTTGAGTTTTGCTGAAATCTCAGTATATAAAGTGAGATTTGAGAAGTGTGAATAAAGTTGAAGGAAACATTTAGTTTGAAAACCTTAAAGTCAAAGCCATATTTCCAATAAAAGAGATTCAAGAGGTGAGCGATATCCACAGAAACAAGTAAGCTGAGTCGAAGTCTGTGAAAGGGAAGAAAGTATGCAAAAAAGGATGTTAGGGATCCCTAAGCAGGATACCTTTAACATTTCTCTTGGGGCACTATTTTATTACTTCAGTACAGTTCTGAGCACGCAGTGGTGAACTGTGAATGCGACTTTATTCAAGTGTTTTCACTCTATGTGTCAGTGGTAAGGTTACTGCTGCTACTCTTTTTGTAAAGAGAGAGCAGTGAACACCTATGGGTGTCTTTGCACCAGCACTGTGTGAGCATGTTGCCTCTCAGATGGTAGCAACCCTCTGCCCCATTCGTCTTTGGATGGCTTACTTTGATTGTAAACATACAGGAAAACACTAGCTAACACAAGATTGACTACAGCACTTTAAAGCCATTGTTTATACATACATACACCCACCGTTGTCTTTTTTTTACCAACAGTCCTGCTCTGTAGATAAAGGTACATGTAAACTGGTAACAATTGTGTATTTAACATGCCGAAAATCATCCCCTCAATGCAGCTCTTACACAAGGGGAAAGGCAGAAGGGCTAATATTTCCATGGAGAACTTTATCTTCTCTCAGACACTTCCATTTCATTTGGTGTCAGCAAGAAACCTGCTCCCAAAATGAGCTATAAGTCCTGTCCCAGAAGCAGCACTACCAGATACGTGTGGTGTGGGGCTGGGCTGCACTCAGCATCAACTGGGTGATTTAATTTTGTTAATGTTCTTCTAAGATGCATACAGAACATTTTAAATTTACTGATTTCTTTGAAAGCTTTTTTTAATTTGTTTGTTTCTTTGTTTGTTTGATTTGTTTTCTGTTTCATAATCCATCCATGTCCCACATTTCCTGTGACTCCTCCCTAGGTTTTTCTTTTTGGGGTGTGCATAATTTTTTTTTTCTGTGAGAGACCCTTCTTCTGCTTTCACCTATTTGACTCCTTTTCTCTAATCCCTTATCTCCCCTCTCATCCACTTGGTTCATGTCACTCTGAATCCGATCACAATAGGTTTCCATATGGGAGTTCACACAGAGCTGCAAAAGCAGTAAATCTACTGTGTCTGTAATGCTGCCATATTAATTCCTAATCAATTTCAAAGCTGTATTTGAAACTCATATATTTCACCTCAGCAAAATCAAAATAACGTCAAGTTGCCAACAGCAAATGAAACTTGAAAATATAATTAAAAACATATAGGCTAGGAATGTATTGTTTCTGAGGTCTTTGCAATTGTCACTGTGCTAGGCACTATAAATTGATGGCAAGAGGGTATATGAAACTGAGATCCTCTTATAACAAAAGCATAGCTCCATATTGCTTCAGGTAACAGAAGAACTCTCAGCTGAATGTGAGTGATGACTGCAAGAATAAACTGTATAATTTTTTTTTTTTTTTTTTTTTGCTGCAAGGATCAATTCCAAATTTGTTAAAATCTGATGCTGAAATCCTGTAAAGACTGCATGCAAGACTCCTAATGCAGTCCTGGATAAATTTGAGAGTTTGTGTTAGTGTGTTCTTGTGACTGTGATTTTTCCATTTCACGGATAAAGATGCAGTGTGATCTTATACTAACCATTCCAGCTCATTACAGAAGATCATATGCAAATAATAATTTCTCCCTATGGTGATATTACTGTATTTGAAACAAAAGACATGGCAAAGTTTAGCTCCTGTCATCCTCTTTTTTTGTTGGTTTTTCTTTTTTTTCACATGGAGGCAGAATGTCAGAAATAATGCCTAGGTTATTACTCAATATCTGCTACTGGCTGAATGCATAGCCTGAGGAAAGTCTAATTATCATTTACAATAAATAATTTCCTCCATATTTATTATCAATGGAAATCTACTCATAGACATTGAGCCAAGGAATTCTGCTATACGAGCAAAAATATGTACTATCTTTCAACAGCAGCTCAGCTTACAACCTGAATGTCTGTAGCTTTTTCATTAAATTCATAATTGCTTTATTGTGCCTAGACTCTTGTTCTTCCATAAGGCACTGTCAATAGACAGACAGATGAATTTCTTCATGTTCTAAGTATTTTCTACTTTTATCTGTTGACCAGATTCACAAAATATTTATGGACCCTGGAGCAATTTTTGTGCTTTACAAAACAAGAGAATTTTTTTTTTTGGTGCTAAAAATAGCATAAGTTTCAAGTTCTCAGTCTGGTTCTGATTTCTCTCTGTGAGAATATAAATCTGATCTAATTTTAATGAGGTCAGCTGAGATGCAATTGGTTAAAACAGAGAAACTACTGTCCAAAATCAACCCCTTCAATTTCTTATAGGCTTCAAATAAGGAGGAAAAAGGAGGGAACGATTTTCTCGTTTGAAATATTAAAATTAGCTAATTGCTCTGATATTTTATTTAAATCAAGTAGTCTCACCAAAGGCCTGTGTTTTTATTCCTATTTTTGTATTTTTTTTTACTTTTATGCCTCTGTAAAGTAGAGAAGCTATCCGTTGAAGTCAGAAGTCAAAACATTTACACCTACAGCTGTGAAACTAATGGATTTTTCTGTTTGCAGACTGAAAAATTTTCCTGAAACACCCTACTCACCCCCTTAAGAAAAAACACAAAAACCCCCAAACAATAAGAAAACATGGTTCAGGCAGACCTGGAGTGGAAAAAAATTGGAAAACAAATAAATTTTAGATCACCCAAAACATTTAGTTCAGACTAAAATGGTTTCTTGGAAGGAAATATAAAATGGATCACGCTCACACGAGTGTTTTATAAACTGAGTGGAAATACTTGACTTCAAAAAATCATTCTTACCTACCTTTTTTTAATCTCATCCATTTTGTTTGCAAGGAACGTATATATCCACCTAACTATTTGTCCCAAATATACCTTTGGAAGGGTGAAGTATGCAGACCTCTTTGCAGTCACTGGTAGTGGTGGGTGCTACTGATAATTGTGTCACTAAAAGGGATATGTCAAGGGTCAGAAGTATTTTTGCAGGCAACCTAGTCAGACAATGCTGCTGTTCTAAGGTACCTCCAATACGTCAGAAACTGTGATGAACCCAGCCTAAGTGCAATTAAGGCAGGACTCTTTCACTCTGCCTATCACATTCTTAATACTTGTACATGCAATAAAGCAAATACTGCTTCTGAAATATGAGGTGTGTGCTGTTTGCTTTCCAAACGTAAAGCTGAATATATGCCCTTGAAAAAGAAATTTCACATGTTAGAAACCATGCCAGGAGAAGAAAGATGACGAGAAAAGGAATGGCCTAGTACGGATTAACTGAACACATAATGAGCGTGCAGTTACTCTGCGTTGAATTGTGTCATATTTCAACAATGGCAATCAGCAGGCAGGTAACAATCCTCCTAGATTCACCTCAAAGAGACAGAGAAGGACCCTGACTTGCAGAAGACCTGGTGAACATCAACCAGCTAGAAGAGACAGATAAGATCAACAGCCTAAACTAAACCAGAAATGGTTACTTTTGCATGGGTTGAGGACACAGTGTTTTGGTTGTAGCTGCAAGAGAGCAATCTGAATGTGTTAAAGGGGAAATTCCTTCCTTACTCCTAAGGACCATGAGCCTGCTGAGCATTGCAGCTTGCTAAGATATCTGAACCAAGATCTTCAGGGTGTGAGGGACAAGGGTCCATTTGTTAATCTCACTCTAACTCAAGGTTTTTCTGGCATTTCTACTGGTGAATCCCACACCAAGGCATATCAGAAGGCTTCTTTTCCCTGCTGGTTTGACAAAGACCTTAATTAATGCAGATTTACATGGTATACTGCTAGAACTCCAAAATATTTCCTTTGATTTCAAGAAAATCACAATGCTTATTTATTTAAATCAACGTCCATGAGATGAGATCTCTCTCTTTGTTCCTAATATTCATCCAAAAATAATGTGCCATCAGTGCAACAGGTAGAGTCTCACAGAGGTCAGTGTAATTGCACCAGTTTAGACCAAGGCAGAATTTACTGCATTGATGCTGGCTTGTGAAAAATAAATCAGAAACTTGATGGATATTAAAACCAGTGTTAAAACAGGGTGTTTTATACAGTAATTATAAGGTTATTTCTCAGTAATTCAATCTACCAAGGGTGAAAATATATCTTTTATTGCTGCCAATGATGGTAATAATTCTTTCTGCCACCTGTAAAAGCAACAATAGCTTTTCATTGATTTTGCTTAAAAGGAAAGTTCAGGGTTAGAAAATTAGTATTTCATGTGGAAACAAGAAAAACTTTCCAAAGTATATGTGATGGAAATAGTAATAATTATGTTTGAGGAGAAAGGAAGTCTTGTGATTAGGGTCACTGGGTAGATATCTAAAAACCTCACATGGGGTGTAATTCTTCCACATATTTTCATTTCTTTAATTTCCTGACTGAAAAATAAAATAAATATCAAAACTCCCTTTCTTTCACCTTGTTGTGTTTGTTTTTTTTTTTCTCATTAGATAATACACCTGAAAGTCCATTAAAACTGGATTACATGCACATGCAACTAACTAAGGCAAGGTCAGAGCTAAACCAAATTTTCTTATATCTAGGTAAGTCTGCATACAGATTATATCTTTTTGTTTTTGACACAGTATCTAGTGATTTATGTATTTATCTAGCATTTTACCCACTGCCATAACATATATCCAGGTAATATTAATGGAGGCCAAAAAAAAATCATCTGAGGTACAGAAATAAATGACCATCTAAATCACTAGCAAAGCTGCTCACAAAATGAAGGTCTTTTGCTAAGAAGCATGTAAATAGTAAAAATAACTGTAAACTGACTTCATAAATAACTGAATACTGACTTCACCCGAGGAAACAGTAAATCCAGGAGAGCACAGTACACGTGTGGATTTGCTGCTCTTTATAAATTAATTGGTTCAACTTTGTTGGCTCATAGTATCACAGCACCTTGCATAAATGGAAGCCTTGTCTTGGCTCCGAAGTTGCAATCTGATAACATGCATAATATTTAGAAAACACTAATTTTACCATTAATATTCTACACACTTTTTGTAAGATAAATCAATTATGCAACTTGCTGTCACAGTCGTGGGGAAATCTCTAATGCATCCTAACATTCCTTCTGGTTTTCTGTTTATGCACTCTTGTAGTGCCACATTATGATATCTTGTTTCTATCAGTCCTATTTTAAAATGAATTGCAGTAACTCAAATAACAGTTACTTCAGCTCTAAACCTAACATGCTATCTTACTAAGCAGAAAAGATGACTCACTTGTATAAATTACCTTCATCATATAGCTGTTGAAGATAATAAAATCTGGGAAGAAAACTGTATATCAAACCACAAGAGCTGTAATACAAAGTACTATAGGATCCTTATGTATGATTAACACTACCTGGCCTCCAGGTTTGTGGACAGAGATGAGTAGCCATGTACGAGTAACAGTTGTGGAAAAGAAGGGTTGATGATATGGTGGGCACCACCATGGAGCTCTTCTGCCTCTTTTTTGCCATGCTGGGACAGGGATATGACAGGGATGGTCTCGCCTTCAGCTGGAGCTGCCCCGGAGGCAGTCATCAATGTAAGTGTCTTGGGCATGGCCATGTCCCAGGAAGGATGGCTCTAATTGGCCCAATTTGTTTCTTTGGGGTTTGGCTTTGGTAAGGTTTTTTGTGCGACTGCTGAGCAGATACTACAATCTGAAATGATACCCCTCTTCAGGGTATTCTTCAGTTGCTTCCTTGCAACTACTTGTTCTTTGCCCAGGGAAAGAAGCTGGAGAGTCAATAGAAATCATATGCTACTGAACACTATCCCAAAGAGTAATCTCGGTCCAGAATGCCTTTGAATCTTCAAAATATATTACTTAGTCACAACCAAAAGTGGAGGTGGTGCCTTACTCAGGGGAACTCAACAGATGATATTGTGAGGGCAACTTAAGTTTAGAATCTTCACACGCACCTGAGATTAATGTCTCGTGCTTACTGTCTGTTCTTTACAAATGCCCTGCATTGGATGTGTAGTAATAAAGGCAGTGGGAAAAATGTGCATAATTAAATTATTCTTGGGCTACCCTTTACCTCGAAAAGGAGGTAGAAGTTTGGAAAAACCTAGTAAAAGTGGAGGCCTGGTCTTCACTTACACCAGTGTAAGGAATGTAGAAGTCAAGCATGAACGCTATAAATTCAGGACCTTAAAAGTAAAATTAGATGGGTAAATAATCAAATTACAGGACTACAGAGCAAAAATGCAGCAATAAAAAGAAAGGAACACCATGACAATGTTGTACATGGAACACATTTGCCAAACCTGTATCAAAAATGTCCTTGAAATCAAATTACAGAAGACAACAGACATAAAAAGAAAAATGAGAAAAAAAGAATATAAGAAAGAAATATGTAAGAGAAAATGCACCAAATGCAGGATTGCTCCATAAACTTTAATGAAAAAATAATAGCCTACTATGGAATACCATCTAATATAGGTGATAGGCTATATCAAAGAAAAAACAAGAAATATGTAACATATACATTTTGAAATGTTCTCATTACCCAAGAAGAACAAAAGTAAAAAAAGGTATATAGGGATTAATTTCACCAAGAATAAAGAAAATTAAAGGTCTTGAATTTTATTTACAGAAGCAAAGCACTGTTGAGGTAATAAAAGAAATAACTAATACTAACGTAACAACACAAGAGTTCTGAAACATAAAAAGTAGAATCACAAGAATGACTATTGAAATAATTATTTTAAATCAGACACATGACATACAACACATCATAAAAACACTAAATTCTAGATTAGGAACAGAAGAGAGAAGACTATAGGTAAGTCAAAACACTTATGTATTTCTGTCATCTTTTCTGCATCTCATGAAGCTTATAGAGCAGTCCTGCTGTGTAGAAGATCTAGGAGAAGAGATGATAGGCATATATAAGTCACTGCATGAGAGATGAGCCTTTAATCTACATGGATGATCTTCAAAACATGCAGTCTTTTTGACTAGTGTTCTTTTTAGTTTTACAAAACAGTGTCAGAACTATCCTGATATAACTTATATTAGTACAGAAGAATAAGGTTTGCAATAATGCTCCTCTCAAGCTCATACTCTGACAAAAAGCTATAAAAATAGCCTGTGTGGTAATACAGTTAGCCCACACTGTAGCCACACTTTTGCCTTCTTCCTATCTGTTTGGAGAACACCACCAACACCTACTTTCAGACACTGAAATTACAAAGTCCTCATTGTCTCTATAGTTGGTAAATGGAAATAGATGTTCTTGGGGGTAATTCAGAGCTTACAAGAGAAGATCTTTTTCTGAGTTGTCTTCCAGTGAGGACTTCTTGGAGACAGGCTGGAGGTTGAGGTAGAGTTTGACCAGTGGAAGGAGTCACCATCTGACATCATGGACCAGACAGCCACGAAGGCCCTGTACTAGACGGATTGCTTGAGAGACTTTGACATGTCATTGTAACAAGGTCAAACTTATAGATAGGTAGAGACCTCCATTTTATGTTCATGTTCTTATTCCTTTAGGTTGTAGGTTTTCTCCCATAGGAGAAAGGAGGCAGTTTCTGACTGGGTAGTGTACCGAGAGGGTAGCTGCCCTTGCCAATCACATTCCCCCTGTTACTTAAAAGTTATATGACAAGTTATGTGCCTTCCCTTTTTCTGTCAGTCCCTGATGCCCATCCAATCCCTTATCCAAGTTGTACTTACTCCACCCATTTTGCACCCCTATTCCTGAACCTGCCATAGCCACCCTATAAAAACCCCTCCATTTTGTTAAATAAAGTTAGATCAGCTCCTGCTGTGAACAGCTTCAGCTGGGATCAGCTTCGGCTGTTGTTCTGTTCACCTGGTCTGTTGTCCTGTGTTTTGGGCGCGGTTGGTATTTACCCTCAGGGTGAGACAAAGCACGATCCTACCAGGCATAGCAAGGAGAGCTGCAACTCAGCCACAAGGACCCGCTGGTCTCTGCTTTCTCTGATTCCCCGCAAACTGTGTCAAGGACTCTTTTCTCCACTGACTGTGGGGGCAACTGAGCATACATTTCAGTGGCTTGGTTGGGTGGCATGTACCAAAGGCACGTACCAAAGACAGCTTGTACCAGGCCCCATTGCAAATGGAGTTTTGCATTTTCCTAGTTTTTGGCCACACTGCACACCAAATCCCACTGCCTGTCTTTGGGTATGTCTATGCATTACTTAGCAATTTAGATTTGAGCAGAGAGAGCTAAGAAACCTGCATCAAGTGCCTACCTCTGAGTGCTAACCATAAAGGATGGTACAGTCTTGCTACCAAACAACATGTTTAAATCAAATGATCATTAAGTTAAATGACATCATAACTATCTCTGCATCTAAAGCAGAATGATAGATTTAGGACCTTTCAGCTCTTACCTTTGGGAACCTGTGAGCAGTCTCTGAGAATGTATACTGACTTCTTATAATGAAAGCAAACCGTAAAGAGCAGCAATGTAGAAACGCTTGTCCAGACCACAAAAACTATCGGCTATGCCAACATGGTAATCCCCTTCTCCTTGCTTTTAATTCACTCTAGTTATCCTGAGTACAGCAGTAAGGAAGACAGACCTCTGACCCATCTTCGGTACTGCTGCACAGTTCTGTATCGCACAGGGCAAGCCCAAGAGCCTTAGGCCAAGGTACAGAAAATATGCTGTTCTACTTAAATTATGCTTCCCTTCTACCACATGCTCATTTCTCATGGACAATAATGGTGCAGTCCCAAAAGTAATCCATGTTATAAGGAAAGTGTTACTAAATTTACCTCTGTTTTTTTAACAAGAGATTACATAAATTTCTGACAAAATAATAAAAAATGAATCCTTACATTATTCCTTAGTGGTTGTTCTTTGCTGAGTATACCTGGTTGGTTGTGAATCTGTCTGCTGATTTTGTCTGAGGTAGAGTTAATTTTCTTTAGATAGTATGAGGCTGTGCTTTGGATTTGTGCTGAAAAAAGTGTTGATAGCACAGGGATGTTGCAGTTATTGCTGAGCAGTGCTTTGCACAGACTCAAGGCCTTTCCTGCTTCTCACACTGCCTCACCAGAGAGTGGTGGGCTGGCTCCCATTCCATTTCAGAGAGAATACAAAACAATCCTACAATCTTTTGAATGCTGCTTTAATGTAGACTCCTTTCAAGAACTTAATGTAGACTCCTTTCAAGAACTTTAGAAACTAGAATTCGAACTGTAATAGCCCATAGAACATTGTAAACAGCTTATTTTAGATAGAAATCACGTCAATTCTAAAATAGGGTTCATGTACTTACCAACAATCAAATAGGGTGAACCAACTGAGTAACACTGTGGAAGTCTTCCCCTCTGGTTTCAGCTTTTCTTAGAGGATTAAGATCTGGAAACTCAATTTGTTCTACTATTATATTATCTGTAAAGGGTGGTCTCTTGCTAGTTGGCTCATCATCCTGCCAAATCCTAGCACTTTTAAAAGACATCTATTTGATATCTATAAGTTATTGGCCAAAAAAAGAAGAGAAAAAACATCCACCTGGAATTAATCAGAGAAAACTTGGGTTTTCTTTCCCCATCATTACTTTCTTACCCAAAAAAAAAAAAAAAAAAAAAAAAAAAAAAGGAGAAGAAAGAAAGAAGATTCAAATACTCTATATTATAAGAGGAATATCCTTTGTGGTAGTGTTGTGAAAAATCCATTAATCAAACTGAAAGGTAAAGAAATTGCATTTTTACTTTTGTAACGTTTTAATATGAGATTCGTCTATTAAGAACCATAGCTAAGGACACTATTTCTCAGAGACTGATCCTTCCTTAGGAACTCAGAAAATCTAGGTCTTAGTTCTGTGCCTGTCAGGCTCATTGAGTGACCTTGGATGAGCTAGTCCATCTCTTACTAACTCATTTCTCTATCTTTAAAGTGGAGATAATCCTAATTCCAATTCTCTTGTGTGTCTGACAATGTCTTTGGGAACTGGAAATGTTACAGACTTTGCTCATACTTCAGGCATTCCAGTGGCCTGTGATCTTAGCCTGTCCTTCCAGATCCTTTCCTAACAACCACTCCTACTCCACATCTTTTTTATCAATATCATCTTTGTTTTGCAGGAGCGGAAGGAGCTGTGAACTGCTCTAGGATGGCAACAGTGAACAGCCAGTCCGGCTGCTGATCACTGTGATTTGGTCCTGACACTCCAGTTGAGCACTGTGTCATGGAGGGTAGGCAAAATTACTGTGCTAAAATACAGACTGACTAAGGCATAAGAGAAGCCTGGATAAGGGAACATCTTTGAAAAAGTTTTTAACACTGTCTTGTCCTTAGTTTTTATATTAGTATTACTTCAAAGCATACTCAGCCAAGTTGGGACAATAATTCATGCTTTGCTTAATAGATTTATTTAGTGTATTTTTGCTTTCATTGTTGTCTATGTTGGTAAAAAGGAACTACCTGTATACTAAAATAGTGCTCTAGGGACAGAATGGAAAAGGTAGCAAATGATAATGCTTCCTAGCCAGCTGGAAGTGGAGTTAGTGCTGTCAGCTCATTAGAACTTCAGAAATCTCTAAATGCTACAAATAGAGTGTGGGACTGAGAGCAAGCCTGGCTGTTGATGACCAGAGGTGGGTAATGCCACCTCACGTGTTACATTTTGCTTCTTTTCACTGCACCCAAGGGTCCTATAATCCCCCATTTCAGCCAAATGGTAGCCTGCTGTTTCCTGGACAGACTTTCTTTCCTCTTGCTGCCCAGGTCCAGTTGCTTCATGGTCCTGTGTAAGGAATTCCGTGAAGAACAAACAAAGAGAATAGTGGTATAGCATCTAGGCCCAGCATGAGAGGCCAGAGGGTGGAGGACTGGACCTCCAACCAGTTTGGGTGGAGGTGGAGGAAATTGGGGCAGAGAAAACGGCACACATTCTTGGGCACATCTATGCAACACTTGCTTATTCTGCTGCTGTGTCATTAATTCTGATTGGCAGTAGGAGGAAGAGAAAAACCTTAAAATAATTGCTATGAACATAATTTGCATTTACAAGATCACACGCTAAAGGTTATGCTGAGGTTTCTTGTACAGAGGTAGAGCAGAGAACAGTAGTGTCCTGGCTCTCCACAGTTTTCAGCAGCACTCAACTGCTTCCTGCAGGCTAGAGGCAGGAATTAACACAGTTTTCAATATTTATATAATGCTTTTATTTCTCCTATATTTAGATGCTGTTTTCATTTTCACTAACTGCTCCTGCAGCCAATCTTTAGAATCTGAATAAATTCCTAACAGCCACAGGAGTGTGATGACAGTCTGTGGGGTCTGACAGGATGCAGGATACAACACTCTCCATCCTCAGTTTGGCAGCCTGGTGAGATTAACTTTGTCATGGGTTTGCCCACCAGCATTCCCCTGGAGCTGAAAACAGTTTTTCCAGGTGGATTTCCGGAGAAAGAGCCAATCAAAAGTTTTAGTAATGCCTCTGCCAACTACATATGTAAGAAAATGGAAGAGAAGGCTGTGGCACAGAAGGAAAATGAAAGAGCCAGCATAGCAGCTGGCCCTGTTGGGCCCAGGTGTGCGCCCTCCCACCCCGGGCCAGGCCCCCTTCTCTCCTGTAACATAGTAGAGAAAACAAAACTTTAGAGAAAGACTGCCTGGACAAGACATACTGCAGAAGAAATTCCAGGCAGAGATTACAGACCTCCAAGGTCAAAGATGGCAGCCACAGGAGTCAGAAGAGAAAAACTGTGAAGGGAGGGAGAACTCCTTCTCTCCCGCTCTCTCTCCCCCACCCTCCTCTCTCTCTCTCTCTCTCTCTCCCCTCCCTTCAGCAGGGAAGAGACTGAAAACTAAAAATCCCTGCCACCTGTAGAAGACTGTTGGAGAGCAGAGACCCCCCTCTGCAGCTCATGAAGGAGCCCACGCCAAAGCAGAGTGCATGAAGAAGATGTGACTCCATGGGAAAGCCTAGAATGAAACAGAGTCCTGCTGCTGACCTGTGGCCCATGGAGAGAGAGACCTATGCTGGAGAGAGATGGCCTGGGTAGGATGTTGTGATCCCAGTGAGGGATCCACGCTGGTGCAACCAAATTTGTGACCCTGAGGGACAGCAGAGAATGGAAAAACTGTTGTCCCAAGGTAGACTCACGCTAGAGAGGTCCAACAAAGACTTCTCTCTTGAGGCAAGACCCCACAGAAAACAGGGGTGGACTCAAAAGCCATTATCCGCTGTGACTCTGTGGTGAGGATCCATGGTAGGCAAGTGTCCCCTTGCAGTCCATGGAGGACCCCACAGGGCCCAGGTAACCCCCAGCCTCCGGTCTTAGCACAGGAGGGGGTTAGGCCCAGCCCTGAGGTCAACATAGAAGAGAGAGAGAGAGAGAAACAGTTCCAGCTGCAACAAATCGGAGTTGTCGTCCTAGAGATGAGAGAAGAAGAACTTTTGAGTGCAGCAAAATTATTTAAAAGACCTGGAGCTCCAGAAAGCTAGTAATAAATCCTAATATTATTCTCCCCAATCAGATCTCATTTGTCTTTATAAACCTTCTCTCAACTTATAGAAATTGTGTGGGGGGTGAGAGAAAATTGGCCCAGAGTAAGCCCTCGACAACTTCCACCATTTGTCAGTTGCAGACAGAACAGCCACAGCCCCTTTGTGCCATTTGTGTATTTGGGACCCCCCATACACACTTCTCATTACAGCAGCCCACCCACAAGCTTTTCCAATTTGCAGAAGACGGCCCCAAGCTGACCATGACATCGATACTTCATGTGCCCTAGCAGTCGCAGGCAACTCTCCACACATCTTAGATGCTTTTGTCCCTTTCTTAATAAGTGTAATTAAATCTCAACCCACAGCTTTGATACTTGCTGATCAGTTTGCATGCATTTAGCCTGTTACATAGAGAATTAACAGCGCTCCTTCATAATAAACCAGGGAGAGAGATCAGGAGGTAGAACACCTTTCATTCCTACTTGGGTATGTTCTTAACCCAGTGATTTGTCATTGCTACCTAGGTGAGAAAAACAAACACAAAACTGCCAAGTGTATAATCCAAGTCCCAAAGCACTTGATGTGGAGACACCAATGCTATTTTTAAAGTTGGAGTGTACCTTGTCTTGTGTGCCAAATTTAATATAGTGTACATTTTCCTACTCTGGTCAAATAAGAAATGCTTGAGGGACTGCCTCTCTTACTAAGGGTTACCAGTACCAGACACTGAGTTACCAGTCCTGGAACCAAAGTAATGCTTTTGTGTTTCCAGGATCAGATCCTGCCTTACTTTTTGAAAGGCTTCTTAACATCACCTGGCAGGGAAGGCTCTGAATGTGGTGTTGTGCCAAGAGCTCTACTGGTGTTTTTCACGTGCAGAGCATTTAAGACAAACTCAAGGAGGAAACCAAATAACATTCATAAGTTTTAGTTGTGCTATGAAGACAAAATTTCCAAAATTCACAGTCACTAAGATCAATCTTGTTTACACTGCTTTCATACTGGTGAGTGGGATATGATTTACAGTAACAAGATGTGAGAATCAGACTTAGTGTGTGATTGACAAAAATATGACTAATGTCAATTGAAAAAGGAAAATCATGTGTTTGCAATTGCTTTTCAATAAATATTGATATATACTGAATATATTTGAATTAATATGCTGTCCTTTTATGAGGTCTTCATAAAAGTTAGGTATAGATGGAAGTACGAATCAAATACTAGGACACTGCAAATAGTTAACAAAGCAGGGCAATGGTAATTATTACAAAAAGAAAAAGGTGTTTCAGGTTATTAATCTATTTTCTGTAACTAATTTAAGCAAAGGGATTATTTGAGTTCTGTTTATTAACCATTCTTTGTCATTCTGCTTTTCTCTATCACAATAGTCTCTAACCTCATCCTCACACATTATAGCTTTCCTAGAATATATTTGTCCAGTCTTATATGAAGACTGAGAGTTTCCTGAAAAAAAAATTAAATCCAAGTGTGAAGGCAGTCTTGACTTTTTGCTCCTTTCTCCTCTGTGTTCTCCTTTCCCAAAAGGTAAGAGACAGTAGATCTGCCTTGATGCACACAGATTTTGCTTTAGCTTATTTCTGTTCATTTTAGGGGCAACATGAATCCAATCTTTCTTACTCATGATAATTAAGTAGAGAGTAAAGAGAATACAGAGAGAAAGTACCATTGGCTAAGAAATAGTTTGTTGAGCACTTCCAAAAATACCTGCCTTAAAAGATCAGAAGCGAAAGGCAAGCACGAGTACCAAATACTTTAATATAAAATTAGAAAAAAGGCATCCAAATTAAGCTTCCTGTAATGCTCTGTAACAATAGAAAGCAAATGTTCCCTGTAATTTCAAGTATTTCCCCCTCTATTGACCTTGTTCGTAATCAACAGGCTGCAGACATTCAGGTATTTCTGAGTGATGGAGCAGAACAGAAAAAAATTATCTTGTTAGTATCATAGCATGCCACTAACACTGAAGGCTTAAAAAATTCAAGTGGAGACTTTGGTGGGCCCACTAATTGCAGCTAATGAGATACCACACACTAAGTGCATGATCATGGAATTGAAGGAGTGTGCTAACACTGAATCATGGAATCAACTGGGTTGGAAAAGACCTCTGAGATCATCAATTCCAACCCTTGATCCAACACCTCTGTGGTTAATTAGACCATGGCACTAAGTGCCACATCCAGTCTCTTCTTAAATACCTCCACGGACAGTGAATCCACCACCTCCTTGGGCAGTCCTTTCCAATGTCTCATTACCCTCTCTGTAAAAATTTTTTTCCTAATATTCGACCTAAACGTCCCCTGGCACAGCTTAAGACCATGCCCTCTTGTCTTACTGATAGTTGCCTGGGAAAAGAGACCAACCTCCACCTGGCTCCAACCTCCTTTCAGGTAGCTGTAGAGAGTGATGAGGTCACCCCTGAGCCTCCTCTTCTCCAGGCTAAACAACCTCAGCCTCTCCTCACAGGACTTGTGTTCTAGTCCATTCACCAGCCTGGTTGCTCTTCTCTGGACCTGCTCCAGCACCTCAATGTCTTTCCTGAGCTGAGGGGCCCAGAACTGAACACAATACTCAAGGTGTGGCCTCACCAGTGCTGAGTACAGGGGAAGGATCACTGCCCTGCTTGTGTTGGCCACACTGTTCTTGATGCAGGCCAGGATGCCATTGGCCTTCTTGGCCACCTGGGCACACTGCTGGCTTATGTTCAGCTTCCTGTCAATCCAAACTCCAAGGTCCCTTTCCACCTGGCTGCTCTCCAGCCATTCTGTGCCCAGCCTGTAGCTCTTCAGGGGGTTGTTGTGGCCAAAGTACAGGACCCGGTACTTGGCCTTGTTGAACCTCATCCTGTTGGAACCAGACCATCTCTCCAGCTTGCCCAGGTCCTTCTGCAGAGCCCTCTTGTGTTCCAGTAGATCAACATGCCCCACCCCAACTTGGTGTCATCTGCAAATTTGCTAATGGTACACTCAATCCCCTCATCCAGATCATCAATAAAGATATTAAATAGAATGGGACTATAAGGTGCAAATAATAACTAGGAAAATATAACTCCAACTTAATGGAATATTTTGACCACTTCTGGCCTTTCAGATACAGAGAGTAGAGGAGTACAGTCAAACTGTTGAAAGTTTACAGGGTATTATGCAATCTTCCTCTCCTAGAAATACCATGAAACTATTTACTCCTCCACAGTAAAAGGAGGTGAAAACTTGCCTCCTCCATGATACTTTGACATTTTCATAGCCTGTTCTGGCTATAATAAAGCCAAAATTCAAGTAAAACACTTGAAACCTATGAATTCCCTGAAGCTTCCACTCAACTTTCAAATGTGAGTGATCTGCAGCCAGAGATTTGATTGAATTTGTCTTCTATTTGAAATGCTTTCACCTCTGCCCATTTCCAGGAATTCTGGATATTTTACTAGCACAGATGCCAAGTGGCAGATAGGTTTACACTGTCATCAGGAGCAGGTGGAGTCCTATCCAAGCCCATCTAGTTCATGCTGACGCAGCAGTATGGACTTCAGCATAGGCTGTGCCTGGGATCCTGCATGTTTGCTTTGGTGGCTCATTGCTTTTAATACCCTGTCATAGTGCCTTCACTCTTCCTGGCACTGAGTCTTCCTTCATGAAACCTAGCCTAGTTATATCTACACCTCTGCAATGCTGCTTCTGCATTTGCAGAGCAGACCCAGCCTGGATCAACCACCATGAGGTGACTAGGTCTCAGGTTAGAGGTCTCAGATTCCACAGGGAAAGAGGTTTATTCTGAAACACTGGGAAAGAACAAGGGCCCGCTAGCATTTCTAGCCAGATGTGCTTCTGTTAAAGACTCTTCAGACAACATTTGCTTTGCAGGTAACTGCAGAATTTTCTTATCCCATCCCCAAAAGATGATCAGCATCATAGTATTATAGTACCAGACTCACAAGGAAAACACTCTACAGATATATGTTCATCTTGAGAATTCCCCATCTACTTGGCCAGTAATGAATCCTAAATTTTCTCAAGATCATTCCTCATCACCTGAACAAGTACTGAAGAGTAAATGAAAGCAGCCAATCCATGAAAAAAAAAAAAAAATCATTTGATGGCTGAAAAAAAATGCCATCATTGCCGTGATAACAGAAGGTTTAAAGTGTATTACTGTCGCTTCTCTATACACTTCAGGGTTGGCTACTGGGTCAGATGGTGCAGCAGTCCATGTAATCTCCTGAATGGAAAAAAATTAGGCTCAAAGTGCCAAATAGACGCCCACAACATAATATCAGGTAAAACAAACACATACCTCCTATCCCCCCTCACCAAATGTTAGAGAAATAGAGAGAAATTCCAGTCATTTCTCATTACTGTGAAGGTCAGCCTAGCTGGGAAAATTGTTTCTGCTTTACAATTCCCCAAACTGTAGAAAGCAGTTAGAGTTCTGGACAAAAACTAATGTTGCATTCAAAGGGAAAAGAGGCTGATATGGCATTGCTGCAGTAATAAGAGAATTTTTTACTCTTTCCACTTCCCTGTGAACCTAATCAACTGTGACATGAGAAAATATACTGGGCTCACCCAGCCAGAATCTGACTGCCACCTGAAAATGTCCTCAATATTCCACTGTTTGGGAGTTTACAATGATCCTTCCGACATCAATTTTGTACATGTACATCAAAATGCCATTAGAAATGCTTACAAACACCTCCTGCTCACAGGCCTCCACTCAGACCCTATCAAAGCTGGGCTGTAAAGACTCCCCAGTGGTTGACTAAAGGTTTCTTTCGATTACTCATATGAAAGCATTTGGTTATGGAAAGGCATCTTGGGGGAGCCTGGGAGATCTAAAGATCTCCCCCCTGACCTCCCTTGTAAGCGCACTTGAATGTCATTAGGAGCAATATATATTGAGGGTACTTTAAAACCTGCCTTTAACATTTAATTAATATCTGTTGACTTATCAGGTTTCCTCCTTCTCCTTGAGGTTCAACAAATAACCCATACCTTCCTGGGGTTGTAAGCATGTGTGAGGGAGTAGGAAGGTGTACTGAAAGAAGAGAATGAGAACATCCTGTCACACTCAGCTACATGGATGGGTATGTTCCTGTCTTCATATACATGAACTAATGCATGCAAACACCACATACATGATGCAGCTGTAAATTAATTTAGTCCTGATAAATGCTTGGCATATTTAATGCATTATTTGGTGCCAGCTTTATTATTTTTCAGTGATGAAAAGCTGAATAAATCTAATGCAACTGAACAAAATATTATCATGTTCTTCTTTTGTTCTAGTATTTGCAGGAAATATTACAAGTGTTTGACATATAAATTGAGCATTTGACTGACTTTAATAACCATGTGATCAATAAGAAGTGATATTTTTACAGCTTAAGTTCAATTTTTAAAGGGCCAGGGGTCACAGATCTTTATCAAAGTACTAAGGCTAAAAATTTATTTTCAGAACCTGTAATTCCTTTTATTTGAAAGTCTGTATTGACCTAATACCATTAAAAGTCAAATTTTGCTCATAAAACTTCAATCCTAATGTTTAGATATTTAGGGATTTAATCCAGCTGTACTTTTGAGAAGAACTTCAACACTTCCTTATATTAGAATTAGTATTGAGTGATAGGAAGTCACTCATTATATACATTAAAGATTATTCTTTATCCTTGGAAGATACAATTATTTAAAAAAATTCTGATTAACCTTCATCCTACATATGCTCCCTATGTATCTTATACTTTTTTTTCTGTATCAGTCATCTTTCCCCCTCAAAGTAGCTTAGGAAACATCGTTTCAGTTTTCATGATTATAAAATGAAAATCAGCCAGATACAATCCAAACACCAGGTATCCATCAGAGGAAAAGTAGTGCTCATGTTATGCTAAAGTGGCATCTCTCCCTTCCAAACAACCGATAGAATATCATGTAACCTAACACACTCACCCTCTCTTCTCCTGAGAGAGAACAAAGACAAACCAATCTTAGTTTACACCTGGAATATTTACAGAGCTCCTTGTGGGCTTGCCTAACACTTATAGAAATTGTTTATTAAAATTTTTGGCAGACAATTCTCAAACAGAAAAGATGTACTTATACCTAGTGAGTTATAGGCCCATAACATTTCTCTGCTGTTGTTTAGAATTGTTTTCTTTGTAAAAGTTACCATGCACACTGAAACAAGTAGGAGGATAAGTTCTCTTTCTGGTCTGATGAACAGTGAACTATTTATATTTCAAGACAGAAAAGTAAAAGCCCTCAAGCATGTATTATTCTGCCAAATCAGGGCGCTCACAAGCATGTGGAGACCCTAGCTGAAGCCTCATGTCTGAATCAGGTGCGGTGAAAAGCTTGAACCTGAGGCTAAGATACTATTTTATAGTAAGATACTATTTTATACTATTATGATTTCACCAGATGCCATGAATAGATTATATTTTTAGCGAATCTATAGTTCTCAACAAAAAATAATGAAAAAGAAGTCTTGAGTTGTCCAGCTGATAAAAGAAGGCATTTTGCAAAGGAACAAGCAGTAGGAAAATGGCAGTGGTTAAAGTCCTGACAATTACAAACCTCAGCTCCTGCAAGTAAATCTTCTCTGCTCAGTGCTGGACCATCTTACTGGTATGACTGACTTTATTTCATAGGGCAAACCCTGATCTGTCAGCTGTCAGAAGTGGGAAGTGTACTGATCTTTTCTTTCTGCTCCTTGGATCACTGTACCTATTTCTTCACATGCTGAATCACGCCACTGGAAATTTAAAAACAGCACCTCAGTATGAAGTTTATATTCTATATCTGGGTTAATTTACAATATTTTTACAATTGTTTTTTCAAAAAGGCTTTAAAAAATGTAATGGAATGGAAAAATTTATTGCACTATTATTCTTTCCATTTGAATTGAAGCTTTTTGAAAACTGGTGGGCATTCTGGCTGCACTTAGTGTTTCCCTCCATAAGCTCCCAAAGAAAGTCTTTTGGTAGTATTGAAATTTCCCAGTTTTAAGCTCTTTATTTTTAATCCAGTTTCTCAAATGGTATGGGGTGCATGTGCATAGGGTAAAGTAAGATGGATAAAATCAGACTTAACGGTTTTATTTCATCCATGCACAGCTTTGTCAGTTGCCCTGTTTTTATTGTTTTCTTTTTCTGGTTTGAAGTCAAATGTTTGTTGAGATGATGGAATATTCCTGGGTCTGATTTGTGCCTAATCCCTTTAATAAGAGCTTCTCCTGTGAAGAAATTACAAAATCAAATAGAGCGTGTCTAGAAAAAATATCTGCAAATTTCAATACCTGTTGCTCAGATGAGGGTCAAGTCCTACCTGAAATGAGACAACTTTTTTTGGACAGTCCTGGAAAAAAGAGCAGCATCTGGATGCACTTCAGACTTCTGAGTCTGAACTTGTGATCTCTTATGAACTCTATGACCTGAACTTGTGAGCTTTTTATGATTTGGAGTAAAGGGTGTTGTTAGCTTACACAACCAGCTTAACGAAAACCACACAATAAAGATGAGGCTTTCATGTTCTTATTGATTCATGAATGTAAATGGAGATGATGTATGCTAGTAAGCCCTGTTTAGGTTGATGCTTGTCAAATATTATAAAAACCAGAGAGCTGGGAGATGTTTCTACATTTCACTAGGTGGTTTGAGGTTTCTTTTTAGGTTTTCCATGTAGATGAATGCTATGGAAGTCATGTTACTATGAAGTAACTACATGGAACCCAGTGCAAATGGCAGTAATGACTTTTTTCATAACTAGTAGCCACAGCAAAGGCATTTCAGATATATATGCTGGCACTTCTAACCACTATCTCCATTTTTATTTAGAGAATAATTGCTCTTCCTATATGCTTCTTTTTCTACTGACTTATTCCCCTTTGGCCTGCAGAGCCCCCAGATAAATATCCCAGGGATAGCCTCGCTGTATTTTAAGACACAGGGTAGTTTAATGACTTGTGAAAGTGTCTGTTTCGGCCTTTAAATAATTTACATGTTACCATGTTTTCCTCAGAAAACTGTGGTAATGTCCCTTCTAGAAATAAGAGGTAAATCCTTCTTGTAACTTACACTTTACACAAAACAACATTTAGAAAACAAACAAAAAATTATTTATCCTGCTTGACAGGGTCACTATTCTTTGGGAGATACAACTACCTCTGAAGAAGAAAAGCATTAGGGTCCTTTGATAACAGGCAGCCTAAAACTTATTACTATGATTCATACAGTTATGTGTGAAAAACAAACAAAGAAACAAACATATATAAAATGGTAGATTTTTCACCCACCCACCTGTCTTAGGTACTTGGGCTGCTCTTGTGATTCACAAGCAATAGCGCACCCCAGGGCAAAGCACATGTGCCACTGCCTTCAAAGCCCTTTATTTTTCTTTTATTTCCTCACTTGGGGTCTGGATTGAAACTTCCTGTAGGACAGACCTGGCTCACAGACCATCAGTTGCATAGCTTCGATCTAAATGTGCTTTACTCTGCCTTTTCTACTTTCTTCTTTCTGGACCACTGACAATGGTCTACTCACAAAGTTTTGTACTTGTCCTACTATTTTTCCTAATGTGTTTTTACCAACATAATCCTTAATATCATTAAACTAATGTAAATATGAATTGCTGAGAGGATTTTTAAAGTACTCCTTATAAAGTTTCTTAATGATGATATATGCTCATTTATATACGCACTACACTATACATTTAGTAGTTTAGTAATTCAGATAAACACAGGCTATTATATGAACCAGGCTGGCTTGGTCTGAGTTTGCTCTGAATTTTGGCATTTGTGAATTGTCAGTTTCCTGTGATAAAACCACTAGACACGAGCAAGAGTCTTCTAAGAAATTCAGAGGCTGAAATCCGTATCTTTACTCCTTTGAGGGCTAAGTAATAATTTCTACAGTTCACGTCAATGGTAGTGACTCAACCCTTCTGAAAATTAGATCAATGCTTATTCAAGAGACTAACATTAGACTTTTGCAGGGTATTATTTAATTTTAACTTGTCTACACTTCTTTAGTCCAAAGGCAAATAGAATATAATTACACTAGGATAGGAAAAATTTGATAATGTTGTAGGCAGCCTTACATTCAAAAATCCCTATTGTCACTTTCTCCCAATAACTCTGTCAGTGACATACTATTGTATCTCTCAGTCATAATCAAGTAAGATTAAAATTATTCTGAAAAGTAAATGCATGAGGAAACAATAGGAGGTACACATCAACACAAAGGACGCAATGGCCCACAGTGTATGTACTAAAGCAAAGGTATTCATTGTCTCACTGTTATAACCATTGGGTTTAAGACTCTTTTCACAGTTGTCAAAGGATGTTTTAAATTAGCTTCAACTATTGTATGATCAGGCTTGATTAAGAGATAGCTTTTGTTGGACCTCAGCATGCTGAGTAGTGCCAACTCTGGGAAAAGTGTAATGAAAAGAGAATGAATAGGTATGGGAACATATTTAGTACTTCATTTCTAGCATTTCCTCATCCTCCTCAACCCTTGATGTAGCCAAATATCTTAATATTCACTTCTGAACAAGATTTAGGCTCCAATGACATAACACAAAGATTTATGATGAGCGTATTTAACCAGTGCAATATTTTACCACAAACTTAAAGCACTGTCCCAAGATGATACAGACTGCTAACTAAATCAGCGCTCCACAACAAAACGGTGGTTATATCAGGTTATTTTCTGTTTATATATAAGCCCTCCATAAATACTTTACTAAAGTTTCATGGCATAGAGTTAACCTTGAGAAGCTTCCCTCTATTTTTGAAAAATTAATAAGAGAAATTTGGAAAAAGAAAAAGAAAGTGTAACACACACAGATCATTCAAATTCTGACTCTCCAGCCCCAGGAGTTGTTCTTACACATTTGTAGTTCAGTATGTTGGTACCTCTCACCTGCTTTCCATTGCCTACATATTACTGGCCTTACTACAGGTTAAGACTGAGTTCTAAAGCTGTTCCTATCACTAGTGAGTGCTTATTTTCAACATTTTAAAGTGATGATGTGAACAAACCTTTGAAAAGTGACTGAATATTTCAATGCCAATATATTTTGCATGTAAAATATAGAAATCTCTCTGTGTTGCACTTGAAATCTGATAAATATTTATTTTCAATGCTGTTTGCTTTTAATCTGTTCAGGATATCATTCCTCCAGCTCCTTAGTACTTAAACAAAAATGGCATTTACATTACAATATTGCTTGCCGACAATCTCATTTTCTGGTTTAGTCAGCAGGCTTCATGCTTGATTAGTCTTTAATTATACAAATACCTACATATTAAAAAAAGTTTTCTTTTTTCCATACTTTGAGCATGTAATTATTTTCTCTTGCATGCAATAACCTTTAATTTTAGGATTAAGCAACTGATTCTCTTTAGTATGGATGGATTTTTTCAAGTGTTAAAGCAAATTTGGTTATTGTATTATGAGTAGGAAAATTAGCTTTAGGAAAACCTTTCATTAGTGCATTTGACAGCACAGTGAGCATCTGACAGAAACTTCAAAATATTCAATATACTTGAAAACAAAATATATACCTATTCTGTGTCCTCTGAAGTCAACAGCAATACTACTCTGAATTCAGCATGAGAGTGACTGGGGCTATGCAATTCCTCCTTTGAATATTCCTTGCTTTTGTAGTATTAGAGTTACAGCAGTATCTAGAAGCCCAATGCAAGATCAAGGCCTCATTGCATTATACCAAAAAAACAGTAAAAGTTTCCAGTATAAAGTGATCAAACAATGGTGGGAGAATCAACAAAGGAACAGAAAGACGAAGTGACATCCCAGACAGTGACAAACCTGGGACTGCAGTCTGGTGCTCCCGACTCCAACAACGCATTTACTAGAGCATTTTGCTTCCTGATGCAAATTATTTGTCAAAGTGAATTCAGTAAGCAAAGGCATGACTTGATGATGAGATTAGAGCTAAATATGCAGATTTTATGTGGAAGTAAAAGAATTCCCTCCCTGCCTTTTGCTGCAGTTTTCACTCATGAGAGCTTGGACTGCCAGGTTTGGGTCTACAGGACTGACATATGTTATCTCTATACCAGCTTGTACATTTGAAGTACCAGTGATTTCCCTCTAGACATACTCTTTGAATGTCTATGGGGAAAACATCAAGGATTTTTAGAATGGCTTGGTTTTCTCAAGTTCTGTTTATTTTTATATTTGTTTTACATGAACTGAAAATTCTGTCAGACACATTTTGATTGTATGGAGAACATGCTTCAGAGTCAGAAGACAGGTAAAATAAAGCAAACAAGGAAGCTGCAATTCTATAAAGCTGGGGAGGGAGAAGAGGGGGAAGCCTTCATAGTGGCATATTGAGCTTGCTCCTGTCTCATTTGAGAGCTATGAGAAACCTTCTGCCAACTTCCCTAGTAGTGGAGTTAGGTTTTATTATAAAGTGAAAAGTTGCAGACAGTAGTAGGATGGAAATGCACACAGCATCGTATTTCAGAGAGGTGATCAGTGATAAAATTTCAGCCTTTCACAACACTAATACTGGAGGGGATTTAGCTCTCTCTCCCAGTAGAAAAGGCACTGTGAGTAACAAAGACAATTTTTTTTCTTCCCCTATCCTTCTCCCAACATTTTCCTTCTCCTCCCTAAGATCAGGCCCTGACCCTAAGGAATTCTACACTGATGGAAACTGCATCCTCAGATGAATCCTGAGAATGAGACTGAATTCTCCTCACTTATCCCTTCCTAGATCTTGATCCCAGTACAACCCTAATCTTCATCATCTGCCCCAGCTATCTTCTGTCCTGTTTCAGCTTCCAGTCCACAAAGATAGCTCCCCAAACTGGGACAAAAGCAATAAGAGACAGAGACAGCATTCCAGCTGGGTTTGGCTACTCAGCAGGTTGAAAACAGGGTTATAGGGTTACTATAGTGAAAAGCATGAGAGCACTAGCATTCATCACTTGTTATCACATTCATTCAGAATCACCTTCTCATACCAGTTTACGGGCCATCTGTAGGAGAGAGGACCGTTCTGTAATGTGATTGGGACCATACTTCAGGGTTCAGCATCAGTATTTTTGCTAAGGGACTGGGATTCTCCCAGATCTGACTGCTTCCCCGGTGCTTTTTACAAGTATGTAAGTATTTCTTAACAAAGTTATACAAAGATATTGCAGCAGTGATTGCTGCTTTAAAGAACCTCAGTTTCTTTAAGAAACAAAATGCACCATCATCATTCCTTTGGTAAAAGGATAATCCTAGCAATATATGACGTGCTGTTTTCATACGTCATTTTTTCTCTTCTGGAAACTCAGCTTTGCCTTCCAATGTCTTCCACAAACATAATCCAGCTTGAATCTCCAACTGGAATCCTCACAGGATATTAGATCATGTCTAAGCTATCCAAAATAACTCAGGTTCCTGTCCTGTGGGAAACTACCTGAAATTATCCTAATTTATCATTTCTGATGCAAATGAAGGCAGAAGGTGGAATATGGAAATGTTTCAGCAAACAAAAACTTGTATTTGAAAATGATTAAGTAGTTTAGCAGATTTCAAATCATCGCTATGAGTTAAAATATTTTCAATTTCTTTTGTTAAACCACTATTTTTTTGGTAATTCAATATAACAAAATTTTTATATACATATAAAGCTGGTTTTAAACAAAAGCTCTTTCAAATTTCCTTCAATTTCTTCTCAATTTCAGTTCTTTCAATTTCCTGGGTCTAAAATATAAAATTAAAATGAAATTTTGGGCAAGGGAGAAACCAACTTTATAGAATTACATCATTGTTGGAAAAGAAAAATCACACAGAAAATTCCAGAGTAGTCTAAGGTGTTACAGTATCAAAATAAAAATTGGGTGTATTTCAGAGGTAAGACCTTTATTTTATGAGAGTCATAATGCTCATCTATACTTTCTTGCTTTCTTTCCTTTACTTCATTTCCTTGCTCAGCTGGTGGTAAACTTCATTCCTTGACTTTTGGATCAGCAGCAAAAAATACAGTGGTGTTTCAAGACAAGTCGTCCTAAAAATCTTTCAAACCTTACTGATGGAACAAATACTAGGAGACTTGTAGAAGGCTTCTCTTTCAGATGGGAAGGTTATGGGTGGGGGCCCTTAAGACCCACAAGGAATCACCTTCTAACATGGATTCAATTAGTAATTTGTATATTTAAAAAAACCTCACAGTTATAATAGTAGAATATAATATAAGCACACATTTTAAAAATAAATTTTAGGACCATCACATCTATAAAATGTCAAGTCTGATTGTTGATTTCCTACCTGCTAGGAAGGACGGGTGCTGCTCTACGCTCATTTGCTAAATGATTGTAATTTCCTCATATCCTAACCCACTAGGAGCTCTTAGAAAGACACATTTTGTGACTGTGCCTGAGGTGGTAACCTCTGACTTTCTAATTTTCCAGTTTCCACATAATTAATTGTTGATTACTTCAAACAAAAGTAGAAGGTTGGTGGAGAAAGGCAAAAAAACGAAATAAGAAGGATTTGGAAAGCTCACGTTTCCAGTGTAACCCCTTCGATAAAAGGATATTTTTTCTTTTGCCCAAATTGTTTCTAGTTGCAGCTCTAAGGTCAGAATAAGCCAAGAGAATGAATGGAACAAGCATCCTGATGGGCTGCCTGAAGCTGCCTGGTGTTACGGATCAGCGTAAAACCAGCTCTCTTTCCTCTGCCTGGGCCGATGTAACTCACTGGAGTGGCAAATTACATCAGACCTACAGCTGTAACCCGACATTATGATTAATTTGATCAGTAATTTCTCCTGTTTTTCATTTTAATCGGTGTGACTATTCTGCTGTGGCAGGTCTTTCAGATCTAATTAAGATAAATTTCAGAGTAAAAGACTTGGCAGAATTTTCGAGTCAAATCCGAGCGTCAAGTGTGAAGACCTGCAGCACTAGTCAATCAATTTCCAGTAAAGACGGCAGACTGTAACTCAGCAATCAACCCATTAACACTTAAGCAAATTTCATAATCTCCAGGCCTGTGCTTAGTTACTCTCTCAAAACATTCTGGCTACCAATAAAAAAGACAAAGTATTACTTTTTTTAAACACCTGCATCTGCTAAAACCGCCAACAGAATCCACAAGTGGACACTTGGATAAATCTCAGCAATACTGCCAAAAAAAAGGTTTAATTTTAAAATTTAAAACATAGTCTAGAGTGTCCTTTTTTTCCTTCTTTTTTCTTTTCTTTTTTTTTTTTTTCCTGGCAGTATCTAGGAGCTGAGCAACCTCCTGTAGGTGCTTTGTTGTACAAGGAGCCTTAATGACAAAGCATCAGGGCTATACCACTTCCAGAATATTGCTCCTAGTACTCAACAAGTCCCAAGCCCACCAGGTTCACTCTGCCCACTTGCTTCTAAGCAGAAGAATTTTTTTCTTGCAGAACTAGAAATCTGTGATGACTTGCACACTTTTTTTTCTTTATTACAAAGAGATAAGGGATATGAAAAATAAGGGAAAACACAGTAATGTTTTGTAATATTCTCTACTTTCTTTGAAAATTTTTGGAAATATGAGTGAAAATAGAAATTAAGAGAAATTAATGCCAACATAACAGATCCACTTGATTTACAAGAGTATCTGAGAGGCTATGTCTTACTTTTTCTGCCCCTAAGATCCCCAAGTGTTCCTACTCTCTGCCTAGAGAGGCTTTGGAAATAGAAGACCTTATGGGATAAGGATCTTTTCCTAAATTTGTTCTGGGAGGATGTTATTTATTTATTTTCCCACTTATTAAATACTTCAGTTACTTAGGGAGTTTATTAAATGCTTCCATTTCAGAAGCCAGAGCTTGCTGGGCAAACAGCTCCACTTTCCTCACCTTCAGAGAATTCTCTAGCAAATGGTTTCCTTTATTAGCCTCAGCATCTGCCCGTTGGGTGCTAATAATGCCAGTTGTTTTGTTCGGAGATTAATTTCCTTTGCTTTAAATGTGAGTCAGACACCAGTACTCCCTGTGCTTCTGAAAATAGCAACACCTGCAGAGTATATTTGGATGGACCATCCAGCCATTGCTCCAACTGAGAGACGGTTTCCTCACGGAATGGAAAGACTTGTTTATATAGTCTCTTTAAGAACACTTAAACATCTCTGCTCTGTTTAAATGCAGTATTCAGAAGCTTTACAAGGTGAAGTCCCAATGCCTCAAAGACTCCAAAAAGCAGTGAACTACTGAGAGAAAAAAGACTGCTGAGGAGAACATTCTAAACCCTGCTCAGTCCTGTGGATGGATGCAGTCTTTTGCACACAACTGAAAGTAGCCTTTCTGTGGAAATGACACCCATGCATCTCCAGGGAAACACGAAGACCAGCAGCCCAAACAAGCTAGCACGAGATCAGCTGGCATGTCCCTGTGCACCAGGGCCAGGGTACGGCACAGTGCAGAGACACCTGAGTGTTCAGCCAGGACAAATTACCATGTTGCCATGGTAGATCAGTCTAGCTGGTAGGAGACCCAGAAGCATGAGTATGACCATGGAAGTGGCAGAAGAGGTGAGAGGAGAAGAAGAAAGGAGGCCCTGGAGAAACTAAAACTTAAACCCCACAATTTCTCAAGCTTCAAACTTTAAATCTGTGTGGTTCACAGAACTACTGCAGTGACAAAAAGAAAAGCACAAAACCAAAAGGAGAGTGCCTTAATCCCAACAGCTGCAATGGATAAAAAGCATGTGTGTGTGTAGTACTTGAGTACCATGACTTTCTAGATAGGGAAATTTTTGCACAAGTACTTGCTTGTTCTGCTCATGAAATCACCTTTATCAACTCACAGAAATATTTACAACACTATAAGAATACACAGAAATCCAAAACCGTCAGTAGAACAAGGTGTTCAAATCTTTCTGGACCTGTTTGAAATGAATAGAGGATGAAAAAAGCAAAATATTCTGAACAAATCACAATGCTGAACTCTATTTAGCTGAATGCAGGGGAGTTTCCATGCTATTAGTTTAGAGCTGAGATGTAGGTCTTGCCAGTACTTTCTGGAGATCCACCTAAGATCAACACTTCAACTGGCTCACTCTGAGCAGATGATGGGTATGAACCTTCTTGAATAAATGTCTTTTGTACTTGTATATATCACCTGTTGCCTTGCAATGTAGATTATCACACTCCCTATTAATACAAAAAATTAGGAAATTTTAGACAATGGATTCAAAACACAGCATTTGCTCACCATTTAAAAAGTATTTCTTTGTCTAATAGATTACAAAGTAACTTGGGAATAGATTCAGTCAGTCATACTGAATCATGCTGAAGAAGGCTAGAGAATTTCAGCAAAACAAAAAACCTCAGTGGGATCATTGGTGCCATAAACCTGATCAAGTTTTCTTGATTTCAGGATTCAATAAGTATGAGAAAAATGTAGCAGGTCTTGGATGTGAACACATCACAAAGACAGACCATGAATATAGTCCTTGCAAACTTATCCCAACTGCCTTCATCAAACCAACAGAGAGTTGGTTGTTACTTCTGTATCTTAAATATGTATAAATATGTCAAAGTCTCAGTAAACACTGAGATTTCTTCAAAGGTCCTTAGTGAGAAGCTAACCAGTGAATGAGGTTGGAGGGAAAGGGAAGGGGCAGGGTTTTTTTTGTAACTGTTGGAGCCTCAGACATCTGTGTACATATTCTCCCTCATTTGCAGTTGTTTCAGCCTTTCTGCTTTTCTTTTCTCTATTGTTATAAAAGTGTTGAGTTTCCAAATACATTATTTAAGATTAGTATGAAAATTTAATCTAAAGGAGGTTCTGGTTTTGCTATCTTAGAGTTTGCTATTACTTGGAAGATTTTTGTGCTGTTGTCATCTCCTCACTTCCCTTCTTTCCTCTTTTTATTGTTATTTTTTTTCTCACTCATCATCTTCCGTCAGCTGCAGTTATTGTAGGTAGGCTTCTATGACAAAAGGGACTTTTCAGGAAAGAGTTCTGAAAACAGTCAGAAAAATTTTACAGTAAGAAAATCTCTGGGGGTTTTCCTGTTTGTCTGTTCCTATTCACACACAAACAGAACAGTAGAAATCACTGAGAATTCTTCTATTCCTATAGTGTAGCTCTCCCTTTCCAGGTCTGGCTTATCCATATCTCTAAAACATACAGAGAATGTCAGCACCAGAAGCTAACCTTTTTTTGGAGCCAGTTAAATATATGGTGCTGATGCAAAGTGCCATATTCTGATGGTCAAGCAGAATAATTGGCTACATAGTACTTAGGAACACCTGATTTTATACACCATAGAATCAAGTTCCTATGACTCCAAAGATTTAACTGAATGGTAACTCTGTAAAAGGTGCTAACTATCCTTTGAAGTTACAACATGCTGACCATTCAAAAACTCATATATTTTTTCATGTAATAACACTAAATATTCACAGGAGAAGCATATTTGGAGAAGTTATTTTCCCAGAAGGAAAGGTTTCAAAGTCTTCAACCTCTGGATTCCTTTGTCTCAATCAATTGACACAATGAAAGAAAAAATCAGACTATCATTATCTTTTTTTTCACCATTTTAAAATGAAAGGATGAAGGTCTTCCATCATTTGCCTGACTTACCACTTCCTGAAATAGAGCTCAGCTTTGGAAAATCCTTGTCTGGTTGTTGTCTTTTGCAAATAAGTGATGACCCTTGTTCTGCAGTGGCAGCCAGTGTAAATCTGCAGCATAATCACTAATGACAGCAAAGAATTTAGGTCTTGGAACCTGAAGTGAGGTTTTACATCTTTCTACGCAATTACTAAAAGCCTCCCTAAAAATAATTGTTTTGTAACTACAATCCAGCCCATTGAACCATGTAAAGAATAGTGATCAAATTAGAGCAGAGTATTACAGAATAATCTGACAAGAATAATTCTTAGATTTTAGCTGGTGTACACTGCACTGGATTATTAATTTCTGATCAGATAGCAAAGTACCTCACCCAAGTATACCTAAGCAAGTCACTTTCATTTAATTTGCCTTCTGTGGAACATGACAGCATCTGTACACTTTGAGATGTAATTGCTGTTATCCTTCAGAGTTGTTTTAAACAAACACAATCATCCTCCTGAATTACTAACTTTCCATGACAATTTTTTGAGGTTGCATTTTTTTAAACTAATATCTTTCAGACAGATCCTGAATAATGTAAAAGGATAAAGCCCACATGAAAAAATCAAGAATTCAGAAATGAAATTTTAGCTGTCAAACGTAGTTGTTCTTTATTCGCTTAATATTCTTCAAACAAACCCCATTTCACTCTATTTCATAAAGAACATTACCTTGGAGGCCATAATATGTCTGAGTTTTGTTTTAGGTTGATTTTTAAGTTAGAGCACTGAACATTAAAAAAAAAAATCCACATTCTAAGCAGCTATTATGAGAAACTGCTGCCAAACGTGTGCTCCCTCCTTTTTCTTTTTCTTCAAATGTTTCTGTGGAAGAAAACTATTTCATATTCAATCCTCAAGACAGATTTACAGGGGTAAAACAGCCTTTCTTTGCAGGATTTAGAATGGAAAGACAAATTTCATGGAGGAGATCTTACCAGTGCTCTGATTTAGCAAAGTACCCAACAATATATACATAAAGTGCAACAGCAGTTCCTCTGGAACTATTTATGAGTGTCACTTGTTTGCATATTAAAGTGTCTCAGCATTCTTGGCAATATGACAGAGCATTCTTCAAGCTCTTAATTATTTCTTAAAAGTTCAAAAAGTATTACACTTGCTTCAGAAATGCTTTAGAAATGGCTAGAAGGCCAAAGTAATGATCCTATACACATCACTTAAGATGAGGACAGAGGTCCTGTGCTGAATGAAGTACTGTCCTGTACTTTGACCACAACAACCCCCTGCAGCGCTACAGGCTGGGCACAGAGTGGCTGGAGAGCAGCCAGGCAGAAAGGGACCTAGGGGTGCTGATTGACAGGAAGGTGAGCATGAGGCCAGCAGTGTGTCCAGGTGGCCAAGAAGGCCAATGGCATCCTGGCCTGGATCAGGAACAGTGTGGCCAGACGGACTAGGGAAACAATTCTTCCCCTGTACTCAGCACTGGTGAGGCCACACCTGGAGTGCTGTGTCCAGTTCTGGGCCCCGCAGTTCTGGAAGGATATTGAGGTGCTGGAGCAGGTCCAAAGAAGGGGAATGAAGTCGATGAAGGGACTGGAGCACAAGTCCTATGAGGAAAGGCTGAGGGGGCTGGGGTTGTTTAGCCTGGAGAAGAGGAGGCTCAGGGGAGACCTCATCACTCTCTGCAACTACCTGAGAGGAGGTTGTAGCTAGGTGGGCATTGGTCTCTTCTGCCAGGCAACCAGGAGTAGGACAAGAGGGCACAGTCTTAAGCTGTGCCAGGGGAGATTTAGGTTAGACATTTGGAAGCAATTCTTCACAGAAACGGTGATTGGGCATTGGGAGAGGCTGCCCAGGGACAAGCCACCTCCTGGAGATATTTAAGAAGAGACTGGACTGGCACTTAGGGTCATGGTCTAATTGACAGGGTGGTGTTGGGTCAAAAGTTGAACTCTATGATTTCAGAGGTCTTTTCCAGCCTAGTGGATTCCGCGATTCTGTGAATTCTGGCTTCTCTTCTGGATGTTAGTACACAGTGTATTTGTGAACAAACTTTGGGTTTTCATAGCTATTTACATGACAAGGACCAAAGAGGAAAGAACACTAAAAATACTTATTCCATAATTTATTAGTAACTTTTTAATGCTTAGAAAGAACTGACAGCAAATGACGTCTAATTCCTTTACTGCTGTTCTGAAAGTGTCCCAGTCACATAGCTGGCTTACCAGTACTGGGTAAGCTCAGCCCAGGGGGAATGCCAGACCTCTCACACTGGTGTCTTTCATTACGTCTAATCCAAATTCCTAAAAAGTTTAGGGGATAGCATTTGAACTAAAACTGTCTCAGAGTACTTGGTTCTCTCCTTTCACTTCTGCTGCCTGCCACACTCAGACTTCCCTCAGAAGGGTAGCTGTGAACTAAAGAGAGAGGTATGCCAAGGTAACTAGGTAGGAACATTGTCACTGGCACCTCCATGCCAGGTTTTACTTACTTTTTTTTGTACATCTGCAAGTGGGAGATGACCCTGGGAACCTAACAGTGGAAAGTGCCTCTACTGACCTGTACCTCACAGATGACAAGTGGAAATACTCAGATTCCATTGAGATTTACATTGGGACCAGATGCTACATGAGGGTTAAGACTTCAGATTCAGTGTTAGTACAACCCTCTTGAGGTATGTTGTCTAGATAATCACACTTCCTCCCTACCCCAACTGTAATTTATGCGTGCATTTGCTTTGTTCGTAAAGCTTAATGACTTTTGAAGCACAATATTTAGCAGGCACACTCGTATACAGTTAGTGTGCCTATGATACAGCTGTACCAAGATAATAAAATGTAACAGAAGCTCCTCTGAAAATATTTGTGTCTCTGTATGCAATAATCTGCATACAAAAGAGTCCCAAAGCACTCACTAACGTGATAGACTGGGCAGTAAGTGATGCATAAATAGCCCTTTAGACAATACACAAAAGAAGCTTTAGAAACATTATTCTCTACTATAAGAAAAAGCTCAGCAAGCAAGGACACATTTCTTGCAGACTTTTAAGTCCATTATCTTAACCATTAAAAAAAACCAGATTTGATACAATTTAGTTGAATCTCAGATTAATGCAGGTTTCACTGGCCACATGGCAAACACAGTTTCTTGTAAACCAATTCCCTTAATTGTCTAAGAGAGGATTGTTTAATTATTAAGCTAATGCAGTTTTATTTCTGCAGGAAACGGAGCCAAATCCATCAGTGTGAATAAAACATTTAAAGTGGTGTCTCAAAATTTAGAGAATAAAATTAATAGAGGCTTGGCTGGTTTCTAAGTGCAGTTCCACTGCCTAGTGAATGAGACTCCATTCACTTCACCATCTACCCTGGTGTTCAGAATCATACTTACGGGTACAGTCAAACTGTTCTTGCACAATGTGAATATAGCATGACCCATGTAGTGCAAGAACACTGAATTCTAAGAACATAGGACCACTGGATCAGAGCTCTCCTGTTTCTGCCCAGGAGTTCCAAGATGGGCAGAGCCAACCATCAGTACGGGTGCCATAGCTGTTGGTCTATTAAAAAATATCCATGTCACTGGAGCGAGTTTCTATAAAAGGCATTAACTAGCATTGTTAGCTTTGGAGTCTATACTGAGAATCTTAACACAAGTATTTGGTTCTTATCAGGATAAAAATTAGGACTGTGATAACCCATCCATCCCTTGTACATGTCCATCAGCAGAAGCTCTATTTCTTTTAGGGACAGCCAGAACTATCTGGTAATGAACAGCTAACATTGTTATCCTCTTAGGTTATCATATAGGGTAACTGCTGGGCAAATGCCATTTGTGAATGTCACATGATGAATCTGTGCAAAAAATCAGAGAGTTTTCTATGGGTTTTGCAATATGGAGTCTAGGAGAAAAAGACTTTTACTCTTCAGAAAGCAACAACCTAGAACCATCTTCAGGTATGCTTTTCTGGTTTATCAGGCCTTTTAGCTGTTTTAAGATGAATGCCTGTAAGGATTAAGTAATACAAAGTGGAATTTCTCAGCCTGTGTGGTCAAAAGGCATAACCATCACTTGATTTTCCAGTGCAGTGAAAGAGAATGCACTTGCCGTTGTTAGACCATTAGAGATTTTTATGTAACGTCCTACCTGCAGTGGATTTGGTGAAGTAAGAGGAGATGGAAGGCCATGCCCTGGTGACTGGCTGGGTTTCTGAGGGGAGCTGGAGGACTGTGGGGCTGGAGGAGGTTGGCTCTGGCTCTGGGACTGTGTTTGGTTCTGCTGCGGTGGTGCTGATGGCTGTGGCTGTGACTGCTGGGTCTGCTGGGGTGGCTGTGGAGTCTGTGCCTGCTGACCTTGCTGCTGCTGCTGGCTTTGCTGCTGCTGCTGTTGGTGCTGGAGCTGCTGAAGATGCTGAAGCTGTTGAAGCTGGGAGTTCAGGGATGAGGTAGCTGTGAATTGAAGAGAGGGCAGGGAGTTAAGCAAGTTTCTATTGTGTTAAAGAAATTTGGATTAAATTATTTTTCTGTTACGTTGGGGGTTACACTGCTCACTGAGAACAGGTGGCCTCAAACTTCAGGATGTGGTAGGAAATTGTTCCCACAAAAAATAGCCTGTGGTTCTGCCACTATAATTCTGTGGTAAGAGCTGGAATTCACTAGAGGCAATGAAAGTAAACCTTTGAAAGGGTTACAGGTCTGCCCACAGGATGGGTGTCAGAGCTGACCAGCAGTCTTTGCTCAGACAGGCTTTCCAATGAAACCAATGGGAATATTACGTGCCTAGAGAAGAGATCAACAGCTTGTCACTGTATACAGTATAGTAAAAATTCATAACATGAACTGGCACTGTTATATAAAGGAGGAGAAAGCTAGAATTGTAAAATAAAAGATGCTCTGAAAGCAGCTTTGTCATGTCATTATACAACAGGTATCAGGAAATAAAACATCGAGATGTGAAATGTCTTGTGCAATGCCTAGGTAGCAAAAATACCCAATAAAATATGTGTGTCTCTGAAATAAGAACTGCTCCTTAAAATTCACATCTAAAAGCTATACATTCCTTCTTGTGACTTGCACTGCTCACTTACTCCTGGTAGTAAAGATCTGCTGTGTTTTGCTAGCATGTGCTCCAAATATGAGGCTTGGAAATGAGTGGCTCATGTTAACCTACTGACACAAAGGAGCAAACCTTATTTCCCATAGACACTTTCAAATTGACTCGGGCATTCATTAAATTCAGGAAGGCAGAAAGTGTGTCATCAGGATGTCACTAAGGAAGAACAGCTTTAAGCAGCAGCCAGAGCATCACACGAGCTTGATGCTTTCTGGGGTTATGCCCTGAAAAAGTCCCCTGGGTCTCCAACCTTACCCACTTTAATCAACATCTTAGATGTTACATTAGTTAGCTACAAGATCCCAAGAGGAACATCTTGCAAGGTCATTATACTACTTTTCACTCTGTATACTGCTTTGCCAAACACCACCCTGTATTCTAATTTCCAACCACAGAAGCCAAAGTAAACTGGGAATGAATGAAATTTGTTATTTCTAAAATGGCATTCAGATTTCATGGCCAGAAACTCTGTTCACCAAGTTATTTGTGGACTGGCAGATAAAGACAAGTCATCTCCACTTTCTTTTCATGCCAACATCCCTATTTCAGCTTTCTAGATGTCTGTGCCCTGGGGCTGAACCTGAGGTCTTGATACGACTTATGAAATCAATGAGCCATAAACTGGAATAAGCAAAAGAAAAAAGAAAAGAAAATGGAGAAAGATGAGGCAGAATGGGCAAGCCAGAAAAGGCTGTATGAAGAAAAAGTGTGAGGCTTGATAGGAAGAGCTGATGGCTATCCATTGCTATACTCATAGCTGCTCTAAATTTTCTTTCAATAGATGTGGGAACCAAACTACAAATATGCCTTTACAAGAATTAAAGCCATGTGTATGTGACTTCAACAAGGAACCTGGATAATGCAGAGAAGGAGGACTGGTAACACTAATATATTTCCATCAGGAAAGTTCCATCAGAAGTTTTGTGTTTCAACATAAAACAGAGTGACCATCAGATTAAAAACATGCATAGTATCTCCTGAAAAAGAAATTATCCTGGAGAAGCAAGGGTCCACTCCCACTGATTTCTTGATGAGAACTTGCACCTAAATGCCCCAAAGCCGAGAGGGTAGTAAGTGGAAATGTAATCTAAGGCATAGGAAGGTGTGAATACAAAAACACAACTGCATAGATGAATATTAACCATAGCATGAAACACCTCAGATGTCAAGGAAAACTATTCAACAGCTCTATCTGTAGATATGGACACAGAGGCAGAAAGACCCTTCCCATTCCCATTCCCATGAGATAAAAGGAAATCTAGACCAGCTCTTTATCTTGTGCAGGCCATTTCTTCACCTGTGATAGCGTAGCAGACTGGATGAACTATTGATAACCAGAAACAAGACCTCGAACATAACAGACCCTTATTGAATCCACAGACTCCAATAAAGAAATGAATTAAATGACATCCCACAGAAGAATAATTTCTAATCCACATGGCTCATGAAGAGGAACAAGGAATTGTTTTATATCTTATGAGCACGATTGGACAGGATGAGGCAAAACTTTCTCATCTAGGATTAGAAAAGCTTTGTCTTCAGTACTGCTTAATACTTGAATCTTGGTGAATGCGGGAATATTGATATACACTTTTGTGCTGGAAATGAAGACATTCCTGCTAGGGTGGAAGGTATTCCCTGAAGGAAAATTTTGTTGATGGAAAAAAGTCACTTCATGGAAAAGTTTCCAGGTTTCTTGCCAGCAACTGCACAAAATTATTCAAATAACTTCTTGAGTTTTCATATAATTCCTTTAAAAAGCCTCTTTGAAGCATATCATCATTCTGAGCTTTAAATTGCATTGAAGTGCCTTAGTGAGGTATGACTGTTTAACATACTGTGGCTAAACAAACAGGTAAGGAATTGGAAGAAGGACTGTTAGATCAGGAAAGGCATTCTCAAAACCACACAGTAGGTGTACTGCAGAGGTGGTTTTAGGGCTCTGGATCATGCCTGCAGTCCGTTTTTCATGCTGCTGGATTGCACTGCCTCTCATAATGTGTGTATCCACAGCAGGAGTTGTGTCATATTATTGTTTGCAATCAAATCCAATCCAACTCCCAGAGCTTGCTTGCGTAGCTCATCCATTATAAATCGTATACCTGTCTAGCATTTGTCACTTTCTGCAGAGCTTGGAGTCTGATGGAATTTCAGGTGGTACAACAGTGCTGTGTCTGCATGTATAAAAGATAACATGCACTGCCTAACTCACAGGAATCTCTTTTATGACTTACTGGCTAAGAGCTGGGTAAAACTTTGACATATTTAAGTGACAAGTGCCTACTTTCTTTCAGAATTGCATTCAAGACTTAAAGAGGCTTGCAAAGAATTGCAGAAAGTTCTTTCAGTGGTTAAAGAAGTCAACATAAAGTATCACTTTAAAAAAGGGACAATTAACTAAAAATTCATTCAAACTATGAAAAACTGTGAGGAAAATCTACAAAAGCTGTGCGACATTTCAACTTTTCTTAAGGAAAATACATGTTGAATATACCATAGGTATACATACCAGGTATCCAAGAAGACAGCAAGATGAACAAAGAAGCAATGGCACAAGGGTTTTCAAATCTAGGGTTCAACTAGAATTTCTTGGTTGTTGTGGTGCCATGGCAGACTTCCCACAGGATCACCCCATGGTTTATGATCCTACCTTAAGTGGATTATGGTTAGTCACAGTATCAAAGCATTTACATTAGAATAAGAGATATGGAGTTAAGTGGAGCAAATGGATGGTCAAGAGGCAGCAAAAGCAAAATTTCTGAACTCCTAGGTCATCTATATCTATGCTTGTCATAGACCTCAGGCTACTTAAAGGATTAGGTGAAGTTATGACCTAAGGAACACACTCCTCCTTGACTTTGGGGCACAGCGGTGTCGTGAATTTACGAAATTTACACAAAATGTGTTGTTTCATTTTCTGTTTCTCTGCTGGTTACCTGCACAGAAACTGAAATGAAACTAAAATGTTCCTGTGTCAAGTAGAGTGTTGTGATGGGAAAAATTCACCTCTGATGCAGCCATGCTGAAATAACCTGTCTGATCCATAACAAGGGAATGACTGAGTCTTTGTTTTAGCAGGAAAACTGAAAAGGCTTTGTCTCCTATTCCCAATCCTGATTGTATTAACTAAAAATAGTAGAAATTGCCTGCTGCCTCTGGCTAACATGTTATGATGTAAGTATGGAATATCCTTGGTTATATTTTAAATAAAAACATACATTTTAAAGCTCAATCACAATTCTTCAAAAAGCAAGGAACATAAGTAGGCCCACAAATGTTTACATAATGGAAACAATTTAAAATTAGGACTTTTTTTTTTTTTTCACCTCTCCTTCACAATATGAACTCAGATTCTTAAAACCTCTGTAGTGCTTGGCAGAAGATCAAATTAATGTTCAGGGATTCAGTTCATATCTAGAATCTGCTCTTGTGGATAAGCTTCACATAATGTCTGATTTATTTCATTAATGTTTTGTGCATGTTTGTTTCTGTGTAAAGAGGGAAAAAGGGTAGGAGGAATAAGAAATAACTGTAGCTTACAAACTATTGTGCTACTCCAGCATCTACCCTCCTATTTACATAATTGTGTAGTTGTTCTTCAGTGCCTTGATACAATGTACAATGGATTAAAAAGAAGAAAATCATACATTAAACCTTTTCCTATTTGACTGAGCACAGAACTTGACTCTTGCCATTTCAAGGGCTTAATGCCTTTTTCCACTTCCCCAGTAATGGAGAATGGATTTGCATTGCCTTAAACTGAAAAGTGTAACTAACTTAAGCATCTGGGCTTATGTTTGAACTGACATGGGGCGCTTTTGTTTTCCACCCTGTTGTTTCTCTTCTAATGAGGTTTATGCTTTTCTTTTCCTTGAAACATATTTCTAAAGATTGAATACACACACTGAACAATATAATGGAAGCCCGTGTTTACATTCTCTCCCTCCTGGGTAATGAGGGGTAGGTTAGCCAAATACCCAATGTGTTTTTGCATATGCTCAAATTTTCTTTTTGAGAGAAAAATGTGAGTTCTTTTAAATATGTTAGCATCCTCTTTGTGAAAAAAATCCCTGAAGGGTTGGACTTGTGGTTGAAGAGATTAGTAATGGGATACAGAGCATATTATTTCTAAATCACTTGTTCAAATCAAGTCTAGGTCAATATAAGGAACAAAAGTCATTGCACTTTAATGGTGCTTTTGCCTGTTTTCTACCTTATAGAAGATGTATTAAATGTATAGAAGTTGTATTCACACAGAGATATCCACAGAGAACCTGCATGGGAAGCAGTTTGCCACACAGCCAAGGTAATAAATTTATGGTCTCCCAATATGTAATGAGGAAGATCATGAAGACTAGGGCCTTGGATGGCATCAGTTGACATCATTATTTGCACTTTCAGCAGAGAGGTTAAGGAGAAAAAAAGTAAGGAGACCGAGTTATCTTCTCATTCCTAAAGGTGATCCCTCAAGGTTACAGCTGCAGAACACAGATGGGGTTATGGGGAGAAACTTGCATTGCCAATACTCCTCTGTACCGATTCTGCAGATAAACAGAGGGCTTCACTTTCTACAGTTGTCATATCCAGCATCTTTCATGAGCACTAAATTCACTTTAAAGAATGTAGGCAATAAAAAGGAAGTATTAAGAAGAAAACCATCATAATTTATATGGTGCCTGTGGTGTCTCCACATTTTGATGAATACTGGAACTTCCCTGAAAAATGATCCCCTGCATTAAATAAATCTGACACTTTTTTCCTTACCAAACCTAAAATGTACAATAATGCACTAAAATCTTTAGAAAAAAAAGAAGTAGAAAAATTTGTTCTAGGTAGAGAGCTCGACTAAGTATCAGGGCAAGTATATTTGGAATAATTGCCATTTTAAGATGATCTAGAGGCTATTTTCCTCTAGTTTATGACAACACTCTGTGAGTAAAGTTCCCTGAGTGTATTTTAAAAATTGCATTAACCTATTTAAAATGCCCAAAGGCAAGAACAAGCTGGAGAAATTAGACTTTAATAAGCCATTTGCTTCCTCAGTTCAAATGGGACCTTAGGTTGCATATTGTACAAATGGCTGAAACATTAACTGGAGTCAGGGTATCATCAAGACACAGGGGATCAATCAGGGAGTTGTCTTGGGATTCTCATGCAAAGACAGGCAATTAAACATAGTATGACATCAGTGTAAGTGTTTGAATGCCAAAAATCTGTGTGTTGAGTAACCAATATCTACATCTGGTAAATTCCTATGTTACCAGCCAGATTTCTTTTTGGTGAAAACATGACTCTCTCACAGATCAGGTGTAGGATCTTAACATTAAGTCCTTATGTCAGATAAAAGCAGTTTTCTAATTACAGAGTGCAGAACTGATCTCAGATTGTCTAAGAATAGAATAGTGTTAAAATGTACATTAGTTTGAGTGGCATAGTATTCCTACAGATTGGATTTCTAGACCATATAAGAATGTCCTATGGACCATAATTTAGGCTAACCACCAATTTCTTGTGAAAAATTCTTCAGGACTCCTTTGAAAGAAACACGGGGAAATTACCATCTAAAAACCAACAGAACCCAATGTAAGATTTTACAGCTGAAGGGAACAGATGAATGACACAAAGAAAGTAAGTTTTAAACAACAGTCTGCTGACTTAGAGAACAATGGCCATGACTTATAATGGACATCAGACAAAGTCTGGGCACTCTCTGCACATACAACCTTTAATGATAGGAACTGCAGCTTTTTTTTTTTTTTCTCCTTAAGTCTTTCAGATGCTCCAATATTGACGGGAACCATAACTTCTACGGCACTTACGCAGACTGTTTGACGTGCCTCGAAGTACCAATACATGTAGAAAAAGCAGTGCAACAACATAAAGCCCCAGGAGCCTCAGAAAAGCTTGTCCAGAATCCTGTCCTGCAGAGAGTCACAGGTCCCCATTCTACCAGTTGCCGTGCCATTTCTCCTGACAAGGTGGGTATGTGAGGTTTTGGGGCAAAGTCTTGTCAAGAGGAGCTTGTTGAACTGCCTAGTAGCTTCAAAGAGTGATTTTGCATTCTTTCAGATAACAGATCTGCAGTTGCATCTTCTATAATTGTTTACGGCAAATGGCTCTTCTGACAAAGAAATATTTATCCAGGTACAGCTTCAGCAATGGTTCTTTGAAGATTATAAGAATTATAAGAAGTCTCTTCAAAGAGTCTTTGAAGCGAGTCATGTTTCCTTAACTAAAAGTGAAGTTACTGTAAGTGAAATGTACTGCGTGTTTTGTGCATGCATGTGTTTGGGAGGTTTGGGTTTTTTTAAACAATCCAATCGAATAGTGGATCAAAGTATTTGTGGTTTAAAAGGTTGGTGTGTATGCTGAGCTTGTGAAAGTGTCCTGAGAATGGCAAAGGACAATGTCACATCCCCCCGGCCTCAACTGAGGGAAGCAACAAAGGCTACAGAGCCTAGTTTGACGTGGTATGACTGGTTGCTTTCATCTCTCAGACTCTCATTATAACTGTGTTTCTATCATTTTTCACTTTGAGTCTTTTCTGAAAGCTGGTAGACTCAAGACAACTCTGCTTTTTTATTAAGAACTCCAAGATTTAAGCAGCTCTAAATTCTGTTTCCAGTGTACGAATTCCAGCCAGAGGAGTTAGCTGAACAGCAGTGAGAAGAGGCCATGGAATGACTCAGAGAACAGCAACTTGTATGCTATAAGGAGAAAGGGAAAAAAATGCAGCTCAACCCATTTCTTTTCTTTACAATCAGTAAATCTACAACAGCAAGTATAGGAACCAGGTGCAAAAGTAGTGGTTCTACCTGGTTGCAGACAAATTCCCTGCTGGAGCAGTGACTTGAGCTTCAACCTTGTTAACAGGCCCTGTTTTTCTCAATATAGCCTTGAACTTCTGCTTTTACCAAGACATGAAAAATTAAAAATGGTAGCAACAGGGTGAAAAATGTGGAGAAGAGAACAAAACAAAACAAAACATATGGTACAGTGCTTAGTCCCCATGCAGAGACTGCAAGCCATTCCTTACCAGTTGGGACACATGCCATGTTGAATCATGGCATTCTTCATTAGTCACTGAAGAATAAAAACAGACTAAAAAACTTTCTCTGAATGGCACAAGGTATTGTTTAATAGCTGTGGTACAGAATACAATCTTGAGCACAGGTCACTGGGTTGGTGAGAAGGTTCTGTGCTAGGTGCTATAATGTCAGTATGAGAGCAAAAGATGGAGGTATTCTTTCTTTAGATAAGGGATCAATGTCTCTCTAGACTATACAACTCCCTCCACATGAGAAATTGTAGAAGAGCTGGGAGACGAACTTCAATTTGATAATCTGTCATACCACTAGCAAGGTACATGATGCTTGCCTGCTGTTGACTCACAGTAGTTATATTTTTCTGTCTTTAAGAATCTTCCTTGATTTTTATTATATGCCATGAGTAGATGATACTGTATTTAGCTGTGTGCATTTGAAAACATACCACAGTATCTATAGCCATTTCCTTTTTGTAATATTTAAGCTGACTAGAGGTCAGTTCGCCTATATCCCTTTTACTAGTTTATTTTACTTGCAGAAGAGATTCAAAACAAAGTTAAACAGTAGTTAGGCAATGGTCCTGGACTGTGCAGTTGGTCATTTGCTACGGGTGGGCTGGCTGCTCAGTTTTAATTTGCAGTAAAATGAGAGTGGCTGAATATCAGATTTCTTTCCTGTCTCAACAGCTCATCAGCCAAAAGTTGCTGCTTCAGATGCTAATCCTAGCTGAGCTCTGCTTGGCATCTATCACCTTTGCACAGCAACAGTGAATTAGCTGCTCTTTGGGTGCTCATGTGCTCCCACCTACCTAATTTCCTGCTCACTGTTGAAATAAACAACCTGGCTATTCAGATAGACACATTGCTCATCAGTATAGAATTTGTGTGGGAGGTTTAGGGAGAAGATTTTTTAGTCAATCCTCATTCACAGGCTGTGAAGTCAGTCACATTCCTATGTTAGGATGAGAACTGTGCACAGTTGAAGAGAAGGGCTGAGGAGTCCAGCAGAGCAGCTACACTGCACTGCCCAGTCAATGCACTGTCCACTTCATGGCTTCCACAAGCACATCAGGAAACCCCATGCTTTTGATATTTCATACATTTTTGTACAATGAAAAATAGCAGTTAATAGCAGGCCTTTGAAAAAACTCCATTTAGATCTTACTTTGTCGATTAAGCTGCTTTTTCAGGGTCAATTATTTTGAATTTGAAAGAAACACACAGCAGTTAATAAAAGAACTTCAACTCGAATAATGTATTCGCTTACATGGAGCAGGAGTCACCAGTTATATAAAGGGAATAAAATCCAAAGGATGAATTTACAATTGGCAAAAAACCTACTTAGAAATAATTCACTATTTATGTACACATATTCAGTCAGAACAGAATATTGCTGCCCTGTTGATGCAGTAACTAGTATTATCCTTATTATCCTTATCAATGAAAATACCTCTTTTTCCAGACCAGAAAAGAAAAGATAAATTTGGTTGCTAATCAGTGATTCTCAAAGAAAACTAACAGGAAGATAGTCTTTGCCCTCCTTAAGGCAACATTGCCCTAATTTTAATATTCAGGACAATGAAATATTTTAAATAAGGGTTTAGGTCTCATCAGCTGCATGTTAGCTATACCAAAACCTAAATGATACTACAAAACATTGCCAATGCATTAAGACTGTTATAAATATTAAACATCTATATAACATCTGCTGTTAATGTTATCCTTTTAAAAATTATAATAGAATTCTCTAGAACTTGCTCTAAAATTACAAAAACATTCATAAGAGAATGTATCTTAATAGGTATATTTTATTCCTCCTACAGAAACATACTGGTAGTGATACATCCAAGTTGTGTGAAGTTTCCAAACACCAACTATCATTTTCTCTTAAAATTTTCTTCTGTTGTCTTAATCTTTTCATAAAATAATTCAAAAGCTAACTTTTAACTGCGGACAATTAAGAAAATTTTGGTGATAATGAAAATATTGATTGTAATGTGAAACTGATTGCTAATGTATAGCCACAGATAATGATATTTGGTGGGGGGGAGGGGAAAAAGAGAGAATTTGCTGTTCAAAAATTTCCTTGCTTTTAAAATTAGTGAATTTCTCATTCTCCTGTGGAAACCCACTGACAGGTACAGGTGAAAAAAGTACATCAAGACTGGGCAAACACCATTACTAGATTCACTTCACTAACTCCAATGCCAATTAAACGGAGATAAGCTTGTTTCAAAATAGCGTATTTGAATGAAAAGTCTGGACCATTCAACAGTACAAAACAAAGAAACACATGTCAGTGCTGATACAAGATCTAGCTTTTTGCTTAAATTGACTTCTGATTTCAAAAGTTAGTGGAAAAAATGCTTCTCAGGAGGATGAACTTTCTATCATAGCAACACTGAGAACAAAAGTTGGCACAGTTAGCGCACGTGGAAATCTGAAACCGCTACTTTAGATTTGTTTTGCCAAGTTTTAACTAAGTAGATACAAAAAACTATTCCTTTCATTGTCAGTGCCAGGGATTTTGTCTTTACTCTGTTGATTTTAATAGCTCGCTCAGAAGCTTGAAAATTAATGTTTCTTCCATCATCAATTTAAAACTTTTCCATTTGCCAACTATAAATGTTTTTTCTACTATGTGTTTTCAGTGAAGCTGAAATAAAAAAGCTTTGATTTTCTATCCAAGTGCCAGGGAGCATGGGGCAAAATATTCTTTCATCTCCATCCCTGAGACAGAGCCAAGCCCAGCATCAGGTGACCACAACACCACTCCATTCTTTCCCTTTCTCCCACAGTCTTCAAAAAGGCAATTTTTGGACTCATGTTTGTCTAAAGACTGCCTGGAATGACCAGCTCTACAGATGTCCTCCAGTATTATCTTGGGGATGGCAATTCCAGTGGCCATCATCTCCAGTGTTTCAAATACCGTTCCTCTCAAACAGAGCCTTCTCTTTGTGCAGATATGGTCCCTGCAGCTTCTTTTCTTGTCCAGTTGTAGACATTTATTTTTTTTATAGCTTATGGAACTATAATGGCACTCCAGCAGTCCTCATCTTTGAACAGAGAACTGAAGCAAATGCAAATTTGGCTAAGCATTATTCTCAAAATATTGTTCATGCGATTATGGGCAAAAGCAGTTTTGTAAGTTCTTCCTTTATTTTTTCAGGAAGTTTAGGGATATTTTTTTGCCAATAGCTACCCAATCATTGGAGCTTTTGAGAAGTGCATCAGAAAAAACATCTAAAAAGATAAGACCCATAAGTGAAGGCAAGTGTTCTGTAAGCAATCATCCAGTGGAAAACATTTCATTAGGAGATTTGCAGAATACACTGCTGACCATTTGGATCATGGATCACATAGATAGAAACTAATGCCAGGAAAGCATCTTATGCTTTAAAGTTTTGCACTAGAAAATTAAGAGAGGAAACCAAGAACATAAGGCCTCTGACGGTACTGACAAAACCAGAAGTAATTTCCATATTTATTTTTATTTTATTTTTTGTAAGCTATGGCATTCTTAAATAGATTAATTGTAACAGCCCTTAATTATCTCACACAGTGATACATGTCTGATCTCACACATTTGAGTTAAGGCAAAAATAGTGCTATGAGTTTTGCTGATTTAACTGATGTTGCAATGATTTTCAGATTTAATCAGAACATATCCATAAAACAGATAGGCTTTAGATGTCTGCATGATTCTGCCACTTTCTCAGCTACAACTGGGAGTGGCCTTTTTGTCAGATACTGTCTGATAGGTGCAAAATTGCATCTCACTAGCTGAGAGGGCTCAGTTTCCCCCCTGCCATAAAAGCATTCTAAAGAAATAGCCCTGGGAAGACCACAGGGAAAATGTGTGAGGCATTGTCTGCATTTTGTGCCAGCATGAGTTGGAATACAGAGCACATGCCACAGAGTAGCTCTCTACTGCTGAAATTCAGAAGAGTGCCATTGGCTTACATACTGATCTGCAACTTTAATCTTCCCGCAGAAGACTTTAATCAGAAACCACTTTCATAATTTGTAAACACTGCCAAATGTTTGATTCCAGGCTGTTTAAGTGATCAAACCTTTGGCTGGAAAATAAAATAAATAACAATCAAACTATCAAACAAAGAAAGCAGTTATAAATAATTAAATATGCTGTACTGACATATACTATTCCCATCTGGATGTTGCACTTCCAAGACATAAAGCACAGTTTTACTAATTAGAAAAACAATTAAAAAATATCCTGTATGACAGAATGTCAGATCAGAAACAAGGACTTAGTAGTGACTGTCTTATAGGTGAAAATCAACACCTGGGAATCCACTTCCTATTCCTGAACCTACCATACCTGCACAGCAGTTTTCTGTTCTATAAAAGACAAAGAAGGAAAAAAAACTTCACTTCTCTCACCACAGGAAGCTAAATTAGTGAAGCCCAGGAATGTGTGCTAAAATCCTCAAAAAAAGGGGGTCAAAGACACACAAAATTTTGTTTCCCCATGGAAAAGATTGTCATAGAGCTATCACCCATGTTGTGTTAATGAGAGATAGGTGGTTTAAAAGCACACATTTATTTTAATTTTTCTTACTTTTTGATATTGTCGGGGTAATGCTTTTATTCCCAGCAGCCCATAACACTTTTTGAGATCTCCAATGATCAGGATGTCTTTTAAAATGAACTCTCAGCTCAGGCACATTTTAGGCACTTGTCTCACACCAGATTTAGATGATGCCTTTTAATGAAAAACAATCCCAGACTTCCTGGAAGACTAGTACTTGGATTTCGTTGCACACCATGATGAGCACCTCTATAACCAGAGACACACTGATGGAACTAGCTAAACTAAAGTAGCTAATGATAATAACAATTAAAAAATCCCAAAGAAAATTACAAGACATCACAGGCAATAAAGTGATTCCTCCAGTACAGCAAGATAGGCCAAAGAAACAGGAGGATGACAAAAGAAAATGAAGAAAGGAAAACAAATTCAAAGGTGATAACTATAGGACCCCAGTGGGCTTGTTATATGAATAGATTGCAGGCAACCACATCCTGCTGCCGTGATGCTTCATAAATTCTGTCATCTTGTTTAGAAGCTGAAGAGTACTGACCTCACTTCCTCTGCTAATAAGACTCTGCTGCTTTGTGCCCAGACTTTTATGATGCTCATGAAATTGGAAGCATTGTGCAAGTCTCTTTCCTTCCTACACCAATGATTACTACTTCCCAAATTACAGAAGAACAAATGGGAGATGGAGACTGCTCTCCCTCTTTTGTGCAACAGTCCCTTCTTTCCCTCTTCCAACCCCTTACAAAATATTTCTCAGGCTCTCAGGACCAGCAATGCTAAGGCTTGTTTGGTTTTGTTTCTGAATATATTGCAAGCAATCATAGTAATAAACCAAGAAATCTGAGTAGATTTTATGATGTTCACATATAGGTGTGACATTTATACATTCCAGAAAGACCTTAATGCATTATAAAGCCTGTGCAGGCAACATCCAGCCCTTTTGTCCACTGAGAACACAGAGCAGGTATCAGAGGGCCAAAGAGAGAGCAGCCACGTAGGTGTTTTGGAGGTACTCTCGAAGCACAAAGCCTACACAGGTTATGTACTCAAAAGCTCTCCTTATTGCAGTCCAAAATAGGAGAACACAGCTTCTGCTCTTTGCACTTAATTCTGAAGAGCAAAATGTGCAAAGGCAGCTGAGACCAGGTCCAGCCCAGTGGCTAAAGCCACTCATGACCATAAAACATCCAGAGAATGCAGGCCTGTGACTTGTTCTGTTCATGTTTTGCATCATTTTCTTCCTAATCTAAAAAGGCACAAGACAAATCAAGGCAGCCATTTCTTCCTTACACATGACAGGGCAAAAATGTCACGTCACCACTAAAATCACAGAAGGCTTGTCCGTCAGTCTGTCAGCTGCTACAGCTTTGAGTGTTCACTCATGTAAGTGTGTACTAAGGAATATGCCTTTAAAATTTTACAGTATGCAACTTAAAAAAAAAATCAATCATTATTTCCTTTGCCTATAAGACAAGTATGTCCACAGTAATCACTGGCACTGGGGAAAAAAAACCAACCCAATCCCTCTTTTTCCCTCAGACATCCTCTTGTTGTTAAAAGCTAAAAACTTGCAATGGCTATGTCTTGCAGCTGGTGAACTACATTACAGATGCCCTTGCTGACTAGCCTTACCTTCAGTATCTCAAAGCAAAAGTGCTACAAGTAAAAATATACAAATCAACACAACTGGTGAGGACAGAAAGACAAAATTCTTCTCCAGCTTTCACAGAGCAATGAAAGCAGAGTCACTGAGTTTGCACTTCTGAAACCATGAGGAAAATGCAGCCTTTACTTAGTTCTAAGAGCTTTATGTCCTTTGGATATGACTTCGTCTTTGCTTCAGTTGTGCCACTAACACTGTGCTCAGCACTTGCTTTGCCACCCTTAATAGATACTGTCCACTGCCTAGACTCACTTGTCCTTTCCAATAAGGAGGGTATGCAAATTCTTAATCGTGTATGCAGCAATGGAACTTGAAATATAACAGTAAAAAACAAACCAAACAAAACCAAGATACCATAACAAGTCAAAAAATCCTGGTTTCTTGCTGCCTTTCTCATATCTTTTGCATGGGATCAAATTTCATCTTTACTGTGCTGTTGCTCTTACTAAGCAAAGGCAGCTTATATTTAACAATTCCATTATTTTCTTTTCTACATTACATAAGACCACATTAGGAGCCTGCTGAGCGTTCTCAGGCAGAGTCAATCTGTTTTGCCTTGTGCAGTTCAGTGACTGACTTGACTGACACTTCAAAATGGCCCTGTAAAGAATTAGGTACCACCACCAGCTGCTCCAAATGGCTCTTTGTGCCAGGGACACCGCACTGCACAGACGGCACTTAGAGGAGCAGGGTGCACACACTTGGACTATGTCTTCCAAAGAAGGAAGGAAGGAAGGAAGGAAGGAAGGAAGGAAGGAAGGAAGGAAGGAAGGAAGGAAGGAAGGAAGGAAGGAAACAGAGAATAGTAAACCTCCAGAGTCCAATGTGAGTGGCACAGCTATAATTCTTTATGAAGCAGCAGGTAAGATTGATTGTCAAGGGTCAAAAGGCTAGGTCAAACTCTGCTCATTTGTCAGCTGAATGTCATTTCTGTTTTCCCTGTCACCAGATAGCTTTAAAAAAAATTGCAACTCCTTCCTCATTATCTGGGACTTGGCTCCCTTCCTGCCATCCAGTATTAATGAAACTGTACTTCAAGCCTGGCCTTCATCTTTGAGGTTCTTCTTCATGTATTTCTTCCTTTTCTTAAGTACTACAGAGCGAGGACAATTTTAAAGATCACTTTAAAGATCACACAAGGAGTAGCTGGAAAATTGCCACTACAATGAACATGATTTGAAAACATACATGAAGTATAAAAGTCTGAATGAACAAATGCATACTTAAATCACAGCAAGTTCAAAGCCCACACAATGATGTAACTGAATCATGGTTAAATCTGTGCACCTCATATAGAATCTTTAAAAAACCAACATGAATATTTTGAAATCATTTATGAGGGGAAAAAACACCCTTTTTTGTTATAATTACAAGCTATGCACCACTGGAGTAATGCTACTACTGAAATCCATCGATTTACTGTGAATATGATTTATATATACATGATTCAGATAAAACCATGACCAATAATTCCCTTAAAAAGATTTAAACATCTAAATTAATTGAAGTTAAATTATACTTACACAGTAAAGTTTCAGCTGACTTGAAATGGGATACTACTTCAAGCCAGCAGTTGGTTACCCTAAGTATGCTTCCTCAAATAAAACCATTTTGAGTCAAAGGTAGGTTTAGGTGCAGTTATCCTCTTGTGAATTTATATAAAGGCAATACTCCTGTGTTTATTCAGTGCTTTTCACAATGGGATCTCAGGGTAAATTACACAAATAATTAAACCTCATCTAAAGCCTATCCCTACGATGACTGCCTCTGTGTTTACAGGAACAGAATTAGGAACCCTTTGGTGCCAAAATGAGAGGATTTACTAAATTAATTTCCATTAAACACAGTGCTGCACAGGATGATTTAAGTATGTTGACTGATTGACATAATACCTCCTTTTAGGTGGAAGAATGACCTTTTAAAATATTTATAATAGTTCTTGGGAAAAAACATCCTGAAATTCTGTGCTAAATCTGCACAGAATAACATTTCATACAAGTCTAATTTCCCTGCACAAGCAAATGCGTTGACTTCAGTGCAACTATGTGCATGGATGGCATCTCAGATAGGAAAATCAAAATGTTTTATGAAAAAAAATCAGTTTTAACTGTGAAGATAAAAATAAATGACAGCTCGAAACAAAAAGAAAAGGTTCTGATTTCAAAATGCTTCGTGCACTATCCACCTGCAATTTGGGAGAGCTCTTTCAAGGGCCGGCTGCTGCAGGAACACAAACTAGTCTCTGATTGCTTACAACCACAGACAGAACATAATACCCATTTTAAATATACAGAATTCAGCTCACAGAGTAGTGAATCACATAATCATTTAAAATAAAGACAAGAGGATAACAAATTGACAGTAATTAGTTAATACAAAGCTTGACAGTATTCTGGAGCCAATGATGGAGATTAGAATAGACCAATTTTAGGAACTACTGATATTTTTGGACCTGACTGGACCTTTCAGGGCTTGCAAAACATGATGTGGCTTCAAAATGTTAGCCAAAACAGCTCAGTTTTGATAAAATTAGAGGAAATTTCAACAAGATAAAAGAACAAAAGTGAATGGAAGTAAAGAGAAAAGCCATTCTTATTACAAAGCTAAGTTTTCCTTCAGAATGCTTCTTCTGTCAAAAGTTCCAGTGGCAATAAAATTTGACTTTTGAACCTGGAGATCAGATGAGAATGGCAACAACTAAAATTTGAATAGAGAGCTTGTCATTAAAATAATCTTGCTTAGAGCTCTGTGTTTGACTCAACATTACTTTTCTAGCCGTGTTACAGAGCGGACATTCTTCTGCATGTGTGCTGCAGTGTATCAGTTTATTGTGGGAAGCACAACTGTAGGATCAGTCCCAGTGCATGAATAAAAGTCATTGTAAAACAGAGTTGAGCTCTGTCTAGGAGAGCCTCTTTTCGTTATGTAAAATGACTGATTATGAGATCCCAGCTGGGTTTTACATGGGGCCTTGTTCACTGAAATATTAATAGATGACATTTAGCTAAACAGTACAAGGGAACCATGATACTGTGCTGAGAACTGTCATCATAAACACATTTTACTTCCCCCAGTGAATACTAATTCGTAGCAAGCTGTTGCCAAACTGCCATGCTTTCACTTGAGAAGCTCCAGCCTTCTCTACTACCTACAGCTCTTAAAAATTTCACAGCTCTTTTTTTTTTTTTCCTTTGCATCTAGAACAGAAAGTAACTGAGCAGGCAGAGTCCTTTTCTGTCTCTTAGGTGGGAGCAGAGAGCGTGGTGAAGTCCCTGTGGATATAGCACAGGCAGGTTACTTCAATAGACCGGAAGAGACACATCGTCAAGCAGTACTTACAGGTGTGGTGAAACCAAATTCTAGCTCCATAACTGCACTGCTCCCCTCAATAAAGCTGAGGAATATTTGTTAACTGCAGAGAACCCAATAATAAATGCTACATTTTTAGTGCAGAAGGCAAGATTATAGGTAAGCCTTCACATCTGCTGAAAGTCAGCCAGTTCACCCATAGTACATTTTGCTTCTTTCTTATACACTGAACTAGCCTCTTTGTTCCCTCCTTTCTCAAAAAAATTACCTTTTTAATTTTCTTTGTTTTATATTTTTTCCCTCAGTTTCTTTTCAGTCTGTGACTCCTCAGGGTTTCATGTAAGGATTTGCTGTTGACCATTAGGCAGCATCTTTACAATTCTCATTGCAGGAAACTGAACCATATAAGAGAAAAGCAGTTGAACTCCTCTCAATTTTGGCAACAGTAGTTTGAAAGCTGTCCATTGAGTTGAATTTTTTTCTAAAAATTCAGTGCTATTTTCCATGTTATTGAGGGCTTCAGTTTTACAGGGAAACAGTGAGCTAAATTTTACTCCCATCTGTCTGAGGACTCTTCAATGGTTTTTGATCTCTCAGTTGTATGTTTATATACAGAAGGAGAAAACAGTAGTAAGCTGTTCTATTCTTGAATAGGGTATTAGAAGCACTTTGTTCTCATTATTGCTTTAATCAGACACTAATGGTATTTCTACTACAGTTTTCCCTACCTACATGGTTCCTACATGTTATTTTTAAAACTGATGTTCATGTAACCTAAAACACTTTGTAAGCAGACTTTTCCTCACAGAAATTTGTCCTCCCACCTCCACTTCCTTTCTTTTGCTATTTTCTGCCATGTTATGATCAGTTGCAAATAATTTTGCTACTGTGACATGAACAACCCTTCTCTGATTGACTTAATTCTTCTGCTTAGCTCTGTGTCACTTCTACAATTTGCAGATCCAAGTAATACAAAACACCATCTCTTTTTCCTGTCATCAGAGTCTTTTGCCAAGCCTGTTTCCTAAGTGGTTGAGTACCCTTTCACCCCATCTTCATATGGCACCCCATCTCATCTCCAACCCCACTTCCTAACTCACATGTGATGTGCTTTTCTGCATTCAGAATTTTTTGAACTCCAGGTCTACGGTGAAACAGCATAAAATGACATATAAGTTCTGATCATGCTGATTTCTCTCTTTCAGTATGTCACTTCCCTCTGTGGCTGTGCTTTAGGAGTCCTCGAGACATCCTGACACCATGTATAATGCAAATCAATGAAAACTGGATTTTTCTGAAAAAAATCAAGGAACCAACAAGCATGGATTTGCAAGACAGAAGGGCAGGCTCTAGAAGGCTATGGTGAGAACCATTAAAATAAACATGTGCTGTGAGCAGCAAGCAATATAGGGCTAGTCTGACATTAAAAGAGGCCAGAATTATGCAAACCACACAAAATGAGTTTTGACAAAATTTTGCAATATTGTCTCTGAAAATGAGGCATTTAACAGATTCGATCTAAGCTTGACTTTGGCAAAAACTCTGTATATATTACCAACAGCTGGAGAACTCAGAGCTCTTCACCCCTGCTTCACAGCAAAAATCAGCATACAAAAATGAAAAGATCAAAAGAACAAACAAAGGTTCTTCCCAGTTCAACTTTTTGTTGCCTCTAAGATTTTTTTCTGTAAAATAAGTGACTTCTACCTATTCGTGAGAGAAAAAGCAGGATGTCAGGAAATGAACAACAGGGCAGAGGACTATAGATATTGCTTCATTGCATCCTAACATCAGTTCACAACAATGAATTGAAAGATGTCTAAATACTCAAACCATAAATCAGATGATGCAATTACCACTTGAGCATAATTCCTATTCACAGAACGAAATTTGCCTGAGTAAGGACTGTAGGAATTTATAAGCTTCCCTTATTACAAGATTATTCTTTATGCCTCACATGTATCATGAGCAGCTGGGGCAGACAACTACATAAAAATCCATTTAGAGAAAGATCATGGACAGATATGATTTCTCCGAATTGGGATGTAGGGTTTTATAAGAACTTTAATCAGAAAGCTGCGAATTGTTTGAATTTGTTGCTTTCATTTTAATATTAAATGGATATTTAATATGGATATGCTTTCATTTGTCACAAATGCACATAAGCAAGGCTGAAGGACTAATACACAGAGACCTGAAATAGATTTCTTCAACAGGAAGCTTTGCATTTTTGCAGGCATAGCAATAGCACTATTTTAAGAAATGAGGATCAAATTAAATGTTTACTGATGTTAACAGTGTTGCCAACAGTGTCAGTAAATTTATGAACAGTTTATAATTTTAACCGTCTTCCAGACAGTGGGTCATATGTGCATTAAAGTAGTCATAATAACCTGTCAGTAAAAATTTCCTGCAGCACATTCATAGGAAAAAATGTTTGCAAGTTCAGCAGCTCATTTACACACACTAGCAGAACAGTTTCTCCTACAAAGTGGTACAGCCAACCCCTGAAAAAAATAATTTCATTTTGACCTGACAGGATTGAAAGACTTTTTAATTATTTTTTTTTTTAATTTCCAGAATTCCTTTTCAGAATTCATCAAATACCTCTTTTAACCTACAGTCATTGACTTGAAAATTGCTCACTCTTGCCCCTAGATCTTTCCCCTACAGAAATAAACATCTACCCATATTTGACTTACAAGTTACCATGCGTTATCTACATTTGGTAGTATTCAGAAAGTTGGAGACTTGCTACACACTTTGTGAGGCAGGATTCAACAACCTGCCAGCCAGTGTGTTGTCATGGCAGCTACAACTTCCTTAATATTTGTATACCCTAATGTTCTCTTGCCCTGTTCAGATCTGCTCTCACACGCCCTGCAGCAAACTAGTTTTGGTAGGATCAGACCCACCATGATGTTCTCACTGTTTAATCTCAGTGAGCAAAATGGTTTTCAGGCTTGAGTCCTTCCACGATATTAGCTAGCAAAGTACTGAAATCTCAAATATTATCCATCAGTCAGTCACTCCTAGCGCCGCTTGTCCCTCCTCGGGGGTCACAGCACCAGCAAGGTCAGCAACAATCTAAAGTGCGACCCTCACTCACTATAACGGAGCTGGGAAAACATCTTGCTTCCCATCTTACTGGCTTAAGAAACACAGAAAATGGGACTGAAAGCATTTTGCTTTGAACACTTCTTCAATGAGATGTCATTTGCTGGGATATTCGGAAAGAATACCTCTCTCACACACAGGCATGCTGCTTAATGTGTGAGATTTGTGTTTACCTTCGAGAGGAAGAATTGCCTCATTTTACTCAGACTCACACAAAGTGGATTAAACCAGTCACACAGCAAGTCTGCTGATGCCTGATTTCAGAAGGCAGTATTCACACTGTGGTCAAGGCAAGCCCAAAAAAGGCAACCCCGGTATTGCTGCTAACGAACCTCCTCTCTCATACCAGGCAGCTAAAGGTTACATGCTTCCATTTCAACAAAAATTAGGTAAACTTACTTTTGTCTGTGCAGTGACCCTCTACAACAGTCAACAAGTATTTAAACTGAGCATTTAGAAGTTTCAGGCTCAATGTTTTCCTTTCTATGCCTTGCTTTAAAAATCCCAAACAAATCCAACTTGAAATACCCACTGATAGAGACCTTTTGAAGACAGTTGAAAGCCAGCTAAATATGTACGGACAGTTATACAAAGACCACGTTAAGGTGAGGGTATTTCTCTCTAACTCCAAATAGAAGTTTATAATATTGGAAAAAAATGACTGTTCTTGATTCCAGCCCCACATTTAGTGCCTCCTGAATTAAGACTCGTGTTTGCTCAGGGTACCAATCCACATTGCCATGTACAACAAGGCAACTCTGTCTCTAATTTGCTAAGGTTTTTGCTAAATTTATTAAGCACATATCCTGGATATAAGAACATAAAACCAAAGCACATCTCCACTGAATTTAAACAGACTACTTCTAAATCTATACAGATGTTAAGTAACATTCTGAATGAATTCTTAAAGACTCCAATTATGAATAAAAAGACCTTTGTTTCTACTGGAGCCAAACTTTATTCTCAACATGTTATATAAAAATTCCTATTCCTTTTGTTAAATGGACCTTCTTTTATTCCTATTTTTTGTCATTGTACTGTGCTTTAAGTGCATATTCTTTAAGTTATCTGAAGAGATTTCTAAACAATTTCATGTTACATTTAATTTAGAATGCTTTATCCTTTGTATATAGTTTAGAGTTTTATATCTTAAGTTCATTATCTTTTATTTAGCCATAATGAATTTTATCCTCTGGTCTACTGCTCAGTTACACACATTGGAAAAATGACCTGCTTTAGAGTCCACCCTAAATGCAAACCTCTGAAATGTAACTGTTATTATCATTTTCACAGTTATGTAAATGTAAACTCCTTAGCATGTTCAGTAAGAGGTAGAAGAAAAGCAATTGATTAAACATTACCAAAAAATGGCAAGTTTAAATACAATGGCCTGCACAACTTTTAATATTCAAGTTTAGGTTAGGTTTTTTTCTTTACAGTATACTGAACTAATTCAATATAAAATTTTAATTAAGGATATTCTCCAACAGTGTATTGTTGGCACACAGATTTCTGTACAGTGTGTACCTGTTGATCAGAACAATATCCATATACACAAGATAGCTATCAAAACAATAATGGATAGGCCATAGCAAGAGACAGTGGAACAAAATGCTTCCATAATTAAAAAAGAAGCATCAATAGATCCCCTATAATAAGGGCAAAGTGGGGGAACAGAACCATGTTAATAATTACTCAGGGAGGTTACAGGACACTTGGTATTGATGAGCTTTCTGGCCTTGTCATGATACGCTGTTTACTGTATTGCATTATCTCATGTGCTATCCAAACCATAAACTCATTTACCCTGCTGCTGCTGCTCTAGACTGAGTGGCAGGCATCAAGCCTTCATAAAACAATTGTTGCCTATTGCTTTTTAATATTTTGTTTTCTTGGTGTAGCCACTGGGATAGATTAAACGGAAAGCTCACTTGTCTGAGGTTAATGAAAAGGACTGTTCATTCCCGCTGCAGTTGGTGCTGGGGAGACAGTTACAGCCTACAAAAGAGTTTAAACAGATGTTGCAAATTTCTACAAAGCAACAGATGCTTCTGTTTAAACACCAAGCTAGGGCCTACCTGCAGGATCTGATATTGCTGTCTGCACATGGAAGCAACAGACTTGGTGTATCTCAGAGGTTTATTTTTTGCCTTCCTTCTGTTTTCCCTGTTTATTGCACTTACTAATTTGTGTGAGTTTTCCTTCTTGTTATCTTCTCTATACCCTCAACTGAGCATCTGTATCTGCTATGAAACCTATCCCTGATTCTGCCCCTGCAGTGTTCCTCCCTTGTTGAATATTCTGGGTTGTCGTCATACGTCAGAAACACAAAGCATTGACTAATAAAGATATATCTCCAAGTAAAACCTGTCCACTCATGATGACAAGACATCCTTGAGCAAGTCCACTATTCTTCTCTGTTATATCCATCTGCACAGTTTCATCCATTTGTACATCCTGTGTTTAGGGCCTTATCCAACAGTCACTTCTTGCATGAAAAATTTATCAGTGAGATTACTGTCAGACATCATTTTCTGAAGGAGGTCAATGCTGGAGACTGGACATTAAAGTAGATGGATTCCTGCTTCAATGCAATATGGCAATTTCTGTGTCCTTAGACTCACAAAATGACTCACTATTCAGCTGGAATGGTGCTTTACTGCCACAGCAGTCTGCCAGGCTGAACTTATGGAGGCTGTCCTTTTGCATGTGACTGGAAATGCTCTAGTGTACCACATCCCTTACACTGTTTGGTGTGCACTTAACAGAAGAATTATGGTAGGCCTTGGTTGCCGATATAAAGGAGAGAGCCAGGAAGCTGTCCCAAACAGAAATCTGTGGTTTCTTTCTATCTTCTCCCCAAAGAAACCCTATGGTTCTGACAATTCAAATGACAGGAATCATAGAGATCATATGTAGGCATAGTTACGGTACATTGACTTGGTCAGCTGCATAACCATTAAGAGCCTTAATGGTGCCCTTTTCAGGTGAAGAACAACTTCAGGTTAAGGAGCGACCAGACTAGTTATTCTTTTTCAGCTTCAGAGTAACAACAATATATTTCTAGCAGATTAGAGAATAGTTATATTCCAAGAAAAGCCCAGTAACATAGAAGGAATAGATACCTTTCTTCCATTATTACCTTCATTCCATTATTACTGAGAATTATTCTGTGGGAAAATTATTCCCAATGTGAACACTTCCCAGTGCAGGATTGCTCTCTCTGAGAATATGGATTGACAGGACTGCTTTTGAGAATATGGATTGACAGGAATGCTTTTCCAGAAAGAAAAGAACACAGTCATCGTGCAGCTGTGGTAACTCAGTAACCTATGGAACTGCACCTACATCCACTTTGCTGGCAAAATATTAAGAACTGGTGCTTTTCACATAATTCCATGGCTATAAAATAATTCCCTGGTTATAGGAAAATATTCATGGCACCAGCTGAACACAAAGCAAATGATCCTAGCTCTTCAATCCATGCAGGTGAATTCCCTCTGAGCTGTCTGTACAGACTAGCACAAATGATCCATCACACGGCTGGTGCTGAGACACATTAGGTGCTTGGCAGGTGGAAGATGGCATGTTGGTTTGCATGGTGCATTGGAATTGACCCTTCAAAGCCTGAAACTATTTGTTCTTTCAGATAGCAACCCAACCTAGTAATGAAGTAGCAACTTGGGGTAGCACTTGATATATTAATCATATTTTTCTGTAGTAACACATACTGGATGCCAGATTACTGCTGTATTGTGGCTCAGACTGGTATTAAAGCAAAAACTCAGAGATTTTGATCTACTGGAGCTACCTGACATAGCTGATAATTTTCTCCTTTTCCATACAACATTCCTTATCTTTCCATCACTTTCTGTTTCCAGTCTCCTTTCTAGGTAGAAGTCAGTGTCGTGGTTGGGGATCTCTGATAATTACCCAGCATGAGAAAACTGAATTCATGCATTGTGGCACAGAGGTATCACCTTAATTACTTGATGATTTCCATACATTCTAATTGTTTTTATTTCTTGCTCCTAACTTTTTTCATGTTTTTTTACCAAGTCCTTTGAGGTTGTTTGCATTTGCTGTTAACATCTTCAGCAGTAGTCGCTAAGCTCGTGATTCCCAGAGGGTTTTTCCCACCTCACTGTCCCATTCAATCTGACTCATCTTGTCTCTTTTTTGGACTATGCTTGCTAATACAGGCTTTCTGTCCACAGAACATATGATTGATTCAGAGTCATAAACTTTCATGATGTTTTGCAGAGAAATAAAATAGACAGATTTCTGCCATGAGGAATTTACATTGTAAAAATTACTTCATTCTCTTCTTAATTCTCCTCTTTATCTGTCAAGATTGACAACATGACCTCATTTCCTTCTCTTCAGGCCTCCAATGTAATCTCTAACTGATATTTTGCTCTGGCAAGAAGACTTTGTTTATAACTAACTTTCATAATTTGCTTTGTCCCTCCCTGGGCAAAACCACCTTTCTCATCTCTGCCTTTCTGACTATTCATAGCTATTTGCTGGGTGCTTCATCCTGTTTCTTTTCCCTGCATTGCAGAAAGATATTCCAAAATTAGCTACTGTTACTCTCTCCTCACACAATCATCTCACTTCACCTCTCTACTTCCACACCAAGCTACTATATTCAAAATCTCCTTGTGCTTGACTATAATGTTAAAATTACTTTTCTCAAATATCTCTATTTAACTCTTGCCATCTAGAAATCTTTTCTTTTTAGCCCTTTTCCTGTCCCAGTTCTGGTTTCTCCTTTCCAGTCACCTATCCTGGTATTGGATCAGTTACCTAGTGATTGTTGTCCACCAAGTTTCCTGCCTTCAATCTGGAACCCTTAAATACTCCTCACTCCATGAAGCTACAAATCAGATGGTCCATATCTCACTCAGGGTCCTTCCTTCCTTATTCCACCACAAAGGGCAACCACTTATTGCAACTACCATAAGAAGTGTACTTTATTTTGTTTTGTTTTGGTTTGGTTTGTTTTGTTTTCTGAGGCTGCTGAATTTGCTATAAAACAGCTGGGATGCCTCTTCATTTAAATTTGTGCAATCCCCATCCCTGCTCTTTGTTTGGTGCAGTGGTAAACGTTGTAAAGTGTTCTACAAAACAGAGCAGTGTAACACAAACTAATAATGGTAAGCAAAAAGTAAGGAATAGAGAATGTACTTGCATTTGGGCAAAATATACCATGGCAGCTTCCTATTTTACTAGTAGTAGTCTTTATCACAGCTGTGATGTCATTAGAGAAACACATCATTAAACCAGTAGTTAAAGGATACTGGTGCCTGAATCACAATCAAACACCAGGAAGTGCTGAGTTACATCAAATGGTGCAACATAAACATTAAAATGCATCAGAAAGGGGTTAACTTCACTTACAATTTCCAAGTACCTTTAATTTCCATGCAATGTGGATTATTTTCTCATTATAAAAGCCCTGATAGGAGTCTATTATAAACCAACCAGTCATGGCAGGATGCTTTTGTCATTTAACATATGAAGAGAGGGAGGGGATAGATGGAAGAAGTGACAAGTTAGACAATAAATTTATATCATTAATTAGTGAAAAAAACCAAACCAACAATCAATCACAGTTTCTAAAATATGCAGACAATTCTTTAAAATTAAAAATGTATTGCATACAGAAAGCAGCAACTGTAATTTGGACCTCCTAATAACAGGTGAAAATGAATTAACATCTAAACATCATGCTGGTGAGTGATAACAAACCACACGATCAACAAATTAGGATCATCAGGTTCCTGATGTCATATAAAGAACTGAACTCTTACGTCTGAGGATTCAAAAGAAAAATTATTGAAATCAAACAATTTGAACAAAGCCTGACAGAGAGAGAAAAGCATATAGGAAAAATATGAGGAAAATCACTCTTTGACAGCAAAGAGGCATAATTAAGAAAATAAAATAGTTCTGTCTAAATTATTGCCCCCGTTTCAAAGAAAATCAAAGAGAGGAATAGGAAAAGCCCCAAACATTATCAATTAAGAAAAAAATGAAAGAAATTCATTGGTATAAAGTAAAAGTTTATTTTGTAAAGAATTAATGTCATAAATGACAATATCCAGGAAAAATCATGACAGGCCCAAGAGCAGCAACAAAAACATTATTTTAAAGGTATGCTGGGAATAAGGAAAAATCCAGTAATGTGCCAGGCTCATTACTAGATAAGTGGTTAAAATTTTTAAAATTAAGCAGAAAAGACAGAATTGTTTTGTAAAGAAGATGCTAAACAAACTTCAATCCTGAGAAAAGTAATGAAAAAGATGGTATTGGCTTCTCTTAATTAAGAAACAGGAAAATAAATAGCAGCAATCAATGTGGCTTTATGAAAAACAGGCTTACATGGACAAGCCTGACTACAGTCTTCAAGAGAGCTACAAGTTTGTTGTACAAAGAAATTGTGATGACATGAACTCCTCAGACTTCCTTTATAGAAAATCAGGCATATACCATAACAATATAGTACATGTCAAATGGATTAAGAGCTAGCTAACTGACAGTTTGACACTTGGGCATAATTCTCTGAAAGGGGTATTTTTAACAGTCTCTGCATGAATCAAAAGCAGGAGAATTTGACCACTGCAATGCCCAAAAGGGGTTACATTTTTCTCATAATTAATACTGTTATCCAACAAGAAAATATATAAACACAACAGCAAAATGGTAAATATTAGGAGGAACTAGGCAGTCATTAAGAAGTAACCTGAATCACCTAGTAAGCTGGGTTTAAATCCATTTTAACACAGTACAAAATGTACAGTGATACACCAATGGACAAGGTAAGAGGATATTTCTCCAAAAGAAGAACTGCCTCTTGCAGGCTAAAGCTGCTTATTTTGATGCATTACAGAACTTCCAGGGCACAGCTTCTTCCCAAAGAACTGCTGGAAGCAGAAACATCATGTGCAAGAGGTGAAGAGTGACATTATTGTTGTGTTGAGGCCACTGATGAGATAGGCACTGGAGCAATGTATTAAGTTCCAGTGACCAAAGAAAATGAGTTTTAAAAAATTCTTGAAAATTAAAAGAGTTGTGAGAAAGAGCTTTACCTTGAAACAAAACCAAGCAAATAGTGAATGAGGTTATTTCATTTTCGTAAACCTCCTTGAGGTAGGCATAAGAAGCTGAATTCTATGTATATACAAACAAGAAATAAAGCAGTTTGTAAGTAAAGAAGGCTACTGGAAAACAGTGTTTTTTCCATTTTTCCGAATTCAAGTTCATGATTTTTCATTTTTCTGGAAGAGTCTGTCAGATGAAAAATAATATTTTGGACAAAAAAACCTGGGTCTATAGTCCAAAACAGCTGAAATTATAAAACAAAATAGAGTGTAAAGTATATTTTCTGTATAAGGAAGTATCTATTATATGTATACAATGACAAAATGCAATACAAGCAACATTTTAGAGCAGAAAAGCAACTATCTCCAAAATCTAACGTTAGAGATTTTCTATTTACTATATAGATTTTGAGGAAGAACTGGAATAGAGAGGAAGAATATTGATGTCAGTTTGTGAAAATCAGGGTGTTGAGGCTGTTTTGCAGTTCTCTTTGCTGAATCACTGTATTCACTTCATAGGAAGGAGGTTTTTGCATTGATTTCAGAGTAACCTCCATGTTATCATATGCCTAATTTGCCATACTTATAAAGTGCTTTGAAAATGGCTAAAATCTAGCACATCACTTCTTTTTCTCTGAACTCCTTCTGTAGCTTCAGGTATTGGATGAGGCAGAAAGGACTGCTTGTATTGCTTATTCCTACTATAAATGCTGTCTATAAATGCTCTAATAGTATAAGAACTGTTTAGCACCTTCCCTTCTTAGTGAAGATATCTTCTTCATTGTAGGCTCCTGATAATTATCTGTTCTTCAGCCTTCCTTGCTCTCCTGCTTGACAGCACCCCCATTGCCCTCCTAATGTTCTGCAAAGGTGAATGCATTGCAGGATTTTATTGCTGCAGTTTTCTGAGGAAAGAGCCCAAGAACTGAATAGTCACTGAATATAAAAGCAAGGAGCATAATCTTTAAAGCTTTGAGTAATTAAAAAACATGGAGAAAGAATGAATTTAAATCTGCAGCAGCCAGTTGCCATTACAATCTGCTAATGTGGTTCATTGGCTGGAGGTGTGTCTTTATGCTTCCTGGTACAAATATGTGTGTATTTGCACCAGGAAGAAAAGATGTTTCTTTGTAGTTGTACATACCTACTCAGCCTCTTCAGAGAAACCTAAAAGAAGTTTGCCACGAGGTTGCCCATCAGAGGGCAAGAAAGATGATTAGGGGACTGGAGCACCTCTCATAAGAGGATAGGCTGAGAGAGCTGAGCTTTTTCAGTTTTGAGAAGAGACAACTGAGAGGGGACCCCAACAATGTATATAAGTATCTGAAGGGAGGGTGCCAAGAGGATGGAGACAGGCTCTTCTTGGTGGTGCTAAGCAATAGGACAAGAGGCAACAGGTAGAAACTGATGCACAGGGAATTCCACCTGAATATGAAGAAACACTTCTTTACTGTGCACGTGACTGAGCACTGGAACAGGTTGGCCAGAGAGGTTTTGAAGTCTCCATCAGTGGAGATAATCTAGAACTGTCTGGATACAATCCTGTGTCATGTGCTCTAGGATGACCCTACTTGAGCAGGGAGGTTGGACCAGATGACTCACTATGGTCCCTTCCAACCTTATCCATTCTGTGATTCTATGATTCCACTGGACATCCCATATTAGTGTGTCCTGGCCAGCTGTGGTTACACTTTGGGATGGTCTGCCCCTCACACAGAACACTGACTTTAGAGTTCTACTAAATTAAATATTTGCTGTACTGGGTGGGGGCAAGGGATAAGAAGTGAAAGTTCAAGAAGGAGTTTGTCTCTGAGAAGATGAAAATTTAGATCAATGCCCATATACACTTCTTCTGACATGGTCAATTATTATCAATTATGACTCAGATTTTTTTGGTAACCTGGATATCTATGTTCTCAGGACTGGATCAGTTCATTTGTCATAGACTAGTGTGCCTTTCTGGCCTAATAACTACATTGGCATAACCTTGCTTTAAACTAGCAGTTGTATCTTCTCATTTTGCTAATTAATTAAGTAATCACACCTTCTTTGACACTATGAGATCAACTAAAATTGCAATAATAATAATATGTGCAAAACCTTAGAGGGAACTTAGTGGGATGTTTATTCAAAATGGGAACCTATAATGCCTACATTAGCATGCAGAGAAAATGCCATGTACTGTCATAGTCGTAGTATGATATTAGCATTAATATTTAATATAAATTCCTCAATTAAACAGAGAGACAAAAAATAAAATTTGTAGTTTGCAGTACAATTCAGCATTATCACTTTTTACAGTGGTCACGTGCCAGCTGAGAAATGCCAGGCTCACGCATTCCAGAATCTTACCAGCAATTACTTTAAAAATAACTTGTAGAAAATCTCTATTTGGTACCTGAAGAGTTAATCAAACCTTAGCTGATGTGAGGGACTTCTTCCCTGCAGGTCCTCAGAGACAGTTGTAATTAATTTGATCTTCTCCAGTCATTAACTCAGATTCATAGTGAGCTCTCCACACAATGCTCTATTAATTCACTGGAGATCAGTTCTCAGGATTCATTTAGTTAAGGAGCACTGCTGGATTACATTTTAAAACCCTTTAAACTGGTTGTAATTGATGTCTGTTTATAGAAGCTTACTTTAATGGAGTCAACGTGAGATGAAAATCTACCATACTAGTCTAAGATAGTGCCTTGCTGTTTAAAGCATGTCTCCAGAGGCATCCAGTTAAATAAGAGACACTGCAAAACAAAATAAATTCCTCATTAATCACCAACCTACTCTTGGCATTTTTAAAATAGTTTTTGGTCTTGCTAAGTTCTGGTACCCTAGAAACGATACTAAAGTAGATTTCTCTGTGCAATAACAGACATATTTTTTATGTATTAGGACTTGATCCTGAACCCAGTCAACAATCACAGAATCCTAGACTATGCTGAGTTGGAAGGCACCCACAAGGATCATCGAGTCCAACCCTTAGCCCTGCGCAGGACCATCCCCAGGAGTCACACCATGTGCCTAAAAGTATCACCTAAACATTTCTTAAACTCTGTCAGGCTTGGTGCTGTGACCACTTCCCTGGGGAGCCTGTTCCAGTGCCAAGTCAGCCTCTGGGTGAAGAATCTTTTCCTAATATACAACCTAAACCTCCCCTGACATAACTCCAGGTCATTTTCTCAAGTCCTGTCACTGGTCACCAGAGAATAAGATCAGTGTCTGCCCCTCCACTTTCCCTCACAAGGAAGTTGTAGACTGCAATGAGGTCTCCCCTCAGTCTCCTCTTCTTATATCTCCTCTTGCTTATATTGTGGCACCCAAAACTGCACACAGTATTCAAGATGAGGCCACACCAGTGCAGAGGAGAGTGGGACAATCCCCTCCCTCGCCCGGCTGGTGATGCTTTGCCTGATGCCCCCCCGGACATGGTTGGCCATCCTGGCTGCCAGGGCACTGCTGACTCAGATTCAACTTGCCGTTGACCAGGACCCCCAGGTCCCTTTCTGCAGCACTAATCTTCAGCATCTCATTCCCCAGTCTATCTGTATATCCAGGGTTGCCCCATCCCAGATGCAGAATCCAGTACTTCCCCTTGTTGAACTTCATATGGCTGGTGATTGCCCAGTCCTCTCATTTGTCAAGGTCTCTCCCTGCTTTCAAGGGAGTCAACAGCTTCTCCCAATTCTGTGTCATCTGCAAACTTGCTTAGTCTCCCTTCCAGTCCTGCATCCAAGTCATTTATGAAGATGTTGAACAGCCCAGGGCCTAAGCTGGAGCCCTGTTGAACCCCACTAGTGACAGGTCACCAGTCTGATGTTACCCCATTCACTATCACCCTCTGTGCTCAACCAGTGAGCCAACTATCACCCACCACATGATGTGTTTATCCAGATGTGGGACTGGACATTTTGTCCAGAAGGATACTGTGAGAGACAGTATCGACAGCTTTACTGAAATCCAAAAAGATGACACCAACTGGCTTCCCAGCCAACTAGATGGGTTACTCCCATTGGCTTCAATGTAAAGTCAACAAGAGTGATTGTAAAGAGCAGTGTTCTCCACCGTTAAAATTTCAATGCAGCCAACACACTGGCTGTACTTTTTACTGTCAGAGAAAAACATATTTGCAAAAAACTCTTTCCAAAGTACTGGAGCAACAAGACATGGATTGCATTCTTCTGTTGCTCTTCGGCAGTTAAAGCATCAGTCAGATTACAGTGTCACTGCTGCTTAAATAGCTTGACTTTAATGTCTGTCTTCTGCATACCAGCAGATAGTTACAATAATACCATTTAAGTAGAAAGTCTGAATGTAGAGTCTGGTCAAAAATATACAGCTTAGAATCATCTTTGAAGCCATATAAGAGGAAAAAGTGCCATTTATTATATTTCTGTCAGAAGACTGGAAATTCAACCAATCCTCTGTGGACCATTAACTTTATGCATTCTGCTTCCACACTTGGACTATCTCATACATGGTCATCTCAAAGAAAAGATAGAGGAGCTTGGACCTATCTGTATCTCTGTGGCTAGACACAAACTGTGTAACACGAGACAAAATACCTCAGGTAATGTTTTCTGAAGTAGTTCATTGACCACAGAGTCCCTGTTTATCGGAAACTAATTTGAGGCTACACGCACTTGATTTTCTTTCTAAGCACTTGGAATTTTAGCTGAAATGAAGAACAATTTCAGATGCTCACTTTCTCTGAAAATGAAACCCAAGGTCTCTTAGTTTGTCATTCAAAAATCACAAGCATCACAAACTAATATTCATACAGAAAATAAAACAGGGCTTTGTGTTGGTCTCTGGGACCACAGAAGAAAGATAAACCTATTATTAAGTTATCTACTATTACATCTACTGTTATCTACTGTTCATTTGTAACTTTTTTACAGAGCTGTTGTGAGGCTAAATTAATAGCTTTAAAAACTTGCAAGATCTTGGGTGAAAGATGTTATTTAAATGCAAAATCAAACCACTGTATGACATAGAGAAGAGATTCCTATCTTGCAGTACCCTTTTCTAAAATAATATGTTTCAGACATCCCTGCGTTGTGCACAAAATACAAAGAAAAATGAGTTTTAGTAGTTTACTTTAGAAATTACAGTCTTAATATTTTCAGGGCCAGATTCTCTTTTGTTTTACAGGCAGCGGTTTTGTGTTGCTCTGCAGGTAAACCACTACAGAAAGCAGCTCTCAATATGGTAAAATTTTCCAGGCTATTTTATCTGCTAAATATTGTGAGTACAGGGGAAAGATCATGTATACCTTTTATACACAAATGATAAAGGAATGGAAAATACTGGATACACCTTTTTTTTTTTTCCTTCAAACCTAATTGCAGCAACATATTTACTCAGCATTCCTTAGGTCCACTCAATCACTCAAAGTGTGGCTTGAGTGCATAGGGACAGCATGTGTTTTCACAACAAGATGAGACAAATTGCAACAATTTTCTTTAATGTGATCTCATACCACATGAGCTGAACAATACTAGAGGAAGCCAATGACAAACTTGACTGTTTTCTTCCAAATAAAAGTGAGGTGGAAATGGAGGTCGGTGATCTTCTTGGTGATGGTGTTCCTCTTGTCAGGAGTGAAAAGGAACTGGGGTGCTGCTCACAACAAATGCAGTGTGTAATTTTGTTAAGTATATGTTATTCACTGAAAAAACCACACCTCACCTCAACAAAGCCGTTTGATTCTCCAAGACAGAAAAGAATCTACAAGCAAGACACGAGCAAGAAGTTGCGAAATACAAGAAGGAGGTCACTTGCACTTTCTGTATTTACTTCTTTGATTTTTGTAGGATATCATCTCAGCATCATAGAGCTGTTAATAAGCTAATTCTGTTATCAAGTAGGAGATGACAACATGGCAACTGATGCACAGGATGGGTCTGCGGCTGGTTCAATGTCATGCAGTATGGCTGTGACATGCCAGAAAAGAGAACCCAAATATCTAACAGTCATAACAGAGACTTTATCACAATGTGTCTTTTTCACCTACTGACATGAAATGAAAATTTCTCAAAAGGTCAAACAGGTGTCTGAATAGTTGCTTAATGATAATTTCCTCTGCTTTTGTTGAATTTGTTGTAATTACTCCCTATGCACTACTGGCAACACTGGAGATGACACAACTTGGTCCCTTCTGTTTGGGGTCTTACTGCCACCAGCAGGCTTCTTTTCCTTTGGTGTGCAATTATTTTAAGAGTGCAAGAATACCTTGAATATCAAAAGCAATTTGCATTCCAAAAAGAGAGAGAGTTTTAATGGCCCCTATTTCCATTAGGCAGCCAGATGATGGGTGCAGTTTCCCTGTACTTGTTCCCTGTACTCAGTTCTCCTGTACTGTGAGCAGTGCCACTGTGGTTCCCACACTGAGTTACATTATGGCATCAGGGCAGGATGCAAGCTGCTGGACAATGCAAGCCTCTGTAAGGAAGGAGCTTTCAAGGTCAGCGGATGGCAAGTGGACTTTAGCCCATCTTGCAGCAGGACCACTGAGGAAGCACTGGCATCTTCTGCTTATGAAGCACCCCAAGGGCTCCACATTCACTTGGCTATTGGTTGGCTCCCAGAGCCACGAACATTTACTAGCAGGCTGCACCAAAGAGCAGTCTGAAACTGAAGTCTTTCAAAACCTTTCAGGCCCTTGGTAAACAATATATTACTATATTCAGTTAGTGCATACATGCTTCCCTCGAAGGACTCTTAATGGAAGCATTCCAGCTGAAAATATCCATGTTAAGAACCAAGAATCTACTTTGTATAGAAGAGTAGCACCTCTAGTGTTATCCAAGTGTTTCCAGTTTGCACCTATACTGGAAGTTTGCTCCTAAATTCTGAGAGCCCTGAATGGCTGGTCTGGCAGCATCAAGGACATGGATAACTAAGTAAAATCCCTGCTTGTCATCCTGAGGACAGTTGATGAGCATAGATAAGCTGCTAACTTCAGTGAATTAATTTGCATTTCTTTTAGGGAGTCTTTTGAGACTGAATCCTAGTGTATCTCACTCTTGCTCTATTTCTGTACCTATATTTTTGCTAAACGTGTTAGTTTATATCCAAACTCACTCACAGAGCTGATGCTCATGTGAAATAAGATGACATTTTTTTCATGAGAGTGAAAGTCCTAATAGAAAATGTACTGCTTTTTCCCAGTATGACAGGTTCGTGATGCAATGCAAGTTCTAGTTGCAACTACAGAAGGGCCACCATATCACTGAAATAAGTGCAAAATATTCTTGCTTTTTATTTCAGAGAACAAGAAGAGTTATGGACTGCAAAGTGAGTTTCCCTTTTCAGAAGATGTAACGCAGTGTTTTACGTTTTACATATGTTTTATGTTTCAAATGTGAAAAGTGGTATTTATTGCCCACAAGCCATAGAGTTCAGTAAGCAATATCAAATAATTCTTTCTTCATCAATCCATACTGTTCTCAACAATCCTGCCCAAAACTGCTTCTGGGTGATCATCAGAGTTTGATTAAGTGATTACTAGATAACAGTATCAAATAACTATCATGATTAAACAAGTTACGTGAGTCTTGAAGTACTGGAGCACTGCATGTGAGGAAAGAGTTTCTCCTTCAAACTGCATAATAAAAATATATAAAACAAATTGGTGTTTCAACAGGGTGTTGGAATTAGGACAAGAAGAAATAAGTTTGTAGTCTCTGAATAGCTACAAATATCACCAACTATTTCCCTATGAATAATGCTTTTACTTTAAGTAGCAGAACTGGTTTTCAGTCCCCTTTCTTTGGTTATTTTACTTTGCGTGTAAAATCTCTACCAAGGCTGTTTCACCTGTCACTGTGGCTTTCTGCACACCTGGGCTATTTTATGACATTAAAGATTTCCTCTTCTCTACTCAAAGTACAGACACACAAATCATCCAGAAAACAATTTACAGTTATTCATGACTTTAACATCCAAAATGTCAAAAGCTGTTAAACATAATTTGGAGAGTCGCTATGTAATCCTGAGGTTGAGATGAAAGAATTAACAATCAGTCAGAGTGCTACTGAGTCAGATTATACAGGAAATCAGAGTGACCTGTGATATGAAATCCTTCTCACAGCTGAAATGACCACCAAATAAATTGATGGTGGTGTTTATTATGTTCATTCGTAAATGAAAGGCAAAAGATTTACTATAGTACAAACATGACTATCAGAAGAGAGGAAGGACTTGGAATAAAGTAAAACAACAGAGATTCCAGGTCATCAAGGAAGTCATAAATACAAACATTTGGTGGCTATTCCCCCTCCAACTACCTCTTGATGCCATTCATGTACGGGCTATTTGAGATCTTTTGGTACAACTTCCTCTGTAAAACAGACTAAAGATTGGTAATCATCTAAGAGGAGATTGCTCTTGCCTTCTCCTCTCTGCTAAATTTAGCAATTTGTGGTTCTCTCATGCTTGTTTCAAGTTTAAGCAACTCCTCCTTTGCTTCCAGGATCTATATAACTGTGTCCTTGATGGCAACTCACATTGTTAATTCTTGTTACAATGTGGCACTTAATGTCCCTTTCATCCTCTGACTTCTGCTCCATTACTTCCTACATCCTGTCCCCAACATGTCAACTGTTGTTCAGGCCTTGGTTACCTCCTCTTCATTCCATCCCATTCCCAGATCCATGCTCTTGTACTCAAGCATCAACCTATTCCTGAAACAATAATGCACTATTTCTGAACGACAACCGGTACCAACACCCAAGCTATTACTCTTCTCTGCCTTTCACACAGTAAGTCCTATAGGGCATGGACTCCCTTTATATGTATGTCTTGTACAGCCCCAAGCACACTGTAAGCATTTAATGCATAAAATAAATAACAAGAGACATGCAGCTCTGCTGGAGACAAGAGGGAGCATTGAAGAAACTAATCAAATTTGTACTGTGTGAGGTGGGGCTTCAGCTTACAAAACACTCACAAAAGATAACTGGGGAAAGGAGGAGACATACAGCTCTTAATATTGACCTCATAAAGATTTTGGCATGTCTTTAAATTAAAGACCTTAAGTAACCCTTCTGAGCGCAAAGTCATGTACATACCCATATGTACTTGACAGGCATTTTGTTACTCATGTGAACAGCCCAACTTCCAGATGCACAAGATAACCCTTTAGGTATCAGAGTATTTTTTTAAAGACTTCAGCAACAGAGAAGTTTACTACAATCTTGATTATTCAATGGTTAATTACCATGGTCTTTATAAAAATGCATCTTTTCACCATGTAACCTCAGCTACCTGCCATCCAAAGCTATAGCTCTGTTTGTTAGGCTCATTTACTGTAAGACAGAAGCTTTCCTCATTTAGGCACTTGTAGATTGGGATTAATTTTCTCTTTTTACAGGTAGGGACCATCAGACTTTTAAAGTTTCCAGATGTAAAGCAAACTTTTCAGCCCTCTAACCATTTTTCAAACTCTTTTCTACATCTTTGCCAATGAAACCGATTTCTGATAGATGTCTATCAGAAGTGTGCAACTGTTTTTGTTAGAATTCTAGTAGTGCTATAAACAGTGATACAAACCCTTTTCTTCTGTCTGCACGTAGAAATAGCTCCACTCATCAGTTTTAAGGCAGTCAAAATAGTTTACATTAATTTAGCACTTCCCAATAAGCTTTTAGTTCTCATTTGACCATTCAGTATGAACACATGCCCAGCCTTGATCTGGGCATTATTTAAACAGTGATGTTGCACAATGTAAATTTAAATGGCTCAACACAAATGTGAGACAGTTGGTTTTGTTCTTTGGTGTGGTTGGGGTTTTTTTGTGGGGAGTGGCTTTTGTGCAGATATGGGAAGACACCTTTTACTGCACTGACAGTACATCAACCCAGCATTGCCCAGCCATATTTGACCTGGCTTAGGAAGGTGACATAACAAACAGAGTCTGTTATCCATGAGGACATCAAAGAGCAAGCAGCCACTGCATCTCTGTGGTCTCACTGAAGAAAATGCACCTTTTCCAGCAGGGTATCAAAACCACACCTATCCCATTGACATATTCTTTCTGGTGACTAAAGTCCATCTAAGTACCAGAGATGTATCTTCCACCAAAAAAGGATTCAGTTTGGAAAAAATTAGTTCCCATGCTTTAGTTGTTTACATTATTGGCTTTCTATTATTTTATCCATGATGCCGTCTTGATGGATAAATAGGACAATTTAGTCCTCTGGTAAGAAGCCTCAGGCTGAAGTTTTTCCAAATACATAAATTACTATGTCTTAAAATCCAAATAAATAAAAAAAAAATAAACCCAATACAAGCAAAACCAAACCCAACAAAATACTTCAGTTTATTCAGGTATGCATCTTATTTCTCAAGAAGTTACCATGAATGCAAATAAGAGATGTGGTTTATTAATCAAAAAAGCCCTTCTTAGATCCATTTTGACACCTTTCCCATTTGAGTGATGTGGCTCAACATTTTTATTATTATTATTATTTATACATCACCACAGGTAAACCTGATGCTTTACAGAGAACTAGAATGACAAGACCCTGCCCTGAGGTGCTTACAGTCTAAATTAGATGTACACAGTGAAAGATGACAAAAAGGGAAAAAAAAAAAAAACAACAACAACAACATAAAGAGGTATGGATTAAGAGTATTATGAGAGGGAAAGAACAAAACATGCTGCCTCATATTTCTAATAGGTGCTACTGTGTCTGTTTTCTTCAGTTTTTTGTGTTTCAGATTACTATATAAAAAAATACACATAAAGACCAGGAATTAGAGGTGATGTTTGAAAAATGAAAAATCCCACAATTTATTAAGGTCCAACACAATAAGGGAAGTCTTTTTGTCCATCTTGTGTTCTGTGCCAGGTCCTATCAGCTGAATTATGATAGGAAGAAAGTTAAGGGAAGGAAACCCCCACAGTGACTTGCCTACAGGAAGGCTTTATCACTCACTGACACTACAGCATATGGTAAGACTCCTTAGTTTCTATTTTCTTACAGATAGATGGAACCATTTTGGAAATCATTTACACTTTGGGAGAAATACTAGCATTTCAGAACCAGAAACAAACTATTTTTCCTATAAATTTAGAAGAAAAGAAAAAGAAAATCACTTAAAAAACAGAAAAACATGTGGTCCTCAAAACATTACACTTCAATATTTTTGCAATTTCTTTGCCAGGGCAGGGGATCTCTCTCACTAAATGTTTTCACAATGTTGTTCTTCTTGAGTGGGATCCCTGAATATTATAGTAAACCTTAATAGGAAGGAAAAACACATAGCTATATCTTAGAAATCCAATGGAGATATAACATGTAAAGGCATATATTTATATCACTATTGCTGAGGTAAAATTCCCTCTCTAAGGTGTGGCACTGAATCTGGGTCCCTTGGGATATTCATACAAGGAATAAACCACGTGTGGATGGTAGTCAGGGAAAAGGAATTAAGGTCTTTGTTTCACAAAAGCCTGAGTTTTATTGTATGACATCAGAATTATTTAACATACCATACAGTCTGCAACCATGGCCATTGGCAGACTTTCACAGTGTTTAAGGGCACTGTTGGAGTGATCCTTCCCCATCATCCCAGTATCCAGAAATCAGCAGTCAAGGGACTTCCTCAGCCTGAGGTCATATCTAACACATTGAATTTAATTACTACAAAAAAAACCACTAAGCCAATCCTTAAATTAATTTATCTAGTCCCGTTTTGAACTAATTTATACTTTTTGCTTCCACAGCTCCCCTGTGGCTGCAAGTTCCATACAATTAAATTACACAGTGTGAGAAAAACTATGTCCTTTTTCCTGTTTTGAAGCTACTCTGGTAATTTCAAGGGGCAGCCCATTTCATTGCTCTGTGCAGTTCATGGCTTAAAAACTTCCACATCATACTCTCTCTTTGTTCTTTTAAAAGCAAGGAAGACCAATCTGTTTAATTTGCCCTTGTCTAAAGCCTAGCATTCACTTCTGAACATCTTGGTCATGCTTCTCTGGGTCTTCCTAGTTCTATTACATCCTGCGTCTGGCACTAGTAACCAGAACTGGGTAAGACACCCAGCACGTGAGCAAACTATGTACCTGAAAAGTAGAAACATGGTGATTTTTGCTTTTGCTTTCTCCATTTCTTTCTAATAATCACTAACATTTTAATGGTCATTCCCAATCAACTTACTTTGTTGTCCCACCTCACCACAAAACTCATCATGGTCATCACAAATCTCTGCTACTTATTTAATTTCCACATAATCTGGGATATAGTGAGATGGAGGATTACTTGATCCATCAAGGTAATTTTGGATGTCTCTGCTATTACATTAAGAGGCATCTCCACAAATATTTTTATCAGTCAAACAGGGATCTTACTCTAGGCTGAAACCTATAAATCCCTTTTCTGAGATTTCTTCTTGCTCCTCACAAGATAGTGGCTTCATGGCAGAGAACTAAAGTCACAAAATAGGGAAACAAGCAGCATAACATGATTTATTTTTTGTTTTAACCAACAAAGGTGAGTCACATCATGACATCAGATCCAGATTCAAAAACAAACATGAGCTATTCTTCAGTTTTAAATGCTGTCTTAATCTGATGGGCTGAATCTTAATTTTCATACACAAAAATCAGGAAATTCAGAACTGCATTCAAGTAATAATTTTCTCCAAAGTTACTTTTAATGTATTAAATTCTGTCATGCTTACTAACATTATGTAGCTCTTTCACCTGAAAATACTTTATTGATGGCAATGACAATATTTAAAAACTAAGGAATTTTGCAAGATAGGTAGCTATGGCAGAAACAAACTTTGAGTCTTTAAGTCAAAAAGTGACTTTACAATTAGATTATTCTTCCTGAGAATTTTCTCAATTTTCAAACTTGAATTAAAAAGAATCAAACAACTACCTTTTTGAGAACAGAGTTGTAAGAAATATTTAGCAAGCCCCCACACATTCAATTATCTTCAGTCATAAGTCAATACTTGCAGCACTTAATCATTTTTGATTCTCTTCCTTGAACTCTCTTCAATTTATCAATGCCTTTTTAAATACAGATTCTGTATGATGTAGTGGAATCATTTTTTATGAAGAAATGAGTGGTCATTAGCAATCTGCTCAAGTGAAAATAAATGTTAAAGATTAAATACACTTTTGGATAAGGAGTAACTATTATTGCATGTTCTTGAAAATCAGCTTTTCCCTCTCCCTGAAAACCAAATATATCTTCCATTAAAATTGTATTCACTGGACTTTTTGAGGCATTCAAATGGATGTGAGATTGGTTTTTTCTTGTGTATGTGACTCAGTGTATTTTAATCAGATGATCAGAACTGAATTATGTGACAACTCTGATGAAGAGTCAAACAAACCCAGTTGCAACAGGGTTTTTGGATTGTGCACAATTTTCTGCATTATTTACAGGCTGGCAGGTGATCAAATCAAGTTTGGGAAATTAAAAGAGTGGAAGCAGCCAAGTAAATTATTATATCCATACTGGTCTCTGTATTAAGGCACTGTTCTATCATTCATTCCCTGATTAAGGATATCTTTCTTCTGCAGAGTGTGAAACCACTAAATTTTTCCTCTCCAAGAAGACACACTGGCCACAGTTAGCTCATGGGAATGGCTGTGAAGCACAGGTGGGTAAGGTAATCAGAAGCAAGAGATAAAAATCAGTATCAGCAAAAAATATAGACAACTCTTCGTAGTTTTCCAAAGTGACACTCATGGAAACCAAGCCTCAGTTAAGATCTGTGAAGGCAGCTCTCTACCTTTGCCAACTAGATATAGACTCAGCATACATGGTGATATAGGATCATATGCAACAACTTCCAATTCCTTAAAAAATCAGACAACAGTGGTGAAATTAACCCAATCACATTACTGCTTATGGGACAACTATTCTATCAGACTTCTATAGCTCTCCCTGCTGATTACTTAGAAAAATAACCCATTGGAAGAAGGACCAGTGGTCCAGATTAAAGCACAAAATTCAAACCTGAAATTATACTCTCAACTTAGCTACTAGTACACCTGTGACCACAGATATTTTAGACGTACTTGCAAACTGAGGTATATCTCAGGCTGGTCACCTAAAAATTGATGTATTTGGAACTAGTGGCTTTCACTTCAGCATCCTTATTTTCCTATATCCAAAGAACTGTGAGAGTTCTGAGAGGAAAATCTTTTGCATGAAAGGAATGGCTACCTCTGTAGTCAGTAAAAATATCTCTAAAATATGTGTTGACACTTGAGGACAAATTCATCCACTTAAATCTCTACACCTCAATGCATCTTAGGCACTGTTGGTAGCCAGTGGAAAATGACAGGCCCTCCTTATAAGTGACTCACACCCCAGCCAACTTATGCAGTTGTTGTGGGCGCCTCCACATGTGTATTAACTCCAGGTGGCACCTAGGGGAATCACATTCCCAAAGTACATGTCTCAGGTAAAGTTAGGTGGGAAGAACTGAGGTGTTTGTATCCAGTAAACCGACATGGAAACTCCAGCTCTCTTTCAACAGACAATGCAAGGCAGCTACACTTTTCAGCTCAGGAACTGGCTGCAGTGACACCGCCTGTGAGATTATGAGCCTTCTGGTGGAGCCATATCCAGGCATCCTGAGTCAAGGTTTTGCTAGAGGCTAAAAGTGATGTTCACCTCCAGTTTTAGTTCTGGCACTCCCTTGTCCTTTTAAGCACTCCTAGCAAATAAGAAAAGAACCTCAAGTATTAACTCTTGCTCCTCAGTCAGATATTCCCTCTCATGTGAGGAGGGAAGATGAATTTTAACTCGGCACAAGGGAAAGAGGTTCCATCTAAGCATGTAACTACTCACCCAGATATTGCTAAAGCCACTCATGCTTCCTGGAAAAGACTTATTTCTTTGAAGGTGGACTATGCTGATCTTAAATTGGACATGTCTATATTACTTCCTGCAAAACTGCATATCCTTTCTGAGGGGCATAAATTTCTTTTTTATTACTACAGCGATGCAAAGCAATTTTAAATGCCCGGAGGAGAGAACTAGAAAAGACGAATGAAAAGGAATTGAATGATTCATTAGAGTCAGAAGAAGATTTGACGAGGAATTCTATAATTCTAGACTTTTAATTTAACTGCACCTCTCTCTATTACTTTCCCCCCTTCTTTACCTTCATGGGACTTCATAAAAGTATAATTTTTAAGAGGTCCTTATCTTGCAGCACATAGTAAGATATATAACATTGTTTATTCTGTTTGGACAGTACATTCAGGTTTTGAGGTTGGTGATTTATCAGTCTTCTCAGGTACTAGCTATACCTGTATACTGGAATGTCCCGATTCCTGTTTCAATAAAATTATGCCTTTGACATAAATTTCTGACTATTTTTGAACTTTATAACATTTACTATAGGTAGGAGATGAATGCTATGGCCTCTCTGCTTATTTGCTCGGGTATTGCTAAAATGTCTCCTCACTCACATTGCTCCAAGGCACAGGAGGGCTGTGGAAATCAATGGAGCTGTTGAGGATTTACACTTGTGAGCACAATCTCGCCTGTGTCTGTTTATAGGTATTCTTGAAGATATTGTTACGGTTTGGATCAAACTATTAATTTCATCATATAATAATTCATCTGTATTTTGTAGGTCTGAGATTATTCTTGGTATTATATCTCTGCGTACCAGGCTCTCAGTTGTTACAAAGAACCAATTTATATCAGAAGAGGTTCTACACTCCAAATTATAAATCTGACTTAATTTCTCTTTGATTCAATAGACTTTGATTCAGTCTTACCGCATTCCTCTAACCTACCTTTTCTGAAACCTGTTCCCTCTTACTCTTGCTTCAAAGATTTGGTTGATTTCTGTGTTCACTACTGTGGCTGAGGATCATTTTCAAACCAGCTACTCAAATAGAAGCAGCCAAAAGCTAGAAGAGTTTTTCTTAACATTGGATAAGATAACGGAAAATAAAGTAGATATCCTAATTTCATGTTTATAAACTGTGAACAGTTGAGCCTAAGTATGAATTGTTCACACGTTCATACATTTTACACATAAATTACCCCAAAACACTCTGCCAGATCTGCCAGCAACTCTGTGGAGCAAGATAGGAAAGATCTTTCTTCAAAGAAATATAAAACAAGAAAAAGGTACCTTTACACTTGAATTATGTTCTTTAAAGTGAGTTTTTCTACTCCATACTGCATTTCTACAAGAAGTAGCAACCATCTCTTCTCCTCACTGCCATCTTACCACTGATCATTTTCTCTGCATTTCCCAATAAGCTTTTAATTTCATACAGAGTAATTCCCTGAAAAAATTTATTATTAAAAATTGTTCAATTTTTTTCCACAAGTCCTATCACCTACATTTTCAGAGAACCCACACCACTTGTCCTTCCTCCTCAGCAGGAAAATTTTACATTCTTTTTTTTTACAAGAATTACAGCCAACATTTAATTTTCAAGAATCATCTCCTTTGAAGGCTGCATTCTACTTCCACTACACCAAAATGAAAATTCTGTGAAAATTAATAGTGCCCAGAAACACACTGGACATAGAAAGTTTATGTAAATTCATTAGTAATTTCATGTCAGCTTGGAGAAAACAAGGAACAAATAGTTACAATAAAACAACAATGACCCTTTGTTTCTGAAAGAGTCCAACAATAGGCTAGGGGGTTTTTAACTATTCTAGTGTCAGTGAAATGCAATTCTCTGCCCCCCATTATTACTTAACTGTATTTAGGTAACTCAGAAAACCATTGACTTGACAATTTCATTCCAGACCCTATACATATGTTTTCTCAGGATAACTCAATAGAAATCCCTCTGTTCTTCATATTAGGTACTTACGTAGGTGTTTGCATGATCAAGAGTGTGTGAGTGCACATAGGCAGAGAGACACAACTCTCCAGGCAGAGGTTTAGGAACAGGTATAGCTATAGATAAATCATTCAAATATGTGTGTGAAAGGAATCTAGGATGTAGCTCTTGTACTGATCTATTTTAGCTAGTGATTAAGGTTACAAATTTAAAAATATGTATTCAGTTGTTCACAGGAGATGAGTTATTGTTCTTACATGCTTCCCAAACACAAATAAATCTGAGAGAAACTTCTGTATAAAAAACAGCACCAGATTCTTGAAAATCAGCTTTCACTCACACAACCCAGACGGTATTTAATAATTAGACTACTTAAAGTTCACTTAAATCATTGAAAAGTTGCCCTCCGCTGGCAATCCTCCTTATTCTGCACCACCATGAAGAAGCTCAGCTCTAAACAGAATAACACAAAATAAAAAGCCACATCTAAATGAGAGCACAGAAAGGAAAATACAACAACACACAGAGGCAAAATATATGGTTATCTACATGGGGGATTATAAAACAGCCACATGGATCCTAGGACTTCAGTTTGATTCACATAGGATCCAGATCTTTCTGTCTTGTTTGTTAATACATCCATATTTTCTTTGTTTTCATCTGAACTGTGCTTGCTGGAACAAGGGCCATAACATGCAAGCTATTCACCTGGTCATACATCTTATTGATTTCAAAAACCCCCAAAAACAAAGATCCACTCCACACACCTCACCTCTTCTACCCCTACCAACTTCACAAACGCACAGCCTGTGGACAGCCATAACCCACAGTTCTCGCTCTCTCCAGGAGCAGCAGTGTAGCGCAACATGGAGGAAGTCGGTACCTGGCTCTTGGAAATATACTGTTAGTGAAAAGACCAAGATTTTCAACCTTCAAAACCAAAGCTGGCTAGAGATATGGAGAGTCAGTGTTCAGGAGACAACCTGCTGGTTTAGTATAAATAAATGCACTTCAGAGGATAGTTAACCCTTCTGAATGTGCCACCAAATCCTTCTCAAATAATGGAACCACTGCCTACACTGATTTGCACTGGTACTTTATGTGGGAGAAGATATAAAACTCATCCTACACCTGCCAAGCTTTTGCCTTCAAATTTTCTCTTTTATGATACTTAGCTTTTTACACAGCCTTCCTAGAGCAAACATAGGGACACAACCTAACTCTTTTTAGCTTTCTGCTTGGCCAATCAGGCAAGATTATCAAAAATGCCTATCCCCTTTTCTAAATCTGTATATATGTTTTTAAAAGTCAACATTCCAAAATGCTCAGGGCCATAGCTTCCATCATGGAATTACAAATGTCTTACAAATACCTTTTAAAAACTGCCCATGAATTCAGATGTCTGAAGATTTCTTTAAAGTCAAACAGTAATCACTTTTGAAAATAATTTCTATCTCTATTATCATCCTGCAATTCTCAAAACAGGCAGGTTGTGGGGATTTTTCAGTAAAGCTTTTAATTTTTTTCTCATTCAACCAGATTTTTGCAGTATGAACTCTACCATGTTTGTATCTGAGGGCACTTGTGAACCAGCCTCTAACTCCAAGGACTACCAAAAATCCCCCAAGTACTTTTGTTCTAGATCTGTCATCCAGTCTCATTTCTTGTCAATCACTGATTACAGTCTCATTAACAGATTTCCCAGAATACTCTGAGTTGGAAGGGACCCACAAGGATCATCAAGTCCAACTCATAATTGAACGGCCCATACAAGGATCAAACCCACAGCCTCTGTGTTATTAGCACCATGCTCTGATCAACTGAACTACTCTCACAGTCTGTCTGTAGTGAACCTCATGTATGCGTCATGCTCATTGTCCTAGAGAAAAAGCTCATTTCAGAGAGAAAAAATTCACTGTAAAATTGTAATTCCTTTGATTAAAAACAAACAATCAAACCAAACCATGCCAACCAACCAATCCACCCATCAAACAAACCCCAACCAGGACAAAAGCATACCCCGCCATCTTCTTCCAAGATATGCTCAACTTGAAATAAAAGTAATTTCACAACTCTACCTATCAGGGAAAGGTAGCACTCACACAGCCACTGCATTCAGATCAGTATGTTATTGTGACCTCAAGAGAGGAGACAGGCAGATTTGTGTGTGGAAGAAGAAAACAAAACTAAAATACTTCCTTGACCAGGGAGGTCAGAGCTCTTTTATCCAAGGCAGAGAGTTTTCAAATGAAAAAATATGAGTCTCTTCTCTTAATGCACAGAACTACAATCTGTCTATACTACGGACTAAATGCTGTTATATAAAAATTAAACATTTATATGTATCCTGCATAAATAGAAACAGTAGTAGTGTTTCTAACATCTATCACTGCTGGAATAATCATGCTGCTGTGCAATTATTATGTTGGATCCCTTTACAAAATGAAACAGCATTCATTCACAATTATTTATTACAGTAGGGCCTGCTCTCCTTCTGTGATTGTTATTTAAGATGAAACAGCTCTCCTGTTTTCACTGACTAAAACTGGCTTATCAGTGAGTTTTTTGCTTACAGATAAATTTTCCTCTGGGTCAGTTCAACTTAATTTTAAGAGGTTGTATTGCATGGCATTATAAATTAATTACATCAACTGCCTGCAGTTTAATGCACTTTAAGGAATAGTTAATGCACTGCTGCAGTTCTTAGTGACAAATTATTCCTTGTGTTGTTATTTCAGGCTCACACTGGTCAGGATTACTCCTCTGTCTCCTTCCATTGACATGATCCCATAACAGTATGAATGCATTTTACACTAAACATTTAAAAAATAAAAGAGGAGAGAGAGAGTGACTGTGGGAATATTAATAAGCAGGGGAACTTAAACATGACAGCAATGAGATGAAAGTAACGTTGCTATTAAGGAATGTTTTCACTCCTGCCTGTCTATCACAAGGCCAAATCTTCAGATAAGGGTTTTTCAGCATGATACAAGATGTTATCAAATGCTGTTGTACAATATTTAGTCTCAAGGGCTGACTTAAAAGAAATGGCATCAACTATAAAACAAAACAACACACCGCCACCAAAGAAAAGTGGAAGGCAAGTACAGCAAAGGGTTCAAGCTTGATGCACAGTTATTATCACAGCTTTGCTTTGCCGTAGAGCTGATTTTTATCTGTACTGGATATCACTGATAAGTATACTTTATGTCCATACATGTTTGTGTGTGTGTGTGTGTGTGTACGTGTGTGTGTGTGTACATTTCCTCTCTAAAAGGGGACTATGAAAGTGTAGAGGGGGAGAGAGAGAGTATAAAATTGAATGCAGGCTGCCAAGATGGAAATGATATTTGTTTTCTATCACACCAGAGATGCACCATTCCAGCTTTTGTCCTTCAAAGCTGTGAGAGACCACGCTTTAATGCCTGCAGGTTGACCATGCATTGTTATTATACAGTCTTCATGTTCACATCATGTGTCATCTGACCAAAGGAGAGTCTACAAAGTGAAAGCCTCATGCAAAATTTATGCTTATATGGCTGTTTCAGTCAGTGGAAAAATCAATACTGCAGGCTTGATGCACAGAAATGACTGAGTGCTCTCTGACTGACACTAAAAGCACTGGGAGATTGAGGGGCTGCATTTGCCGTTCAAGGAATTGAGTGTATTAGAGCTCTTATAATAGTCTGCTCACCTTATATTAGCCTTTCCTTGGGATTATTTTTTGATAACAATTATGATTGTGGGGTTTAAGGCAATTACACTATTACAAAGAAAAAGCTGCTTTTTATGTCCTGTAAAGCTGTCATATATTTCACACCACAACTGCCTTCCAATTATTTTGTTACAATGCACTTTGGAAGCAAAATGTCCTAACTGATATATATTAGTCCTTTATGTTTTATAAATAAAAATCAAGGCTGCAATGTAATCCTTCAAAAGAAGCTTCTTGGTTTCCCAGATGTTATTTTAAAAAGAGTAAAATACAATGCGTGTTGTAAGTCTTAAAAAAAGACACACATAGGAGCTGTTTTTACATGGGAGGACAACACAAGCCAGTGATATTGCATAGATTGTGCAGGCTGTTGTAGTTCAAAATGCTAATACTGCCCACTGAACATGAACAGATGTGGTCTACAAAGATAGAGTTTAATGAAAGAAAAGAAACAAACAAAATCTACTCAGAGTTTTTTTTAGAAAAGGGGTTTCAAGATGTTAGTTTAATGTTAGGGTTACCATCCTGCAATAATGTTTAAATACTCCAGGAATACTTCTCCGTTAGACATAGAGGAGGGTATCAGAATATGGACAAAGAAAATTAATGTTTGAAATAGGAAACAAACTCTGGTAATCAACCTTAAGAAAATTGCATATATTCTCTAAATCAAAAAATGCCTCTGGTCAGAAGATAAATGCATTTACACTGCATTTTTGTCACTGTAGATACTGGATGGCATTAAAAGCTGTTCATCAATGTCTTCTATTTTATTATAACTCATAAATAATGAGCAAAATTATTAATACAGATTACAGGAAAGGGTTAAGAAATGCAATGCTAATTGGTGTAGAAATCCCTGAATTACACAGCAATAGTCATTAAATTATTAAAAAATACGTTTCATCCCCATATTTAGCTTTTTGCAAACTATGCACCAAAGTAGGTAAAAAATATGGCCCTTTCTAGCCATAAACAAAAGAAAAGCTGATGAAAACAAATAAAAATTATCTTATAAAGCACTGATGTCTGTATGCTATATAAATATAATTAATACTATCTAGCTGAATTCTTACAAATTCAAAATTACTGCCACTGAAGTTTCTGCAGCAGAGCCAAAGCCACCTACAAGCAGCTAACTACAGATTATTTCCCAAAAAAAAAGATTTTGCAATTGGGCCAAATAGCCAAATAGTGCCAGCTGGAACATGCTGATCTGAGCATTCTGATTACACTATTTTAACCCATTTCTAAAACAGAAATTTCTGCTACTAAGGCTTCTGAATTTATACCAAATTTGCCAGCAAGTTCCTGTATTTTTGTGTGGCTGTGTAGTGGGGGTGCCTGACCCTTTTGAATTCAGAGCCCCCAAGAAATCACAGCCATCCATAGAAGCTGGACTGGCACAGCTATAAACCAGTTCTGAAGCCCCATTCAAAACGTGTACAGGCACCACTTCCAAGACATGAGACCATCTGCTTGCAGTGACTTCATGAAAAATGCTGGAGTGGCCAACTTTCCTCAGATCAAGGTTCCACATTCTGTTTTCTTGTCACGCTAATCCTCTGCCTGAAATAAGTAGAAAGTTTGCTGGTGGAATGACTGCACTGATTTGGGCCCTCCTGGGGCACAGGTACTGAGCTGATCTTTTAACTGCATCAAACCTACATGGGCAGTGGGAAGGAGACTCAGTAATTCTTTTTAGTGAGAGGATAAATTGTCTTCTGCTTGTTGTGAGGAGCAGGAAGGAAGAAGGAAGGCACCTCCTGACTCAGAGGGTAGAGAGTTGATTGACACCTGGTAGGAAATGGTCAGCGTAGAATCCCATTGTAGCTCTGTGCGAGTCTGTCAAGCCCACAGTGTCTCTGAACAAATGCTGAAATCAACCTTTCCCTGCTGACTGGAAAAAAAATTCTTGCAGGGAACACAGACACTGGCAATATGCCTTAAAGTATGGATGCTGTCATATAAATCCCTAGCTTGTCCATTTTTTCCACCACCATGGGGGGAGACTATAGACACAAACCTGGCAGTACAGAGAAGTATGTGGGGCAATGCATTGTTTCTATCCATGGAAATTCTAACCAACAACACAGAAGAAGCCTTTGAAGAGTTTGAGGGTGTCTTCTGGTAAACCACGGTTTCTGTATTTTTGTCCTTTTTTTTTTTCTTTCCTGCCTGAGTAATAAAGCACCTCTCCAATAGATCACTTAAAAGATGAAGCAAAGAGGGAGGATCATGGATAGTTTCCATGATAAAATATCCTGATTCTTTTGATATCTCAGCCTAAATGATTATCAGTGTGGAGCGGTAATATTAACTAGAAATAAAACAGCACAACAGCGAAACAGCCATTTTAGCTCTGAGTGGAGGAATGTGAGGACTGGAAAAGATTGATTTCAGGGTCACAGATGACTGCTGCTGGAAAGAATCAACACTATCCTATTTATAAATTAGTATATTCATCTTTGCTAGTTTTCATGCTGCATAAGACATGCAAAATTAAAGAAATAAGTCTGTGTACAGAACATTCTCATAAGTTGAAGACATCCCACCATGAGACGTGCTGAGATGAAGACCAGCAGTTCCGTTCTCAATCCTTTCCTATAGCAACTACTCCTTTGGCTGCAGTGGTTTCCTCATCGACTTACAAGATTTAACTTAAGGATTATGACAAAACCAAACTGGCAAAAAGTCCCCCTGAAGGGAGTCCAAACCTCCGGGTCCAAAGTAACTGAGGAGAAGACATGGCTGGCTGTTTCTACAGTGTGGTCATTTCTTCCTTTTTCCCATATCAAAAACCATTCGCCATGCCCATGAAAGAAATAGCTATGATTATCTCTGCTCAAACCCAGAATTTCTCTCTCCTAGTCTTTCTCTCCCTAAAACAGATGAGTTTACAAAAATGCCACATTAAAGACATATGAGCAATGTTTTAACATTTGAATACTGAAAAGTAACAGCAACTAAGGTGAAGGTTACCTGTTGAGCACTAATATATCCAATACAAGGTACACAGGTTTTTCTTCAAGCATATTACAGTTTATTGAGAAAGTATCTATCTCCTCCCCCATAGACATGGAAGAACTGTATTCTAGTATCCAAAACCTATTCCATTGTCCCCATATTTACAATGTTTTACTAGCAAACTTTAGCCAGCTAAATGGTGAACTGAGAACTTGGCTTAATACACAGCAACTTGTTTTCCTTCCATTGTGTGCTGCTTTCATGCAGCACATCTGATCACAGTTGGAACTGGGAGCTGCCCAAGACAAGAATAATTGTGTTAATGTGCATTTGTGAAGTTTCTAGCATGTGATGTCTTTGATCAATGCTGTTAAGTGCTACCTGGAGTACGAATAAACCCTAACACTACAAGATCTACTCAAAAAGCTAAATGTTACCAAACGTGAAAGGTTCTATAAAATTACAAAGAAAAAAATTAAAACCTTTAAATTGTGAAAGTGCAAAACTATTACCAGAAGAAAGTATAGAAGGAAACTAGGAAATGACATATATGGTATTTTTCAGCCTGTTAAATTAAGATCCTTTTTTGAAAATATTTTGAAAATTTTTGAAAATATTAAAATGAATGCATATACACACATGAAATTTAAAGGTAGCTGAGGTTAATATGCATATATGCCACTATGAATAATCATTGTTAATATGTCCCTAGAATGTCCATAGAATGGATACAAGTAAGTGGTTGGCCTGAGAGTGAAGGCAAGAATAGTACATCCATGACTAAGTGACTGCTAATTCAGAAGAAGATGCTTGATACTTTTTACAGAGGTATTTTTTATTCTACATCAACAGACTGACCAAAAGAAGGGAGAAAATATGAGCAAAAATATAGAAATGATCAGAAAGTTACTGACATGGAACACAAACATTGACAACAAATTGGTAGCAATACAAGGCTTCTCAAGAGATCAGATTGAAAAGTATAGATCCTCGTGACTGAGCTCAGAAAAGACACGGAGCTTTAAGAAGGTATGTTAGAAAAGGGAGGAGGAAAACGACCAGAATAAGAAAGGAGACACAATAAAGTTTTATTAATGGTAGAGAGCACCTATTTGAACTGTTTGGAAACATTAAAGTGGCAAGTTTTGGGTAAGGCTTGGATGTGCAAGGGAAGAAATAGGGAAGTCAAAGACAGGCTAAATGACAGACTAATGAAGGGGATGTTGTTAGAAGTGACAGACCATGGTGAAAGTTGAGGCATCTCCGGAAAAACAAAATGTCAGAAAGACAATCCAATACAGGTTAAGGGAAGTCAGGAAAAGTTGGATACACCTATAAGTCAACACCATGGAGACTCTAGGTGAAGATATGTTGACAGGATGTTGAAATCAGCATAGCTTTCAACTAAATCAAATAAAAAATGTAATATTATCATTAAGGAGTACTTAATGTTATTTGTGTAAGAACAATAGTTGCATTATCTCAAAGTCTTGCAGTTTGTGTATTGACATTTTTCCCTGAAAAAATGTAGAATATTTATTGTTTATAACAACAGGTTTGAAGGAAACTCAGTGAAAAATAGTTGAATAGTCTATCTCACTACTATACAAATATATGTTATGCAGTTACAAAAGGGGAGTGTGACTAGTCAGAAATGTGAAAGAGGGCTCCTTTAAACTTTCTCACTTACTTACTTTCTACCTGTCCTATAATTCTGCTTTTACTGAGTGAATGCAGCCACCTTATTATTCTGCATGAGCTTAAATATGGGTTTACTTTGTCTTGTTCTCCTGATTAAGAACTTCATTGAAAAAATGTTTACTTGCCAATAGCCACTGACAGAGCACTCAGCTGGAAAACACATCTTCCAGCTTGGTTTCCTCATGAAAATTTCTTGTGTGGAGTCCTATTAGAATATTGTTTAGCTTTTTCAGCCTTTAGGTAGGAACATCTTAATTCAAATGTATTTTTTCCAAACTAAAAAGGTGCATGTTAGAACACAAAAGACCTGAAACTGCCGAGCTTAATTATGCTGAGTAGTACCACATAGAAATCGGGGGAATAATAATATTATACATTAAAATACAACTCCACATAGTAAAGACAATGTATTCTAGAGCAGGAATACTCAACAGATGGCATAAAAAGCCTCCATCACCTCAGTATCTGTGCAACAATATAATATGTTACAAGATTAACCAAGAAGGAATGAGAAAAACATACTATTATGAAAAAAAAAATAACCTTGCAGCTGGAGAACAAGCTTGATTCTCCCCCTAATCTTAGGTCATCACTTTCTGAATGATGTACCCATGCCTCTGAAATCATAGATGAATGTACACCAAACTAATGGTATTTTTCATGTTAAATACATAACTCTGAAACATAATACACACATCTACAGGGTTGTATGCTTGTTGACCTAATGGACTGAGCATGAACAAGTGGAAACAGGGTTGAATAGTTAGTTGGCTATACAATAAAATGAAATAATTAGTTGAATCAAGAATTTAAAGAAGTCAAATGATGTGGAAAGTCATTATCTGCATCACTTTCACTTCTCTTGTAGCTAGAAAGGGACAGTGGCAGCAGAGATGAGCTGCTGTGACAGTCCTGAAAAGCCATTTGCTTCTGAAAATCAATATATCTCAAAAAGTTTGAAAGAGTTTTTTCCCTAAAGGTATGTTACAAATAAGAGGGAGGCAGCAAAAAAAAAAAAACCCAAAAGCTATAAAGTTTTTTTCAGATTTGCATTCAATGGTACAGGAATTTGTTAATTTAGTGCTGAGCATTTCTCCAGAGGCATAATTTTAAGTACTGAATTTCAGGGCGAAAATTAAAGTGATTACTCTCTTTGTCTTCCTCTCTTAAATTCCTTCTGGAATACACAGAGCATTTCTGAGGTGATTAGAAGAATCTGTGATTTGTTGGCAGGTGGGTAGCACTGCACTGCTGCTGCTTTGAAAACCATCCCGTGTGGAAGTCCCTCCTATTCCAGCATTGCTTGACCCGAATTAGCTTGTGAGCAGCACAGGCTGCTTCCCCCATTCTGTTGTTTCTACTTCACATCACAGCATTATTCTTTTCCTCATTCTTTTCCTTTCAATAACCCTGAATCTAAGTCTTTTCTCCCTTCTACTGTATAGTTGATGTATCACACTATCCCAAATACTTCTTCATGAGGAAACCACCAGCTTCCTCTTGCTATTCTGCTTTCTTCACTCCTCTTTACACATAGTATTGCTTTGATATAGTCCAAGGGGGACCTGACAAAATACAGCATAGATATAACTTTCTCTCTTTACAACCATCAGTTTCTTATTTGTTGTGCCACTAGTCCCCCTCATTAGAGATATATTCACTGCCTTTTGTTCATCACCTTTCATGTCCTGATGGTTCTTCCTTTTAAAAATACTAATTTTCTTTATTTTTAGAAAAATAAATATAAATATAAAAATATCAGCCTTTACTTCCTCTTTGTCCTCATGTGGCACTACAGCTATTGCTCCAGCTGTCTTCTTCAGTTCATTAATAATTAAACATACACTCATAATCACAGCCTAAAATTGTTTACTAATTTCACCATATACCTTTACAACCTGTTTCCCATCATTTGCACTCAACAGAACTTGTTCAGATTCAGTGCTCTGTCCTAGAGCACTTAATGTCTCACATTTCTAAGAGTTCAATTGCTATGCCTTGCAGAAGATCCTTCTAATCCCTCTTCCAGATTCCTATAACAGTTTCTTCAGATCCCATTCCTGGCCGGCCCTCATAATACTTTATCCAATTCATACAAAGACACAGATTCAGTTCTGTCTATATGCTGACAGCAAATAAATCTGCTTGTCAATTCCTAAATCATACGGTTTCTTTACTCATAACCTATTTTAAGGTTCTCCCTAACTACTTGCACAACCAAAGCTCTTGTCCAAACTCTTACAATATCCTTTTTTTTGCTCACAAGAAAATAAATTGGTCTCATTTCACTCTTTTAGAGTGTTGCTGATTCTCCACGGATAGCGTTTAAGATGTCTCTTCATATCGTTTAGTTAGTTTACCCTTTTTTTCATCACATCAAATATAAGCTGCTTGTTTTCATTTTCAAGAATCTGTATTTCCCACCTTTGCCCTTCCTCTTCTCCTGTGATCTGTCATTTACTGTTCAAGGACAGAGAGTATATGCTAAGGCTATACTGACCACAACTCCTTTACTAGTTTTTGTATTCCCTATCTAACTGTTAATCTGTGGTCTTTTGTGTTACATCCACCTTCAGGGACCTTGTAGTTCTGTATTTTTAAAGTGGACAGCACAATGGGATCTCAATTTGTTCATTGGCACCTATGTATAATAAAATATAAACAAGCAACTAAACAAAAATAACCATAATTTTTTGCAGAGATACCTCTATCTAGGAAGTCTACGTAGAGCAAGAACAAGTTGAGGGCAAGCTCTGCCTCACTGCTTTGTGGAAACAGAATTACAAAGAGATGTTGAAAATATCTTTAATAACTTAATAAGTTTAATAGCTACCTTTGAAGGTAGCTATTCAACAAGTAAGTTTAATAACTTACCTCTAAGCTTAATAGTTACTATAAAAAGTCAAAAAATCTTTTACCCCAAACCAAAATCTTGAGAAAAAATGCCATCAAGTGTATTGAGCCATATGAAACTAGGGCTGCTGGTGCTCCATGTTTCTCTCCTTTGTCTCCTCAGCCTCACAGGAAAGCACAAGGGAGCACAACTGCCTATAACCGAGTGTGGTTCACTCCCTTCTGCTGGGACTGCATGCTATTGCTCTGCTTTTGCCAAGGAGCTCTGCAGTAAGAGCATAACAGAGTCCTGTCTTCCTCCTCATCCAGAACTTTTCACAGACTTGAGGTACCTCCAATCTAGTGCATCAACACAAAACACTTGTCTCCAGAAACATAAATCAAGGGGACAGCAACTAAAATTAAGGTGGTGCTAAGGAATACGTAACAAGGAATGAGAGGTCTATGTCTTCTTTAATGGATGTCTGTCTTTTAAAAAAAGAAACAACTGTTGATCCTGTAATCTCCATTCTTTACCAGGATGGTTCCTTTCCTTGAGTCTGTTTTTAGACTCTGATCACAGAAGGGAAGAAAATACTGTGTAGACAGGAAGGGGACCACTTCAGAGCAAAATATTTGGAGGTAGATCTTGGGGTTTATTGCTCCCTGACTTCACAGCATCTTAATTTCCTCAGCAATGAATTGAGTATAACATTATGTAACAGTGATATTAATGGTGGTAGTGCATGTTTAGATGGCAAAATGATACAAATCATGGGCACACAAGCCACTATTACTACACAATAAAGCCATAGTTGCCTGGTTTTTTTATTAATTTTTTTCTTACTGTAGCTATGCACAGACTTTCTTCAACAGCTATCTTTAAATCTACAAACCCAACACAATAAAATCAACTGTTCTACTAACCAGGCTCGGATATCTTTCAGGAGAACAAATGAGAACATCATTGACCAAAGTATCTCAACAATCTTTCTTCCATAACACATAGGAGTTTCTTCCTGTCTTCTATACTCATATTAAATATGCTGTGTTTTATCAGCAGCTTGAAAAAACAAGGTGAATGAGCATCTTTTACCACTTTAACAGAATATGAAAATAGCTGGCAAGGCAAAGAAGGTGAGGCATGTTCAACATGAGAGAAATTATTTCTATTCTGTGTTGATCCCTCACTATGCTGAGCTCATCTGTTTGATATTGGAAAAGCCGTGGTTGTTTACATTTCAAACCATTCCAAAGGAGGACATATGTCCTCCACTACTAGTTGGTTCAGGCATGACCTGAACTTCTTTATCAATCACTGCATCACATCGCTTCCTGAAAACTAAATGCAGTTAGTATTTCTCTTCTTGCACTGACCTGAAGCACCTGGTCATGAAGAAATGCAAATGATTTTTTTTAATTGCAAAACTATCTGTTCTTGTGCGAAGTTCTTGCATAGCACACATAATCTCCTGCTTATAGATAAGCATAAACTACTTAAACCTAAAAGAAGGCTTGATTTCAACAATTTTGTTGAAGCTCAACAAATCACTCAGTTCTATACCAGAAACTTCTGAGTGTCTGCCCTTGCAGTCTCCTGACAACTGTAAATGAATCTATACATAAAATTCTAGAGGAGAATTTGGAACTCCTGAACCTGACTTGAGTTTGAATCTCTCTACCGATGAGTTTTAAATGGGTAAAAATACTGTTCTGTTTTTAAATAAACCTTGCAAATGTCTTTCTCTTATAAGCCAATCATAGCTATTAGTGTCAAAATTCAGTCATACTGAAATTGTTACCTATTTGTTCTACAAAAAGATATAGATGTGAATGAAATCTCCTTGCTGTGAAGCATTAGACTAAATCTGTCATTTTGTACAGCACCAGTTCTGCTTCCTTCCTTTCCCATACATTGTTTACAGTATGTGGTGATTACATAAGGAAATTACTTGGCTTCTGTTGTTTCCTTCTCTTCATCTAGATGAGTTATGACTGCAACAAAACAACAGTTTTCCTATTCAGATCACTTACATACCAACATTTTGTATTTCATATGCCATGATGATGAGTTCTGACTGGGACCCTGGTGGAAAACCTCTCAGCTGAAGGAAACCTGTTTTGGAGATTTTATTCTATCACATGACCTGGCATCTTTTCTAAAGAGAAAGTTTTCAAAAGTACAAAAATCTCCACCCTGTATGCAGATTTCTTCCCTCTCCCCAATGAGATGGGTGGCATCAGAGTTAGTTTTGCTTTCTCATTCCTCTTCTCTCTCTCCCTCCTCTATTCTCCCCAGACATATCTGCATTAGCTCTGATAACCTACTGAAATTACCGTGCATGTAATTAAACTCTATTTAACAAACCTGACTTCAGTTCTAACTCAAAGTTAGAATTCAATGTCACCGTGAGCCATTAAATGCTTCTACTCCTCCCTAGAAATGGATATATATGAGAGGTAGTTGAAATGACTCTTTTATGTCCAATTTTTAAAGGATGAAGGATAAAAGGTGCTATATAAATGTAAGATATATTTTTTCATGCTCCAATATCTTAGTGTTGGTTGTAATTAGTGTAAGCATGGCTTAACATAAATCAGAGCTTTGCATTCAACATTGCAAATGCAACATCTTGACAAGATGTAGATTATTTTATGTCAGAAATAAAAACCAGCTTGTAGTAAAATATTGTGGTGATGGTCTGAAGAGCCTTTGAAATCAATAGATGACAAGTTACTGAATTAGGGAGGCCTGACCTGTTCTGCTAGGAACAGCTAGTACATCAGATAGACTTGTTTTTATTTGACCTTAAATTTCTTGCTATTGTTTTCTTTCTGTTGAGTTCTAAATTTCTTAAATGTTAAAGGATTTTGTTGGTGTTGCTATTCTGGTTGCTTTTTAAATCTAATGTTCTTTTATACAAGATACAGTGAAAGTTTAAACCAGAGTGAAATATTAGGAGAGTAGAAGGTTCTTGACAATGCTGGATCTTTTAAGCCTGTGATTTATTTGCAATGTAATTCAATTATTAAAAATATACAGTATTTTTATATCTTTCAATTTTTCTACACACAAAATCACAAAAGCCAGATATTTTCTATTAGTGTTTGAGAGCATGTGGTTACTGAGGCTGTAAAAAAAATAAAGGGCACTTACAGTCTTACTATAAACTATGATTAATTTTTATTAGGATGATACATTTATATATTATAAACTGATTATTTATTTGTAGATTTTTTCCTGCAAGTTTAATAGTTTCCCTTGGTGCAGAATGCAGAATTGTATATGAGATATTTTAGTGTCTAAAACGATGTATGATAAATGAAGTAGCATGCTACTTATACGCTTATCATGTTCCCTGACTAGCAACAGGTTCAGCAAAGGGCACAGCCAGTAAATGAAATTTTCCACCAGGACAATATATCATCACAAGAAATGTATGCGCTGGAAACTTACAAGCTTGCTCGAGATGCGGACAAGGTGTGAAATGGTAAAAAATGAAAAGCAGAAACAGCATATAGTAAATTTCAAATTCAGCTGTATCTCCATATTGGCTGAGCTTGGGGCTTTAACTGTTTGAAGTCCTGTATTTTAGAAAATAATAAACACAAACACAGAAATTAAGCTCAGTATTAACGCCAGGATAGACTTCCTTCATTAAATATCCTATAACTTCTTTTGAGAAAAGAAACTGTAAAGCATCTACTGAGAATAAATTTTTTTATCCCCTTCAGAATCAAAATATAAACCAACATCTTTAAATGCATATTTCTTCCTCAGAGTTACAGGTTGAAAATCTGCTCCAGGAAATGTTTATCATAACTTTCAACACTCTGTGGAGAGCACTAATTAAAAATAATAATAAAAAACCCAGGAAAAAAAAGGAACGGTGCCTGTATATTTCCCAGTGGAATTTAGTTTGTTTACAAAAGCATTTCATAATAAGAATTTCTGACATATAACCACTGCATCCTAATAAACTATAAAATACTCCTGTTTTCTTCCAAAGAGGTACACCAAATACCAAGGAGAAACATCTTGGCATTCTGGTGGTAGGTGGAATCGTGGCTAAAAATATATTGAGAGTGCCTGTTTTATGGCTACCAGCTGTACAGCCTCACTGAAGAGAGATGAGTATTGGAAAATGTGGTCAAATTCTGCAATTCTATCTGAAAGAAGTTTCTGACATTTCTTGAAATTTAACTGCTGTACTGTAAGAATTCTAGCATAATGACATTGCTTGCATCTATGCATTACGGTAGCAGCTGTATTTAAATGCTGAGACAATTTTGTACACTGAGTAGCAGATTCTGCTATTTTTTTATGTCCTTCCCAAATAAAATATACCTCTGGAGAGATTTGGCTAATTTAGTTTTAGTGTGCAGGAAAATTTTAAACCCAGAATATACTCTGAGCCATAATGTCTTTCTGTTGGTTTTATTTTTTTTTTTTAACCAGAAGAGTCACCCTCTCACATCTTTCTCCATCTTGCTTCCAACTAGCAATGCTTCCCCCACACCACTAAAAACTGTAGTAAAATACATTTATGGTCACACTCAAATATTTATTTCATAAATGTTCTATTCCATGACAAGTATGTTAGGACGGACATCTTGTTTCCGTGGGCTGAATTATCACAACACTATTCCGAAGATGTTAGTGGCAAAGAGTCACAAAGAGATACATGAAAATGAGTAGTATTTCTTTAACAAATAAGAATTATCACGTCTTCAGGACATGGATCCACACTATTCATTCTCTGAGCTGTATGGCTTTTCCTAATGGCAGTACTGATACAATTTAACCAAGGATTTTAACTGGAGAGGAAAAAAGACTCTCTGATACATCATGCCTCCAGAGATAGGCTGGCTCACCCAAGTCCTTCATTTTTCACTCCATTCATTTAGTTTTTCTGTTTTCCCCCCACAATGGAAAATCTTGACTGGACTAGTATCAAAGGAAATTCTGATCTTCCATCCAATAGGGCCAGGATGTCTCTTCACATTTTTGCTTAACTCCAGGTTTGCCTGATTTATATTCTTTGGCTTTATGATTAATATTTTTGTGCCTCACTGCCTATTTGAATTTACTGTTTCTCTGTCCACCTCAAATCCAGATTTAATTTTCATTTTGTGATTTTTTTTAACATTTTATCCCTATAATACTAACTCAGAATCAAAATTTTCCTGCTTAGACAGACTGATATCTTTTGAAGCACAGTAAATCAAAGTCTAAACACACACAAAGAAGGCAATGAGAGCTCCTTGTGGTTTAAACAGACAGATTTCAATGAAGTCCATATTCTCTCCAGAACAAAAGGATAGACCATGTCTAGCCACAGACCTCTGGAAATTTAGCACCTAATTCCCAGTTTTAGTGAGATCAGTCTAAGGACTAACTCTCTGAGTAAAATTAATTATTTTGCAACTCAGAAGAAAATGAAACCAGTCACTGCAAGCTTCCAGTTTGTGTTCTTTGCTCTCTTTCACAAGTCTCATGATCTTTTCCATGTCTGGAACAAAAGACCTAATCTGCTTGGTTGATGTCAAATGACAAGGGTTTATGCACTGTCTGGTTGACTTTGTCACTAGGCAATGACTGTTGTCTTCCAGGGGCAGGCTCACTCTCATCACTGACATATGGAGACCTCATGGGCTCTGTGACCATTTTCAGAGTGTTTCAGAGCTGTGCCAGCTCTTTTTGCCACTGTCTGAGTTCAAAAACTCAGGCCCTGCTCTGTAGTTCTGAAAGACAAGCCCCCTTATGTATTCACAAAGTAGTTTCTTCACCACTATTCCTCTATTCCTTTCTTCCTGTACATAATATCTACTGGTTTGGACAGAGGTATTTTCAGTGCCATTTGTTTCACCTTGCCTTGTTGGATGGGTTGCAGCTTCCATGAATATTATCTTCCACCTAGTTTCTGTTCTTTCCTTCAAAGTCTTTTGTTACTTGGGATTCTTTTCTCGTTCCATAATATTCTTGTATTCATTTGCTTAACTTGTAACACTGACATTTGCATCCTTGAAACACTCTGTATAAATAGAGCAAAATACAGATCTCATTCATTTTCTTCTTGAGTAAAACAAGTGCATAAGCAGTCCTGCAGTTAACCTGATATCACCTTCCTATTTTCCACTCCTCTCAGGGGTCTGAATGAAGACAAAGACAGCTGAGCTTCATCACTGCTGCCATGGCATAACGCAACATGAACTACTTAAAATATTTCAGGGTTTTTAACATAATGTCACAGATCAAATCTTTTGAAAGAACTGTGAGAACTAATGATGATAGTTGTCAAAGGAATATGTTTCTTGAACTATTTTGTACATTTTTGCTCTGCTACTTTGATACCTTTCTAACACTTTGCTCCTTCTGCGACAAACTATATACTTACCATTATAAATCATACTACTCCTTAAACTGTCATGGGTGGAAACACAGGATCTTAATTAAGGGAAATAGCAACGATTTATGTTTATATCTGGTTTCAAAAGCTGGGGGACACTTTCCTCTCAGTCTACATGGCACTGAGGTTTCCAAAAAAGCCACTTAATACATATGTGCCACCTAAAATTCCTACTGTTTTCTTCCTTAGAAATTTCAGCATTCTTACTTTGGCACTATGCACACTTGTTTTATGAGCACTATTAGAAAGCAAAACAAAACAAAGAAAAAATGCCACAAGCCTATCAGAAATCGGTGCTGAAAAAAAAGTTTACAAAATTTCTCTATTGCAGACTGTAGAAATGAGTAAGCTGCCCACACAACTTCCATATTTATTCCTGCTTCTAAGTGCTATACAGATACTAGGTTTCTGTTCCAGGTTCTGTGTTCAAAGTAACATTGAAGCACTGACTTTTCCAATTTTTGAAACTTCCATAGATTTTTCTATAATCAGTTCTCCTTTTCTACAGAACAAAAGATGGCTAGGACCTTCGTCAACTAGCAGTGTAAGGCTCAGAACAGGACAACTCACACTGACCTTAAGGAGTTCTCTTGTCCATGTGAAGGGCCATGGGAAAATACCAGAAGCAACCAATGCAGTTAAGAGAAGATCTTACATAGGACAACACTCAGTCTCTTTTATCCTTCCATCTGATCAAAGATCGTGGACTAATATTCAAAAGTATATTAATAATCCTTTCATTCAAAGTCTTCAAGAAAGACCAAGAGAAATACAGCTCTCCTTGCATTTTCCTTTGTGCTTCATGAACATAATCTTGGCTTTACTGGAATTCCTCACTTGCCATCTTGACATCAGGCAACTATTGATTTTAACAATACAAAATTATGCCTAATATTCACCCTCAGAAGACAGCTAGATTATATGCCCAGAATTTATGGATATTACATATACATATACTACTATATTCATATAGTTATTTATTGGGGGGAAGGGATGAAAGAGAGACAGAAAAAGAGAACAGAACAGTCAAAGGAATTAGACCCACTCACCTAGGTAAAATAAACTTCCCAGTCCTTTAAAGCCTACAGAAATTAAATTTTGCCAATAAAGATTTCTCAGCATTTTAAAGTAACTCCAGGAGAAATTGAGTACGCTTAACTAGGTCAGGAGGAAAGACAATGGAAAAAGTTGGAGTTTGGTGTTCATTTAATACACAGCCTCAAAAGTAAAACCTGCTGATTGCAAGTGCTATGAATCCAAGGTTACATGAACCTAATATTAACTTTACAAATCAGGAACTTTATGATGAAATGGATCTCTTCATTAGAAAATTTCCAACTACTTTGTGGTCTGAGGAGACATTATCTGATCATTCAGTGATGTACTTGTGGTTTGTAAAAATAGGGACCCTAAAGACCATCAGAGCCAGTCTCTCCCTTTGGGGCTTTTTACTCACTGACACTTAGTGAAAATCTACCAGCAGTACACTCTTGAGAACAGCAATCATTAACTCATTCAAAGTCACAGGCACAAGGGTCTGGGGTTAGCAACTATTAATTAGTGTAATTATTCCCAGGATGACAATTACCAGCTGCAGGATCCACTTAACATCTATTTCTCAAAACTTGTCATTTTGAAATGCTAATGTTTCTAATAGGTCCATTTGCCACTATTTACTGATTTCATTCACTATGGTATATTGTTTCAGATGGACAGGATGGAAAGCCAATACCTAATATTGACTTTTACAGTATCCTACGATTAGAAAGGCTGCTCCTACCATGATTAGCCACATCATTCTATTGAAAATCATAGATACGATTTGTGAAGGATTTGTGATATTTCTCCTCTTATAAAATGATTATAAAATGGTTATAAAATGAATTTCCTGGAGAAATAACATGACATGTTTCAAACTGTATTCTTCCATAATGCCCTCGTTGAAACTAATACATTGCATGTATTAGTTGTATAATCTGATGTTTAAGACTACTTCAGATAACAGTGATATACACGTGGTATAATTTCAAATTCGATTCTTCAGTCTTGATTAGCAAAAATAATAATTAGAAGGGTTACAAGTCTACAGTCTATGTTTGGTCAACAGTGTTCAAACCCTGCATGATCCTGACCCATGCTGAAAATCTGTGCAGTTCAAAGAAACTACAATGCTTAGCAAGCATTTAAATGACACCTATGTATTTCCTAATAAAACAGAGAAAAAGAAATAGCATAAACACATCTTCACCTGTGTAGTGAATTTAGCACACCTCTCCTGTGAACAGGGATATTAGATGGTCTCAACAAACAAGACTTTGATAGGACATACAATTGAAATTCATTTAATAACAGAAGGAAGTAAGCCTTTGACAAGAAGATTTTTTTTCTAGATTTTGAAAATTTGAGATATTTTAAATCCACAATAGGATAAATTTTGACAAATGTTTTAATAGACCTTACTGATTCTAAAGAATATTCATCTTCTACCATATCAGAGTCCTACATTTCAAACTGTACAGACTACGATAAATCAGTGGTTGTCATATATGGAGACTACAGAAGAAAGAAGATTATCTGTTAGAAGGTAGTACAAGAGTTCCTCTTTCCATTACTAGTAAAGTCTGGATTGTTGAAACAGGAGAAAGATTTTCCAGTACAAAAGCAAGAGAGGAATGCAGCGAGTATGGCATCATGTTATTCTGACATGCCTCTCTTTCTTCATTCTCCAAGAACCTGACAGCAAGAGCAATCAGGGATGTCATACAGTGAATATCAGAGTTCAAAAGGAACAGAGGAACAGAAGTATGTTTTCTAGAAACTCTTACTATGCTGATGAATCACAAATTGAAAGAGAATGTATTTTTAAAACTGTGTTAATAATCTGTGTTTCAGAGAACATGTAATTTTAGCACATATTTTAAAAGGTATCGTGGACAGTGCCTCAACTATGCAAGAGTAAGTGGAAGCAGCGTGTTGATTTTCAATATGCTGCTAGATTGTATTTGTGTGCATTTGATGTTCTTCTTTAATAACCTCAAGTAAAAGGCTGAATGAATTCAACAACAGTAGCTGAAAAAAAGTGCAATGAGTCATATTATAGGAAAATGGAGAAAAGGATACAGGACTCTCCACTGAACACAATCCTATATTGTAGGCAATCTGTGATAACACCCTTTTCATTTCAGTTCAGTCCCATAAAATTACCACTAACATTACAACTCATGCAGAACACAGATAAATGTAAAAATGTCACAGAATTCTTCCAGATGGGACTTTTAGTTCCACTAGATCACCATCTACTTTTTTACTTGTCTAATATTTCATTACAACCTTCCATAAGTTAATTTTCTTTCCACTGACCATGTAAATCACAAATCAATTTTCATTTAAAATGCCTGACTACAGATTGCTCCTGAAAGCTCAAAGTATATGCTTCAGTGAGCTCTCCAACATTCTTAATGCACATTAGAAAAATGTTGTGGTTTTTTAAAAATCTTTTTAAAGGAATTAATTTTACATTAAGGTCTGGCATGAGACCCAAGTAGTGGTACTCCTCCTTTCCCTCTCCACCCTCCTGCCTCTAAAACACAGGTATATTTTCAAAATGTAACTGTATGCAGAGATAAAAGTCTTTCATGACAATGACATTTGATCTTAAAACAAAAACTCAGACAAAACCATAAAGTGCTTTAGATTTGTAGAAAGCAGAGATGATTACTTAATCCCAAACCTTTACTGCAGTTGTATACTTCTCAAGGAGAAAGAAGAAAGAAAAACAAGAAGAAGAGGAAACCATTCACAGTTCGGACACTGGCTGTGTTTTATTTGAACAATTTTTTTTCTCATTACTAACAGAACCTTTGTTTGGGTTAAAATATACAACTGAATATTGCTAATTTTACTTATGCAAGCAGCCACCCTAAAGCCAATTGGATATACCTGTGAGACAACCATGATTCAGCCATAAAACCAACCTGTAAGAAATGTTTCATAGGAACACCTAGAAAATATCCTGAAATAGTATTCTCTGAAATATTCTTTTCTTACGTTAATTTAAACAATGTTCTCCCCCTTCAAATTTGTAAATACACATTTGGCAGAATGGACTTTGGATACATGATTTCTATGCTAGTTTTGCTACTGTTCTTCTGAGAAACATAGGGCAGTCACTTCATTATTCTGTGCCTTAATTTCTCCGTTATTAAACAGTGGATCATTAAAATGACCTTTTTTCATGTTAAACAGGACCACTTAAATGAGTTGGCACATACAAAAGCATCTGCTAAATCATTAAGAGACAGGAGTGTTCTAGTGGTCATTTAACTCCTCTTTTATAGATAGACTGTTTCCTCTGTAGGAACAGAGCATGGATATTTCCATCCTGTCTAATCTCAGGTTGTTTTCTTGTGTTCTTGGTACTTGAGCAACCTGGTGTGGTGGGAGAAGGAAGGGTTTTATCTGCTCTTGGAACACAAAGGAATTGTAAACCCTTTCTAACAGTATGACCTCAGATCACTGAAGTTTAATGAATTGATTAAGAGCAAGGGAAGAGAGAAGCAGAGGTCCTCCTAATCTCTTCCCTGATCTGAACCCGCATGCAAGCCTTCACTTCATTCTCTTCTCTGCTTATCTAGCATATCCATATTTACCAGGTCTCCCTCCACCTTCGGGATTGTCCTTCCATCTTGGAAGTTCACTTCCATGCTATTTTGCACCACTCTTATCACAGGTCTTGCCAGACAGTACGGCTTTGAATGCGAAGTTCTTGAAGCACTCTGACATTGGAATTCTAGCTTGGGGGTGATGGAGAGAGTGTCAGTTTAAATAAGGCTGAGTGCTCACGACAATTGAAAGTAGTTCTGCATTAAGTGGGGCTCTTTCTCATAATGTAGTATGTCAGTGCTGACCACTCAAGTGGGGGAAGGGAAAGGCTCTTGAGCAGTCTCTGTAAATAGGGTCTTGTCAAACCATTTGCAGGTTATAGTCAGCCAAGGCTTGAGGGTTTTCACATGGGGTTTTTTAAAACCCAAACTCACAAATGTCAACAGGACCTCAAGCATCACATCTAATGTGAATCTGCCTCACTAAAACTGAGAGTTGAGGGCCTCTGGATTTGGCTCTGTGCTGGCATATCACGATCACCACTTAGAGCTGACCACTTACTTGCTACAATGATGTGGAATCACTTCAGAAGAAGTGTGTGGAAAAATGTTTACTTTGCTTCCTCATTAGAGAAACCCATCATCTAAGAAGAAAGCTATTCAAAACACTGAAGTTTCCAAGATCCCATCTATCAGTAGTCATTAGAATCTTTATGGAGTAGGGATTACTATGAGGACAACCTGTCTGATTCTCTAACAAGACTACTAAAGTTAACTACATTATCTTCAATGAAATAAACAAGTAGTTGGTTGGGTTATGTGACCAATCAGTAAAAGGCCCACAAAAACAATCAGTATGGGAGATGCCTGTGAGTCAGTTCATTTGGCTAGATAAATTTATTTTCTCTTTTCCTGATCTGGAGATCTAAGGACCAGCAGGTTATGCTTTTTGGATTTTATCTCACTTATCTCCTTTTTTTATTTTCCACTCATATTTCTTTCAGCGGCTTTTTGTTCCACCAGCAACAGATTGACAAATGCTTCTAATAATCAAGAGATGAACAAAGAGGAATCTCAATTACAATGACCAGAAAGCATGCTAGACATTTGAGTGTCTTTCCATTAAATAGATCCTCTATACCTTACTTTGTGAAATTCTTCTCAGGAATAGTTTCTATTGCTCAGCCTACTGGACAGAGTCTCCTGGATGAAGGAGCTAGCTGAAGCCTAACAGGAGCAGTAGAACCATACGTACATGCTCAAAGGTGCCAGCTGGAATGGGAAAAAGAAAATATCTGAAGGTATGTAAGAAAGAAAAGGAAAGCAGAGACTTCTCACAAAAACCATGCACTCTCCTGAGAGTCTTTTTAACCACTCATGTTTTCATGTAGTTCTGAGTACTTCTTAATGAGGAGACTAACATCTGTGCAGAAAACATGACACTTAGTAAGCCTATGTTTCCACTGCGAGTAAAACACCAGCAAATACAGATCAGAACTTCAGATCTAGATATCTACATGCCCATTTCGGTGCCTATCAGTAGATTCATGCACACACAACATACAGGCATTCCATGTTCAGCATTTGTCTTCAATTACTAAACAGAATTTTACAGCTGCTGGTGGCTAAAATCAGACCTGCCAAGTTAATTTAATGGTAAGTGCTGATAGCAGAGAGCTATTTGTTACATAAGCCACACAATCCTGCAACCTGGGCATTCAGTGCTCTAACAGAAGCCTCTACTTAAATTACATTCCTCTAAATCATAAACAATGAGGATTATTTTCATTGCATATACAGTAGTCACCAATTGACTTCTTCCTGAAGTATGTCTACCTCAATGTTAGCAAGTGATTTGGTGTAGTATGAGAGGATGACTAGACAGAGGCAATTGGTTCCAAGTCCCTTTCTCTCCCTCTACTTGCAGTTCAGGGTTTTTACTTTTTACTGTATTTACTCTGGTTTCTTGAACCGAATATATGTGTCTCTGAGCTGTCCAAAGAGCCAATTGTTAGTTTGGTCCTTTTTGTCTCCACTTGCATCTGGAATGCAGTTAGCATGCACTTGTAGCAGAATTTCTAGTTTAGTTTCCTCCAGAAGAAATCTGGTCTGTACATGTCAAACTAACATGAGGCAAATGGTGAAAACAGATGGATCAATTTCAAATCTGCTCTACCTCTCCAAAACAAAATATTTTATGAACGATGGCTTACTTCCTGCCTTCCTACGCCATTTCAATGAAAACTTTTCCCATATTAGTACCGGTAAATGTAGGTTTCTCAGCCCTGGCTTCTAATATCCACTATTCCATTGAATGAAATATGAAATATAAAATTATCAGATCAGGAGACAAAGACAAGGCAAGTGGAATGGGACTGTGTACAAATTGTTCTGTACTGGAAATCTCATCCCATTCTGTTTTTATTTTTCCTCAAGTAAGATAATTATATTTGTATAGGTATAGATATAGATATAGATTAGATGTTACATTACAAAGCCACAAGGGTTCCTGATCTTGTTAACATGATGGTTGTCACAGTTTGTTTTGTTTTGCATGAGCAAGAGCTCATTACTGAGGACTGTTGTCATTCACATTGAACTGTGTCTCCTTAATGTAGCATTTGTGAAATGAATGGCAGGACATATACATTTCAGTTCAAACTGTACCTCAGAGTCTGGCTTCCACTGAAATCAGTGGGGCTTTGGAACAAAGGAAGCTTTATAGCTTGTGTTTTTCCAAGCATGCCGTAGCCTCTTGCTCAGTGTGCGTTTAAGAAAGGCCAAAAGTGATTTTCATACCATGCTGCTTTCAGGTATTATTTCAGCTGGTCTATTTGGCTACCTTCTCTACTAGGTTACTTGCACACTTGCAGTCTCCTAGGCTCAAAAGATGATATAGTTCTTTGTATTCCTTGTAGTGCAGTAGGATGCCATGATGTAAATATACAAGCAAATATACAACCCTGTCTCAGTTATCCAGAAAATGTATAGTTGTATAGTTTCAGTGAAGAAGAGGTGAACTAATACTGAGTTTGACTGCTCAGGAGGGTAATAGCAGCACTGCTTTTGCATCAGTTCCCTACCAGGCAATCTATAGACTGGTTGCTCTGTAGGGAATCACTTACACTCCAAACTAAGATGCCAGATATGCAGGAGCCTTCAAAAAGGGTTTAAAAGTAGCAAGAAAACCAGGGGAAAAGATTAAGATAATTTACCCTTGTATATTGTATTCATCATAAATTCCATTGTCAGTATCTATTCAACCAAGTACCTGGCAAACTTCTGTTTCTCTCCCCTCCATAAAAGCCTCCATCATACAGAAAGTTGCGTACCTTTCATGGTTTTATAATAAACTGGAAGTGAGTAACAGTGCGATATCAAAGGAAATAAAACTCCAGTTGCTATTGCTGCTGGGGTTGCCTTCTGAATGTGGCTTATACAATATTTCATCTGTGCTGACACCTTTCACTCTCAATTATTTGGCTGCTGTCAAAACAAATCAATCATATTATAGCACTGTGTCTTCATGTTACCATTCCACTGCAAGTTAGCTGCATTAGCTTTGAAATATATGGAAGTATAAAATTTATCTCTATTATTTATTTAATACAACTTTCTCCCTTGTGAGTTATCTCACAAACACAGCTACCTCAAATTATCTGATGCCAAACATCCAATATATATAAATACCACCAAGAAATTTTAAAATAATGGCACTCATGGGAACGTAAATGCATAAAGATACACTTGATAAATCTTACACTTAGAACCAATAATATTCTTTTAAGAAATGGGGCAAATAGTATATGTTTTTCATTTTGGTTACAACTAGCCTAGCTGCTCATATTAGATAAATGTAACGTCATAGGACATAACTTTGCATGACCACTTCTGATAAAGCAGAGTAAAAGAAATATTTAAAGAACCGGGGTTTTTACCAGTAAAATGAAAGGTTGGCATGGGGAATCTGGGACTGAATACTTTTTAAAGATGCTACAGTGCTGGGAGGGGAACACAGTCTTCTTTTGCAATTCTCAAGCACTGGTTTGGGAAAAGAAAAGCTAAAACCTCGAACACAGAATCTGAAAGTGATTGCTCTGTTCAGATGCTAGACTGAATAGTTTTCAGAAAACAGGAAAATTTGTTCTTGAGAGGTTTTATTCTTTTAAAAATAAGTAAAATAAAAGAAAAAACTTTCAGGCTGCCAATAAGTGAATTTTCTCAAAATATGCTACTATCATTTCATTACTTTATAGACAGGATTCATGTCCTGTTACAACTGCATATTCTAAAATACAGAAGCCAACTATAATAGGGAAATTACAACAGTTTTATCACCTCCAGAAGGTGGAGGTTCTCTTGGAATAACAACTTCTTCAGTTATAACTGATGATGTAATGGGAAATTAGCTACACAGTACAGAATACATCCAGGAATACTTGGATTTTGAACAGCTTAAAAAGATGAAATAAAAAAGCTAGATAGAATAAGCTCTGGAGAGGAAAGGCAAAAGAAACTGAAATGGGATCTGAGAAACAGAAAGGAAAAGATATTGTAAATCCAAAGCATCAGCACTTACTTGAATAAAATTAGTCACTGAAAGTAAGGTGAGTACCTTGTCTTTATGCTGAAGATTTATTTTTAACATTGCATAATTCATCATAGCAAATCACAACTAAGTGAAAGAAGAGTCTGTAAGGTATGTCAAGTCTACAGATGATTAAGTTTAAAAGCAATATTCATGTTAAATTCATGTTAAAATAAACAAGCAAGAACACTATAGCAGGCAATTGCCTAAGAGCCTATATGGTGTTGTATCTTATTAACCTTGGCAGAAACCTCCAGTCCTTCTGTGAGCTGTAAAAGGTCACTAGATCTAAAAATAAGGAAAATTCAACTTATTATTGCAGCTACTGAAAAAGAGAGTAGACTCTTTTGTGTCTATGGACTACAACAAGAGTTAAGAATTTAGAACATTTAGCCAAGATCTAGCTGTGCCTGAGGAGCTCAAGGCATCTAACAGCAGTGATTGAAGCCGTTTCACAGGACAGCATAACTGCTAGCTATCCACACATTTGTTTACAGGTGGGAAGAGTTGCAAAAAACATGTAGGTATCGTCTTCCATCACGTGGGACACCTGGGTCAAAGCACAGAGCAGAACAGAGGTCTCAGGTCTGTGCTTTCTGCTACATCTGTCGGAGTAATAGGTTTATAAAGACAAAACATTCAAGGAATGAAAGCAGCTTCAGAGATCAGCAGCAAAATGAAATGGAGGCCTGAAGATCTCCATGAGCACAGCTTTCTACCCCGAGGACATAAGATTGCCTAGAGGTCTGGGGACGAGAAAAGTTGAGGAAGATTCACTTTCATAATTTATGATGTCACCAGATAAGTCCTGTTCCCATTTCTGGAGCAATCTCAGTGGCAGATGGAATTTCTTCTCAAATAGAAAAAAAGAAAAAAAAATGCTATAAAATGTCTCAAGATACATAAAGATTTTAATAAAAGAGTCACAAGATACCTTCAAAAAAAAAAAAAAAAAGGGGTATATGGTTCTGTGGTACAGAACCAAATGGATATTTAAAAAATTGGCTCTTAGGTGGTTAACTCATATGTTCCATGCATTCAAAATTCACACTATTAAAAATGCCCATAAACCCAGTTGGTCAATAAAGACTTTGTTGTTTTTATGAGTCTCTAAATATATGTGTGCTTGATTAGAATCTCACTGGTGAATCCGGAACACAAGTTTGTATCCAGGGAGTTTTTAAAACATGAATCATAGGGATTTTATTAATTCAAAGACCATGGAAAAACAAAGGAAATTAAACCACAAATACTATAAACGTCTGACTTAAATCCACTAAGGCAAGGAAATTAAGAGTGAAGGCTGCAAATCCATCCTGGTAATCCTTCTACAACTCACTATATTGCAGTAGAAAATCTTGGATCAGCATGAGAATCGTATGTGAATATACCATATAGATGTACCCATCTATTTGTATGTGATCCACTACTGCATGTAGCATGTGTGCCACAATGCGGAGGGGAGGAACAGAGTGACAAACACTAGCTAGGTTTTCCACTTGCATTTGAAATTTCTTGGCTTTTGCAAGATGACAGTAAGGTAAGTGCTTCACATTATTGGAATGAGTTTTTTCTGCATTAATTTAAATTGTCACTGTCTAAATTCAAGAAGAGCTCCTGGAAACAGGTGCGAAGATATACTTAAAAAGTGGTATTAAAATGCATCCATGTTCTGGTTGACAGAAATTTCATTTATAATCCTGCACACAGAATATTCCTGCCAGGAGCAGTATCAGTCTGAGTCAGGGCTCAATAAAGCTGTACATTCCCAAAAAAACCCAAGTCTTGCATACCAGCAGTGCCACAACTCCTAGCACAGTGCTCACGTCTGCTAGAGGACAGTTAACCGATAGGTTAACAACTATTGTTGTTCCATAACCATCAGTATCAAAAAAAATAGGCATGTCTGAGGTCTATTTTGGGTGGAAGTCAACAACAGCACACACACAACATTAAGACCACTTCATTTTAATGCCTCTGAAGGTAGGCCTTTAACTTCTGGGGCAGAAAATCCAAACAACAAATAGCTAAACACTCTGGGAGTGATCAATAAACAACTAGTAACTAAATAAACACCTGAACCTTTCACATTCCCTCTCTGAAGGCAGCAATTTGCCACTGAACAAGATGAGCAATTAACATGGGGCCAAAACATTCTCACAGGAGAAGCATTGTATGGTGGAGAAAAAAACCCCAAACAAATAAACAAACAGCCCAGTAAGATTCTTCCTGTACTACCTTCAGAAGAGCAGGTTTTGCCCTTTCTTCCAAAAGCAAATTATACCTCCCCGAAAGAACATTTCCTGGGAGAGCAGAAGGAGACAACCCATCTCATCTTCTGCATATTACTTCAGTTATCCTAAAACATAGTTTAGGTGGGACACCGCTGTTAGCCTGAGGAAACCTGCTAATCCACAGATGCTCTGTGCATGCCACAGTGTGCTTACGGATCTCTCCTATTTCTTTCCATGTGCTAAGCTAGGGAGCTTTGTCTTGGGGGTTGGCTAACCCCTTCTTTGTGTAAGTGAGCACTTCACAGTGACTGTTTTTTGTGAAGCATTTATACAGAGATAGGAGAGGTATATTTGGTTTGAGGGCTTCACAGAAATTGCTATGAGTGCAGCTCTTTTTCTTGGTTCTTGTCATTCTTGTTCTGGTTATGTTAGTACACAGCAAAAGTACCTGGGAATAAACTATTCCTCTAAGTGAAACATCATTTTGATTATTACTGACATTGGTGCTCATTAAAATACATAAGTGAAACACTGCCTTTCTGTAGACTCTGAAAGCTATTTCATGTTACTTGAAGGGGAATACAAATGAATAGGGACTGCATCACTTTAGTTAAAAGGGAAAAATGTTCTAAGAAACTGGAATTTGGACTCTAGATCAGTAAGCAATTGAGGTTTGTAGTTTACTTCTTTTCTGTCTCTTTTTTGTTTTTCATCTCTCTTTGATTTCTGATTTTTAAGGTATGTGTACACGGAGGAATGGAGATAGAGCATGTTTACTTTATCTGTTACACAATTAATTATACAAATCTCTGTGCAGATGAAACAAGATCTCATAAATGTAAACAATAGCGGGTTTTTTTAACTTTTTGTTACTATTGTCTTCACCTAACATTCTTTTTGACTGATCTCCACATAAAAAAGCCTTTTTCATTTTTTAACCATTTTCTATGTCTATTGTAACCCATATAAGTGCATTTTAATGGCTGTCTCCTATCTCCAAGATGTTTAATACATTTTCCCTTCCATTGTGTTGCTGCTAAAATATGACCTGATGCTGTTTAAATAATGTAATTTAATGATTTCACATTTTCAGCCATGCAAGGCTTCCTTTCAGCACTGAAGCCTTTCACTAATGATTTAGAGAGATAGTTTGTTCTCATTTCTTTCACAACTCAAGACTGAGAAACTCTGACTTGTAAATAAATTATTGACATCCACTTTAGGAACAGTACAATGGGTAGTAGAAATAAAATACACAAAGTTTCTGTGCCATGAGGCTACAATCTCTAACTTGTTGATTTCTTTCAAGGTTCAAGTGTCATTCTGTATCAGTGCACATATCTAAAACACTGTTGGGACATTGCTATGTGCTATAATATATTTGGACCAATCCTTTGCAGAGAGACTCCCAAACTGTTATCCATGGTGCCTGAGTGGCCAGCAATGAGCTTACAGGCAACACTGTCATTTTATAATTTCAAACATACATACTATACTAAAAAAATAGCTCTAATACATTACTTTTTCAGCTAAAACTGCTTTGGCTGTCCTGGAAAAGTGAATAAAATGAGAGGACAGCTGTTAACAACTCCCTAGCACTGGAATACCTTCTCACTTCTCAGTTATTCCAACAGGAAATTCACAGGGTTAAAAATTACATTAAGAAAACAAGACAGAAAAAACTCAGCCCCCTCCCCCCCAAATAGGTATCTTTCTATTCAGCTATACAGAAATATTACATCCAGACATAAAATATCAGATGGGTTTAAGAATGTCTTCTCATGAATATCAGCTCCCAGGCATTACTGAATACTCTGAGATTAAGCAACTACTAGTCCCTTGGAGAGACGCTTGAGAAGGATAACTAAAATTAAAAAATAGAACACACTGCTCCCAAAACCCAGAGAAATTCTGGCTTGGCAAAAGAGATGCAGAAACTGAAATTGTTCAGCCCATAGAAAAGTTTCTTGAAGACAGGAAGATGAATAGTGATGACCACAAGTTTGGATGATTATGAGGAAAGCCGGCAGACCATTTTCTGCATTAAGTAAGTCAATAAGGACAGGCCAAGAAGCAATGGATTAAGAGCAAAAGACAGAAAACACGCTGTCCTGTGGGGTACTTGCCTCACTTTTTCCCTTCTCACGACCTCACCATTTTTATTGTGACACCGCCAAAATCATAGGTAAGCATGGCTGTGCTCCAGCTGTAATTCTAAGAAACAGTGAGGGGGATACAGGTGTGTAAATTTCTCAGGACAACAGCTTTCATGGATGGTTTTTAAACTTTTATCTTCAATGCTTTTAGTGGATTACAATAAAAAGTTATGGTCACTGATTTTACAGTTTTCTTCAAAGAACTGTTGGTGGAAAGCCAAAATTCCATAGGTAAATCTGTGTTATGTTCAGGGATTTCTGTTTTCACTAAGGCAGATATTTCTATTCTGCCACCAACCCTCTTTTATGGCAGTAAATTGTATTCTTTGCATATTCATCGTGCATATGAAATTTGCTTACTTGAAGCCAGGGAATACATATTTTTCTAAGTTTCACAGCAAGAAATTACACATTCACCTTCCTTTTTTTGCTTACATACATTTGATGTATTTGCTCAGGGAACAGTTATAGTATAGCAGTTTGTATGGCAAATGACATAGTGTAATGAACAGAAAATAATGAAGTATGTACAAAGAAAAGAAGTTTTGAAAGAGGTTAAGTTTGGTCTAAACCTCTTTTCACTTGCAGCAATGAAATTCCTATCAGCTTAGTGGTGGATCAGGACCATATAGCAACTGAACAATTTAACACAAATACCTTTGGGAAAAAAAATCTTATTTATAGGTAACTGACAAGTGAAGAATAGGCAATTTTACTAAGTTATACTGTGTGAGTAATTTCCATATCATTAATCGCTCCATTTTACCAATGTCTTAACTTTTAAAAGAAACTTTTGTTTTCTCATTTTAAATGCTTAACATATCTCCTCTGTGATTCCTATCACTGAGCATTATTTTGTCTTTCCACAAGCAAGGATGTTTATTGTTTTGTCCAGTAACCTTGAGGTATTGTTATCCTGAACCAGATCTGAAAGTTCTTGAGAAGAAAATCAGTGAAACATGTATGTGGATCACACAAAATGTAGCAGAACTACTCCCCTGATCAACATTCAGTGTGAATTCCAGTACTGTGCTAGACTGGAACTTTTCTGAATTCATACATTATTCAAAAAGTTTTCAGGGTATCTTTTGAGTTACCTAAAAGGGTAGTTTGTGATGAAGAGCTTTAGAAGTTTAGTTATGAGAAAAGAAAGACAGGAGAAGACCCAGAAGCTGTGGACACCCAGCTGACAGGAGCTGTGGACATCTATTCTTGACTTCACTGAAAATTCAGGGACAGTAGAATTGACAACAATAGGAGTAATAAGACAGGCTTGAAAACATCATGAAAACACACCCCCAGTAACCAAAGCTGACCATGCCACAGTGAGGTTTAAGAGATAGAAGCTGATGATTATGGTCTGATTTCACCCAAAGGGGAGGAATTACGTTATTACGAATTACAAATTATGTTGAAGCATAGGCTTTTACGAATATACCTATAAAAGTGCTGGCTACAAAAGAGAACACATATTCTATGATTATCTTTCAACCAACCACAAAAAACAGGGAACGGAAATCAATCAGGTTCAATGGAACTGATGACACCACACAACACTCTCACCTGATTCCTAACTTTATTCATGCACACATCGGGTAGTGGGCTATAAAGAAAGCAACAGAAGTCTACAACTGTGATTCAGGGCAGTTAAGAGCTACCTTGACCAAGTTAGTTTGCTGTCTTGTGTATCAGTTTCAGTTTCAAATACTGAGGGCAGGCAGTAGCACTTGCTTAGATGATAGGGAAGGAAGGGTAGAAAACACAACAAACAGCAACACAACAAAATAAATTCATGAGTTCTGTTCCTTTCAGATATTTTGTGGAAGGTATGACTGTGTTCATAGACAGGGAACTATACCTGGTGCTTCAGCAAGTCCCTATTTGATCCCATGCTCCTATCTACCAGTAAAGATTATAAGGAAACCTTTTCATCTGGTATAAGGTCATTGCTTGCAAAATTTATTTGGCACCAGAGTTACAACTTTAAGCCAGCAATTAGACATCCGTGGCTAAACTAAAGAGCAAAGGTTACCTGGTTTAATCCCTACTCTCCAGCTTTGCAACACGGGGTGGATAAATGACGTAAAAATTGCACAAGCTTATGTTTATTTATAATACTACATACCCAGCAACTGTAACCTGGAGCACTTCAGAGTGGAAGGATACATTTTTATAATGCCTGTTTCTTCATTAAGATTTCATCATCCACCTACACTAAAAAGCTACTTCCCCTTCACTTTGTTCTATCTGCTTTTACTCGCTCCTGTTCCTGCATTATTTTTTTAATCTCCAGTTCCCTACTTTACATGCACTCTCAAATTTTAAACAAGCAAAATTTGTGCATTAGTGTGTCCTTTTCATCTATGATTTATGAATGACAGGTTCTTTGGTGCAGCTTAATGGTATGAGAGAGACATTATTTTAAACATTAAAGTGAAAACCATTTACAACTATGATAAGAGAGGTCTGTTGACATTAAACTTTAAAACATGCAGAAGGTAAAGGCAAGTAGTTGCTCCAACAGGTGAGAATACTATGCATGTGCTTTGTAAGGGAGTTTGTTTAACACATGAGCTGTCTCTTTGCTTTCTCTGTTTCACAACCTGTAGGCTCTGGTGCTTCAAACAATGCACCTGGTAATCAGCAGCCACCAGAGTTGGATAACTAAAAAGTGCAGAGGATTCATTTAAAAAAAATCACCATTTCATTCGAGAAAAACTTTTCCTACCATTTACATGAGAAAGAAATAACAATACATAAATAAATCTAAAGAGTTAAGGCTCTTGACACTTCCTGCTCACACCTTTATCACTTTTGACCTGGACAATCACTGCCTTTACTATCCTCTTCCATTAAGTACAATTCTATTGTAAGATGTTGCCTAACTTGCTATGTTTTGTTCAGCTCTGTACAGCAGCAACTGCATTCTGAGAAGCACCAACATAGTTAGGAATAGTAAATAAATACTATCTGTATTTTATATTATATGTATTTGGATTGAGTACCGTTCCTAACAGCATTAGACACATTGATTTAACAGCAGAGAATACTAGAGAAGAGATCTTACAGAACTTCTTTCAGCCTGACTTTAGACCACAGAGAAAATGCAGCAGATTTCTTAGGATAGAACAATTGCAAATTATGGTACAGCTCAGATAATGGGAAGGGTGCATACAGACATTAACTTTCTGCTTGGCAAAATCTTATTGATAAAGCAGACCTCCCACAGCAAGAATGAAAACATGTATCTGGAGCAAGAATGATAGCTGAGAAAACTCTGATTTTATTATAAAAGGGGGTTTTTTTCAGAACTATTTTCATGCAATACTGTGTTATTAGTTGCCTCCATTTAGGTGCTCTAATCAGCAATGTGTGGTGCAGTCAACACACCAGAAGAAAGGGATGCCATCTAGAGGGACCTTGACAGGCTTGAGAGGTAGGCCAGTGAAAACCTCATGAAGTTCAGCAGTGCAAAGTGCAAGGTCCTACACCTGGGTTGTGGCAACCCCAGGCACACCTACAGGTTGGGCAGAGCAGTGACTGAGAGCAGCCCTGCAGAGAACAACTTGGGGTGGTGGGCGATGAAAAACTGAACACACAACAGCAGTGTGTGCTCACAGCCCAGAAAGCCAATGGAATCCTGGACTGCATCAAAAGGAACATAGCTAGCAGGTTAAGGGAGGTGATTCTCCCCCTGCTCTGCTCTCGTGAGTACTTCACGTGGAGTACTGCATGCAGTTCTGGTGGCCCCAACATGAGAATGGTACGGAACTGTTGGAGCAAGTCCAGAGGAGGACCATGAAGATGATAAGAGGACTGGAGCACCTCCCTTATGAAGGCAGGCTGAGAAAGTTGGGACTGTTCAGCCTGGAGAAAAGAAGGTTGCATGGAAACCTCATAGCAGCCTTCCAGTGGCTGAAGGGAGCCTACAGGAAAGACAGAGAGGGACTGTTTGTCAGGAACAAAACAGTCATGATAGGACAAGGAGTAATGGATACAAATTGAAAGATTGGATATTAGGAAGATATTTTTTACCGTGAGGGTGGTGAGACACTGGAACAGTGGCCCAAGGAGGTCATGGATGCCCCAATCCTGGTAGTGTTTGAGGCCAGGTTGGATAATGTCTTGAGCAACTTGGTCTAGTGAGAGGTGTCCCTGGCCACTGCAGGAGGGTTTGGGACTACAGGATCTTTAGGGCCCATTCCAACCCCTTAGCATTCTCTGATTTTATGATTCTATAATTCCAAATTTTAAAGTGAGCTGTGATTAGAGAACGTTGATCACTGATGACAGAAAAAGCCTAATGAATCATTCAAGTGGTTTACATCACTGACCCATAGAATGTAAGACCTGACCTTCAATATGTTTTTATAAAAAGGTAAATATCCATTAAGTATCTCTCAAGCACTCAAAACCAGTCCAGGTACTAACTTTCAATATGCATGGACAGCAATATTTAATTTGGAAAAGAGATCACTTGTTTTAAAGGAGAGATGATGTAAAACAAACAGGTGAAAGAACCTATTAGAAAAATGACCAGCATGACTTACCTTGTAGATTTTGCAATGGCAAAGTCATGATGCCTCCTGCTGCAGCTGCTGCTACCAGTCCTTGGATGTTGGTGAGATTCGCTGTAGGTAGAGTTAGGACGAGTCCCTGTTGGCCCCCCAGCTGCCCAGCCATGTTGAAAGGAATAAGGATTGGCTGATTAAGGGCTGGAGTGCCTCCTGGCATCACCCCTGCTACTGCTGAGGCTAACTGTTGGGCTGTCAGTAGCTGCTGTAAGAAACCACAGACACAAAGCTATTGTACTGTGTATAGCTCAGTATTACACGCTTATAACTCTTCTGGCTTGGGGTTCTTTCATGTTCCATTACAGACATGCGCTGCTTCTGATATCCTAAAGCACACATTTTCACCAACACAGAAAGTTTTGACAGTCTGAAACTATAAGCCTCAATCATGTTGCATGGTAGCAATCCCAGCTGAATTTAGACTGGAAAATTCATTACACATTCACCAAAGACAATTTATGAATGAAAAAAGGCCTAACTCAAGTCAGCCTGCAAGTACCTAAATGCTAATATTTCCCAAATATTCCCAGTTGTATGCTTATTGATAACAACAGAAAACACTATAGCAAAAACTACCAGAAACTTTATGTACCAAGACCTGGAAAGTGGAAGAATATCAAGTATCTTTTTAGAGTATGGCTGGACTTGGATAAAATTGTGAAGTGAGATGGGAAATATTTAAAAATCTCATAAAGTGCCTACACTCTGCTCTACAGAAAATAAATACGTGGCATAAAAGATAATGAAAGGTCTTTACTAATGCAAGAGCTGGGTGACAGGCAGGCAACAGTGTTGTATTAAAATTGTACAAGATTTTTAATATTAAATTATTACACTTATTTCAAAAGTAATGCACGTAAGAAATTCAAATAATTTTACCTCCTAAACATGCAAAACTGCTTATGTTTTATTTTAGAAAAACATACAAAAAAATTAATCTTGCCAAACATGACTTCTAAAACATGCACAACACATATGTGCTCCCTTTTTGTAACACTGAATGCAGCCAAAGAGAATCACACTTTCTGCATTACACAGATCAAAGATGATGACTCATGGCTATTTATTTGTTTTAAAATTGCACATTTCAATTAGTTGAAAGGAAAGATACTGACCTGAGGCCCAACAGGGAATGCAGGATGGGACTGACTGGGTTGGTGCTGGTCTGCTGGACTTGTGTCAGGCAGCACTGTGTTTCCTCTGGTCTCTGAAATCCAAAGAGCAGAGTGACTTTAATATCAAGCCTGGGGACTGCCACATTACCTCCTACTCTGATGTCACATAACATGAAGCTGAAAATTATATGTTAAAGTGCTTTATCAATAACTCAAGCACTCAAATCACTTATCAGCTGCATAAATTATGCTAACATTCATTCAGACCAGTCAACTCATTCAAGGAGTTACAGAAATCTGACAGCAGTGAAACTGAAGATATCATCAACCCAGCTAATGTGGATTGCATTATACATCAATTTACATAGAGTACATGAGCACTCTGCACATGTGGGAACTGCATTTTTTTTATGCTCAGGTGAACATCAGCCACAGTAATTTCTGAAAGCAAAAATTATCTGAAAAACAATGAAGTCACATCTACTTTCTGTCTTAATAAAGCATTTTCTTTTGTCAGTTACTGAGGCAGCAAAGGCTCTACTGTGCAGAATAAAAAGGCACTATGAAAACTGAAAACTGGTATGTTTCCAAATAACAGCTTGTTTTTTAAATTGCAGGTGGAGGATAAGCAAAATTCGGTGAAACCAAGGATTTCCACATTTATTGAGATGATCAATATACAACAATTGAAGTATACACTGGGCACTAATGACTTGCTAAACACAAAACACAGCCCAGCCCTACTGGATTTTGCTGAAGTCTGCAATATCGATTTGAAAGGGAAGAAGATAAATAAAAACATCTTATCAGTTGTAAGAAAGTACCAAGATGTTTTCAAAACCACATCCCAATCCTCCACTTTTCACTGAGTGAAGGGCTTGCACTGATTCACACAGTTTGTCAGCGCTGATGGCATGATCAGGCCCACACTGATCTTTGAAGTTATAAGAATGACAGCAAGTATCAAACGTAGCTGCAAGAGTACTGTGGTCTCTTGTAAATAAAACCCTGGCAATAGCACCAGGTTTGCTGGTTGGTACGATACCTCCTGTTCTGTTATTTTTTTTTCTGATGAGTGGTTGAAATTCTGTTCTAAGTAAACCTTAACAAGATGATCTTTTCCAATGTTTGTCCTATGAATAGCAGGATAATTCAGAATCAGTTTCTTGGTACATCCTTGAGTGGTAAGGAAAAAGGATACGATTCTGTCATACTTATAAATTTTAAAGAGGGTATTATCAGCTCATTTAAAACAAATTCTTTTATATATTCTCCAAGGGGAACAACTTATAAATAATGGAAATGTGGAAAAAAAAAAAAAAGCACCTTCACCACATTAAGGTACAAATAAAATTGACTGCTACATATTATTCAATTGACTTCTCTCTCTACAGCAAGGTGTCAATCATAACAGAATTTTAGAATTGGATTAAACAATAAATGTGCGGAGTTATTATGCAGAAATCTGAAAATCTGATTAATTTGTAATATTTTTGTGGAGGCTCAAAAACTCAGAAATGGATGTTTTTCTGGGAATACTTACAAATGGTCTATTGAAATATCTGATTTGGAACTAATAAAATCATACAAACTTGCTGACATTTTATAAAGATGAAGTCTGTAGAAATATGTTTGGCATTATTTTAATGACCACTGTCATTTAATAATGAGAATAAGCTGACCTACAATAATCAGTGAGGATTCCAACAATTGCCTAATAATGTGCAAAAAGAGATGCAATCACTAAATTTTTTATCTGCAATTTACAAATTTGAGTTAAGTGAAAAGAGAGACATATGTGAGACTCAGTAAAAACTGTTTCTTTCAAATGCATAATAATCCTAGTGCTGCTGCCATCCCTAAGAACAAAGATAGGGTTTCCCCAGTTATAGGTGTACAAAAAAAGCACTATGTTACTAAACATAATTTTTTTTTCCTTTGGTAATTTCCACATACTCTTATAGTTCTTTTTTTTAATCTTGTCATCACAGTGGTATGTGTAAAGTGATATTAGATCAAAGGTTCAATACCAATGAATATATCACTCTCCATTAAGATCAAATCTTATAAATCAATTTTGTTTATGCAATTCTAAGGGGTGAGAATTCTGTCTTTGTGTGTTATTTAATTAATATTAAAACAAGCTCCTGATAATCTGTCAAATCATTAAATTGTCCTATGAAAGCTTTGGGAAAAAAACAAAACCAAAGTCAAATATTGACTAATATTAGATTTTATTTCAATTTCTATAGCTTGAGCTCTCAGAAAATAAATAATAAGTTAGGAAGAAATATGCCTGTTATTTAGTGTTCTTTTTTCCATGGTACAGTTATCCAAAGAACAACTGATTTCTTATATCTGTACCCTAAGGATTTTTCAATATTTGATCTCATGATCTTTATGTAGTACAAGTTGGTTATACAGGACCATCAAGTCAAAATTAATTACACTCTTTTCCTTTTCCATTGTATTAATTGGAATCACTTAGGATTACATTCCTTTCACACAGTTACTCACCACAGATGATCCATTTTTTTTTTAATTTCAGTGCTCAAATTCTCTGCCTGCTGCTTCTAATTTATTTTCCCTAAGATGCAGGCATCTGAGGAAAATAGCACACACTTTCCCGTGCATTCATGGGGTCTTAGATGGCATCCTAAATGAAATTATCCATGCTGTATTCTCAGACTGAAATTCTCACATGTCTCCTGCACCTTCTAGTCCACCTGCTATAACAGCCAGTCGAGTCAAGAAAATGCAAGGGAAAATCTGCCTGCTGGACTGGCAATAAATACAGTGAAGCAAGGATTTCAGGGTTAAGCTCTGTTGCATCACACACAGTGACAGCATTTTTCCTTGCTGTATTCAGTGAGACACACAGGTCAATGCTCCCAGGAAGGCAAAGCAGAGCTAAAAACACCGGTAGAAGGCTACTTTTCCTTTTCTGCCTTATAATGTTGACTGGGTGGATTCCCCTGTTTTCAGAGGACTCAGGACAGCTCTGTCTGTATCTGATTTCTCTACTACTTCTGATTAACAGATTTATTGTTATGAATTTGGAAAAATACCTTCATTTAGGACCAACTGCCCTAAACTGGTAGCAGGCAATTCCCTACATTGTTTCTCCCCTCTGTTTTACTGCCTTTATTTGGGAGCTGATTAGTTACACATGCTGGAATGACCTCTGCAGGTAATAAAATTATTCCCCTGTCCAAATTCCAATCCTCACTAATAAAAATGGACTGTCAAAATCTAGCCTAGATTTCTACTTGTCCAGATCCAGGCCATTACCTTCTGTTAGGCTATTCTTCAACTCTGTCCAGCTATCTATCACTGAAGGAAGGAACCAGGACTCACAGTAGTTCCTGTGGCATTGAGGAGCTACCAGCAGCACCTTCTCTGTTCTCAACTATGCCTTCCAGATACTGTACTCTTATTATATCCACAACTGGTGGTCCACGAGGGGCAGGGAGAAAGCAGTAACAGGCACCTACTCTGGAAAGAGAGCCAATTCTCCTTAACACCATTTGTCCAGGGAAGTAGCTAAGACTTCTCTTATAACTGGGTGCTGACATCACAGCCTAAGTCAATTGCTCAATAGTACCACAGGAAGAGACAAGTGTGCTACTGCCATAGTACTGCCATGACTGTAGGCAAGGCTTTAATATTTAATAAGCAGTATTCATCATATGTGATTCATCATAAATTAATTATGAATTATATAATACATACGTTCACCTCTCATCCCACCAAGGGGCTGGAAGGGCATGACATAATAAAAAATTGAAGTGCACTGTAAACACTGTAAAATAACCCTCTCAAAATAAAATATTATTTAAAATAAAGCTAAGTAAAACAAAGGTAACCTGCTTGTCCTCTTATCAAAGAGAAAAAAACCTCCCCCAAACCAAGTGAAAAACCGTGTTGGGCAATATATGTTTTTAAATAGAGAAAACAACAGGAGAAGCATCAGAAGAAAAAAGAAATTCCACACTCCAAGGCCTCTGAGCCTCAAACAAAATTACAGCTGTAAATGTACTAATTATTAACAGGCTTTCCACAGTTTGCTTCCTTTTTGTTTCTTACGCATTTCAGCAACACAAAAGGTAATTCAGTCCTAAGCGTGTTTATCTCCCAGTGCCCCAAGACAGAGAGGATGCTCTAATTCCCCACTTTACAACTAATGGGGAGAGGGAATCCGATCTGGATTCTCATATAAGCACCATTTAGGCATCCAGATCTCCTCAGCTGTGGTAACTCTGCTCAGGAAAACATGCCAAAACACAAAACTGCTCTGTGACTCCTTGGCTACTGCAGGGCTACGAGCAGTTCTGACGAGGTGAGCCTGCCTGTGCTCCCCAGTATCCTCACGTGGGTGCAATGCCTGTCCCAGCAGCCCTTGTCTCACCCAGTGTCCTATGCTTGCAGGGAACCTGCAGCTGACTGGCAGATGGGACTATACTGAAGAGCATTAAAGGATAGATGATGGAGTTCATCAAACTTGTACATCCAGCTCTGCTCTGGCCCTTCTGTGGACGTGTGCTTGTGCCTGCTCAAAGGCATGATGCACACTGGCATCTCTTCTCGAGCTCTGCACCGAAGCTCACTCAAAGTCAATGACCAAACCACAGCATAGGACTAGTCTCATCAGATGATCTGGATATGGTCTTCAAAAATTAATTCAGTATATCTCATATTTGTATCAGACCCATGGAGATGCTGTGCTGCCTCTCTTTAGTACTCAATTCTTTTAAAAATAAGCAAGATCAAATTTAATAATACTAGATTTTCAATAATCAAAAGAACACATAAATCCTTCTGAGATTTAAGCAAATATTTTAAATGAAGCAACATTAATAAAAGAATACAGCATTTCAAAGAACAGCTCATATTAAAATCTTTAGATACAGTTCTAAAATGTGACATTAAATTACTTGCATTTATCTCTCAGTTACCATAACAATAAGAAATCAAGAGTAGACATTTTCTTACTCACTAAGACAACTCCCAATAAAGATATAGCTTTGAGAATGAACTCATTAAAGTAAAAATACTGCCTGTGAGAAAAAATAGTTCTTACATTTTAAAAACTAATAAACTCACTGTCTGAGCATGTAATATAGCTGCATTTAGATCAAAAGCAATATTATCAGGAGAAAAAAAGTAACTTTAAAAAAATTAAACAGACTGACTGACAATTATCAAGTATGGTGTGTGAAAGTCCATCATCTCTGATTAAAGTAACTCATCTCTTCATTAAATGAACCCTTAACTGTCAGCAATTATACCAAGAACAATCTTGTTGAACAAAATTTAATAGCTGAAAGAAAAAGATGCAACCGATAATGAAAAAAACCATAACATTGCTCCCAAACAATCTTCATTCTGCCACAAACCACCATATGATGGTTCTTAATTTCACTATTTTCATTTTCCTGCTGCCTCAGAGTTTGGACATGTAGGGAGTAAGCCTTCACAAATCACCTCATTGTAAAACCTTAGTAATCAGATTGCTACACAAAATTTCACAAACACATCTAAATTTTACAACACTTGCAGGAGAGAAAATCGAGATTTTGTGCTGAATCCAGTTTACATTGGTATTATCCTATAGTTATCAGAGGAGATATTCCTGTTACTTCAGCAAAAAAAAATCAATCTCATAAATTGCATTAGAATAATGATTCATCCACTGAAAGATATGAATTTAAGCTTAGACTTTTCATATTTAACTTAATAGTTAAATAGTTGTCTCCTTCCAGCTCATGACTAAGATGTGGCACACAATTCACTCATTTGAACTGTATAAAACTGGTCTAAGTATCAGGTTATCCCACAGATGATTAAGCAATTCACATTTTCCTACTGGCATGTATTTTAGATTCTAAGCTTTTATTTTTAGACACCCTCACAAAGAAACACAAGCAAGTAGAGATCTGTACGTTTGTAGGATTACTACCAGCACCTCTTAATTCTGAAACTTAACAGAATTGCAGTGGTACATGTTATTATTTTACTGTTCAATCACTTTAGCACAACATACAAATACTGTGCAAATCTTCCACAATGTCAGATTGTGTCAGTTTACATAACTCTCATTCTGAATTTTTCCCTACCAATGTATAAAAACCTTCTAGTTTACTTTTGAAAATGTTTGTGGTGTGATAAAGAAATGGTATAAATTGATTTACCATATTGACATATATGTCAATGTAATATTCTGTACAGAAATGCTAAAAATCCTACATGCAAAATGGATTGAATTAGACAGCAGAATGAATAGAGTAGATTTGCTTTACTGAGTGTATCATTCAGTACTTTAGTAAAACACCACGGTTTCATACTTATCTGAAACTGCCACACAGTTGGAACTACAAAGCTACTAAAATCATCTGGAGAGCTCAAAATCATTCTGCCAGTAGAGCACAAAATGCCATCTCTGCCTGGTCCCTGGGGATACTTCTAAAGGATCTTCCTCCACAAGGCACATGAAGATGCTGAAATCACTGTCCTCATCACTCGTATGCACAGAGCTTGGTTTGTGTTTATGTACCTGCATCTTTCTGGATTAGGACTGATAAAAACTCTGTGACTGTTTATAATGATAATCAGACTAATTAAGTGATTCATATTACAGATAACTTCTCCTGGGCAACCACCAGTTATATTTACCACCTAACAAAAAAACTACCAACGTCAAGGCTCAAAAATCACGGATAACTCCCAGTCACAGATAACACCCCAGTTCTCCCAAGGCCTTCAATTTTCTTCTTTCCTATCTTTACTTTTGTTCCTCTTTATTTATCTCATCTTTTCCTCTTATCCCCAAGATAAGAGAAATTTTTCCTTATTTGTGCCAATATGAATATTCTTTCGCTTCAGATATTTCACACGATAAGTGTTGCTACTGCAGAAAAGGTGGAGGAATATAATTGCAAAAGTGTGTTTTTTATTCAAAATAGACTCGTTCTACTTTTCTTCACCTCCTAAGTACAGTGCATAAAACTCTTTTGTTAATGTTACATACATTTTTTATGAACTGGACCCTTCATATTGAGAGTTCCAGTTTCTTTTATACTGTGTACATTAGCACAAATATAATCACATTAGGGTCACAAAGACCCTATCAGTTTTACCTGAATTCATACAACATTTCATACTCACTGTTTGCTGTTAGTGCTGGTGAATGCAATGATGATAAAGGTTACTTACCAGAAGATGGACAGTTGAATGCATTATTATTTCATGTTGGGCAGCTGATCCCTAGCTCAGAAGGGCAGGAGGCTTCTCTAAATTAAACTTTCCTTTCTTTCCATTCCTGGAAGCTTACTAAATGCCAAAGAGCGAGCACATTAAAGAACATCTATTTTGGAACAACTCTTACAGTTTGCCATCTTTATAGCTGTCTAAGGTCTCTTTATAATTTTTTACAGCATTCATCTGTGCATGTGATTTTTGTTCCTAATAGGGAAGAGGGCAAGCTTTCCACCAAAAGCCCAACTTCTGGACACTCATTTTCCCCATCTGACTCCTGAACCCTTCCTCCAAATCAGGTAGAATATGAAGATATCTTATAATGACATACATTGCCGTTTGCCTGGGGAACCTTGAACAGTCTGCTTAATATGTGTTTGGCTGTTGGTTCTACAGGCAATGCATGTGGATGACCTCTGGCACACAGGAATTCAGTCTTCTGGGTGGAAAAAAAGGGTAGTATGCCTGACACGCTTTGCTTTTTACAAGTTATAACAATAGACTAATTTCAAAGGAGAGGGCACAGGTAGGTGGCCAATGACAGAAATTCAACTCACAACTCTGACAAGGGATTGGAAAGAAAAAGCTGTAAGATGGGAAGCAGGTTAACATAGTATCCTATTGGTCCTACGAGAGCCTGTTTAAAAATTCAAATCACCTATTTTGTTGAGAAGAGAATATCCAGTTAAGGAAGAAAGCATTCCATTAAATCAAGTAAAAGCACCTGGCAGCAGAGTCAGCATTCAGCAAAATGTGACCCACAATATGTGTAAACTCCTACTGGAGCCTCCTGAACAGCAAGTATGGTAAAGCAAAGGTGGTTTAGCTCCATCGCTATTGAGTTCACTGTCTGGTTTCATCCCTGTGGTGTCTTAAACAATTTTACACTCTCTGCTGTGGTCTTTACACAGCCCTGTGGGGCAGCTCCATCAAGTGTCTCATTATAGGTTGTTCAGCTGTTTGGACTTTATTGAGACTCTTGAAAGAGCTGTCCCACAGAGCAGTGTCTGGTAGGAGTCCAGTTGAGATCCAGGAGGAAACCTTAACAGTAGCAGCAACTCTGTATGCAGGAGACCACACTCCTAGATCAGACTACATAACAAAATTGGCAAGTCTTCATTATAAACCTATTTAGCTGCATATGTACCTTCAGAAATTCCTAGCTACAAAAATACAACAGCCTTTCAGAGGCAACCTGTGCCATTTGATATCTGCAGCAGGTTCTCATGGCAGGGCTCTGCAGGGTGAGACATTATTTTAAATTACATTGTTGGCTGGGAGTTGCAGAAACTCATGGTATGTATGCCTCCAGATCTTGTAAATCCTGAACCAAATTAACTTCTCTCTCTTCATTATTGTTTGAAATCAATTGTAGTGGCTATTTACAATAAACTTTTGACAGGAATTCCCAAACACTTTCTCTGTTTTCAAAGAGCATTCAGTCTGCCAACCAGGTCTTGCAAACTATGTCAAACCTTACCATTACTAAACCAAGTTTAAATCACAGCAAGGGCTTTTGGTTCACACACGCACCCTTCCATTCTTTCCCTCCTCCATTGGCCAAAAGCTAAAAACATAAAAAATAGCTAAAGAACAACTAGCCAACATTATCATTGTGTCTGGATTTGAGCAGCTATTTGTCAGTCAATGATAGTAAAACACTCTGTAGCAGCCAATAAGATGGTCTTTTGTACACTGAAAATACACTAAAATATCTGCAGAGAAAAAAAAAAAGTGGTTTAGAAACATTTGGATACTGTTCCTATAATATGTTGATCTAGCCTTTATGTGAGTCAAACTCCCACTGGATTATAAAAGTGTTGGATTAGTTCTCTAGGAAAGGTTTAATAATAACAGGACAGGTTAAAAATCTGTACATGTAAAAGGTATATATCCCAGGACAGCTGAAGAGCATGAAAGATCTCCTGGTTAGTAGAGCCTAGTCACGCAAGACCTCTTTGTAACAACATGCTGAGAAGGAAGCAAAAAGAAGCCACACAACTTAGCTTTGCTGAAATAGCAAGTGGCAGGCAACTGAGACACATCCTAACAGGATTAAATTATATGGAATACACAAACTGTTTCTAATCCACGTCAATGCTTGTCTTCACATACATATATAGCCTCTCTCTACATAGATACATATATTTAAACAAATCAGTTTCTACATCACCTTCATTTTCATATTATATTGTTCTGTTTATTTTTTCAGCATTACAGTAATTGAAAAATAACTACTGGTAAAAGATACTATTAATTTAAGTGAATTCATAGTGTGTTATGTCAGTAATAGACTTGGGTAACGCTATTCTCTTATCCTTTTTACAAAGCATTATTTTATTGTCCTCTCATTTATAAGATTTTACTTCCACTTGGAGTCGAGTGAGGGCTTTGCAGAATTCTATTATATTGTTGTCCTGTCATTATTCTAACTCCATTACACACCAACAAAAAACCAGCATCAGCTTCCATTTGTCATATTATTTACTTAGAGGATAATGTCAGATCTCAGACTACATGTATGTGCCTACTAAACATAATTTGGATTTGGGCAAAAAGTAATCACTGATTCCTTCTAAAAAAAAATGGTTTTTAACTATTCTCTAAGAGCTCTGGCATCTGACTTTGACCCCTGCAACCCTTTAGAAGAACCCAGCTGTATGTGCAGAAGTAAGACAATGTTTAAAAGTACATATAGACAAAGAGATTTGAACTTCTTTGTCCATGCTCCCAGCTGAGCTGACAGAAGCCAGTCCTGGTGTGGAAGCCACACAGCTATGCTCACATGGTGCTCTACAGACACACACTGTGTGCCTCTCTAACCCAGTTGTGTTGCTAGTCTGTACAGAGAAGCTGTCTTATGTCTGGCCACAGTGGAGCATAGAGAACCCTGGATTCACCTTTCCTACAAGTCAGATCCTTTGGTAGCCAAAATGTGGTTTAGCACACCTGATGTGCTTTATGGAATTGGAATGCTGTTGCCTTCCTAATATCTTCTTTTAGTGCTCCCAACCTTGAGGATATGCAAAGGCAGCCAGGGCTGGTTTGAAATAGCCAAAACTTCCAGTGTCTGTTCTTTATGGCTGCCATAAATGAAAGAAAGATTAGGTGTTCAGCTGGCAAAAGGAAGATTTTGGCTTAGTGCCCAGCCACTCCTCAAAGACCTTCACCACTTTTCATCTCACAGACAGTGTTGTTGGGTTGTCAGAGCATAGAGGAGTCCTGGACCAAAGGAACATGTCAGTTAAGGTGGTTGCATCAGCAGGTATTGCCAGCATGCCACTTCCTCCAGTCACAGAACCACAGGATGCAACAGTTTTTAATTCAGTCATTGTGAAGAACACAGCTTGTATGTGCTAGTGTGCTTTGGACATGTATTGTTGTAATAGCATTAAGGTTTTACTTAATGCTGTTCTAATGACTTTCCTCCAAAGAGCATTTGTGGATACCACAATTCCCTAAATGGTAACAATGGATTAACATCAGCTTGAGAAGTGCAAGTCTATATTATTTATGAAACTGCAATTCCACTGTAAATAACGCAGCTGTTTAAATAATATGTATCTATATAATTGAGTCTTCTGTATACAAATAAATAAGGCTTTATTGCAGTGTCAGAAGTTAACAAACCAGTCAATAAAATCAATAACTCACTTTTTCTTGCTTATATATCTAACTTTTCTCCACCTTTCCTATGTTGTCTGTTTGTTGTGTTTACTTATTAACACTCTGAAGGATATATAGCTCCTATGATATTGTTCAGTAAATAGTGATCGGAAGAAAAGTCTGAAGAAACACCACCTCAGTGATTTAATACTCTGCCTATTTATTGTGTACTTTAACATGTACCTGTCTGGTATAAATCAGGGAGAAAGAAAATGTCTTGATCAATACATCATAGTGTTATAGATTTTTAATGTGAATGATTATTTTAAGGTCTAAGTAAATTAGGTTCATATTGATATATTTAGCTAAAAGTTCTCCAGACCTGGATTGCACTATCATATAACCATTGTCAAAATAGCATTACCAGATCACAACACTGAGCTGCTTATGCTTCTCTGGTTAAGGTTGTGTCAGCATTTCCATTATGCTTCACATTTTTCAAATATTGATAACTTGGCTGTAAAACTTGCTTTGGTCTGAAACTTGGTGAACCAGAAGAAAGATTCTACAAATCTTTACTCAAGAAAATTGGCCATTCTATTTCAGCTTCCATTATCTGGGTTCTGCCAGGTTACAATTCAAGGTCAAAGGTTGTGAGCCTGGTTGCTTTATTTTCTTCAGGTCCCTTTAAGAGGATCAGGTCCCTTTAAAAACATTCTTGGAAGAAAAAGACGTATGGAAGGACTCGAAAATAAGGCTTGATTTTTTGATGTGATTAGGTCTCTAACTCAATAACCTCTTGTTTTCAGTACTTCGAAGAAGAATTAAAATTAACAGCAAAGCTGTTGCAATGTAAAAACTAGCCGTGGGGTATATGCACTAAATTTTGTTCCACTAATTACATTTTCTTGTGGGTTTTCATCTGGGATCTAGCACACCTCCTAAACAGCATAAAATTGGGAGGGCTCCAAATGAGCCATTCTCGTCTATCAGCAGTACAAACATGCTCACAAAAGCTATATTAATATGTATGCTCCATACAGGCTCTTTATTCAAAAATATTTTAAAAGATGTCATGCTGGATAAATATAATGGCTCATCTGAGGCCTAGAAATACTTTGCACACAGCAGAAACAAATTTGGGCAGCATTTTTCAAATTGAGTTAAGTCCTTAATGCACACCCACAGGCTTACTTAGACTTATAGATACAATATCTTTTTCTTTCTTTATCCTTAGCTAGCTGAGAACACGATCTCTTATCAACAAAAATTTTCCTGTTCTGATGCTGCTCTCTTGGTTCACTGCTGAAATATATCCTAAATCTTTATTTGGCTTCTGGATGAAATTTCTGTGGAGCACTGGTTGGAGGGCAAATGCAAGCCCTTTCTGCATGGCTCCAGCAGGCTACAGATTACCTGTGGAGAAACACAGGAGGTGCCAGTTGTACAACAGTATCCTCTGAGTCCTTTCTTTCTGAAAAATGACCACAGACAGGGTTTGCTCAATACAGCAGAGGGTAGCAACACATTCCTACACTTTGTTAACCTACTCTTGTAAGCAGTCTCACTAAGATAAATTTTAGCATGAAGCACCGGTGATGCTTCTTTATGCTCCTGGGTAAGACCCCCCTGTTCATAGACACTTCTCAGGTCTTGGAGAGGTTGCAAGGTTTTACAAGGTTTCATAAGAATTTAAATGTTTCTTTCATTTTACACAGTTTTGTTTGGTATGGAAAAAACCAGGCTCTGGCAGTGCACAGATGCAAATACACAGTTAATAACCAGTGATATCTACTGTGAACAACATGAAAATTCCTTACATGGAAGTTACTTTCTTCCCCATAAGTTTAGTTTCATGTCGTATAATAACAGAGACAAATTGCAGCAGTAAGACACAGGCTTCCTATCTTATATTAAAGTAGGAGGTTTCTTTACAGCGTCTCTGAGTCTTGCAAAGTTTGAAATCTTAAGCACTGGATTATATGACAGTGCATGCGTCCTGACTTTTCAGGATGGCATAAATGGTGGTGCTGTGTTGTGTCATATGCTGGGGCTGGAGGTTATCACAGTAGGCTGCAAGCAGGAATGCTGTGCTTTCTCAGGGGAGCCTACACTGCAGGTGGGGGTCTCTAAGCACAGTCCTTGCTTGTAACACTTCCATGCTGGGACACCTCAGTCCCAGAGCAACCCTGGCAGCCCAGCTGCTCTGAAATACCAATGGGCTAAGCAGGAGAGCACTGTGGTGCTGCTTTGCAGCACGGAAAGTGCCAGGCAAGGGGTCAAGCAGCACAAATATCTCCTAAGTTCTCCTAAGACACAAGCAGCAGACTTCAAGGCTGATGGGGAGCAGCGTGGTGGAAGGGAGTTCATCTAGCAGCATGTCTGCCAGCTCTTTCTGGTTTTAGTAGGGGGTTGATCTTTCTGCATCAGGTTTTCTAGGGATAGTTCCCCAAAATATTAGGTCACTATCATCAAGGCAGAGTCACTGCTGACTTGATCAGTTATTTGAGCATCCTATACACTGTACACCTCAGGAGGAGGACCCATGGTTTGGAGAGTGAAGGCATGGCAGCATTGGCTGCTGCCTACCTACAACATCAGGTAGCATGATGAGTGTAACCTCTGTGCCTGAGCTCTGGGAACTGAAATAATTTCATATCAGAACTTCAGGCTGACCCACTGTGGGATACACAGCTCAGGGAGTAGAAAAAAAAATGGTTTAATCACTGCAAAGAAAAGTGACATCATTTATGTCTCCTACTAGGTTTTAACCTTCATTCATTTCTTTTTGAAGCACAGAATTCTAAAGGGTTGGCTCCTCTTTCCTGCTCAGCTTCTCCTTTTTCTGTGCTGTTTTCCTCCTCTTTTATGAGGATCCTTGGACAAAACCACTGAAACAGTGACTTCAAGAATATTAAAAATATGTGGGGCTAATTTCTTACGTTTTTAAAGGCAGAGTGGCTCTTGGAAAAAATAAATCTCAAATGCAGTATATAAGGCAGTTTTAAACACACTATTTTTTCTGAGAATAACCTTGTGTTTGGAATAAAAAATATTTTGCATTAAAGTGGCAAGAGTGGAGGAAATCCCAGTAGATAGTGATAGATCCTGCTACTAACACAAGGGCTTAAAACATATCTGGGAATCCTGAAGGCTGGAGGCCTCTTACACTTCACCCTCTCATACTGGAATAGAAAGTAGAATTTCCCCATTAGCAGCAGCTCATCTTCCAAGAGTACTTTCCTGCTCCACGAAGATAAATATTTTCAAACACAGTATCATATTCACACTCTACTCTTCTACTTACTAAAGCCATAAATACCTAAATATTTCAGAACTATAATATAATGCAATAAGATTCAGCATAATAGCATCCATCAGAAAGGACAACTTAAAAGAAAAGCATTGCATTTTCTGTATGAAATGATATATAATGATCATTGCTTGCGAATGGATCAATCTGGCTCCAGTGGAGCAGCTGCACAAGCATTCAAGACACCAATAGCTACAAGATACTTTTCCTCCCAATATCATCTCATTTTACCCCCCTAAACAAGGCTGAAAGTCATACTGAAAAAAAAAATCCAAAGGCAGTTTTCTTCCCTGCCACCATTCCTGAAGTTTTTGATTTTACTAATAATTCCTAATTGGCTAGCAAATTCCAGTTGTAACACACTGAGTCCAATTACAACCACCACAAATCGTGGTTTATATAGGTTTACAATGTTTGGGAGTTAAAAGCAGACTCTGGGACAAAACAACACATACGTAATTTGTCCTTTTAAAGAAAAGCTGTTTTAAGATCATTTTGCCATTTGAATTTTATACAACTGATGGGAACAATGCAGGTAGTTTAAAGTGTCATTGTCATAATTCTCCTCTTTTAATATACTTTAAATAATTTCAATGAAACAGAAGAATCAAAACTGAGTTTTCGTATTTGGAGTCCAGATTTCACTGAACTGCACTCCACCAAGAACCAAATAGAGTTTTCCACCACATTTCTACCCTACACTTTGACAGGTAACTTGATTCCAAATCAATATTTCAATTGAAATAACTCTCCCAGATCTTTAATATGCACCAATCTGGCGTTATTCTCAAGAGGTACTCTTGAAAGTTGCAAAAGGTCATGACAGGAGTGCTATATACCAAGACATATGTCAGAGCCATGCTTAATCGTCTCTTAGTCCTCACTGTATTATAGGGCTTTTGGTTTCTGAATCTCAGGCTTTTCTGGAGCAGATGTGGAGTCATTTATACAATCAGCCTAAGTATAATAGCTTGGTTTTTATGGATCCCCAAGTGCACAAACTGGAGGCTAAAATCCTTTTCCTACCTCCTCTAGGAAATTCATAGGTTCTGGGTCCATTCATTTTTCTGAACATATTTGATAGCTTGTACTGATGATACAACACAAAACTACAGGGCATTCCTACTGTAGTGCCAATGAACATTAAGGAATTATCACTCGCTTTTAATAAATGACAAGAAATACTAATGATGTAGTAATAGCAGTTGACAGCATTATTAGCATGAATATTTTTCTGCTCCGTTTACCTCGGGGGACAATTTCACAGAGATAACAAAGGCCAAGAGTGAACTGACATCCCAAACTGAGCAGTCAAATGTGACCCACAGCCAGGATTTTTGAAAATGACTCATTTATCTGCCAGGCCTGTACAGTTTCCTCCTTTCCATGTGCTACCACAGAAACAAACACCTGGGAACACATTAGAAGTGACAGCCCTCATCTTTCCAACTAACAAGGTCTGTTTTAAACAGCCCAGCTCCACAGCCAATTTTGTGTCAAACTCCTATTCTCTACATAGAGCAGTGAACACTGAATAGGGGAATGCACCAAAGCAACCCTTCTGGCAAGGATTTTCCTTGGTCCATTCCCTCATCTGGCAGGACTGCAGCAATGCTCTCAGGTGGATGTTGGAGTTTTGTAGATCCTATTGTCACATAGTACACTTCAACAATGCAAAATGCTTAGGCATCACTACCATCCCCTAGGCTCAAAAGCTTCCACAAAACTACTTTGCATCCTGTTTTTCCCAGGTCCATTTCTTTGGCATTCCCTACCATTTATAGTCACAACTATTTCAGGCAGTGCCCCTGTGTTACCAGGTAACCATCTACTGTCACCTGAAGGGTCGTCACTCTGTCAAGCTATAAGGGTCCATTTGCACAGAAGACCCATGACAGTCTGTGTGGGAACACATTGTCTGGCTACCCTTAGAGTCATTGGTTTGAATTGTTTTCTGCCCAGTATGCCATGAATAAAAATAATGAAACCCAACATTTACTAGAACTAATATAACTAGTAACATGTCTAGTTTTTACAGCTGTCAGTCGTTTCAGCAGCAATGACGGTGCTCAGTGAAGACTTTCCAGTCATTTGCTTACTACGGTTTAAATTTTTGAAGGACTTTGTATAGCTCTTTCATGTGTGAATAGGCAAATCCTCTGCAATTATTTTCCTCTCAAAGTTCTCAGCAAATATTTGGTTGAGTTTTTATTTTGTGGTGGTGGTTTTGTGGTTGTTTTTTTAAAGGCCAAGTCCAGGGGTGATAGATTTCTTCCCACATTTATATCCAGTTGACTAAATTCAGCTCTCTGACATTCATGCAGTTCAGCTCAATACAGGAGAGTTCCAATGGATCACTCAAAAATATGAATCCTCTGAAAGTCTGAATGTCCTCCAGCTCTGTTGGCAGTTTAAAGATCTGGTCCTGACATGTTATATTAAGCAGGCAGGAATCTTTTAGTATTCAATTTTAAGCCTGCACATTTCTGCCTAATTTCAGTATAACTAGTCACATTGCCAATATGTACAGGCACGGTGATTAAGTGATAGCTAAACAAAACCCCTTCTGTGTTCATGTCTTTGTGCTTAAACATCATGTCCCCTGCAAAAAACTTGAAGGTGCAACAGCATATATTTCTGCACATAGTCCACGTGTCTATGAATCTGTTTCGGTATGATGTGCTGGCAATCCCTTTCATTGCACCTACGTGGTGCCTCAGATGTGGTATATCTTCTTATCAGCAGGATGGGCTCCCTGAACTGGTTCACCACATGGGTTCAGTGCACAAGGGCAGAGCAGGGTCAGTGTGGCACAAGGAAGTTTTAACAGCAGTACTGCTAAGATGTTCATGGCTACTTCTGCAGAAAGCATTCATCTTTGGGTATCTACTGATGTGAACAGTTCAAATACATACAGTGACTTACACTTTCAGTATATTGGACCAGTTATTTTTATGATCCTACCCCTAAAAATCAATCCTAAGATATTGTGCTCTGGCAGGCAGAACCGGAAATTACTTCAAGTAACAAAACATACTGAAGACCTTGTTTTCAAATTTTTGGACAGGCGCAACATAATACAGTTGAAAAACCATTGTACAACGCCTTTGCATTTTTATATGTTCACTCCAGAGGTAGGAAAGCTTGACAATGTAAGTATTATACAAAAATTCCTCTTCTCATTGAATACCACTTGCTTCCAAAAAGCAGTGCAGAACCCTGCAGAGGGTATTTCTGCCTTCTTGCACTGAGGAGAGCATGCGTTGCACCAAAAGCAAGCAGAGCTGGTATGTCCAGACACGCAAAAGCATGGATTACTCAGGCTGGCAGCATGAAACATTGAGCTTGGAAATGAACCTGGCAGCAGGCCAGGAGATAAGATTCAGAGTAGCTCTTTGTATTCTAATACACGTGTCTGAATCGATGCTCAAACCAATAGACTCCCTGCAGTCTTCCTCGACACTTTTGTTTGTTGACATGTTGTTCAACTTCATGTTGGCCAACACATTCACCCTTCTCAGCAGGAATCCCTACAGATTCCTAGGGAAGTTTTCAGTTCTGAGTGCTTAACAATTTTTAGACTTTTCAAGCTTTCCTCTGTTGATTAAAAATAAATAATTTAATACAAGAGCATCTAGATGATTTAACACATGCCTATTAGTTCAAATTGCAATTTGGATCCTGAATTAGATAGATCTGTTTTACAAATATTTTTACAATATAAAAATATCAAATAATTTCCATAGCACATTTGACACAGCACATCAACTTCATGTCATCTTCTAATATCAAAGACCAGGAGGAACATATGAAAACAGTGCTATTTGCCAAGGTCCCAGAAAATGCTGAACCACTCCCTCTGGGTCTCATAGGAAGGATATGAGCCCCACTTCTGACTTAAATATTTCTTTAGACATGCTCCCATCATCCTTGGAATCTGGCAATTCCCTCTTATAATAAACTTATCATGCATTTAAAAGTGCCTTGGTTTCCAGATCTGTACCAGGCACTAGCAGACAATTCAAACGAGACAGAGAAACCACCACTGTTTACAATCAGCTTAACATGAAGAAGATAATTAATGTACTTCCCCACCACTGTTAGTCACAGTGAGAATAACTTGGCAAAGCAATTCAAGTGACTAGCATTATCAAACTGTGTACAGGTCCCTTTTGCCACCTTGGTATATTTACAATACTGTTCTGTGCCATTCTTTTCGGAAATTTTCTTGTGATTTCTGTTGCATGGCTGAGCTGGTGGGAATTGGTACCCATGTCCTCTGAAGGCAACGATCCTTTTACCCCTCTGCCTTCTTCCCCAAATCTCCCTCAACTATCTCTTTGTCCTGCTAACAGGAAGATGAATTTATTTTTCGTGAAGATTTCATGTACACTTAATCTTGCAAATCTAGTTTATCACTGAAAACTATTTCCTGAAAGTCAAAAGTCCTCCTGTTGGATAGTAATGACCCAATTCTAACCATGATCAGGGAAAAAGACACAAAAACTTATTTTTCTTTGGCTATTTAAGAAATGTGTAAAATCCTCATAGATCTCTGATGGCCCTCAAATTAAGACTCGTCCATTTGTCTTATTCCCAAGAGAAGCCAGACAAAGCTTAAACAGAAAAAAAATAAGCACACATAGTAGACCCTTTTCCTTTCTTTTATCTTTTACATAGATGTTTCTCCCACCTGTAATCTAAATTTAAAAAAAAAAGCTCAAAAAGTTTGGAAGTCTAGATGCTCTGCAGTCAGACACAATGAGATATGGTTCATATCCAACTTACTGTCTGAGGACCAAGTTCTAGCAACCTGAAACAACAGAAAAGTTCGTCTCTGTCTTGAATCTAATTGTTTAGACCAGTAAAAAAGGGAGAAGAAATTAGATGTCCTCCACCTATTTCACTGATGGAGAAACTCAGGTGCAAAGAGCAGACTGACCGTGATCTTGCCCAAGATTAACTTGTCCAAGATGATGCAACAAATCCATGTCAGAATTGGAACTGACCTTTCTTCTGGAGCTGTTTTGTGCTCAAACCTGAGCTCAAATGAAAGCAAAAATCAACCACAAAACAACAATAATTATTATTGGCAGCTGGAAAAGTAGAAAACTAGCTTGTGAGGACAAAAAGTTGTACTTTGAGATAAATTCAAGCATTCTTCCTATATAGTTTCTACCTTAAGAATATCAAGCTGTGGAAGCCCAAAACATTCTGCACATATTGATGAGAAACTGCAAACAAGATATCTTTAGGCTTTTCAAAATAGGTGATATTTATAGTGTATCCCAAAAGGGCCAAGTGTAGCTTTTAGTGAGATACAGCAGTCTTTGTAAGTTCTTGAATCCTCCCTGTGTTGCCCCTGTTTTTCCCTTAAGAATAGATGAGATTCCTCTCTTCTTGAGCCATAGAGCATTGGCTGGATTAAAATTCTTTTCCCTTTATCCTCTCTCTCTTATCCAGTGAAGTACATGAAGCACTCTGATGAGTGGACAAGATCATTCTGTAGTCAACCAAGGTATTTGTCAAGGGACTGAATTTAAATATGCATTATTTGCAACAAAGGAATAAAGCTATGAAAGGTTATTAGAAAATTAAATGCAGCTATAAATTAATTTCTATAATTACTATTCATTAATATTTAATATGTTTATATAAAGGATAAATCTCCTCAATTCCCCAGGTATCCTGCATTTAATAATGTGGAAACAGCTTATCTCCTTCCTGTTGCTGAGACTGGATTTGCAATAACTAGTAATGTTAAATGTATTTTTTTAAATCAATAATAAATAAATACATAAACACTTCCCTCCAGAATACTCCTGATGTTATTTACAAAATTAAAAAAACCCCACCTACAGAATGCCAAGGGACCTCATAACCATTTCATTACTACCCTCCTAATTGTACGTGGTGGAACTGCATAATCAGTTTATTGAAATTGAAATCTTTGGAACTGATTCTCCCTACAGACACTAACAATAAGCATCCTGTGCAATAACAGAGTACTTAATGTAATATAAACATTATATGCACCAAGCTTTAAACATCCCTTGCCTTCACCTGCTGGAATTGGACATTTTTAACACTCTTGTGTTCTGCCTCTGCATTGAATCAAATATCTAATTTACAGACTGAAAAATACAATATTCCCATATTACAATAAATAAAAGAAGATACCTTCAGAAAACAGACACGCACACACACAATTGGTATAAGGATAAGCAAGACTACATTTAATAAAGTGGAAATAAAGCAGACCCTTCTAGAAAATCTGAATTATTTTGACGCACAATATGAAAGAAATTGTTTCTGCTTCCCACTGTGTCCCTGTGCCTCTGCAAATAACTAGGCTGATACTACTCAGTCCGAACCCAACTTCTACTTAGGAAGGAGACTTTACTCTCATGAGTAGGTCCATTCATACAAACAAAAGTATTTTCAATCAAGTGTATACCAAGATATCAATATGATTGCTCTCTAAAGAAAAGAGGTTCATATTTTAGTTTGCAGGATTAACATGGTAGCAAGTAACAAAAAGACTAAGAAACATTCACCTGCACATTCTCAAGTCAAAAAAAACCCTCAAAGCCAAGAAAAAGGTTGTACCTTTATCTGCTTTCATTTTCAACAGCAAATAAAAAAGAAAGCTGAGGTTTTACTATTATTTTATTGTTACTAATAGTGTTTCAAAGTTTTTTGTCCTCTTTATGGATCAGGAAAAGGTTTTTTTGGGAAAAACTCTAGTTGATAGGTTTTGATAAGATCTTTTTCAGAGGCTTCTAACAACATATTTAGAAAAGCCTTTACCAAACAGGAGTTTAATACTTCACTTAAAGAGGACTAGCTGGTTCCACTAATATTTCCAACAAATAATAATAATAATAAAGTAGAAACAGATGAACATCCTGAAATAAATTCTAATATCAAAAAAGAGTGGAGAAAGTTGTTTCTTCTCTATAGTTCTATTGTCAATGGCATGTGAACATCTTAAAATGCCACTTTCAGTTATCTCATCTTCATAAGGTTTTATAAGACACTGAAGAGAAAATTGAGAGTAGGGCTGCCAGATATTGGGACTGCTCAGTTCTCTCGTAGCCTTTACCTAGACTCAATAGTGATGGTGCATAATGCTATGGTGTCACAACCTGTATGGGACTTCACAGCCACAGCCAGTCAGCAGAAGTACCAGCTCTGCTTCAGAACAGGGGACTCCTGAGTTAAGCACAGCATTTTGTGACACTATTTTAAACTTTTTGAGGACATAACAGCTTTGCAAAGATCTGCAAGGCATCAAACAGGCTATTTGGAGCCACCTCCATGATTGAACAAAGCCTCACAATAGCTTGCTCTTACAACAGGGATGGATATCTCATCATAGGCAAAGAATATGTCCGGTTAGTATCCCAAGAACTTCAATGGCAGAATAAATGAAAGACAATTTTAAACATAGGGGGCCCAATCCTATATCACTCAGTACTTTCTGATGCCAACACAAGCCATGAGATACAGCATTATCATTTTGGGAGGAACAGGAGGAAACAGACTTGAAAAGAGCATTAATGACTCCAAAGGGCATGAGGCAACACAATGTCTTGCCTGTGGGGTGCTACGTTGATTGCTTAAACTTCAGTCTGGCAAAGCACTTGAAACACATAAGCCTCCCAATGACAGAAGAGCTTGACAAGGCAAACTGAAAGACTCACTGTTGATTTGAAAAGAGGACTGCTAGGCAAGGACCATTTGGCTATATGTGAAGTACTGGTTCATAACAAAAAGATTTACCTGCCACCTTTAAAACATTAGCATGCTAAAACAAATTTAGAAATGAAAAGATAAGGGGAAAATGCAGTCAACCAAATTTAACTACACTTTCTCCTCGGTGTGTCCATCCTCAGCTAAAACACGAACAGTGGGGAAGCACTGCACATTTGCACCAGTTGAAAGCCCTCTCAAAACAATCTGAGAAAGAAGGAAACCAAAATGGATGTGACAATCAAAATATCACAAGCAAAACAACAACATTAATGCAATCTTAATGCAAAAGGAATGCAATTTATTTTGCTACTCAATACTGGTTTTCCCGAATGTAGCTCAAACCGTTGGAAGTAGGTTGGATGCTTTTAACAGGTTTTATTTTATTCAATGAATGTTTTATTTATTCAATAACTTTTGGAAATAACTAACTGTGCTATACATCTGTGTATGTATATACATATATATATTTACCCCCTCCTCTCCTGTTTGAGTAAAACTGTCCTCAGATCACCTCACACAAATGCAAGCAGGCCTACACAATTTTCCTCCTTTCTCCCTTAGTGTTAGTTTATGCTTCAGCATCATTCTGAATGATACAGAATTACACTAGAAATATTCCTTTAATATTCCGCTTCTCAACTTTAAGCAAAATGTTGCATCTGCAATTTGCAGTAGTTACATGTACCTAGTAGTAAAGGTAAGTTAAAACACTCAAACTACATTAATAGTTTGTTTTTATACACCTATTTACATTCTATAAATCATTCACCTGAAAAACATGAAACATTTGCAGGATCAAAGCAGGTTCAAGAAATTAATTGAAGAGGGAGTTGCAGTTAAGTTACTTGAATGCTTTTTTTCTACCACCTGAGAAATAAGGAATAGGCCTGAGTAACAACTCTCTCTCCTTTTGCTTTGGTGTATCCAGCATTTTCCACCACATCTCTTAAAATCTAATGATAAAATATATCTCTATTTGAGATGGGAAAAGATTTTCCGAATTGCACCACAAATCAATTGCATTTTCAATATACATGTTCTGGATGGATAAGATGCAGAGAAAGAGTATTTAGGACCTGGAGGATCACATCTATCACTAACATAAAGAGGTGCAATGCACGTGGGTTAATCTTGCCATGGCATGGAAAGCCTGCAAAAAAAATGAAATTCCTATCAAAGAGCACTGCATTCTCCACTGAATTTTTGTCATAGAAAAATTAGCATGTAGTGTTACATGCAGCTTTTGGGAGAGCATCTGTAATGTCTTTCTGCAAGTAAGCAATACACCCTACTAGTGAGCACGGACTCATTCAGCTTGGAGAAGGGGCCAGTGAGGAGACAGATAGCCCTGGTTCAGGGGCATGATGAATTGCATATTCGGCTGCAGACTGAAGAAAGTACAGAAACCTGAGCCTGGAAAGGAAGGTCTTTGACCTTTTTGCTATGAAACAAACAGGCAATTAGCCCAGACTGTAAGGTAACTCCTATTGAGGAGTACCAGCTTGGCATGAAGGCAGCCACAGGGGTAAGTCACCCCCAAAGGAGTGTATGTTCATCTGATGGAAGCAACTCAGATCAGAACCCAATACAAAAAGGCAAAAGAGCTTCTCCTCTTCAGCTCCTCTTGTCCCAGGAGCACACTGAAGTAGATAGAAATGCTTTCTGACTTACCACAAATTCAGTAAATGGGACTCCCAAGGGAAGCTTGAGCTAGATTGGGTTTGGAGCTTGGCAGCAGAGCTGCTAAATAGAACCAACAGCATGCTTTAAATAAAAGCAGTGGTGTGTTAAAAATCCCTGTGCAAAGCCTATTTACCTGTCTGATTTCTTCATGTTTCTCTTTCACTCCCTCCCTACTTCCCAAATTAAAAAGTAGATTTGACGATAGAAGGCAAACCTGAGACTCTGCCAGACTCCAAGAGCTCATAAAACATGCAAGAGTTCTATGGCTCCTTGTTTGGATGGCAGTATGGTAACTTTCTAACAGGGCTTCATTGGGCCGCATGCTAGCTCAGAACTGGGTCTTTAGTGATGGATTTGTACTTAAAAACGGTAAGTAGCGGTGAAAGCAGGTTCTTATTATTCATAAGACCACAAGAAGATTTTAAGTGAGACTATAAAAGCAAACAGGTCCCTCTCATTACTCCCATGCTTCAGTTCGTTTCTAGTAAGGCCAGTGGCAGAACCTCCAACAAGATGCCACTAGGAACCATACCCAAGCCCACATCTCATAAACTCAAAAGAATACTTGATTTGAGAAGCACTTTCTTGACACTAATTTAGTCCAGAGATGACAAGGAAAACTATTGCTTTTTTAGAGCTGTAAAGCAAAGCTGGTTCATAAAAACACTTTCCTCCAGAAGACAGTAATCTAAATTTCTTTAAATATGGTTCACTCTGTATTTAATTTGTACAGTCTTAGTCCTCCTTTCTATCCTTCTTAGTCAGTATGCCAAATTCTTAGAGAGAGTGGTAGCATAAGAGAGCAAAGGCACTAAAACTTCTTACGATTATCTATTGTCACGATGTGCAGCTACATGACTCGTTTTTCCTATTTACCCTTTCTCCTGCAAAAAAACACAGGGGAGGAGAAAGGCAACTCAGATCAGGACTTGATATTTGGGAAAACTTCATTTTTCTAAGGAACTTTTATTATTATTTCCATTACTGTCTTCAGCAAGGCACATCACCAGAAGGGTCTCTTAGATCTCTCAGATGCAAAGACACGCTCTGAATGGGAGGGACCATTACTTGGCAGAGAGGTGGAGGACACAAGGCTGCCTCCATCAGAAGGAGGCATAAGGCCTCCAGGGATGGTGAAGGGAGCCACCTACAAGCAGCGGCACCTAGCCCCTGATCTGCAGAGCAGACACCGCAGGCACTGTCACCTGCAACACACTTATGCAGTGTCTGAAACAATGCTCAGTTTTGGCCTCCAGCTGCCAACAGTGGTACCAATACTACAAGGTAAAAAAATGCAGTAGTGTGAAAGGGACACTCATAGACTAGAACCACAGTCAGCAGCTTTTTTCTGCACATACAACATTTTAAAATTACTTAAATTGTCCAGTAGATGCATAACATCAGAACTGTAATACAGGGAAGTATGAAGTATCTCTCTGGTTGCAATAACAGGCAAGGAAAGCAAGAAAAGGAAGTCAGGAGTGGTTTGTCCATCTTTTGAATCGGGATTTCTTGACTACCAGCCTCTGTGTTCCAATCACTAATCCCTGCATCCAATAGCTAAGGAAGCTCCATGCATGTAGCACTAATCTTATCTTGATGCTGGAAGAAAAAACAGATCAATACAGTATTCATAAGCTGATGTATGACTAAAGTATTGATGTAATTTTTCTCATGTGTATCAGTGCCTTGCTATATCTATTTTGCTTGCTTTTCTATGTATGCAAAACACATGCTCTGTTTCTCACTGTTGTATACTCTGCTCTCTTAATTTCTGTTAAGAATAAATAAAATGAAGAAAAGGCTTTCACAAAACTTCTGCTCACCTGTATCAGGATTGCCTCAGCATTATAGGGTTCAGTCCCACCAGACACTGAGTCATATTGTAGTTTATGAAAATTAGGAAAATTTTGCTACATCTTGGAAATAATTAGCACCTAGTAGAAAGAGTGCCCAAAATTCTTTACCTTTCATTTCCACTATCTAATTTAATATTCTCAGCATCCTTAAGTTTTCCTTATTTTCCAAAAATTCTGTAACTTTTGGGGATAGTTCCATCCTTTTATCCTGTATTTATACTGCACCTAGTGCCATGAAATCCCTTGAACAAAGAGGGGGATTATGAAGAGATCATACAATAGTCAACTTTCCTGAATTTATATTCTGTAAACTAATAAAAAATAAATTTCCAAATTTCTTTTTTTTCCAGACAGAAAATTTTTGGTTATTTAATTTTCCCTGCTTGGCAATAGAGACTACTGTAAAGCCTGTCTCAATATGGGAATAATTTGACCTGTAGACCCAGGTAGAAAATTTCTGATTCTATGCTATTTTATCTTTCTTGGAAAAGGTCAAAGTAGCTACAACCAGTTAACTGAATTTTTCCAAAACTCCATTTTCAGAAGAGGAAGGGTACACTCAGTTTATAGCAGTACACTCATTTCTAACATCCAGAACACAACTTCAGAACACAGTCAGAACCAGAGGGGGAAAGAGAACGGCACACTCTCCACTTGACTGAGTCTGGGAGCTACTAAGATCTTATTTAGAACACAAAACTGAGTCTCTCCCAGGATAATGCCCCATGACACCAGACCCTCATTTTCTCTAAGATGCATGTTCCTCTCCATCTTCTTTTAGTGTAGTAGCCCCATTTCTTTTCCACAACTGGAAAAAAGCCAGGCACAAACACTTGGTGGGTTTGGGAACATCTTTCTGAAGGAACAGCACGCTGCAGTTACCCATGTGGTTAAACCTCGTAACTTTAGTAACAGTTCCCCTGTATGTAAGCAACATTAATAATCCAATGCTGAAATCTACTGCTCGCCTTCCCCTCCAGAGGGATTTCAATCAGAAGGGGAGAATAGCACTAATATTCATTGCTGGGCAGACTGGCTCCTGGGCATACACCAAAGTATCTTTATGCTGGACACGAATTCTCTCTTTAATGCCGCATGCGCAGACACAGCTGCTGCCATGCCCATAAGAAGTGTCATACCTGTCCCATGAACAGACCATATAATACACAACATACCATCTGCCAACAAACATTTCCCTAAGTTTTCTTCCACTGCTCTTTCCTAGGATTTATTACAGTCATAATGGTACATATTTTCTTCACTTTTCTGACCAGCTTTCTGATGCTTATAAAACACACCGTAAAGTAATATGCAATCCTTCTTGGGGTTTTTTTAGAAAATACTGCAATACAAACAATATAGAACTATGAAATCTAGGTGGGTGCTTTATCCATACGATATTGCAAGGCATGACACGCATCTGTCTTTCAGACTTTGCCCTGTCACACACAAATATTTCATTAAAGCGTCTCACATGGATTTTTTTAACCTTTAATCCCCTGATTAGCTGGCTGATTCAATGTGTATTTATTTGATTCCAGTCCCTCTGCTACAGCAACATGTTCTCTTTTCTCAGTCTCCAAAAACATGAAACTACTATCAAATTAACTCAGCTTATAGAAATAGAGTATCTTGATTTAATGGTAGGCTTAAGGTGAAAGTCTTTCACCATACTCTTACATAAAAAAATTACAGAAAGTTACCTAAAAAGGGAAAGTCTTGGCTTCCCAAAGCAACACATTTTCTAAAAGTCTCCACTGAAAACACTTCAGTGTCATTAGAATTTTATGCAGCAAAAAAATATTTTAAGTGGCCTTCCTACTTTTTCCAGAAGATTTTATGGATCCCTCTAAGCCTTGTTCAATTCAGCTTGATCCAAATGCATCTGAGAACCAAAAAAAAAAACTGCAGCAAAAAAAATGCTGAGTGGCTACCAGCTCTGATTCTACAGGCATGTTTGCATGTGCTTTCTTTTATCCTGGAATTGATACAGTGAATGGAGACACTGCACAGTGGTAAGTGAACAGCAAGCCCCATTAGGTATTGCTCACACCTCACATGATGCAAAGGGTGGGGGAGTTCTGTTCCCAACAGTGAAATTACTCATGTCAGTAAGGTTATGGACACACAGAAATATTTCTGAAACAAAGAAGCCATGGAATTCACTGCACAAAAAGTGTAGCACACAGATAATTAGAAGTTCAGCAGTCCGGTTGGGCCATCCATATTTTACCATACCAATAGACTTAAAGACACACTGGAGGAAGAACAAGTGAGAAATATAGCTGAGGCCATTAAGCACAAAATTTCTAAAATAGTCTTGGCAGATCGTCATGGCTTAATCTTACACGGTCTGTCATGCCAAGTTTCTCAGACTTTAACTTGAAGGATTACGTCTTTCTCCAGAGACATGTCAGGCCAGGCTCCCATGAATTCCAATTGCAATGCTAGGGACTGCATGGGACTTGGGATAATTTATTATGAAGCTGGCTTCACAGGTCTTTGATAATTTATTACAGATCTCTCAAACCTGCTTAAAGAGCTGTCCTTGATCAGCCAATTGTCTAAGTTAAGGGAAAAAAATTCAATCCTAGGATGCATAAGTAAGCTGTAAAAAGAACTAAACACTTCATGGACACAAAGAGATACAGACAGCACAGAAACCTCACTCAGCTAGCTGCACTGTTTAAAATGTCTCCAGTGACCACAATACATCACTGCAAGTCTATCAAGGATATTTAGTTTTGATGCTCTGTTAAAGTGTTACACAAAAATGAAAGAGATGAAATAACCTTAATGTGAAGGTTACATGTAGTTATTTAACTAGCTCCTCATTTAAAATTAAGTACCATATTCTAGCAAATAGGAATACCTTCAGGGTATATTTTGCCATTGTTCCTGCATCCTATGAAGCCTAAAAAAGTTAATTACACAAATTTTGAGCTGTTGTTAGACAGAATTGCTATTTGCTGATGATTAAAAATTTCAAAGGAAAGCACAGCTAATATAGACTTGCAGTTCTAAGGACTAGATCTGCGGATTTTGACAAAAATCTCTGATCCTTTAGAATTATGAAGCTAAAAGGTAACCAAAATCCTTAAACTTTATCTTCTAAACAGCAAAGGAGCGTCAAGTAAACATAAAGAGCTTCTTATTTTTCTTTTATCCACTTCATTAGCAATGAGTGATGAAATAAGTATTTCTTATTTTTTCCTAGTAATGCAGTATGAAAATTATACTGAGATAAATCCACGTAGTCTACTCATCTTAAATTGTTTTTAATGTTTTTTGATGAGAAAATGTCATTAGAGGTAAGGCTTACAAAAATGCTTCAAATTCCCCACTGTAAGTGAATGCAGTGTCTCTAAAATAACAGGCACTATTCAGATGTGGGTCCAGTTCATTTCACATAATTTATTCTTGTATCAATAGATTTGAAAGTTTTATAAGCACCCAAACCAACCAGGCCCAATTGCTGAAGAACTTTCCTAAATGTTACTCAAACCACTGCATAGAAAAATGAGAGGAAAAAAGCCTCTCTTTATATTGCCATCATACACAGTACGATGTTTGGCATTTACACACTCTTTACTTTCTCCTTCAGGGTATTTCATGAAACCATCACCAAGTTGTAGGTCTTAGATTACTTTAGGAAAAGAAAAGGGGTACAACTGAGAGAGGAGGATGAAGACAGCATCTGTATGAAGGAAGGCCACATCACATTGCTGCCTTCTTGGTGGTGTGATCTTTCCTGATAGAGTTCGAAGACCTGGCTACAGCTTCTTTTTTGAAGATGCAGGAGCTGTGTCCTATTCTTTTCCCAAGATGTACAGGTTACCGCTTCTGTAGTGCAATTATGTCTCCTTCCTGACATCTCATCTGTCAGTATGGTTCTTTAACCCCTGGAATGAGCTCATAGTGTTCATACTGAGACTTCAAATGTATGAGTCTACTGGGAATTGTCATGATGGAAAATTAGCTTTCAACTTCAGTACAGGGTAATATTTTCCAAGCATTTCACATTTCCAGTTCAGATGTGTATACCGCTGATGCACTGGTGTTTCATGACAAGGATGCAGAGAAGGTTGATAAGCACCACCACCTTGTTCCACAGAGCTTCAGACTGCGAGAACGCAATTACTGTGCACAGGTATCTTTGGTCCTTTCCTGCTGGGGGAATGTCTTTCTGCTAATAATCTTGGAAAAACTCATATTGCACTCAGAAGATATCTGTCTGCTTCTGTAATGTTGCAAGAAGTGCAAGTAAGCAGCATAACTTTTTTCTGACTCTCTCCCCACTGTGACTATGTTACTAGGTACATTAAAGTTTTTTCTCCCTCCCTCACTCCCTACATCTTTGCAAGGCTTGTGAATTAAAGGAAGGAGCCGTGGAGGTGTGAAAACTCGCCTCAGAGTCCCCAGGCTGCATACAGCACAGCAAATCTTGCCATCGCAGCTGCCACAGGCAACAACAATCCAGCAGCAATGTCTACGCTGAACTTGATTGGAAAGCTTTTATTATAAAGCAGTAACATCAGAAAAAAGCGAACATGAGCCCTGCAAACACAGCTTTCTCTCCCCCAAAATTGAGGTGTGAGGCAGACTTATGCTGTTGATCACCCTGGGGTGCTCAGGCTGTCCAGGAACACCACATGCCTTGATGGCACATGCAGGAGCACAGCCTGCCAGCACCATCACTGGCAATGCATGGGCTCGGCAGCCAGAGATAAACGAGGAAGCAATACCCACTATCAAAGTGTCAAGTATCTATAACCTCTAATACAACACAAAGATTGCAGCAAACAAAATAGATGTCTAAGAGGCAAAGAGCTGTAGGAGAGGAGGAGAGGAGTGATTGTGAGAGTGGAGCAGGTGAGAATGCCTTTCCTGACACTGCGAATGGTGCAGAAATGCCAGGCTGACATGTTGTGACTACGAGTTACCACTAAGACGTGCTTTTTACAAACCCAGGCTCCTTCCTCTTGTGGTACTTTAGAAAACATTATCAGGTTTGCAATCAGCCTAAAAGCAAACCACGACTCGTAGGTCAGATCAGAGAACCTGACAGCATTAAAAGCAAGTTTCCCCTGCAAATACTCTGGAGCAATTTGCTCAGATCTTTCAGGTTCTCATTAGGAACTTGTTTCCAGTGTGTATGGTAATTATTCCAGCTAGCTGAAAATTTCATAATGCGAAATCTTTTGGATTCTGACACACCAAGAAAAGGCCAACAGCTAAACTACAGATGCAAAGCTGGAGCTCAATAAAACTGATTCCTGAAATGCAACTCTTTTCAAGTGATACTAGCAGAGAACCTCTTAATTGCCGTCTTTATTGGTATTTTTACCCTCTGAACCTGAAAACAGGCTATATTCTGCACAAGCCAGACATGCTGTTCACCAGAAGGTTTGAGCCTAATTCTGCTTTCCTGATATATTCCCTGTTTCAAAAGCAGCGATGTTCTGTGTTCCACCATTTGTGCCTGCCTGCTCACAAAACTGCCTGCAGTTGATCCAGATGACCATGTCCCTGACATGGGAAAGGTTCCCAGTTCTTGGATTAATTTTGTGAACATTTCCCTGTGTATGCACTGGGAAAAGAGACTCAATGCCTGATCCAAGAGAGAATTTGCACAGTGGGCAGGGTTGTGTGTGTGTGTATGTGTGAGGTTTCTGACAATGAAGAGGTTAAAGTTCTGCAAGTGTTTTCCAGAGTGAGGAGTATTGTCAGCAAAAATAGAAAAAAAATGTTAGAAGCAGATGGAGCGAATAATTTTCCAACCTTTGCTATGTAAACGCAGAGTCTAAAGGCTTCAGGCAACTTTTACCCTGGACTCTGTTTTTGTCAGATCAATGACAAGTCACGTTAACAGCGGTGTTTAATTCTATCAATATGTGACCAATTGTGTTAGATTGTTTGGCCATTGATTTCACTTAGTGCTACAGTCGAGCCCTGAAAGGAACTGCTTTCCCCTGCATTACCACACACAGTGACAAATGCCCAGCACTGACTTTCAGTCTGACATGCACAGAAGCTCTGACCACTTAAATGCTGGGGAAATACAGCAGGATAGTCATAAGAGTGTTATTCTTTATTTATTTTCTGAATTGCCACGCCACACCATGCAATTCTATTTAGGTTTGAAAGAGGTTGCTTACAGAAACAGCTGAGTAGACAATAAGGCAGACAACAATTTGTCCACATGAAAATGATAAGGCAGACCTGAGAAGCTTCATGGTGAAGGAAACCATAAATGAAAAGGCTAATTGCTTTCATATTTACTGTGAGTGGGCCACACCCTGAAGCACCTGCCTCAGTTTCTAGAAGCATTTGCTATGGCAAATTGTACGCACATTGAGAACGAGTTTTGAACAGCAATGATCTAATGACAGTGGTCTTCAGTGTATCACATTTCCAATGAAAACCCTCTGCACCAAATTTCTAGTAGGGATTTATACAGGGTACATACATCTGCCACAATATATACAGCAGTCAGCCCGGGGCTTAAAGAAGAAATTCAAGATTTGGCTAGCCTTTCTCCTGACAATGAATAAGTTATTTATAAAATGCTTATTAAATTGAGTTCATTTCCAAAAATAACAAAACCACTGAAAATCACACACACAAACACACACACACCCCCGCCCCCCATTTTGATTCTTCTCAGAATTCTCTCAAACTACAGAGATTTCAAATTACAGAAAATAACCCAGAAATCCTTAAATTCTCACTAGCAGCAGCACAATTCACTACATATAAGACAATTCTTAACTTAAGCTACTTTGATAAACCTCTATTATTTAAAGCAGATGAAAATAATATTTCACATGATTAAGGTTTGTGCTTCTTAAAGAAATACTGTGCCTTCAAAAAAACCCGATATTGCCTTCAGGTACCCAGCTTACAGTTTCATGGCATCCCGCTCAAACCTACTCCCATGGTCAGTATATCTGTAAGAAGGAGCTGTGTTAGAGAAAGCCTCGCTCTTCATAGGACCACAGCGACACTATTTAATTTTAAATGATCCTGTCTGCATCTCTCTCCTGAGTCATCTTAGTGAATAACAAAAATTGCTTTGATCTCTTAAACCCTAATACGTACATTTTTATTTAAGTATTTTTCTTCTTTCATGTAGAGACAAAATAACTTAAATGGCACTTGTAACTTCCACATGCCCATTCACCATCTCCAGACATATTCCTGGGGCACAAGTGATGGGATGCGCCAACTAATCCACTAACAAATCCACTAATAGTTCTCTCAATTCATACTTTTGCAGTTGTATGGCACATAAAGGCAGCCACCGAGACTGTCAAACCAGACATTCCCAAAAATCAGGAGTTGGACTGGAAGTCTTGAGGAGATAAAAAATTGCACATAGCTTATATGAAAATATTAAGTGACTAATTATTTTCTTTTTTCTTTCTCCCAAAACTGTGCTACAGAACACTGATATGACATTTACTGGTCACCTTGAAGAAGTATTTGCCTGGATAACAGTAACTGTGCCAGAAAAACCAACACGACAGAAATCCTTTGTGGTTTGGGTTTTTTTAAACTTTGTAAAAGTGCAGAAGAAACCAAAAATATTTTTTCCAATCAGCTACTATTTAGTGTAATCCTGCTCCAAATAAGATATATGCCAAACATTCTAAAAGCTGATGTTGAAGAAAGAGTGGATTTATAAACCACAGAAGTCACATAGAGAGGTTTTTCACTTATCTCAGAAGTCCAGGATCAACCTCAAAGCAAAGGCATGCATTTGAAACACAGTGCAGCTGCCTTAATTGAAAAAAAATACAAATATATAAATTTCCAAAAGGACTCAGCTCTGCTTTTTCACTGACCTGAATGCTATTATTAAAGGTAGGGAAAACAACTCTCCAACCTTATTCTCCACTGAGTTGGCAGGGAAAGTTTCCATTGATTTCAACCCTGTTTAACAAGATTCTGATCTAACAGTGTTCATTTCTAAATCTAAAAGGGAGAAAAAGTGCACTTATTCACATCCATTGCACAACTGCCATGAGACAGATACAGTGGAGTGTTTTTTGAGAGTGTCTCCTATCCTCTCCCTCCTCCTGAGCCATGCTCTGTTTAAGGAGGCTGGGGGACAGTGCCCACCATCCACTCTTAATTAAGATGGTCAAGAGGTGTGTGTGTGTATTGAAATAGCACAGTCAGTGGGCTGTTTTGTGCATCTTCCTGAAGCCTTTAGCTCTTGTGCGCCTTTACAGCACTCAGCTTATCAATTTACTTGCAAATGGCTCCCTGAAGTATTAACCCGGGTTAATTATTCGTCAAATATGATTATGCAGTGGTAATGTAAAAAATCGGAAATGCAGGATGGAATTTTTCACTCCAGTGGTTTGGCAATTGTGGCAGCTGGTGGAGAAGCCGGAGTAATTACCAGCCCATTCCAGCTGGTGGATCAGCACTCTGGTTCAGGGCAGGTGGGGGGAAGAAAAAAGCAATAAAGAACCAGAGGAGCAGGAATATGAGCCGTGCCAATCGACGTGGGGAAAATTTCACAGCTGCTGGTGGTGATAAATGAGAGACTGTGGCCTGCTTCTAATCAATACATGTAAATGCTACTCATTACAGCTTTTATACACACTTCTCAATTAGCCTTTCCTCCCACTGGTAACAAGGAATGTCATGCTTTCTGGACTGTGAAAGTGGTTCGGCAGTAAGTTCACCTGCATCGGTGAGACGCAGGAACAACGCTCGCAGCTCAGCCTGGCAGCAGGTGGTAGCAGTGGAAGTCTAAATTCCTCCTGTAATGTGAATTAAATGAAATCCCAGGTGTTGTCATTTAATTAAATGGGTTTTTTAAATACCATTTCCTCTTTCTTGCAGCTAGAATAACCTGTTCCCAGACACACTGACTCCTTTGCCTACCCCCGAGTCCTTCAAATGAGGGGTGGGGGGACACAAGTTGAAGTAAAGATTTAGACCTGTAAGACCAACTAAATTCAGTCTCTGAAACAGACAAATAAAAAGATGTTAAACCTGCACACTAATACAGAAACTATCTTTTTTCCTTTCTTCAAAGTGTCCCTGTCTTATTTCCTCTTTTTCAAAAAGGTTATTTACTCCCATTCCTCTTCCCTTGTGCTGTTTTAAAGAGGAAAGCAAGTGGGGTGAACCCACGCAACAGCACCTCCCTTCTTTGCAAAGTTAAAAATCATCACCAATGACTATTTCCTGAGAGTTCAGCCTAGCAGAAGCAAAGTCACTGCACAGACTCACCACAGCCATCCTCCTGCAGTTCCTGGTGCCAAGCTGAGCCACTCCCCAAAGTTCACCTTGTATCTGCAGTGGCTGTCTCTTGACACGGGCCAGCAAAGAACTCAACTCTAAATGGAAATGCATCACTATGTCCCTTCCCAGGATACATCTTTCATCACAAGACTTATGGTTTTTGAAGAGGGACAAAGTCTGCTTGCTTCTTTTTTAATCCTAGAAGTGATAGCCCCACTAACAAAAAAGGAAACAACACATCTGCTAATTTTTCACAAGGCTCTCTGTCTAACGTAGCCTTGACAGTCACATTGCTTGAATGAGACTTATAGTACTTAATGCTTTTCTAAAGGTCTTATTGTGGGAGTCAAGTGAATACAGATCAGTTTTCTCACTTCCATGTCCTTCACCCCCTCCAAAAAAAGAAAAAAAAAACATCTTTTCAGGGGTTTGGAGAATAGAAACATGAATATAAGGGCCATGAAGCCTCAAAACCGAAGAAGCAGGCAATTACTGTTTAAAAACCTCGAAAATCCATGATTCTTATATTCATGATTTTGGGAGTTGATGTTCCCAAAGTGATTCAGCTGTAAAACATCCTGGTCATGAGAACCAATACAGTTATTTTAGGAATATTTTCTTCAAGGTACACAGCCACTATGTATTTCTGAAAACGTGGCCACCACATATTTTCTCCAACTTAGAGAGTAAAATAGCCCAGTTTTACCACCTAAGGCTTGATTCATCTATCATCATCAACTGGATTCTTCATGCACATCCAAGAGCATCATCTGACCCTGCAATTTAACTCACACATATAACCTTTCCACTTGAAAAACTACCATTGCACTTTGGGTGGACAATGAGCAAAAAAAGCCACAAGACAGGATTTTTGGTAGGTCCTTAGTTAGCTAATTTTTCCACTTTACAGAGAAGTCAGAGGTGAAAGTAAAATTTTCTAAGCATTGTTAAGTAATTATAATCCATAATTTTAATTAATTTTGAGATCTGCTTTGTAGACTTCATCTGAAGGTCACAGGCAGACAACATAACATGCTATTTAGAGCTTAAGTACTCAGGCTGCCTATGCATTCAATCAGAGATGCAAGACATGTGGCTGGGTACTTTCTTGCCTTACCCTTGAGCACAACATACTGTATAAACACCATGCAGCTGTGTAAAACAGAGTTTTTCCAATGAAGTAGTGGAAAATTATGATTAGAGGTATATCACAAGATACAGTGCTGGTGTGCTACTTCTGCTACTAGAGATGTGTCTGACTGAACCAATATATGATGGGTTAGGAATAGATGTGATATTAACTGAATTTTAAAATACATGCACATGCATTCTGCACACATATGCAATTCTAGCCTCTTCAATCTTAACTCATTTAACTGGCTTCTTTTAATTTAGTTTAAATTTTTCTCCCTTGCTGATTGGTGAATACAGCCACATAAGGCTGAATAAACTCCATCCAAAGGTTTAATTTGGCCCTTTGCACTAGTTCAGCTACAGAGACTTTTCAAAAAGCTGTGCTAGAAGTGGGACATGCACAACCTCACACTCAGGCAAGCCCTGAGGCAACCTGTGTTTAGAAGGCAGTAGCTCCCTGGCAAGAGGTCAGAGCCTGCAATAAGGACACTTTCTCAAAGCATGGAGTTCCGCCAAGCCATCGGTGTCAAGTTGTTATCTAGAGAAGACGCCGGCTACTCTGGAGCTAATGCTGAGCCACTCTCCTACTCCTCTCATTGCTGTTCTCAGAGAGGTCATCATGTTTAGTGTGACGTTTTTATAAGGCAAAAACACTAATTCTTTGTGGCAAAACATCATCCAAGTCTAAGTACTCACACTAGCAGCTTGTCCCCTTTAGAAACACAAGCTTTTACTAAGATACATTTTGGATAAATGAGGATACACCACATCTTCTGTCCAATGAATACATCAATATTTATTTACTATTCTTCCATCTTAACACAATGTATTTCTGATACATACACATTTAATACAATATGATATACATAATTGATGCTTTAAAAATGTTTTAAAAACACACTGTTACTGATACTCTAGTCTATATACAGTAAATCATCTTTTCATGTACACTGTGTGAACATATATATATATATATACACACACATAATCCTTTTGTTTCCCTAAGCATGTTATCATGGACCTATATCCACTTCTGTTTCGTAAACTAAGCTGTGCTTCCATTATTTATTAAATATGTGTATGTGTATTCTTTTTACACATTTACATGTTTCATACTGATAGAAAAATGAGTGAGGAACAAGAGGTGCACTGTAGGTAAAAACAGCAGGTTATGAGCTGTAGCAAGGTGTTTTCCATGTTTTCAAATGTAATTTTACTTCTAAAATACATTATTATATTGACAATATATTGCCTCTTTTTATTGAACACTAAACCATATATTTGCTATCTGAATAAGTGAACCCCCACATACTTCAGTGCTCCCTCAGTGATCCCATTCTGTACTGCCCTAAAAACACAAGATTCTGGGTTTGTCTCTCTGCCTGCTACAAGTCCTGTAGGATATTAGAGATCTTCACTACCTCTTGTCACTAAAAGTCACCCAGCTCTATCCCGCTAAGTTGCCAATGATATTGTTTCAACTCATCTACCTTACAGGACCAGGATTTGCACTTATCTCAACTTCTGCATTAAAAAGAGAAAAAATAATTTCAAAAGTTCATCAGAATGGAAGCTTCCACCTTAAAATAATCGTGTCTCATCTTACAGCTTTTCATTAGTTCATGCATTTAGACTGCAAGATCATAACTATATCACAGTTTTTCTCATCAGATATGACCCATATCTGATTCTATTTGCTTCATGCACTAACAAAAACTTTGCATGGCAATTAGACTGCAGTCAGTCTAACAAATAGTCAGAAGCAAAACTAGGGAAGGAACATAAATGACAACTACTTGCAACTTTGCTGTTTTAACTGAGCAAGGCACATTAACACTCCATCTCTCTGGTTTAGCATCTTTCAGAATCAGGACTTCATACTTAAGGGTGACCTGTTGTCCACTGGACTTTCCAAACTTCTCATTCTGTGACTATAAATTACACCCACAGAATATTTTATACTCTCAATTCCAAAAAAGCCTCTTCTTTTTAACCCTTGAAAGTGTTGCATACTTTCAGTTTTACCAAGCTTTAGAAGGGTTGATAAAATCCTCTACCCTTACAAATTACTCAGAGATGGCCTCTGAGTGTACTGTAACTGTCATACTTTCATTACAGACTTTCAAGCTACTCTGACACGCTCAGATCAAAAATGGTGTAATGGAAGCACCACAGATATGTTCCCATGAAGTCATCACAGTGCAGACATTGACAATGTTCTGATTTGGGACACCCTCCCAAGTTCATCAATTATGTTAGAATTACTAGACCATAGCTGGACAGTTCTTGCCCCTCTCAAAAGTTTGAATGATGAGGAACACCAGTACGCTCTGGATCTATTCTACTATTCTCCTACTCAGTACAAATGCTCCATCTGGCAATGGAAAATCCAAGCTTTTCTTTCTTTTTCAGTGCATTTGTTTTTCAAACAAAAATTATTCAAAAAACAAAAAAATTTTCCTGACTGCTAACCCAGTCAATAAAATTTTCCCTATATACACATATGTTGGATTTTGAAGATACCACAGCTGGCTACAATTTACTAGAGCTTACAAAAAAACCCCAAAAATAAAAATCCAACCTAACACAAGTTATTGTAGTTCTGTTGCCTGTGCCTGACAGACATAACTGTTCTGTAATTCCACATGCATTAGAGAATTTGAGAACTTTCCCTTAATTTCCTAATTATGTTCTTGAATTGACACATTTTTATTCTTCCCCTGTTAGCAATCCTGACATTTTCTAAATTTCCTGGAAAACTTTCTTCATTATGTGCTCCCTGCTCTTCAATACATTATTGCTGGGTTTTACCAAGCAAATAAATCCCTCAGTTTTCTCAAGTTCTTCTGAAGTATGGACACGAATCTTTCTGCCCCAAGGTAAGTTTAAATATACTGTCTGTTTTCCCCAGGTATCTAAGACACTGCATGTATTATGCCTGCAACTGTGTTATTTTAGAACTTATCCAAAGACTGGATTCTAGCTTGTATGAGCACAGATCACAGCAATATAGCATATGTGAAGACATGGTGCATGCTGGCTTTTGCACAAGCTGTTAATGAGCTGTACTGAAATGGTAGCTGTCACTTTGCATTGGATCAGAGCAATCTGTACAATGTAAGGAAATTAAAAGCTCCCAGTGGCAATGGATCCTGTTTCAGTCATTAGCTGCTAGGGAGTGACAGAGACCATTCAGAGGACCAGCCCCCTGTGAGGTTCTTTGGTCCCCAGGGGATTCACTGCTAATGCTGTTTTATGCCCCACTTCTTTGTGATGCAGAGTGAGCACAAATGAATTACTATTTAATTTATTTATTTAGGAACAGCTAACATTGCAGGGGAAACAAAAAAAAAAACACTGGGGGGAGAAAACCCCCCCAAAACATGGATGCATTAATCTAACCAATCAAGATGGCCACACAAGCCATTTGGTGGAGGCCTATAAAGTACCTATGTGAGTGCATATGTGGTAGGTACATTATAATACAATGAATACCAAATAAGTATTTCCCAGTCCTTTGCTATTTTCCTTTGAAGTAGGTCCACTGAGACTGAATTAGAAAAGCAAAACCTCCATTAAGTCTTATTTCAGTATAAGACATATGGGAGAAATATCTATCTATATTTTAACAGAGTCTGAGAATATTTGCCTCAATCTTTGTGTTTCAAAAGAGAACGAATCAGGCAGAAGGACAGAAGGTTATAGATTAGTCCTGGTCATTGCTCAAAGAGTGTGGGTTATAAATAATAAAGGAGAAAAGGGTGAAGGACACTAAAATATAACTTGGGGCCCACAATGGAATAATCAAAGCAATGAATCTAATTTCAGCTTAAAAATAGCAAGCAACTTTGGATTGAATGTCTCTGCACTGCTCTCTTCTGAAATATAGGAACTGATACACTAACACACATTTTTAACAAGTTCCATCAGGAGAACAAACTACAATGTCTTGCTTTTTAATGCACTCTAGATGATGGGAACATTTGTGCATGTGCATCTGTATGCATATATAATGTGTGCATGTATATTTATAGTCTATATACATTCTTTGAAAGTTTCATGCTAAGGGAAAACAATAAATTGTGTTGTTTTCTAGTGTAAAATGGATGAGAGTCAGCCTATATATACCTGGTTTGGTGTGTATGTATGTATATATGCACATATTACATGGATACTCCTACACATATACACATATATATACACATATATATATACATATATATATATGTATGCATATATATGCCAATATATGCAAGTGTGTGTGTGTATGTGTGTGTGGAGAGAGAGACAGAGACAGAGACAAATATTACTTATATACACACCTACACACACATACAAAATTTGTTGTCATTGGTAGAGAACTGTTTTTAAAGTGTAAAAGGTGGGTCTAATCCTGCAGACCTACCTTGTCACAGTGACAGGTCTGACATACTTGCAAGATTACGCATATTAGGTGAAATGCTGCGAGGTGCTGAGAGGCAAATATCTTCAATACACAACCCCTCTCCCTGGTGGTGAGAGGGCTGCTAAAGGTGCAGAGTCCCTCTGGCAGGATCACCTTTGGAAGGGTTTTTTCCAAGATTGGATTTTAGCCAGATAACTCAGCGTCAAAATGAGGCAAGGAAGAAGTGAATCACTCAGTGAACACCTTTAAAATTATGAAAGGGTCTGAAAGATAATTTTCTCCAGCCTCTTGGGTCAGAAGCTTCTAGGTCTGACCCCTGTATGTATCTCAGTAATGGAAAATCCCAGTATTGCATCAGGAGGAAGATCAGGCTACCTGTTTACCTAAAGTATAAGCTTTCCTCAAGATGACCACTGACTACAGGAGACGAAATTTACAGACAACCCTGGGGCTAAGGTGATTTTCCTTCTTTATACATCTCAAGAAAATATGCTTAGTCTTTCATGGGCACAAGCAAAGTGCAGAGCCACAATCTCACTCAGATCACTAAGTCAAAAGAAAAATGAGATTGTAATCAAGCATATAGAAATAAGTACTTACTAATATTAAGTTTATCTGGGCCTCAGGAGTGCCATCTCATAACCTTGAACTGATCAAAGCTGGGATTTTAATGTCCTAACACAAAAAATCCAAACAACAAACTGAGGCAGTGGAGATGGGATCACAGAGCACAGCTGCGGCTCACAAAAGGGTCTGCAGTAGGACTGGGACTTTTTCCACAGGTCAAGTGAGAAAGGATCAGGGATCCTCTGAGCAGCCCAGTCATTACCATGTGAGTAAGAAGTATTTTTCTATGAGATTTTGAAATTATTTATTCCCCAAAGTAGTTTCTGAACTGTAGGAATTTTACTGTAGGTAATTTTCTTCAGTTGCTATGGGCCCGTCTCTGGACATGTTTTCTCTGTTTTTATCTCCCCCAACCTATTCCTCATCAAACTTGCTCTCTAAACACAGCACTTCTTGCTAAAGCCACCACAGAAGCACAGGTGAGCAGTGGTAGTCCTGTTCAGGACTTCAGGTAATCCTGTTCAGTTTCAGAATACCCAAGATGAATCTCACGCGTGGGTACAAGCTGGACTTCTCCATTAATTTAGCTGCCAGCAAATAAGAAGGCTGAGTGTGAAAAAGGTAATTTCTCAATAATGATAGAAGAGCCAAATTTGGAGGCTTTGAGAGAACATCACCCTGCCAAATCTTCTTCCAGTATATGCAAGACAAAGCATAAATAAACTAATAATGGTGGACAATACGTATTTCCCTGCTGTTAATTCAGGAAAAGGTTGAATCATCACTGTTGCAGGGAAAACTTACCCTCAGGAATCATATGACACAAAAAGTTTTAATCTGAAGTTTAAATGCTTAAGACTGGATCTTAATAAAGTCACACATTGCTGAAAACACTGGGAAATGTTAGGCAAGCCTATATGAGTTTCTTCCAGTTCTTATGACATAAAAAAAAAAGGCTCACTATAAACATATCTTAGCTAAATTTGCTACTGAGATCAAACATGAGCAAACCTATACACCCATTACTGTGACACAAGTGAGTTTTGTGCCAGTGCTGCAAGTTCTAATTGCGTGCCATAGTAGTTAATAGGAGGCTAATTTCATACATGCACACTCACAATATAAAACAAAGTCTGAAGGAGAAAATTGCCAGATTTCTCTCTTTGACAAAAGTGAAATTGTACAAATGTCAGCACATGTAACTGTAAATAAAATGGAGAAGAAAAAGGCTCAAAATAAAGGTCAGTGAAAGCTGAAATTCTCCCTCCTAGACATAATACAGTATATAAAGTTATTACCAGGCCTTCTAGGCCTTGCGCAACTTTGCCCCTTTCTACATCTCATCTCTAGTTGCTCATGACCTCTGCTTTGCCAGTTCAACTTATCTTTCCACTGTCTAAGGTGTTTATATAACCCCCATTACTATGGTACTGGAAAAAATCTCACAGTCTTTTAATGTTTTTATCACCATGAGACAGGGCCAAGCTATTATCCCTACTTTATATAGAGGGAACCTGGGTGAAGCAAAGGTAAGGCACATTTTTTAGGCACTTAGATTCTAGCGTTAAGTTAAGGTGCTTGGAAACTCTTAGGAGAAAGTACACATAAACACATTAAACTGCCATAATTTATGTCCCTCCGCTTCCTTCTTTTTGATCCTCCTCAATTGTTTTGAGGGTCCCTTGCTCCATAGCAATTTTCAAAAGTGACTGCCATAGACAGTGCCTATAACTCAGTGGAAATCATTGGAAGATAACCTTTAAAATCCCACGGACCATATTTTTAAAGGTGTTTAAATACCTGGCTCTCACACTTGAATAACATGGACCTAAGTCACTCCAAAAAAAACCAGCTGAGATCTTGCCATGCCCAAAGGGGCAATGTTTTAATACCTGTAAAATTTGGGCTGTGCCCACCGGTATCATAAGAAGCATGAAAGGTGAGAAGAAACTGTGGCTTGAACCCTCGATTCTTGACTACTTCAAAAAGACATTCTTTGAGGCACCATCTTTTCTGTTACCTGCCACAAATTAACTCTCTTCACCAAGAACCATCAAAGTCTGTGAGCTCACACATTCATTCCTCTGACAAAACTACTCTTTATACTGCTACTGTCTCTGAAACTTTACTCTGCATTCCAGTGAAATAATTACTTTTCACACATTAAAAACTAGAGGATGTATCCTCATTACTAGCTTATATCTTGTCTATATAAAGAGCTTCCTGGTTTACCTTATCTAATACACCTTCCTCCCCAGTTGAGCCTGCTTGGTCCAAGCACTGTAGCAGGAGTCTAAACTCTGCTGTATCCCCAAGAAAGTACCAAAAATCCTCAAAAATACATTTGCTGATTCTGTTGTAATTTCCAGTATCATCATCAAGATTCAAAGATTATCTCAAAGTGAGCCAATTGCACATCCCCTAGCTGAGGATATGCAGATTCACAGACCTCAAGGTAGATGTCAGTGCATTGCTTACTATTGTTAAGATTAAAGGTTTGCTTTATGTCTAGGATGGGTTAAGATCTTTCACTTCTTAATATTTTATAGAAGCTCAGACCTGTTATTCACTGGGAAAAACACTAATAGGAGGGCAAATGTGTCAGTGGTAACTATTCAAGTCAAGAAAAAGACCTAAACTCTTTCTCAGTGCTTACCACAGTATTTTCAAATGTAAAAGCACAGAATTTTACCTGTAGATTTTCCATTAGTTTCTAACTCAGGCAAGAAAAGATACTTTTATTCTAAAGAGAGAGCAAGGAAATGCGATAAGCAAAGGTTTCCCTCCTATTTACAGTGTCAACTAAAATCCCTTTCCACTTCTAACTAAACATCATGTCTTCAGTCCCTATCCTGAACTACTTTCTAAAATTGTGAGCTACTGAGCATTCTGAGCATTGCAAATGCAAATCAGGCAAGAAAAGTGTGCAGCCTAAGTGAAAATGTATAAGAATTGTGCTTTGTGATAAAAAAATTCAATGTCTATAAAATATGACTGACACATTTTCCAAAGAAATGTTAAATTAAGATCTCACTTTATGCTTGCATGGCTTGCAAATTTTAAGGTAAAACATTCTGCACACAATTCATGAATTAATGAAATTGAGATTAAATGAGGAGGCAACAACAAAAGGAATACAAAAAAGGTTGCTTTTTAAGAAGCTCCTAGAACACTGTCTCAAAATAATAAAGTGCCTCCCTGTTAGCCTGTTAAGGATATCTACTTCACCAAAAAGGATTCAAATGCAATATTGCCACTAATCTATTCTCTCTGAAAGTCCACATCATCCCCAACTTATGGGGATGTATCGTCTAAAATACAGCTCATTAGAAAATGTAGCCAGCTACTTGGTTTATGTTTTTAAAAAGAAACATGAAATACTAGGACAGTATATTGTGTGTACAGAGGCTTTGTTAGAATAATCTTTCTCTAAAGATGCTTTAAGCCTAACCCATCCACTGACCCATGAAGGGTAAATGCTAAATTCTTAACAGTCAAATATTCATTGTAACTCAGAAAAAGAGGGATGAGCTGTGACTCCTCTTTAAATTACTGTGAGATGGATAAGTAGGTACTATCATCTGGAAGGTGATCACCATTACTAGAAGCATCACCTCCCAGCTGTTAAAGATGACTGAATTCTGACAAAGGAGGTTTGTTTACATAGCCATAAAACTGCTTTAGTATCTCACTCCTTCTCACTGTACATATTTATAAAACCACTCTCATGAGAAGGTACATTTCAGATGCTACAAAGGCAACTGGAGAGTAGACTTTCATTAAACCATCTGCTTTTTTAAGAAGGCAACATAATCTAATAACTAATTTACAAACTACGAAACCCCTAATCTTAAATCAGGAAAGAATTTATTAAAACAGTAACTGTGTAAGCATTGCAACATAAGGTTTTTCGAAGAACCACTGAAGGCTAAATGCAATTGAATGTCCTTAAGCTCAGCCAGTGGCAACAGTTGTGTAGCACATGGTGTCAGGGCTTGGCCCCAGCAGCACATGGCTAAATACCTGTTCTCTCCTCTTCTCTTTCTCTCTCCATTCTGCCTCTCTCTTCCTCCATCATGTATTTGTCAGGGTGAGGTGGGGGAAACCTCTGCTGTCAGGAGCCATCTGCTACCCACCCTGTAGGTATCACAGAAGACCAGTGAGAATTCTGACCTCAGGATTCAGCCCAGGGACTTGAACTCCACAAACTGAGAGTCCTCACAACACTGGGAACTTCATTTGAACCTGAAGGATCTTAGAGACTAATCCTTAGTGCATTTAAACTTTGGCATAGGGCTTATCACTGAGTAGGGTACAGAACCTACCAGGACAGATGTCCAGTTCTACTGCATTCATGCTCAGTGGGAACCTGAGAGCCAAAAGCTACTACATCTCAGAGGCACAAGATCCAGGCAAAATTAAGCATTAGCTTTTGGCTCCCTCTGCAAGATGAGGTCTAGACAAAGGTCAGATGTTGCCACTGAATTTGGCTGGAACCAAGCATGTATCAGCATGGCTACCCTACACTGAAAAATAAAAATGCACCACTCTCCCACCATTGCTTTGCCTTGTAAGAAGCTGAGAATAGTGCAGTTACTTGATGAATATTTACCAAGCTTGTGGGTTACAGCTCTTGAGCTGTGCTGGTCTGGCCCCACACCGCATTCAGTCTTCAAGGCTCAGAACTGCAGATGCTTCTGGACCAACAAGAACACTAAGTACAAAGGATCTTCCTCAGACAGGGGGGAAATATCCCACACAAAGCACATCTAAACACCATCTATTCTCACTCCAGAAGCCGTCATTTCATGTCTATGATTTCAGTAGGATTGGTACTGTGGAGTACACTATTCCTAGGTACCTGGCAGGGGTAACAACCCTGAATTTTTAACTCCCGGTACCACTTCTTCAACAGGCTGCCTTGACATCATGGACCACATCTGCCTAGTGAGGTGTCTTGCATCTTGAAAAACTGAAAAACAGTGCTTGTTTGAATTGGAGAGGAGTGCAGGCAATGTTTTGGGGTTTGTTTGTTTTGGGGTGGTTTTGTTTGTTTGTTTAAGGTTTTGAGACAGGTTTAAACCACACAAGTACGGTACTTAAGCCTCGGTATTAAAAGCTGATACCTTATTAGAAATATGGGTCAAATCATGTTTCTACTGCAGTACACAAAAAATTAGCAACTATGTTAATGATAGAGAGTTGCCTCTAATTGATGAGCACACGTGGACACAAGAACCAGAACGAAAACCATGGCTGTCTGATAAATCCATGACTGCTCCTGGTACATATTCCAAAAGCACCAAGTTCATAAACATAAAGAAATAAGTAATGATGATCTACTGAATCAAAGCAGACAACTCCCAGACACATAATTTTTCAAGTCCTGCCTTGCTTGCACCTCTGCAGTGCTTGTGATATTTCCTAAAGGTACCCAAAGTGGTTTAAATCTAGTTTAATTAGAGAGCACCCTCATGTAATACTAGGGGAATTATATGTAAAGAATGATACTGATAATCAGAGTAATTCAATCTGATAATTGAACACACTCGAGAAACAGGCAAAACTTTTCACTAAGATTCTTGGTCTTGAAGGTCTATCCTAACTATATAAAGTAAAATGATATGCAATGATGTTCTAAAGCTTATTTTTTAAGCAATCTTCAAAATTAAGCAATAGGATTTACTGTAAATGATAAAAAGATCCCATCATTAGAATCTAAAATATTGGTGTAAGTGCAGAGTACTTGGAATGAGCATATACCAAGAAAATGCAAACCAAATTCAAGAATAAAAATTGACTGTTTCAAAATTGTAAATGTGTGTGTTTCATAGCATCCTCCCTGCATCACAAGCCTCTCAGTTGAGAAAAAAAGAAGACTAGTAGTCATTAGCTACTCCTTTTTAAAAGGAATGCAGGGCCTGTGTGTTGCCTCCCTGGGGCCTGGGTCAGGGTCATCACCAAGAAACTTCCCAGCCTGGTACTGCCCCTTGATTTTTACCCCACTACTGGTTTTCCAAGTGGATACCAATGAAGTCTCAAAAATAAGGCTGCAGACAATCAAGAGGGACCTCTGGGCCTCAGGACAACCAATCAAAGGGTTTGGAGCACAAGTTGTGTTCTCTTTTGTCCTGTCAGTTACAGGAAATGTTGGGCAAGAACCAGGAAAATCATGCAGATTAGCTTCAAGGTTGGAGTTACCAGTGGAATTTTGGGAGTTTTGATTATGGATCAGTTTATAGGACACTGAGCCTGCTGGCAATCAACCAGGGTCCATCTGTCTCAAAGAGGAAAAAGAAGGAGTTAGCAGAGCTTTAATGTAGATTTGAAGGTGAATAGGGACACAGCCAGGCTTGACATAGAGAGGGTGTGGGAATGGGAAAACTTCAGCAACCACCCAAGTAGCAAAAGGAGGCTTAAGAAGGGATACCTCCAGTAAGAACAAGCATCCAAAGACATAACCACAAGACAAGACTATGGAGAATTCCTTTCCACCCCCACTTGGATGTTGACTCGATCAAATACTTCTATAAAATGAACACACGCAGTATGGGGATCAAACAGGAGGAACTTGAGATCGGTGTGCAGTCACAGGGTTTTGATGTCATTGCAGTTACAGAGATGTGGCAGGCTAGCTCACATGACTGGAATCATAGAATATCCTGAGTTGGAAGGGACCCATAAGAATCACTGCAGTCATGACTGAAGTGCAGCTATCAAGATCTACAGACTGTTCAGAAGAGATGGAAGGAAGGAGAGTCAGAGGGGTTGCCCTCTAAGTCAAGAGGAGGATTGAGTGTGAAGAGCTGTCTGAAGAACAGCCACAAGCAGGTCAAAAGCCTGTGGGTAAGAATCAAAGGCCAAGGCAACAAAGGGAACCTTGTAGTCGGTGTCTACTACAGGCCACCTGATCAAGGGGAACCTATTGAAGGAGCCCTCTCCATCCAGCTGCGGGAGGCATAGCACCTGCAGGTTCTTGTCCTGATGGGGAACTTCAACCCTCTGACATCTGCTGGAAAAGTAGCATGGCAAGCTGAAGGCAATCCAGGAGATCCCTGGAATGTGTGAAGGATAACTTCTTGACCCAAATAACGGACAGAATTACCAGAAGAGATGTGTTACTGTATCTGTTGGTCACTAGTGCAAGTGAGCTTGCACTACTTGGCTGTAGTGACCATGACACCATGGAATTCAGTATCAGGCAAGCATGAATTAAGGTAGCTAATAAGATTGTAACCACAGACTTCAGGAGAGTTAATTTTAGTCTCTTTAGGGATCTTCTTGAAAGAATCCCACGGGAACAAGGCCTGAGGGAAGAAGAGCTCAAGAGAGCTGGTTGATATTCAAGGATTACTTCCTCCAGGCTCAAGAATGATGCATCCCAGTGAGCAAGAAATTGGGCAAAGGGGGCAAAAGATCTGTGCATATGAATAAAGAACTCCTGTCATTACTCAAGCACAAGCAGAAAATACACAGGAGGTGGAAGCAGGGTCAAGTCACTTGGAATGAATATAGAGAGGCTGTCAGAGTAAGTAGAAATGATACAAGGAAGGTCAAAGCCCATTTAGAATTAAATCTGAATGTAAAGGACAACAGGGTCTTCTTCAAATATATCAATAAAATAGGAAAATAAAGGATAGTGTGGGCCCATTACTAAATGGGGAGGAGACCCACCATAGCGAGTCCGCTCATGATCGTCTTTGAAAGGTTGTGGAGATCAGGAGAGGTGCCCGAGGACTGGAAGAAACTAAATGTCACCTTAATCTTCAAAAAGGGCAAGAAGGAGGACCCAGGGTACTATCGGCCAGTTGGCCTCACCTCAGTCCCAGGAAAGCTGATAGAGCGGCTCATTCTGGAGGCCATCTATATCCACATGGTGAACAAGAAGGTTATCAGGAGTAGTAGCATGGATTTACTAAATGCTTGACCACCCTAATTGCCTCCTGAGAAAACTACCTGGATGGATGAGGGGAGAGCATTGATTACTGTTTGCCTTGCCTTCAGCAAGGCTTCTGACACTGTCTCTCACAACATTCTCATAGACAAACTCAAAAACTGTGGACTGGATGAGGAGACAGTGAGGTGGACTGACAGCTGGCTGAATGGCAGATCCCAGAAGGTCATAATTAGTGGCACAGGGTCTAGTTGGAGGCCTGTCACTAGTGGTGTCCCCCAAGACTCAGTACTGGCACATTACTGTTTAACTGATTCATCAATGAATCAGTTTCCTCAGCAAGTTTGCTAATGATACAAAACTGGGAGGAGTGACTGATACCCCAAATTGTTGTGCAGCCCTTCAAAAGGACCTCAACAGGTTTGAGAGATGGGCAGAGAAGAACTGTCTGAAATTCAACAAAAGCTAATATAAGGTCCTGCACCTGGGGAAGAATTACCCCATGCACCAGTACAGGCTGGGGGATGACCTGCTGGAAAGCAGCCCTGCAGAGAAGAACTTGGGGTTCCTGGTGGACAACAAGTTGCTCATGATCAAGCACTATGGCCTTGTGGCCAAGAAGGCCAGCAGGTCAAGGGAGGTAGTCTTGCCCCTCTTCTCAGCCCTAGTGATGCCACATCTGGAGTGCTGTGTCCAGTTACGAGTTCCTCAGTACACGGAGCTCCTGGAGTCAGTCGAGCAGATTGACAATGAAGATGATCAAAGGCCTGAAGCATCTTTCTTATGAGGAAAGGCTGAGGGAACTGGGCCTGTTCAGCCTTGAGAAGAGACAACTGAGGAGGGACCTTATCAGTGTACACAAGTATCTGAAAGAAGGGCATTAAGAGGCTGTAGCCAGGCTCTTCTGGATGATGCCAAGCAACAGGACAAGAAGCAATGTTCTGACTGATACAAGGAGATTCCACTAGAAGTTTCACCTGAAGTACTTTACCATGAGAGTGACTGATCACTGGAAAAGACTGCCCAGAGAGGTTGTGGAGTCTTCCTCACTAGAGATATTCATGGACAAAATCCTGTACAATGGATGATCCTGTACTAGGATGACCAGGCTTCAGCAGGAAGGTTGGACCAGATGACACACTATGGTTCCTTCCAACCTTTCCCATTCTGTGATTCTGTGATAACCTCAGCTAGCAAGTTTATGGCTGCACTTTTAACCACAAGTCTGTTTTCTCTGATATTGTCTTATGAGTACCTGGATTTGACCTCCAAGCTCTGTGACACCTTTTTTTTTCTTTTCTTAAATATAAAAACCCTAGAGTACATTAAGTATTTATCCTTACCATCTCATTTTGTTCTCTCTTCTGTATGACCCTTGAGTGTATATAGTAACTGTTTCAACTCCTATTACAGTTAGTGCAGCTGTAGTAATCTAACAGTCAACATCTACAATATCAATACCTACTGCATTCTTAATCCAGAGGAAGGAGCCCAAGAAGATAAGTACTTGAGGAGATTAGAATACTTTACTGTCTCTGTCTTAATAAATAAAGGCAACTTCTCTCTCTCATCACAAAGTGAGAGGAGCCACATAAAGACATGCACAAGGAAAACAGTACACTCTTCTTTAAAACATAAGTGTTTGAGTCAGAAGCTGGCTTTTGGGCAAGTCCTCAGAGATCAAATTTAACTTCACCCCTGGAAAATGTAATAATTTCCCTTATTCTTCTGTAAATATTGTATGATAGTTACAGTTTAATAAATTTCACTCATCAGCTTATACCACAGATCTTATTCATTCAAAATTGATTAAAATGGGAGGTGTTTCACAAGTAGCAAAAGGGAAACAACTAAAGATATATCACTGCTTTAGTTTACATTTCCTGCAGCACGGCTCACCAGGTCTATAATGTATTTTTCACTCTCTAGTGTTTGCTCAAAGACTCTCAAACACAATATAAATTCCTCTGTCAAACCACACAATTATTTTTACTAATCCATTGAGAATGGCAGAAGCTGAAGTGTTTGAACTGGGGCAGGCTGGTACAATAATCTAACAGTTCATTCAAGCAGGTGCAGGAAGTGTTATGCAAATTTCAGCTAACTTCTTTTTTTATGCATGAGCACCTCACATTAATATTCCTCAGGCATAAAATTCATTCCTTTGACAGGCACCACTAGTCACCGGAGCAGTATCAACCCGTACATGCTACAAATGGAACATGTTTTCCTAACTACTTTAGTTAAAAGGACAATAGCTATAAAAGACAACCTGGGTTTAATGCACAGAGGAAATAATCAAAAGTAGCAGTGTGCTGTTGTTCCACAGCCACCACCAGCAGAGATCCTTGGAGAGTTGGTCCTGTGTTTGAAAGCTGTATATTGAAAATTTTCTTCTGAGATAAGCTTGAAGGGCCTTCCAGAAAGCTCCAAGGAGAACTCATAGAGAATGAAGATCATCATTAAATTTTGGGAGTAAAGGTGTTTTCCCTGTCCACAGATCATTCTTATTTAATTGAAAATAAATATTAGAAAGTTTTGCTAATTACAGAAGCTAAGAAGCCTTCATTTACATCTATAAGACCCAATTTTTATGAGGTCTCAGCACAGACAGTGTAATCAAGTCTTCACAGGCTCATAAGGCTGAGAAAGGAAGATCTGAGAAGATGGTTTTCCTCACTGCTTGAGACTGTGGGGGGAAAAATCCCTTCCACACATCAAATTTGATAGAATCAACCAGTATGGAGAAGTTCACAGAGCATCTTCCCTTAAATCTTGGTCACACAAATTGTGAAAATAGTATCATCCCTAGCTGGAATAAACTTCACACTGCTGAGCACCACTGGTCTGAGTAGAGCAATAAAACCTGCCACACTGATGTCTTATCTGCCTATACCACAGACACTTCATTACAGGGCTCCTGTTTAGTTGCTTTTTGCTGAGTTACAAAGACACTTCAAAATTCAGCACTAGCTGCCAATGGGAAAATGGTTAAGGCCATGAGAGCACCAACAGATCTTGAGATCCCAAATCTGATGCTGTGGAGCCTCCTCCTACATGCCCTGCCCATAGGACAGGGAGTCCTTAGCATTCAATCCTTGCTGAAGTTATGTTTCAGCCACACCAGCCTCCAGCCCTGTCTCTTGCCCTGACTCCGGATGAACCTTGGATTTACATTGTAGGTAGCTTTTCTCCTGAGCCAAACTCTCATTATGCATGTTGTAGGTTTGTCTCTAGTCCTGTCTTTGACCCCACTTCCATGTGCTTCCATCTGACCTCCCTGGGTAGACCTTGGATTTGGTTTCAAACCCCATTGTACCCCCTCCCCATCAGTGGGGGTCATCTTCCACTTCTGACTCACCTTCTCTTAGGGAACAGCAAGCCTCATGGCTCCCTGACAGGGGGATGGACACTGAATACAGTCATGAGACAGATCTCCAGTCTTCACAAATTGTCCTTACTAACCTGTCTGCAGCAGCAGATTTCAGCAGTAAGCCTAAAACTCATCTCAATACTGAACTAACAGCTGTACTCCACTGTTGCACACTTCAACCAACCTTCCCACCATCATAGGCATCACACACCATTATTCCAAGCATGAGATCATTCTTTCAGAGTAGAGGCTCTTCTCATCCAACAGATACCCAACAACTGGTGAACAGACCCTTTCACTGATACCCACAGTGGACTGACCATCAACAGCAGTCAAACCATTGTCTGGGCTAACAAAAAGACTTATAATGCTCACCAAGTCCAACACCCAGCATCTCAATTGCCATCTTAGGTTCCAGAGACAACAAACAAGTAGGATAACTGCATCAACTGCACTCAGTACTTTCCCAAGCAGCCGCCATTGCCCTAAACTCCAATACAGCTCCTACAGACCAAGCTACTGTCACAACGTATGCTTTTTATCTCTTAGTAATGGGAACATGCAACAGACACTTCTTAAAGCATACAAGTTAAATCCAAACTTAGAAATACATGCTTTAAAAGGTGATTCTGAGGATGAATCAGAGAAAATGTTCTGTGTTGAGTAGGATGTAACGTGAAAGTATATTTGTGAACAAATATCAAAGTGTTTATTGTTAAGATATTTTGAACAATTTTTAATTAACTAATTAACTAATTTTTAAAAACTAAACCATATTTTTTATTTCAGCTGTAAATGTAATGAACTGTATTTAACTTAAGAGCAACAAGAGCAAAGGTTTATTAGCTAGTTTACAAAAATCTCACAAAACAGGTCAATAAAGGGTAGGGGTTGTCAGCTGAAACTTACAGAAATGTGACTTACAGAAATACATGATTATAAAAAATAAATGGGTTTATGGGTTTTATATTGCTCTGCTGCATTTGAGATAAAAACATAATCCCAAAGTAGAAAAGTCTTTCCTGCATTGCACCATGGGTAGATCTGTGTTAAGTAGGCATAACACATTCCCATCCTGCCAAGATAGCATTTTACATGTACTGAGTTTGGGTGTAAATGACCTTAATTAGGTTAGGTAGAAATCAGCTCCTGTGTCATAGGAATACAGGCCAGATACAGATGATCTTTAATAAATTAATACAAATAATTATTCCTTCTAGCAATAGGAGCTAATTCTATCCTATATAGGTAAACGAGTGAACAGTAGAGAGGAATATCACCCCACAGGTTTTCATTGGAATCCTCTCCATCCCAGTCCTCCCCAAGGAGAGAAGGATCACACCCCAAAGAACAGCATGGCCTTAAAAGTGGTAAATACTTTCTCAGCTGTGCAGCCTCTGTGCTTAACTAGACACACAGTCTTCAGATATGCCAAATCCTTGCGTGGGTTTCATTCAGGTACCTTGCGCATCTTGCTCTGTCATCCCAGAATATCTGAAGGTGTTGCATGGTGCCCAGATCAGGGCCTGGAAGGATTATCACAACACTTGGAGTCATTACATATTGCCACAGTGCTCCCTTAATTTCCCTTGACAGTTCATCACATCCTTACAGCAAAACTCCTCTCCATCAACTTACAGGCATTGTGTCCCCATCACACAGCCTGGAGTAGGATTTTCCATGAACTGCAACTAAGCAAATTGAGATGCAAGTGTTTTAGCATTTCATATTGCTCAGGGTTTATTTTATTGCTTAAGATTCTATTTAAAAATTGTAAGTAATGCAGCATGGTATTGGTATGACAATTAAGTTATTTTGATAGTGAGTTTTGACCTCTGCTTTGTCTAAAATGCATGAACATTATTTCAGCTACAATTACATTATAGAAAAATAAATAATATTAAACAAGCTCAGTTCATGCAAACCACTACACTTCTTGTGGTCAAAAATATGCCACACTGGCAGCAGCTGATGTGCATCACAGAAATCCCCTCTTTGGACAGTAGCATTCCAGCAAAAATACCTACAAAAATCATTTCTAAATGACTACTGATTGTTTTAGAAGCACAACATTTGTAAGTTATATTTTCCATCATGAAGACACACATGTTCTATCTGAATCCACATTCATTTGTCACCTCTCATTAAACAAGTAGATTTGGCTCTTATATGAATTTATATGACAATTCTCTCTAAGAAAAGGCAAGTTTGACTGGAAAGATTGCAAAGTTATTTCAGAACCAGTATCACAGTAAGTGAATAAGAAAGACTACTGAACACGTTTCCAGTGTTGGAACAGATCTTCCTATATATTCTATGTATTTTATGACATACCAAATAGTTTAACCAATTTGTCTTTCTGGACAACTGACAAATAGCCCAGTCTTTGCTGATTTTGCCTTTATACACAATTTATTTTGCAATTAAAGGAATAAAACAGACAACTACTAAAACCCCCTTCTCCCTACAGCTGACTTGAGAAATACTTACATTCAAAATACCACAAATTCCATTATCCCAATATTTTATACCAGCACCTGAGCTTCACTGCAGGTGAGAGATGGCCGGTCTCTAGGTTTTCACATGTCTCACTCTAATTCATATTGGAACCAAAAAGACTCTCTATTCAAAAACAGTCAGAGAAAGAGTTGTAACCATGTTAAAGAAATTTGTTTTGGCTGACCAATTCTAGCTACTTCTTCAGCCTTTACTTCTTACAGACTGACTTTTTAAAGCTCTACACTGTGTCATTGTTTTTATTTAATTTTAAGTGGCTTTATTTTAACATATTGTGAAACATTTAAGGGATGGTCTCTGAAGTCACTTCTGTATTGGATTACACACTTCAAACCCACTGGCTCGATATATCACATTGAACATATTCAACATGGATGGGCCACCACAAAAAAAGCACCTTTCCCATCTTCTAGAAATTGTGACATGTCTTCCTACACACAAAAGAGTATAGTAGAAATGCAATATTACTACGTAATTCCACAATTTGCAAAGTACAAGTGAGAGAACAAAATCTGACACCTGCTATTGAACCTGACCAGTATCAGCACATGGAGCTGTTAAGCTTCGTCAGCAAAACTGAACAGTTCAGTACCTGTGCTCTTCAGGGCTTTATAGCTTGAATTCTGGTGTCAGAACCTGACTTTTAGTAACCAAAGGATGCACTGAAAGAAGGATTTTCAAAAATAGCTCCCATTTGTTTTTTAGCTTGCTACTGTGTGCTCCTGCCTCTGAGGGAAGGGCTTGAGAAAATCTGTTTCGGGGAGAAAGTGAAATATACTTAAGAAATATGGTAATGATTTTTAAAAATGCAAAAATTTTATTTCATAGCTACAGGTTTCATTATTTATTTAGTAGCTCATTCAATAATTCTATAATTTTTATAATTCTTCTAGCCCTGAACAACAGCTCCACTTCAAGAGAAAATCCACAAAAGCATTCAGAAAACTGGGTAAGTGCAACATTTTGTGCATGTGCTTGTCAGGGATTCATACCTTGTGTTATCTAGTATTTGTTTAACAGAATCTTATCAATGATTTAATGAGCTGTTTGTTGGGCAGGAATTTTCTAAGAGAAAATGCCACAATCAAAGACACAGTTTAAAAAGAAAAACAGCTGAAGGTAACACAAAAAGGTTGAATTGTATCTTCAGAAACACATTTATGCATGCTTATTCACCTTCACTTACCCATGAAAACAATGCACAGCCAACTCATGTAAGCACTAACCCCGGAGCATACAGAATTACTCAGAGTGTCATTGTGCAAGAGCTTAAATAGGCACTTGCTTTACATAAGTGCATGCTCCTCCCAGTCTCTTTGCATATTAGTGCAGGCTTTGGGGAAAAGAGCTTCCATGTATATTGAAAATGCACAACTTAATGTCAAATTTTCCACTCCAGATTTTTCAGTTTGATTTTGTATTTAACAAGATTTCGGTTTGTAATAACTATGCTTTAGAAACACTATACTCACACACACCAACTGCAGTCCTCCTTCTCACAACTTTACATGTGAAAAGAACTTTCTACCACAATGATTCTTTCTCTAAAGCACCAGGTAATTCTTGCCAGAACAGCTGAGATAGTGGTACAGAAAGCACTTGGGTGCACAGCACAGAGCAAACCAGTGTAATTACTTTAGCAGAAGCTACTAGCTATCCCCTTTACTTGTAAGAGGATAGGCAGAAAGATAAAACACATCCATAATGCCTTAAAAATAGTGGCTCCTCTATCTTCATTTATGGGAATTCATTTTCATTTCCTGGATCCTACTGTGAATGTTTCCAATGGACTGCACAATAGCTACAGTTTAAATACTTTTTAAATGAAGAGTTTTTGTTCAGTGTGGGCATGCTTGGTGTACTCCCTGGCACTGAGGATCTGCATTAGCTTCCCTGCATGTATCCCTACACCTTCCACAGTTTGGGAGCTGAGAGCAGATGGAAAACAATTTACAAACCCTTGAAGCACTTGTTATTAGTGTTTGTTTTCTGCACATTCATGCTTGAGGAGAGGGTTGCCAGGAGAGCATTCCCAGGCACAGGAAAGGAAAATCCTAGAGCGTCAAGGAAAGGACTGAGTAAGGAAGAGAGACAAGCAACCTAGGGCAGATTCAAGCATAGCTGAATTCATATTAAGGGTCCTGTAACTTTGCAGTCATTCTTCTCTCCCTGCCCCATTTACTACAGTATTTCAGGATCTGATCTTTAATGAAAATAAATACCAGGGAACAACTTCACTAACATAGTGATAGACACATTAAGTATCAGCCAGTGTTGATACGAGCTCATATGTTTCCATTGAGAAGACATGATAATGAAACAGGTCTGAGCCGGTCCACAGACCAGGTGAAAACTTCTCAAATAAATCATGTCCTATTGGAAACCAAACTGTTCAGAATACAAACCTTTTAGAGTGATGTCTTGCTCTCTCTGGTGGTACTATGGATCTTGCACAACTGCATTCATGCTGCCTTTTAGTCATATTTGAACTTCAATATTAACCACTCCTTAATTTTTTGAAAATGAGCATCCTGCAAAGTAATCTCCATGTCTCCCTGCTCAGTCTCAGAGAGCGCTGATTTTACAGTGGACAGTGTGGAGCACAAGAATATGCACAGAGAATCCCACTGACGCAGAGATAGCTGTAAGTTCTCCTCCAGAATAATTCAGGAGAAAGGATACAAATTTTTGAATATAAACATAATATATATTAATAAAGCAGGAAAGCATTTTCAGTGAGAGAAAAAAACGCTGTTTATTCTGGGCATAACAGTCAGGCAGTTTAAACATATGCACCTGTTTAAATGCAACTTATAATTTCCCTAAAAATACTGCACACTACATTGATACATTATATACACAAAGGCATTTACATGTGAAGGAGAGCAAATTCCTTAGAGAAGTCACTCTGCACTGAGGTGGAAGTTGTTAGTGTTTCTTACCAGTAGGTCAGTCAGCAATTCCATCTGTCTTTTTGACAATTTGTTCACAGCTTCCCAATTCCCTTGCGGTTTCTTGTCCAGTGAAACCCCTTGGAATGCACCATGATTGTAGGTTACCTTTTTGTTCCCTGTGTTGTGCAAAGGCAAGCCATAGAGCCAGGTTTTTTTTCCACGAGGCCAGGTGCACGTTTCTTCACAATTCCTTCCTATCACAGCTGATAAATTCCTGATTCAAATTTCAGAGCAGCTCCAGCTGAGTCCCTCAGAAGTGGGTCCTTTTTAAGAGGTGTTAAATAGCCTCACATCCTATTGGTTTCAATGGGAGATGGAGATGTCTGGCTCCTCCACATTACATGGACCATATATGGTTTTTAAATTGGAACCAGTTTCATATACGTGATACATGACAGCACTATATAGTTTTTTTTATTTTTATTGGTTAAATCAAAGAATTCCAAAATGAGGAAAACAGTTTTACCCCATCTTTCCTTTACTCTGTTAGATCCTCCCATTCCCTGTTAACAAAAAGAAGTGTATTATGCCACGTGAGGTGGCAAGATTCAGGTGTTAAAATTACTCCCTTTATATTGATATGCTGAATTCAGCATCCTAATCTTTACACAAATAAATCTTACAAGAATGAAATGACCAGTGAGTGAAATCCTTACACATCTGAGGGGGCCAAGGTTTTACCTTGGAGCTCTCGAATATTCCACTCTCAAAGAGGAAAAGGGAGGGAAATGCTTTTTAAGGTTATACTAAAACAATGCCATTTAAAATAGCTCACTGTTCAAAATATTTGCTAAATAACAGAATGTGTGTTGTTTTAAGTAAACTTCTTTTTTGCTTTAAAAATATTTTTAATATTTCAACACTGTATTACTAAATAAACTGACAAAACATCTCAGAACTAACACAAACATGCAATTTTAATGCCTTCTAATCACACAAATCAGCACAAGATTTTTGTACTTCTGCATGACCTTCTTCAAATTATCCCTCCATTTTGGCTGAATCAGAATGAGCATGGGCTATTTGATAAAAAACACTAAGTGTGTGAAATGAGGGGCCCTCATCGTTTCTGCCAGACTCCTCTTGACAGAATGATGATAGAAGCATCACATCCCTGGGAGAGTAAATGCAAACTGACAGGAGATGAGCCTTTAGATGTTGAATATAATCTTGAATTGTGCTTGAAGTGTCTTATTATCTTGTCTTTTGATGTCTGAAGGGGTGGCTCATTGTTAGAAAAAGGAAAGCCCTTGCACATCTTTGCCATCTTTAAAAATTGTTTGGCCTTTAACAACTGCTTTTCCAACTAATGTCCATTTCTCCTGACAATAAATATGGCAGGTCGTCAGCAAGTGACAAACAATTTACTTTACATGCCAAGCTTTTATGGCTTTTGAGAGCTCATGTGGAAGCATATTTTAAAAAGCACTAGGAAATTAGCACCATTACAAATGTTAAGATGGCTGCATATGTGTAGTTCACTGTGTGGTTATTCATTACTACTACGTTTATGTTTAAAAGTCCTGTCTTTCCTGTGTACAGACTGCTGTTAAAGTTCTTTATTTATCATTGACTAAAAATAGTCAATGAAAAATAAAGAGCAAGAAGCAATTTTCTTCTACTCTAAAAAAAAGCACTATTATAGATACAGTACATAGGTAATGCATAAAATCATATTTATTAATCATAACAAATCAATATCAGTAGTAGTATGACACAGTTTACCTGTACTGCAGACCCTCACAATCACATCACTGTTTTTTCCACCTTCAAGCAGCTTGACTTTTTTCTTTCTTTTTTTTTAAACTTAAAAGTTTAATGACGAACCAGATCAATATGATTCCTTAGCAACTAAATCACAGGCACACTAGTTTTTCCTGTCACAGCACTAGTTTTGCGAAAGCAGTCAAGTTCTTTTTTCAGGCCTCCGTCACTCTGAGAATCCATAAGAATTCTCAAATGGATCATAAACTGTTACAGGGTTCAGGTTATTGTATCATTATAAAAACGTATTGATATAGTACAGATGACAAGACATGCAGCTCTTGTGCTAGTCTATTACAACCATCTGAATACCATAAGAAATATCAGATATAAACAAAATAAAACAGTCAGCAGTAAGCTGTCTTTTAGGGGAACCCATTTTTATTTTTTTAAAACTGTTTTAAGTTGTTTGAAACACAGCATTTATATGAACCCACAGAAAAGAGAATACAAAACCAGAAGAATGTGTTATTAAAAATAAATAACCAAAAACCTGATCAGAGGCTAGAGATTTTTTTTTTTTTAAATCGTTGCAAGAAAGGGTCTGATTTTGGTTCTTATGATGAACATTTCACACCTGAGTTTTCAGAGTATAAAACAAAACTCTCCCTGTACCCCTCCATCTCCTTTCCAGTAGAGCCCCATACAGCCCCACTGCCACTACTGGGAGAATGCACCCTGTATTCAACACACCAAAAGCACACCAGTCTTTACAACAGTCAGGGGTCTGCCATCATATGTGAGCTTGAAATTTGTAAAGTGCTATTCAAAATACACCAGTATAATTTTACACAAATGAGATAATGGCAGTGTGAGACAGGCTGAACCCTCAAACTCAATCTCTTTGAGGTCCATGGTCACAAGCCGGAGTCCCGCAAACCCAAAGTTGCTCATTGACTAGCACATCTCATCTGAGTAAACCTTTGCATCATCTGGTCCTTCTTTTAGTCATTGCCTCATAAAAGCAAGAAGGTGTGGGGGCTGGGGAAGGGAGAGTGAGCAGGACCAGTTGATTGAAAGATTTTTCTTCTTGTCAGCAAACATTATGAGAAGGTTCACTGTGCTGTATCCACACAGTTAAAATGAGGAGACTCCAAATAGCAATGCATCAAATCCCAGCAACAGAGCCACACAAGAGTTTCCTACAGTCTTCATAGCAGTAAAAAAAAAAAAAAAATCCCATCAACTCCAACAACTTCTGCAGATGCTTTTCTTGCTGGATATTATCCCTAAATTTACTGTGCTTATGAGAGTAAAGTATACTCAATTAGTAGAAAAAATATTTTAAGATTATTTTCATTTTTGTTTTCTTTCAGCTGTAAATTCCATTTTTCCTTCAGACAGATTTGTGAGTTGCAGTCCCAAATATTTATGATTTCAGGCAAGGAAGCATAAGAAAGGAGGAGAAATATCAATCCTGTACATTTACAATCACCATTAATCTCATAAATATCTATCTAATTTCCTTCCCCTCCCTTCAACCACTGTTGATTTCTCTAGTTATGTTTTTATTTTAGTAATAACTACCATTTATGCTCCCTAATTAATTTTTTTAATTATTTTAATCCACTCTACCTAAAAACTTCTCTGCCTTTATGGAACCTTTACTTATGTTTCAACATAGGAGGTGGAGCCTTTGCAATACACATGCAAACCTTCACGGCATAACAGAAACCCACAGGAACCCCAGGACTGGTTCAATAATTCATTGTTTGTTAAATATAAAGGCAGCATAATTACAGAGTGGTTGCTCCTTCCTGTCAGTATGTTTGCTTGGCTGATTTTAGCTCCAGAACATGAGAAGCTGTAGAGCAGTGACTATGTGAGCGAGGTGGAGGCCACGAACTGGCTTGCAAGTACTGATAGGATGAATGCCCTGTTGAAACCTATAGTCTTCCTGCATATGTGATGGACAGTCAGCTGAGACCTGTCAGAATCTGGCCTCATGTTTATTCAAAGCACTGAGCAAACATGACATCTCTGCACTGTGTGAATAAATCCTAATTGTATGCAAAAGAAAATGCAAAAACTGCCCCATATAGTATTTGCTCAAGAGATTAGACTGAACTCAAATGATTTTTCTTCCTTTTGAGTTAATACTGTGTTATCTCAAGAAATAATTACACATACTTAATAGTACAATATATTAAAGTATGCCTTAAGGTATATTAAATGAAAAACAATTCTGGTTTCTTGATTAAACAGAGGTTTTAGATCATCCTCTTCAAGGAACAAACTTCCCCAAACACTAAGCTTCAAACAAAGCATGGAAACCTAAAGAAGACCTTGACAGAGTAAAATGCATTTAAAGTAGACCTGCACAACAAGACGTTTTTAAAAGCTAGTATTATAAAAGCTAGTATTGGTTCAGTTCTATAAACTCCATGCTAGTTTTCAAAGGACTAATCTAGTTATAGATTGCTGTAGCAAATGCTGTTCTTAATACAAAAATAGTCTTTACCTCTTATTTGTGTAACATTTGAATATTTGGTGTAACACGGAATTGTTTTAGGACTCTGAATTTTTTTATTGCATTAAAATAATGTATGTCATATTTCAATCACACTGGATGGTAATTTATATATATTAAACATATATATATATAACTTTTGTAATCACTTTCAAGTAGTGTGATTATTCTGTATTGTGAAATGTAACATTTTCCTTAAGACAACTTCAAACTGTTCAGAAATTAAAATGATGGTTTACCTTTCTGAAAAAAAATATAGGACATCTGAGAAGAAAAACAAAATTCCCACTCTCCCAAGAACTCTTCTTGTATATTCTAAAATAAAAACAGAAATCCAAACAACTTTTAAGCATAGACAAGCAGGAGTTTAATATTAAGAAACATGTTTCAGAGTGACAGGGGTGTGCATTGTCTATTGATTTGGTAGATACAGATATCCCTGAATTCTAGAGAACAAACCCAATTTCAGTCTCTCTGGAAACAGCAGGCTCTACTTAGCCAGACAGGATGAGGTACTATTCTTCTCTAGATGACCTCTGCTTTCAAAATAAAAGGGCTTAGTCCTGCTTCTGAGAGCATCAAAGCAGTATCACAACATAAAGCAGGACATGTCACAATACAAATCTTCCTTTGTTTCATACTGATATTGATTGTTATTTTTATAAAGAAGAGGAAAAAAAAGGTGGAAAAAGAGAAAAGGAAGACTTTATGTTAAAAAAATATCAAACCATTTAGATGAAAAATAATATTCCTGCTGAAACATGCAAAGTATGACACATTTCATTTTATTCTGGCTTTGTCCTTGTTTAGCATGGGTTTTCTCATTTCATCATTTGAATGTAACTTCTACCTCTGAGCTTGTCAAAATTTATTTTGGAACTAGATAATGTTATTTTGATAGTACTAATGGTAGTATTAGTGGTAGTCATATAAAAAGACAGAAAATAAACCATTAGTGGAACAAACATTAATATACTGAACATGCTATTAAATCAAAGTGTAAAAAAATATAAAGCTGATCTTCCCATTCTTTGAGCAACGCTACCTAAAAATAGGGACCACAGGTAATGGATGCAACAGAAGAAACAGTTTCACAAGGAAAAAGAATTAAATGAAAGAAGAACCTACAAACGACAGAAGGAGCAAAACCTAGGAAGACAACACAACAAGGAAAACCAAGTACTACATAGGATCTTAAAGAGAAAAATGATCCACAGGAGAATGGCAACTGTTACTATGAGCTTCCTACAGCTACCTCTGCCTTTGGATATTTTTAAAAAATTTATTAACCTGACAGCAGGAATTTTTATACAGATTGCCCCCTGACGGGGCCAGTTCGGTATGAGCACTTGCTACCTCTTTGTTTAGCATAAGGAAATCAAGAGAGGTGTTAAGTGGTGCCATGTGCACATTTGGTCAAACGTAACTTCGGCCCCATCTGCCTCACCTGCAAATTTCCATGGAGAACTTGCCTAATCATTTATAGTCCAATAGAAACATCCTTTCCCCCTTCCTTCTTTTCTATGTTTGCTTCCTTTTTAACGTGCAAGTGTCTGATCTATTATTAATCTCAAAACACAAACCGGCAAGGATCTCAATCAAAGAATGTAACAGTTCTTTCACAAATTACCTGTTTACTGTCTAGTAGCCAGCAAGTCTCCTTTGAAACAGCCAGCCATTTATGTTGCTTTTAAACAAGTTTGTTGTTATTTTTATAACTTCAAAGTCAGGGAGAAGAAAGATTTAACTAATTAAAAATGAACCATTTGTCATTCAGTCATACCAACTACATACTGGGATTTAATTCTTTTTTCCCCTCATTCTCTAATGTTATTCTGTGTACAAATACAGAAAATCAGACTTCAAGCCATTTAAGAAACGCATAACATATACTTTAGCAAAGAAGTAATTTGAAATTCAGGAGAATAAACAGAATTAAAAAAAAAGGAAATACAATTAGCTTTTCTCTACTCAAAATATCTTTTGTTGTTTGTTTGATTTCTTTTAAAATAGGCTGTCTTTGTCATAATTCAGGGACAGCAACAAGAGACTTCTTTATTTCCATACAGGCAAGGGAATTTAAAAGTGGGGCTGCAATATTTGTCCTTCATCAGCCCAATATTGCTTTCATCAAATGTTAAGGAGCTAAGACTCCAGTCTCCTCAGAGTCGAAATGCATGTGCTAGCATCACCACTGCCTGAGATACCTGCAATACCTAAGCACAGCAGGAACGCTGAGCTGAGGATGGATTTTCTGTCTGACCATCGCATCGTGCTTTGTGTTTAAATAGTCATAATATTTTTTTAGGCTTAAATGGGCATTTACTCCCCATTCACAAGTGCATGTCCCACTGACAGAGTAAGAACTCTGCCAAGAAACCAGACAATAACATTATTCGGAGTAGTTATTCAAGTCCCTAACTGTTTGCAAATACATATTTAAAAATGTTCATGTCAAATATATCCTTTGGAAATAACAATCAGTCACACAGCCAGATCTCCAGGTTCTTTGAGAACTTATTCATTATTTGAACAAGACACTATTACATTTTAGAAAAAAGGTTTAAAAGCCTGTGTGATGACCCAGTTCTGTAAACATGCCACCCATTAATATTTCTCCCTGGCACAGTCTTTGTAACGAAAAAGTGTTCCTAATCCACAGATTACTTGCTTTAATAAAATATCACACATTCAAGCACTAGCAGAACCAGTCCTATGACACGGATAACTAACTTATAGTGTCCCACAACAAAGCATCTGCAATGTGGAAATTACTGAATAAAATTATGTGAAGAGACAAGAATCTTTATATGCAGATTGAACATATTTCAGAAGTTTGCTACATCTAAAAAAAGGCTCTGATTTGTTAATACAGAGACCACTTGGGCCATGAACTTCACTGTCAGTACAGCGAGCTTTAAAATGCACAAAGAGCAACAAACACACATTGCTTTCTTCCACTGAAATTACCGAACCTTATCAAAGCGTTCCTGATGGACAGAGATCTCTTATAGGCCTTTAAAATTTGAGCATATATAACCAAACCACTGAGAACCATTCTTAAATACACTGATGAAAGAAAAGCTCATAGTCTGAAGGCCCCCACAGGCTAGATACACTGTTAAGGATGATAATGTGAGCTTCCTTACAGCAACCTGGCAATGACCTCTGCTTTGACCTGTAGAGACCAACGTCTCAAGAGGTGAAAGACAATTTAGTCCTTTATCCTTTGTAACTGAAATTATTCTAGTGCCATAAATTCTAATCAAGGCAACTCCAATTTAAAAACAAACAAACAACAACAAAAAAGAAAAATATATATTTCTTTACAGAGTAATACAAAGGATCTACTAACAAAACATAATCAGCTAGAAACAACTTCTACCCTGTTTCTCTGCAGCACGTATGGCTATACAGAAAGATGCACACAGTTCTGTAACATGGGTAACAAAATGGGAAAGGAAAATAAAATCCCAAAGCCAACACAGGGGTTTGAAAACAAACCCTTGTTTATGTAAATGTGTGCAGATTCATTTAACTCCCATAACCCCGCTCCATATTTCAAGCATACACAGCATTAAGAAAAGATCAAAAGCCTGCTAATGAACCAAAGAAAACCACAGTCCTCAGATCCAGCCCAGGAAACCTAAGATTTAATTTCACTGGAACAAAACCTTGCCAGCAAAGTAAAAAAAAAAAAAAAAAAAAAAAAAAAAAAAGGTTAGCAGTCAATTTTTTTTTCTGTCTGGCAATAATTAAATAGGAAACACTTGTGTTCCACAATTATAGCCTTGGTATTTCCCTAACTATATACTTACACCATTATTTATTTTGATAAGTTTGATGCAAAGAACTACAGACTCAATCTCAAAGAGCAACTTTTTACAGTACAGTAAAATTACCTTAACATGCAAGTGCACTTCCAGCATTTTTTTAGCATCACCTAATTATGCTACAAATTACCATCAATAAAGGATTAATTAAGGACTAACTCCAGGAAAGTCAGACTGAGTCCACAGGGGCTTTTGATGCTTGGACTAGCCACTTCAATCTTGGGATTTTTACTGTACAGAGAATTTTATATACGACACGCCCCAGGTGTCTATACCAACTTTTCAATCTCAGCAGTTTATTACACAGATAAACATGAAAGGAGTTCTTCTTCTTCTAAGGGTTTTTCAGAGCAATATTTCATAACGTATACTAAACTTGTTTGAAAATACAGTATAAAATGGCAACTAGGATTAATTACCTTAGGATCAAATCCCAGTGTTCTTAATCAAGAAAAAATACTACTTAACACTAACAAAAGCTTTCTCTAGTTAGTGTCGTGGCATTTGGCCTGGGTTACTGTTTTGAAGCATATTGCAGAGTAAGGCAAGTTGATTCAAAAATGACACCACCTGGAATGTCAAGCACCAGACTCAGTTTTTCTGTTTCTTAATTACATCCTACGGTTAAAATAGGAGATATTACTTCACAAATATTTTAAAGATTAAATAATACACCTTATATACTGTACAGCAAAACAGTGGTTTCTGCAACCAAAGCACTGTAGCTGTGTTAACTACATATTTCAAAACTGTACTTCTGAGCTAGAGTGTTTCAGGATAAAGTCCTTTACCAATATTTTGCACTTCAGAAAGTATTACTGACCATTTTTTCTACTATTTTCTTGTTTCATATGACTTCAGTATCAAAAGTCTTTTGCATGCAGATATGCGGATTCCAAAAAGTCCACTGGTATAAAAGCAGAAGTGGAGGATTACAGAACCCCAGACTACAGGACAGATTCCCTTTCAAAAAGAAACAAATTTTTAAAAAAACAACAAAAACAAACAAAACAAAAAACCCAATCAAATCACCACCGGCAGGAGAAAGAAAGCCGGCAAACAACAAGCAAGCACAGCCCCTTTATTCACAGCTGCTCCTGTCATTACTCATTGGTAACAACTGCACCACAGTGACAAAGTGCATCTTCCCAGACACCTGTACACCCGTTTCAGGTGGGAGCTATTTCAGATCATCAGAAACTACTTATGCTGGTATTTCTGAGACTCAAAATGCTGCAGAATTCATTTGCTTTGTCACTGATAGCAAAGCACCCAGAAGAGAAACAAAAGTTTACCGCGTCTTTTCAAAAATAAGTACAATTAATTGTACTCCTGCACTTCCCTCACTGGTATCAGGTACCAAAGAGGTGCCATTTTTACAATGCGTTATTTGCTACCAAACCAAAAAATAAATACCCACTGTTTCTCTGACATGCAGTGAAATACCAAAACAAGGAAGCATGAGAATAAGGAGGTGGATTTTAGGAAAAGGTACAGGCAAGCAGTACAGTTGTTTGCAGAAGTAAACTCATCCATCAAAAAAAGCTAAGCAGAATGTGTTCAGTAAAAGAGAAGAAAGCTCTTCACATCTCATCATTCAACTCTGTTCATCTGTGTGAAAACAAGACTCGTGAAATATCGCTAACATCAAGAAGACACTCAAACGTTGGTCATTCATTCCAACTAAATCAGTACATGATTTTCACAAATTTTTCAAAAAACATGAAAGCATCAGTGTAGAAAAACTTTGTTCTCTATAGACCTGTCTCCTCTCCTTGACTTTCTAAAATGCTCCTCCCTCTCCTGCTTAACAAATTTGGGGAAATTTTCCGCACAGCATGCATTAAATGTTATATTGTAAAGAGAAAATTTTTACCTCTGAGTACAAGAAAGAAAGTTGGAGGAGAAAACTGTCATTGTCTATGCCAACATCTGTCAATAAGTTCACAATAATTTCAGAGACTACAAAAAAAGTCCAAAGTATGCATTCCTAACATGCTATTCATAACATTAAACAAAGAGAAACAACTATAGACTGATGGTCTTTATTTATGTATCAGAGCTTTAAACAAAACTACACTTATTTATTTTTAGTCTTTACTGAAAATCTGTCTGAAGGGATGCATCCGTGACATAATGGCTAATCATCTCACTTTACATTTGCTCAGTTTGATGCTCAAATTTATCAAAATAGGCCCACTGTTATTTATTTTTATGTTCTCAAAGTTGCTAAAATTAATTGACAAGAGTTGCTGCTAATAGCATCTGTCATAATTTTAACAAAACCTCAATAAATGGTTCATAAATGTTCATAAGTTCATGCTGAAGCAGTTGAACTATTTCTCCTACTTTTTTTCCTTGGGAACATCTTTTTAGCAGAATAAGAATCAGGCTAGCAAACATCTTACACTCGCCAATACAAACAGCACAATATATTAGTTTGTAGCCTTTTCAATAATGCTTTTAGGGACATAAATTATATTTTCAGTCCAGAAAGCGACAAGATATGCTTGCACATCATTTCTGTACCACACACAGCAACTCTAATGAAAGTATCTGTGTATATTTCACTACCACTGTAGAACACCCAAATGACAATGGCTAAAAAAATATCCTACCCTTTATTAGAAGACTTGCCTGATTTAAAAACAGCAGACATTGTCACTATTCTCAAATTAAGAGCCCACTTTTTGCTTTGTATATGCCTTGCTATACTTAATAGATCCATCCTAAACATTTGAGCAAATAAAATATAAACAGAGCTGAAGATACTTACACTACTCTACACAACTAATAGCCCTCTGAATTTTACACATCATAATTATTTCCTGGATGAAATAGGCTAAAATAATTATTATATGATTTTTGAACATTCAAACTGCTAATAGAAATTATGTTTTCCATGGAAACAATGATTACTAAGAGGTTGTTTAAAATGGATGTGATATTCAGTAATGGTCATTACTGCAATCGAGAAATTAAATTTTAGGATTTTTAATTATTATGATTTTCCCATATCTGTACTGAAGTTATTTAGTCAAACATTTTGTACTGTATCTTTCAGCAATGGGTAAAGAACATTTTAATATAAAATTGCATGTATTCCTTTGTTTTAAAAAAAATCTTGCAGCTGTTACTGTAGCTGGAATACTGAAATCTGAATACTGCTACAGATTTCCTTACAGATTATGAAATCAAAACTTGAACCTTAGAAAATGGGCTCTCACTGTCACTCCCTTAAAGCTGCATTCTCTTTGAACAAGATCTTTTTCCCTTCAACTTCCACCTATAGAATAATGAAAAATAAGGAAAAGCTCCATTTCTATTAAGGTTTGTCTCAGGTCACAAATGGAAATAACTAAAAAGGACTCTTTCAGGAGTGCAGTTCCTCTAAACCCAAAATGTCACTCTGTACCATACAGTGCTGCTCCAGCTCAGACATCTATCAACATCTATCACTCAAGCACGCACCTCAACAGCTCTGCTTCCTTTTCTGATTAGAGATCAGAGTTGCTTGAGTTGGCTTACAGGGTGTCATCTGTTTGAATGACAGATGTCTGTGTTGGAGTGCCACTCTTGCTGCTTTTGTTTTGATTGTGAAAGGTTAAACTTATCTGGCACGATTTAGAATATTCAAAAATAAATAAAAATTGAAAAGGTAATTTTTCTTTCCACAGGGTTGAAAAGAAATATTTAATTTCTAATTTTAATTCCAAAAACCTTAGCTCCACATACAGTACCATTGCTAGTCTTTGTTTATTCAGTACAAAGTGTTTTCTGTGAGAATGTTTTGGTTCTCTTCAGCCAGTTTTATTTTTTACCATTTAAAATTATAACTTTTCAGTTTAATCCAGCCTCCAAAGAGCTGGTAGCATGTGAGACACACCAGCATCTAATGCAATAAACGTTAATTAAGTACTTAAAATGATCCCCCTCTATTATTTTATATTAGAGTCCACGAATCTGAAAAAAAAAGACAAAACATCTGCAACATGCATAAAATATGCTCGTTGTTAACAAAAGTTTTCAGGACTGACGCTGTCATTCTGGTAACCAGTTGCAACGGGAGCAGAGGGCTGTACGCTTGCATGCTCCAAGCTACTCCTTCCTACTTACAAGAAAATTGAGCGAACAGGAAAAAAAAAAAAAAAAAAAAAAAAGAACATGGGGAGATTGCTCTTCCGGACAACATGGTAGCAGTGAAATGAAATACCTAGACAGACTTACCGAAGAGCTTGCTGGGAGTGTCCTCGCTGTCATTTGATTCCACAGGCGCAAGCAAGGGCTCATTCAGCTCGTTGTCTGAAGTAGCTGCCTTGTCCTCACCTCTCAACTCTGCATTCATTTCACTCCGCAGTGACAGCAAGGGCTTACTGACTTGTCCAGCTATCATTGGATCCTAGGATGGGGGGAAAAAAAGAGTGAGGGGGGAAAAAAAAGTGGCAGCTTTGGTGTGCGTATACTGTCTCTTCCACTCCCTCTCTTACACACACACACACATACACACTCTCTCTCTCTCTCCCTCTCCCTCTCTCTCTCTCTCTCTCTCTCTCTCTCTCTCTTATCTCTGGCTGCTCCTGCTGTTATTGCTGGCTGCAGTCAAGTGAAGAGCTATTACAGATCCAATGAGTTTTCCATTACTCCCCACCCTATTAAAGCTCAACTAGCATGTGAGAGATTCAGGATGCTTTGGAGAAAAACTTCTATGAAAGCAACATAACCAACACAGCTTTAATTGTGGGATGTGCTTTTTGTGTGTGTATGTTTTTACACCTCACCCTGTCCTTAACATAGTAAGAAAAGAAATTCCTATATGCTCCAATGCTATGGAAGAGGAGCACCCTGTGAGCGTATAGTGATTTAAAGAAGCATCCTCAGCTGTACAACATTAACAAAATCAAATACACAGTTTTTAGTATTCCATCATATCTATGAAAATACACAGCATAAAATAGCCATTTCATTACATATATTTAACAGAGTGACAGATTTCTAACTATTCCTGTCTCTGGGATACTATGCTCCAAAAGTCCATAAACACACAAACACACATTTTTCTTTTGAAAATAAAAACCACACAAGAAGTTTGCTAAAAGATAAAATTAGGGAAGATACTTACACATACAGTTTGCAATTATTCTTGTGTTTGCGACATCATATCCCACACAAAACATTACACATACATATATACATTTAAGTTTTTTCTTGATGATTTGAATCTGTTTTATCTTCTGCTCATTGAGGACATTTGAGGGTCAGGCATTATTTCCAAGCACACTCAATTATTCGATTTGTAAACTAATAAGCATAATACCATGACAGCATGGAAAGCAGAGTAAAAAAAAAAACTGAAAAAAAGAAAAAGAACAAGTGACCTTGTTGCTCTCTCTGGCAGCTATTTATTGCAAAGTTCATGCCTAAATGGTTCTTATGCAGAGAACAGGTGACCAGCGAGCAAGTAGGTTGGCTAGCATGTTCCCTCTGTCCCGTCCTCACATTGGTCGATGTTTGCCTATGGGTTTTTTAATGTATTCATGTCTGAAAAGTGAATTTGATATGACACATGATAATCTATGAAAATGTTAATCAATACAAATAGTTTAAGCTGTCATCAAATGCACTTCTTTAGTCAATACTCATATTGCCGAAAACAATGTCACTGTCACCAGGGCTTAATTTGCACAGCACTTAAATATTGGACTCTGTGCATCAATGCACTCCTCTTCAAATACTGTAGGTAAACACATTTTCTTCCTATTTAAGGCTGAAGCACTCAGCACGCATTTAGTTGAGCCGAATCCTCCCTTTTGAATACCTTGATAGGTCCACTGGAGGGCAAAATTAATACTTAATTGAATCTCACAGTCATCAAAATAATCAATACTTTTTTATTATTTATTCTTTACAGTCTGTTGACTGTTTCAAACCTCTGAGGGAATGGTGGAAAGGATTCATGGCTTTGAAACACTGTCATTTAACAAGGTAATTTTCAGTGGGGCATTAGAGGTTGTGAAACATATAATAAAACAAAAATGGTGGCTTATAATGGGAAGAAAGAAAAGAATTATATTTCTGCCATCTAACAAAACAGGATAAATAAAAAAAGCAAGTGCGAGCAGGAGAGGGAGAAAGGAGGGGGAGAGGGAGAGAAAGACTGGCTTTTGAAGGGTTTTATCATATCAAGAGCAGAGCTGAGCTTTCATAATGCTGACATTTCTCATTCTGACAATCCTAAACAAGTGGAAAGGATGAGATCGCAGATATCATCTTTCATCACATTCCCCAGCTTAAGAACCAACATGACAGCTTCTCTCCCTTTTACACTGTTAATTACTAAATAAAATACTGCTCTCTGTCAGCATTAGATTATTGCAGATAGCAACCACAAACATTACTCCATTGTTTTGTTTTGCCTTTTTTTTAAAACCAGTGATACCTACCTTGAACTCTTCAGAAAATAAATTAGGCTTGTGTCTACATATTGTAAATATATGAAACATAATCAATTTAATCAATGTGGTCAATCCATGTTATTGTCAGGTTAAATTGCTGGTGATTTATTAACGTTTCATTTACTGTGTTTATTAGGCAGCAACAATCTGAACATTTCTTAGATGTTTCTGGAGAGAAAACAGAAGTCAAGAGATTTCTTCTGCAGACACCATAAAAAAAACTCTGACTTGTTTTACCTCACATTCATACTGCACTGTGGACAGTCATTTACTGAGGTGGAAACATTTGTTTGTTTACTTTCATATACTAAATAATGTATTTTAGCAGATTTTGCAGCTAAAGGTCATTGTGAACACAAACAGCACTGTTTCGAAGTCTGTGCTGCTGCTCTCAGTTTCAGCTATTCAGAACTAACATCAAGATTTGATACTAACCTCCATAACAGTTGTGAATCAAGACAAAATTTGACCCTTTTCATCAGAGTGGTTTGGGGAGGTTACTAATCCTGTCCTAATCTGGGGACTAACAGGTATTTAATAGTGGACGCTGAATCAGTGGGATTCTAGATTAAGTCTAAGTTGCCAAACTCTGAAGTTGAATACACAAAAAATGGGAGGAAGAAAAATGTGGGAAATGTGGCAGCACTGGGAGAATCCTCAGCCCTTAGATATACAGCACCTTCAGTGGGGCTAAGATTTTACTTGTTATATATATCAATAATTTGGCCTCATCTGGAGTACTTTGTTCATTTCTGGGTAGCCCATCTAAGAAAGATAGATCAGAAAAAGGTGCATTAAGATTGATAAACTGATGGAAAAGATTGTGAATGTTTACAGAAAAGTGTGACTAAGAACGAGCATGATCAAAGGATAAAAGATAATAAATGGCAGGGAAAAAATGTAGATCAGGAACTGTTCACCTTACCTCATCCGAGGAGAAAAGATGTCTCCACTGAAATGGGAAAAAGTCATAAATCTAATAATAATAAATGATACTTTTCTAAACAGTAAGTGGTGGAAAACCTGTGGAACTCACTGCTGCAAGGTATCACTGAGACCCGCACCGCACTAAGCATCAACATAGTCAGTCGCATGGCTGGGCAGACTCTTAGCAGTGAATTTAAAATAGCTTTGCAAACACAGAGGCAAGGACTATAAAAACTGAAATAACACAAACTGCTGCCGCCTCCCTCAGACAGTACCAGAACCTGTAGTTAACCCCCAGAGTAGCTCTCTCTGTCAGATGGTAAATGAACAACAACTTTCTCTCTAAGCAGACGGATTAGATACTGCCCAAATTTCTAGTCTACATGAAGACTAAATAAATCCCTTAAACGATGGGTTAAGGGAAGGTTTGTTTCCTTGAAAAACTTATTTTAAAAAGGACATTTTTAAACTTCAGGTTATCTCCTGACCTTCGATTACTTTCTGTGCCTAAGAATGTGTCTGTTCTGCAGTGAATTATGCGTGATTAAAAACTATTGCTTTTATAAAAGATATAACAAATCCTAATTCCAGTGTACAGCAAGTGGCCTAGTCTGCAAAATCCCTTGGTGAACAGAGGGATTGTTCCTATATTTCCCAATGGCCTCCCTAGAAAAAAATCCTGGAGTAATTACTGTGACAGCTGCAGGCACAGCAGTCTTCTCTTCTGCCCTCCTACAGGTCCATTCCAGAGAGGACCCACCACAATGGAGTGGATACATTGAGGCAAGGACTTGAGTACACATCTTTTATGGCTAATACTGTCAGGATCTGTTCTGCTGCACTGGATGTCTGTTGGCTTGATGCTCAGCATTTGCTTTTTGGAAGGTGTTATAGGTCAGATTACACTTTGCACTGTAACACAGACCCTTCCATTGACTGACAGACACACAAAAGTTTAAGCTTTTCATATGCAAAATTGAAAAGTCTAAGAATGCATAAACCCGGCAAGATGAACTTTGTAAAAAGGGTTAATATGCTTTAAGTAAGAGGCATGGGAACATAAAAGGAATATAATGCTTCAGAATTTCAAAGTTCTAGTTATGAGAGAACTAAGGAATTACAATTCCTTTATTCAAATATACCTGTATATACCAGACACGTACTGACAAATTTTGCACACATCTCTTGCAGATACTAATATAACTTGTCATCTATTTCTTGTCCAACTAGCACTGGTATTTCCAGACTTGCCTGTTTTCTATGAGATTTCCCTGACAGCTTTGTGCTGCAAGTGGTCCTCCCTGCTGTGTGTCTCCCTTAAGGGTGGCTTATACCCTCTGTAATTCAGCTGCAGTACCTGCTACACCACTGCTCAGCTCTGCTGCTCCCTGATGACTTAAACTGGCTGTTGGTCTTAATTTAATACTAAAAATCATGTAGATTTGCCAATGCAAATTACAGTTCTAGTAACACACCCTCTTTTAAAAGCCAAAACTTTCACTTTTTTCTTATCTGCAGCACTGCAGGAAGTATAGGAGAACATTTATCACCATGTTAAAAGCTTCGCCTTTGCACTTTAAGGGTAAAGGTGCAGCTTCAAAGCCAAACTATTTAGTAATCCAAGAGCTTTTAAAGGAAACTGTATGGGTTTTGTGTCAAACATGCCCTAGGCAGAAGCCTAAAAATAAGAGAATTAATTACTTTTTTCCTTAATGCAGGACTTGGGTGATAAAGAGCTTTATAATATACTGATTTAGCCAGTGGTCTAAATTTTGTACTTACTTCACCATAAACATTGTTGCTCTGAATGTAATTACTTTTTAAATTTTAGTTCAGAGAAAAAGTAAAATCCTCTGGTTTGCTTTTTATTTTGCCTTTAGTTTGATGTTACTTTGCATGGACTTTTTTTTCCTTGTTTAGAAGTACTTGAAATCAATTTTCTGATTTTGGTCAAAATATGAAATAAATCCCATTTCCTCCCCTTCCTCCCATGTCCCTCCCTCCCCTCCCACACCCCAATCCTGATCTGTGCAGGCTTCTGTTTGGGACATATACAATGAATTTGTTTGAGAGCAAGCACAAAATTTCTAATAAACATAAAATTTACATTGTTCTAATGAGTTATTATTGTAACGACTACAGTAAAAAATTATTCAAATTGTAGCTTTTCAATTTTTTTAATCAATATAGAGCACAATCATAAACTTACATAAAGTCATTCTAAGATGTAACTTAGCTTTATTTTTGAGTGAGGAATGCATTAAAAACACTCAACTGGGAAAGGATAGGTTTGGGGTTTTTTTCAAATGCCAGTACAATTTAGGATTACCTTCCCTCTTGGTCCTCTTATGAAATAGTCCTTCTTACTTCGTTTTATTGCTTCTACAGGTATTAATTTTTTTCCCATAAATATTTCTCACAGACAATCTTCTTTGATTCTTTCTTCTTTAAACATTGTTTTGTCTGTTGTCACTAATGTGCTGATATTTCCATTCCAATCTATCCACAGTGTGGTTTATGCAAATTACTTTAAATCAACCTTTCATCCCCTGCTAGCCTCTGACCATTGCTACCTGCTGGCTGTCCCTTGCTTAGAAAAGTTACAGAGAAAATCTGACCATTTTCTTCACAGCCACATCTTTAGATAGATGTTATAAGCAAAACAAACAAAACTTCTGATAAACAATCACTGATCTTCCCTCACTACTTTGATCTTGAACTTTATTTACTGCATTACATATTTGCTTCTCTTACTCATATTACTCATATTTAACTTACTATAATCTGCCTCTCCATCTTACAGCAAAAAGCTGATATATCCCCAACTCATCTCACTCAATATGAATATTCTTACCAAAAAGAGTCTACACTTTTTTTCATCTAGAATAGTATTTATTCTCCTCATTAAAATCTCTGTAGGAGAAAAAGAAAGTTCTTTTTTTCTCCCTTTTCTCAATAATAGTGTGATTTGGGGCATTTTATTTTTCCAGTAATTCTCATCTTTACATGTATTGCCCAAGTTGCAGTTATAAAAGAACAATTTCTAGTTAAAAAGAACGTAGCTCATTAACTAACCAATGCTTAATTATAATGGCCAGTCTTCGCGAGCGAAGATCCGGGGAAGGTCTTTCCACCTTCCAGCCTGCGCATTGGATTTTTTAGGTGAGACACAGTGTGCGCGGAACTGAGCCCACCCTTTAATCCTAAGGTTCATCTGCCGGGGCCAAGCGAGCTTGGACGGTGGCAGCGAGGTCCTTAGGACGTAGGTGGGTTGCCTTTAAGGGCTAACGAGCCCCCCCTGCCCGGGAGTGGCCCTGACCGGGAATCGAACCCGGGTCTCGGTGGTGATAGCGCGGCGCCTTTACCACTAGACCACCAGGGGCTCCGCTTAATTATACTCTTTTTATTAATAGTACTGAACTATGATTAACAATTTAATTTGGAAAATTACAGAAAATATCATTGTTCATGTTTTTTTCTTTCACTCAAATATTCTTCTCAGGTTAAGCAGTAATGGTAGAATGGTCTCCTTCATTTATTTACTTAATTTTAAGTTTCCTGGAAACTGGAATGGTTAGTGGTAGTATAACAAAGATTCTGACAGAAAAAAGAATTTTCAGAAACTCATGGAGCTTTTAATTGTTGCTTTGAATTAGTTTTATTTCTTTTTTAAAATAAATTTTAAATGGCCAATGTCCCTTGAATTGCTGTGTCTTGAGATTGAGGTACTACAATGTGTTTTCAAATCATACAAAAACATCCCTCACTAAACCTATTTTTCACCCTATTTAACTCTTTTCCCTAATGAAATTGTTGCACCTATTTCTTACGCCTATTAAGAGCAAGCTGAAAGGTTGTCAAGAGAAGTTCTAGTCAATTTGCTAGTCAGTCTAGCTAGAGGCTGCAGGATGGGAAGAGACACACAACAGCTCCATCTTAGCAAATAGCTAGGTCACCACTTATTTTATAATCAGTGTGGGTTTATTGCTCTAAAAGTACCCCAGCAGTTATGCTACAATCCTCAAACAGGAAAGAAAGGCAAATGATGTTGATTTCCCCAGAGAAAAAGTGGGGAATAGTAATTCATTGTAGGAGACTGCTCCATCTCTGGTCCAGAAAAACCATTTCTGGATCCTGCTGGGAAAGAAATACCTGCATATTTTGTGTTTTTCCTGAGCCACATGACACTAATGCCAGAGTACATACAGCACAGAAGCTTAACTCTAAATGTTGCTCATAACTCCTAGAGTTGACTTTAATGCTCCTGATACAGTTATTAATCTGATTTAAGATTCACGTTGCTCTTCTTGCAAATAATTTCATCCTTGGAGTTTTGTACCACATACAGGGTGAAGCTATTCAAAACTTTATTAATTAGATAACAAGAATTTTAATTTTGGTCTTGACCCAATTATAATAATTCCCCATTTAAATAATAATTACTGTCCTTACTGGAAAGGAGCTTTTTTTATCTGCAGACATGTAGCAGGAGCTTGTATGGATACACAGGTCGAGAGCCAGAGAAGCTACTATTCTGGGAAGCTACCACACTCCTCATATTTCTACCTATTAGAAAAAAGAAGTCTAGAGAGTGGTGAGAGAAAGCAGCCTTCTCCTAGTTAAACGTTCTTGGAGTTGCACAAAACCTGACCATTTTTTGAGAAAGCAGAAGATCAGGCCTTACAGATCAGGATAGGACAAAGGCAGAACAGGCATTTTTGACTGGGGCCAACATGGTTGAAAAAGCCTTCAGTAGACTTTCCTACTCATTTCATAGAATCATTTACGTTGGAAAAGACCTTTAAGATCATCAAATCAAAGAGATTTCTTACTGTTCTGCTCTCTGGTTTCATGAAAGAAGGAGTAAGACTTTGACACATTTTCTTCATAGAGTAATAGATGATTCCCAATGCTCTGTCAGTTCTATTCTGCAAGAAGCCATTTCAAACATAAGAAAACATTCAGAAAATTTTAAGTCTGTAAGAATAACTAAAATTTTTGCACTGTGGGGCCAATTTACCAGAAGACTTGAAAAAAATTCCATTATGAAGAGGAAAGCATTGTCTTTCATTACGAAGAGAAAAGCATTACAGAAGAAAACACCATTCTACCCTAATGTAATACATCAGCTGTCTAAAGGATCCTTGCTATTAAAAAGAACCAAAAACCCCTTCTTGTTCACCCTGAAAAGTATTTCACATGGGGTTGTTTGGGGTGGTCCATGTTATCTCCAGATGAACCACCTAAAGGAGACATGATCATGTTTACCAGATCACTGCAGTGTCATCACAAGTGCTCTTTCACAAGCCTGCCAGTTTCATAACTTGTCTTTTTTCTCGTTTAATATTTGCTCAATTTCTATTTTGAAGGGGTCTTAAACAAAGGCCTCCCTTTCCAGATGATTTTGCTACATACGTTAAAAGATCCTTCTAGAAACTACAGTATCCCCTTATCAGCATAATCCTTCTGCTCTCCAAGATAAGAAGAGGCCATAAACAGTCTCTTTGCATCTAACAAATACAATAAAATACTCCATGGGATTCTCTGAGTTAGTCTTTCCTAGGTGAAAGTTTGTTTATCAGGATTTCCACCACAAAGCATTCAAATTATAAAATTTTGACCTAATTAGAGTTTAAATACAGTGTTATATGAAGTTTCTCTGTATTTTCATTTGTCAGACTTTGTCAACCATGCACACACTAGAAATTACTTTAATTGAAAAAATATCAAAGCCAGAATTCAGCTAGAGTTGCTTTCTTTTACAAACCAGGCAGAACCACATCAATACAAAAATTACAATAAATTTTGAATTTTGATCAGGTGTGAGAGAGAAACTTGACCAGGCTGCGTAGAAGGGACTCAGAGCAATTGAAATAAGCTCTGCTCTTAGTTAAATAAAAACTTGATTTTACATAACTTGTCAGGACTTCTATGATGTAAAACAGAGAAACCATTAACTTGAATTTTTGAAAATTAGAGCATGGGTTAAACAGTAACCTACCTCAGCAGTTAATTCAGTACTGCATTTGGTCTAGGAAAACCCAAATCAAGATCCATCTGTAGCTAGCCATGGACTCAGCCATATCAGGAAAGTCACTTTCTCTTTCAGGATGGATCTAGCTCTCACCAGAAATTTCATCAAAGACACTTTCAAAAGAAAATTTCTTGCAACAGGGATAAAATCTATATAGCACAATGAAGCAACATTTACTAGTGAAAACTTCTCTTTTTCTGAAGATTTTTAAAGCAATACTAATCTAATTCCAGCTTCATCCAACTCTGGAATGTTTTGAATTGTTTAAAAACAGTTATAATCTATAACACAATACACAGTCATAACCTAGACCAGTTTGGAAATTCAGTATCTATTTTTTGTGAATCTTTTAAAATCCTTTATAAATAATAAACAAATCATAAACAAATCCACAAGGCAAGTCAAGATTTCACCAGAATATCACAATCAAAAGTTGCTGAGAAATCTTCAATACAAAATTATTCTTTTTCAGCTTGAAGCAGCTGAGAAAGTCTGCCTTGAATTCTTCCTAAACAAGGCTGAAGGCTTCCCAAATCTGAATCCAAGCTTAGGGACAGCTCAACCTTGATTTTACATATTACATGGTTAACAAATTAGTCAGCTCTTCATGGTCCTTCCCTTAATACAGCATACCTGAATTTTAGTGACAAGTATGGGAAATTACTTATCTCCTGGCATTTCTACTAAAATCATACTTTATAGGGGTGGACCCTCAGATTTCTTTTTATCAACTCTACACATAGAATAAAAAAGCGATGTTATTTTCTTTTTCCAGATACTAGAAGATGCACTGCCATAAAATGTGCACCTTTCAGGTTAGGACTAAGAATCCCAAATAGTTTTCCTATCATTCTCATATGTGGAGATCATCTGACAGCAAAATCTGCTGCTATAACTGCTAAACATACTTAATAATGCCACAAATACTGCAGATCAATAATGCAATGTTTTTTATATTTCCCAAGCCTTTCTCATTGATGAATGAGTGCAATTGTTTTTTTAATCATTACAAAGGATCTTCGGGGTTACTTTTCTTCACACCAGGTCTTCATCAACACCCGAGTACCACATCTTTCTTTTCATGTTGTAGATCACAACGTAGTAATTTGTAATTAAATGTATTACAAATTCAACATGCCTTTAATTGTCACACAGCTTCATATTTCTAATGCAATTTGTATAAGGACCTGGTTTTCTTTAAAAGCTTGAAGCCCAAAGGATACTTCACCTTTTTGTCAATGATCTTAATCTGCTGGAAGTTGCAGATATGCTTACAAACTCCCAATGTTTTGTTCACACACTACACACAGTAACAGTATTATGTGTTGTACATACAGGAGGATCACTTCAGTATAAAGCATCTTTTCTGTTTAATGCCTTACAATAGGAAAACAGCAGAACATTTACCAATCATTTCAGCAGCAATTACTGTAACTGGATTATCAATAAACAATAAATGAAGCACTTCTCAAATCTGCTATGATTTTCCTACATGAACAATTCTGTTCTTTATTAGATACTGTTTGGCTGGGGGATTTGGTGGGGGGGAATTGTTAATTTTTTTAACAAAAAAATTTGCCATTAGCTCAGTTGGTCAGAGCATGGTGCTGATAACATCAAGGTCGTGGGTTCAATTCCCATACGGGCCATTTGCTTAAGAGTTGGACTCAATCCTTATGGGTCCCTTCCAACTCTGCATATTCAGTGATTCTTGGATTTGGCATTGGCTCCCTATCATTTCTTAAGGAAAATTCTTCAAAACAGATCAGAGAGTAAAAAAAAAACCATGGAACTAAGGCAACACTTCGTTGTTTATGCCTGCTTTTTGCAAACTGGCCAGTATCACTGAGCTGCTTTGTTTCACCCTTAAAGTGTAATTATCACTGCTCTGCTCAGAGAGCACAACCACAAGTGCTGTTGATTCCCTTCTGCTTCAACAGGTGAAAAATATTTCCAAAGATCCTGCTATTGTTTATCACATAATATAATAATGGCCAGTCTTCATGAGTGAAGATCCGGGGAAGGTCTTTACACCTTCCAGCCTGCGCATTGGATTTTTTAGGTGAGACACAGTGTGCGCGGAACTGAGCCCACCCTTTAATCCTAAGATTCATCTGCCGGGGCCAAGCGAGCTTGGACGGTGGCAGCGAGGTCCTTAGGACGTAGGTGGGTTGCCTTTAAGGGCTAACGAGCCCCACCTGCCCGGGGAGTGGCCCTGACCGGGAATCGAACCCGGGTCTCAGCGGTGATAGCGCCGCGCCTTTACCACTAGACCACCAGGGGTTCCCTGTTTATCACATACATATCTAATGTATGTACGTATATATGTATATATTACATACATTAAAAGTTTTTTGCAGCCCTGATTCCTTCCCAGCAAAGTTATTTGGTAACCCTAAATGCAGTTTAGCTGTTTCAAAAAAACCATAGTTCATCATAAACTATCTTATCGTATTATTGAGCTCAAATTACTTTTTAACCTATTACAAACTTTATGTTATGTTTTAGGAAAACTAATAAATGTAGGTTTTGATTTCAAAATTTTCTTTCAAATTATTAATATTATTTAGAGACATGGCATAAATATCAGATTTATTTTTTTTTATGCACAACACATGCACAAATATACATACCATTACAAAATCTGGTTTTGGTAATATCAGCACCCCAAAAATTAATATTAAAAAATAATAACTTCAGAATTATTAAAAATATAAAAATAAAGCATAAAATTCAGAATATGAGTTTTGATCATAATTTCACATAATTTCTTCATTATAGATTATTTTCATGTGCCAGTCCAAATAGAAATTGTGTGTTTTGCATATATATTTGAAGAAAGCATCTTTTTTTTTTTTTAATTTAAGGAGAATTTAATTCCTATGTCTATATTTATCATTATTTTTCTGAACCTAGAAACTACACATATTTACGTTTTACATATGAAAAGCCAAAGAGTCACTTGGGTTTCCTGCAGCAAGCCTCAGTATACTAGTACAGCTGTGGGATCATACAGTATTCAAACTACCTTCACTCTTCCTTTTAGTCCTCTTTCAACAAAAAATAGCCTTTCCCATGTGGGAGAGGATGTTTGCTGCCAGGTGGTTATAATAGCAGGGCTGGCACCTTGGAAGCTCAGCTTTGCCACTGAACTTCTACACATTGCTGGCCAAGTCTGTTTAGACTGTTTAACCAGCTTGCAGAGGGAACAGGGCAAAGGTGTCTATTTTGACTTTTAAGCCTCCCTGTGAAAATGTGCAAAGTAATCTACCCTATCCCCAGAGAGCCTCTACTGAACTCTTTCTTGATCTATGCTTTTCTAAGATTTAATAATATTTAACCTAAAGTTTCTTAAAAACTAAGTTTCCTCAGGTAATACTCACAAAATTTAATTATATTTACTGCTAGGACAATATCCACTGTATTTAAGTTGCCCAGTAATAATTTTATCCAGTTACTTCCATTTATTCCTTTTGTTAACCTACTCCTTTAATGATTTACCTGCTTTCAATATCCACAGATATTCATTTTCTCATATGTTGAGCAAATAATCAAGCTATGCATACTTAACCAATTTATTCCTTACATCAAGAAAAATCTGTCTCTCGTTTCTTAACCTGGCAGCACTTCTGATGCATTTCACAGAGCTGCTGCAGGTCTTGATTGCACCTGGCAAACCCAACACTGGGATAACTTCAAAGGGTCTTCTAGGAGCAAAAGATGCTTTCCGCTTGCTCTCTTGCTACTCACACTGGTACAGCATGTGCCCGCCATACTCCCAGCCTGAGGACCTCAAGAAGAATTAAGAAACCAGATCTTCATTACAGAGAAGGAAGGCAGGAAAGTAAAACACTGTAAAATAGGAATGGAGCAGAGCTCATGTCTGCTAATAGCAGACCCTACCTGTGTTACTTTTTTTTCCTAGCACTGCTGTTTCCTCAATAATACTCCCTTTCCAAGCAGTTATCCATGGGACTTTCAAAACAACTGTCCTTAAAGTCCCAGTAGATAGTTCTTAGGTTCTTAGGGTGGGTTGGCTGGAGGTTTTTTTAACCTAATGAGATTTTCTTCCAACATATTCATTCTTGCTTGTGGTTACAGCAGTTGCTCCCTCTTGAAGATTTGCACTGTTTTGGTGAGTCAACCACGGCTAGCAGCCAAGCACCCACACAACTGCTCACTCCCTCCCTTTTCCCACAGGATGAGGAGAAAACAAACAGAGGGAGAGATGACTTGTGGATCGATATAAAGACAGTTTGATAAGGGAAGCATAAGATGCATGTGCTACCAAAACAAAAGAAGGACTTTTTAGCATTGACAAGCAGACATTCAGCCAGTTCCAGGGCAGTGGGGCCTCAGTATGCGTAACAGCTACGTGAGAAGACTCATACCATAACTACAAACACCCCCATTCCTCCTTCTTTCTCCCAGTTTTTAATACTGAACACTACATGACATCTATGGAATATCCCTTCAGTCAGTTGTGGGCAGACATACTGACAGTGTCATAGAATCATAGAAGGATTTGGGTTTGAAGGGACATTAAAGATCATCTAGACCAAGTTGCTCAAAGCTGCATCCAACGTGGCCTTAAACATTTCCAGGGATGGGGCATCCACAACTTCTCTGGGCAACCTGTTCCAGTGCATCACCACCCTCACAGTAAAGAATTTTTTCATATTATCTAATCTAAACCTACTCTCTTTCATTTTGAAGCCATTTCCCCTTGTTCTGTCAGTACATGCTCTTGTATGTGTCTCCAGAGAGCTTTTACAAAGAGATGGTCCTCTACCAAATTCTTGCCCACCTCTAGCACAGACACTGTGCAGTCACTGTTCTGTGATAGCCAAAACACTGGGGTGTCATCAGTACAGTTTTAGTCACAAATCCAAAACACAGCACCATACATACTGTTATGAAGCAAGTTATCTCCAGCTGGTTAGCACCAGTACAATGATTCAGGTCTACAACTTTAGAAAATGAGTGGAGCACCCAAACATCTGTGACATTCCTTGAGTTCCCTTTTCGTGCAGACAGGCAGCTCTGCTCAACTCACAGGCCTGATGGTCCCAGCTCATGTGCTTCTTCTGGATTCAAACACGGGCTCCTTTTCATCATCTGACTCCAACCTAACACATTACCCTGAAAAGTGCTGAACAGAAATCTTGGCAAAATAAAAGCATGAGCAAAGAGACTTAGGTAAACACCAGATAAATAACACTGGCCACAGGTAAGGTAAGTAAAACCAATGACTTAAAACTATCCTCTTTTTTGGTCTCTTTTTTTTCTTTTCTGTTGCATTTCAGACCAAACTCTTATTCATAGATTAAGACTAGCTTTCTCATTTACTTTTATCCACATTTACTTAATCCATTTATTTGTTGGGTTATTTAAGTATTTCTCAGCACTACAGTATCTAGATGCTTAATCACATACTTTGATATCTCTGTTTTCATGCAAACTAGAGTGTCCTCAGAATATATGTGAATATTAAAATGTTCTCATTGGCCATAAAATCAAGTTGTTGGGTGATTACTTCAATGTGACATGTTATATAAGCTTACCATCATGCCTTCACTTCAAACATTGTAAGCCAATGAAATTATATTGTAGACATTGACAACACATACAATTTTGCCTGTTTGATATCACATTACTGCAATAGCAGCAGCAATGGTTCCAGATAAGGCTTTTTTTCCCCCATAAGAATGTGCTACCAATTTTGCACTCACAAATAGGGCATCTTCATAAGGAGCATAATAATGCCACTTAAGTGACTACCACAATGTATTTGCTTGTTTCCAAGAGAATGTAAAGTAATATGCCCACAGGCCTACATATAGAATTATTAGTAAAAGATGACCAGCAGCTACTACACAGAATCAAAACACTTCTACAAAAAAATCAATTCATCTGTGCAGTCCAAATAGCAAAAACACTAAATATTCTGAGACTAGATACTTAGCTAGAATATGGGATCAATTTTGTAGCACCAAGATATGCACACAGGTATTCCCTATGTACCTTGCCAAAATCTAGCAGAAAAGAGAAACCGTAACCTCTACATAAGTAATACAATTTGTAAAGTTCTACCAGCAGTTTCAAACTTCCCTCTTCTGATAGTCTTTCATCTTCAAATCCTAACACTCACAATGAAATTTCTGTTAAGCTCAAAACAAATTCTTCATGTGGAAAGTCTAGAAATTCATAAGCCTTGAACTCTGAAGGGGGGAAAAAAAAGGGAAGGGGAAAGGAAATGATCCTAGTTTTAGAGGACTATAAGTATTAAGCACAGAATATCAATTTCATTATATTCTAAGGCCAAGTTTTATATAGAAGTTAATAAAATGAGGAAAAATTTAAAGCTACAATAATCAGAAAAAAAGATGGACTCCTTTTCAGTTTTCCATGGTCATTATTCAGTGTGAAGAAACATGGCATTCTGTTCTATATACCAGTTAAAGAAAAGCTATTGAGAGGCCGTGCTATAACCCACTTAGATTAATCAGCAACTCACCAGGGATCGGGGTGCATTAACATGAATTGCATGCTTAAGTAGCAATTCCCTGGACTTTATCACATCACAATCTGCCTTATCTAGTAATTTAAAGCATTTATGATTTTAGAAGTCTCTTGTAGCCACATGCACAAACCTTTATGCAGAGAACTGTTCCCAATTCTACATCACTCCTCAACAAGCCTGATTCCTGCAGAGCAACTGAGTAATAATAGGAGGTGGACAGACAATCTAACAGCACAAACAGTTCAACAAATTACTGGGCTTGTTTTCTGAATAAAAGTTCTAGCTGCAGACTTACACTATTTTTTATTCTGTTTTTACAAGCATCAGAAAAGAAAAAAAAAAGAGTGAATAAATGTGCACTTATAAACAGAAATTGTTAAATAAAAATACATTAGTTCCCACCTTTCCCTCACAACAACTATCACAGGTAAAGGTAAGTCTTTCAAAAGACACACATTTCCTTTGATATCAAAGTGATCTCAAAGACCACAAATGAAGATGTATGACACAGAGAAGTGACAACACTTACATTGGGCTTCAAACCCCAATTTTTAGGGGTCAATCCATGTGACTCATGTTACTCTTTCTATAGGATTTCTTTCTCCTAGTGACCTAGTGTCTGTACACAACCTTAAGGGTCTTTAAAGAAAAGATGACAACATACTGAAAAGCACTAACAGAAGCCCAACCAGATATGTTAAATTTATTGTGACAGAGTAACGTGTAAGAGGAATGTAAGAGGAACTGCTGTGATGAAAACAAAGCCATATTTGTGTTGTGGTTAAATTATGGCTTTATGATATGGTAGTCATTTATCTATATCTGAAGGTCCTTTGAGCATGTAACCCTGGACTAAGTATACATACTGAAATCAGTAGGACCACTTATATGATCAGATTTTGTGAGCTGGAACACAGCAGTGCAGGCAAATTGCTCAAAGGTAACCACAGAGTTATGCAGGAGGAAAAGGATTAAAATGACATTGAAATGCATATAATGGGCTTTGTGAATGGGGAGAAAAAAACAGGAAAGCAAGTGCTTACATTACAACCTTATTCTGAACAGACAAGTAGAAGAAGCATTTCTGTTTGTGACGTTGGAAGAGCTATTGGGCAATGTGGAACACAAGAGTGCACAATTGTGATATTTTATATCACCAGAAGTCTTTCACTTCAATCTTGCCCTGAGTCAAAGAAATACTTTTTGCACTATTACCCAGTGAAAATTTTTTAAACACTGCACTGACAAAGAATGTAAAAGTTACACAACATATGGTTTTGTGTCTATTTTCCCCTCCAAAAGTAATTCACAAATTTGCTTGGTTTCCCTCTAAATCTTGTCTTCACAGACTCAGCCTAGGATCTCACTATCAAAGGGGATTCCCTCCTGCCTCGTATATTAACACCATTAATAAGTTATGACCTTGGTAATACCTACTCTAATCCTTTTTGCCTTCACTAGGGTTCTTCAAGAGTAATTCAGTGTTTCATTTAAGGCAATGAGACTGCAAAGGCAGTCTAGAAAGTGGAGCACAGTTTATAACATTGTTGATGACAATGCACAGCAGAGTCCCTTTCAGTACCCCAGTTGGTGTCATAGATATAACAGCAGTAAAATCTATCTTTGCTTTGTATTCCTTCTCTGCACTGGAATCATATCATGTTTACCCTGATATGATACTTTTAACAAGGAACTATATGTGCATAGATATTATCTAGAAAACAATTTCAACATGGAGCACAACAATTACACAATTTCTGTTGCAGTGTGCTTTTAGGATATCAAAGAATGCAGACATTTGTGATGTTGTTGAATTGGCCATGCTTCCAAGATGGTGATTGTGAGCCTTTGTGTAACCCTTCTTGTTCCCAAAGCCCCCCACTGTACCTTTGGAATGTCTGAGAGATAACTGGAAATTTTTCACTTATGACTACTATGCCTCCATTATCTCTGTAGCTCAAGAAAATGTATTACCTACACTGAATATCTTTATATAATTTAAATATTTAAAATTATAGCACTTAACTCTACCAAAAGAAATAAACTCTGAGTAAATTACTTATAACTGAGTATAACTAGTTTGTGTGAGAGAAGTACCTACTTTACTTTCTCAACAACTTTTGGAGAGCATTCATATCAGGCTGTAATGATCAACTGTCATGACACTCAGTGGAAAAGAAAAAGAAGTCCCTCAAAATGCTGAACAGCTGTAACTGATAACTCACTTTGAAAGAAGGACAGAAAACCTGGGAAAAAATGCAGATGAAAAGGAAATTTTCTGTAGGTCTTCATCAGTGCATGGAGACTCTAGCCCTGAGGCTTCACTTCTCATGTCAAGCTCTGAAAGGTCAAGGTAAAGCCAAACCACACCAACACTATGAGTGAAGACTAGACAAACTTACCAGATATGTACTTCCTGAGAGAAAGCTGGAGGAGCTTTGACCTGTTCACAGTGGTCGTACTGCCATCCAGAGGTAGGCTGCAGCTCAAAACTAAGTGAAGTCTTCTTGAACTGGCATGAAGCAAAGACCTCTCTTTAGCTCCCATTGCAGACTGCGATTCTCAGGGAGCCATACCAGTGATGAGCTGGTTCAATTCTGCAAGAGCCTGAGGTTTATCCACTATTCCAAAAAAGGATTTGGGGCAGAAAAAAACTTTCAAGCAGGTTTTTCTTGTTTAGTTTTTCCGAAGAGTGAGTTAACTCTGTACCAGCAGTCTCATTTTGCGGGACAGTTCAAGGCATGCACACAAAGATTTGTGGGGGAAAAGTATTGTTGGTCTAAAAAACCCAAACCAACCAATAGCATGGTAATAAGGGAGGATGGCTTTTATAGAAGTGTTCAAGAGAGTCTGAATTTTTTATGGACAGTAACCTGGAGAGACATGGATGTCTTACTGAGTCTAACCAAGAGATCTGATTAATGGAGAACTTCCCAAGAATAGTACTGGCATTCATACATTTCCTTTCCAGGCTTCTGTGGTGAATATTTCAGTTTATAAAGAGAAGAGAAAAGATAGAGGACTGTATCCCTCTCTTTTTGATATTCATTCAACATTCAATAAATTGAACATTCAAGAAGTAGAAGAAACTCAGAGATAAAATGTGAGAGACCATTTAGACCATAAGAGGTAGTAGAAATAAAACAGCATTAAGAAAGTGAGCTGCTGTCCAGTTGTTGCCGGTGGTCCAAAAACCTAACCTGTACAACACATTCTGTGTTTACATCTGGCACTGGTAAATGAGGACTGGCTATGTAGCTTATTTATCTAGACAAATATAAGTGCATTCTTACCTCCTGGCCTAAACTGAGAATACCATGTCATTGCAATAAACATTTAGTGTTGAAATATGCAGTAAGGTATCTTACCGTTTTATATTAAAGATCAAAAATACAAAGTTATCTAAGTATTTCCTTGCCTTCTTAATATAGATTTGCATACTTGGAGTTCTTAAAATTGACATATTTAATTTAAAAGGTAATAGGAGATGGAGTTTTGTCTGATGAAACAAACACAGGGCATAAAAGACATTCCCACTCCATGCAGTGCATTAGTTGCAATCATCTTATTCTGTAGAATGGAGGCTTGAAATAAGATATCTATACTAGTACCAATAGTTTATAGACTCTTAGCGTAAGTGGTGTATTAAGTTACTCAGATAGATAGAGTAAAGGGCATTGAATAATTATTTGGAATTCAAACACCATAATACACATATACAATTACATCCTTACACAGAAAGAAATCCTTTGTCTCCATGCCATCCACACTAATGCCACTGGAGACTTTCGAGAGATGGAGAAAGAACCCACTCTGGATGAGGACAATCAATCAAAATCTTCTCTGGAACTAGATCTGCTCTTATAAGAGATCAATAAATGCTACCTGTTGATCTACAACAGTAGAATCATGAAGACAGCTACTCAAAATGATACATATATACATATTAACCGCTGCACATGTGTATGTGTTTATTGAAACATTATGTATTTACTTATTAATTGTAAATAAAACTGATTGATTTTATTAATGCATGACCATACATAAGCTGATATTGACCAAGACCCTCTTCCCACTCTAATGGCCTGAAATTCTGCAAAAGGAAGAAACAGAGAAGTGAAATATTAATGGAGAATGGGATTTTCCTTGCAATAGCCTCAATAAATATGTCGTTCAGGAGAAAAAATAGGTCAAAAATAGAAAGCTTATCCCTTCAATATCAAAGAAAAGAATGTTTGTGTCAAATCTATTGGATAAATTGCCATGAATGGTTCATCTGTGTGAAAATATGAACCTTGTAATGCTGCTAAGATCAGCGAGACCTAGGATGATATGTTGAATAAGAGCTGGCTGCAGAAGTTAAACATGTCCGTGGGAAGCTTTAATTTACATGTCTGTTTTGCAGTATTTTAAAATGGGTGGGAGAGGACAGGGTAAAAAATTGCTTTTCAGGATGGTTCATTAATTAGTATAAAAAGCAAAGTATATTAAATGTGAATATTTAGGTGAAGTCCTTATAAACAACCTTCAATATTTTCCCAGTGTGCAAAATTTTTCATTTGAACTCATCAGTTTCCTCAGGTTTGGATCATTTGTATTTCTTTCCCTGTGGCCCATAATACTCCTGCTGTTGTATGGACAGTTCATCTTCAACCTTTTTCTAAACCATTCAGAAACATAAAATAAAATGAAATATACAGTACCTTTAAACCAGAGAATCAGGAAACCACATTTTTATTAACCTCATATGCAAGATCTGCTCAGGGAAACATGCACTAATTCACCACCTAATTCTGCAAAAATCTTCGAATAGAAATCTATTTATTTCCCTCTGCTCTGTATTCTGCAAGCAGGAATTTCACCATAAGCCTCAAAAATATTTTCAAGAGTGGACACTTGGGAACTTGACTTTGTTGGGGGTGGCTGTAATAACCAGCTGATCTCTTTGAGGAGGTCAAAAGAGGCTGCATATGCTTGACTCAGAGGAAGTACCCTAAAGGTCAGCAGTCATTGTGTCCACTGCAAAACACATAAATTAACTCTCAGTTGCTCTTCAGTGAGAATCATGCCAGGTCTGTGTCCAAAAAAGACAAACACCTCAATATTGGCTAAAACAAGGTCGTTGTTCTACAAATTAACAATTGAATTTTTATGTGCCACGACTTATCTTCTTACCTTCATATATTTGCAGCCAACACAAAGAAAGAGAAATACTGGACTCAGCTGTGTCCAGAGAAAAGTATTATAGATGTTGTGGAATTTTCTTTCTCCCCCTGCAGCCTTTTTCCATATAACCTTCCAATTTATTTTAGGTTACATAGACAATCTAGTGGTTCATTGTGTTATTGTTTGTTTTATGTTACCTACCTGTAATTGCTTACTCTTTTCATTAATTGCCAGAGACTTGTTTTAAAATGGAATTCGTTTATTACAATGGGCTTTTATGACAATATCGTCATAAAATAAAATTCTACTAATACATTAACTTCTATGTTTCATCAAAAAAACTTAGCTGGAAAATGTTTAAGACATCCTAGAATGCAACACTAAGTACCATTAAAAGAGGAGGTTGAGGTGGGGGATTTTTTTTTTTCAGTTTTTAATGAGAATAATATAAATTGAAGTGTTCTTACCCAAGGCATAAATGAAAACACAAATAAATCATTTCAGGTGAACATAAATTCTGCTTGAATTGCAAATGACCCTTCTAGCAGAAATTAGATGGAGACAGGAGCTTAAGTTCTCTTCTGTACACCTACTCTTCTTTGGGGCATTTTTCAGATTCTGGCAAACAAATTTAGACTTGATCTGTAGAAAATCTATGATTTCTAATACCTTTCTCACAAAACTTCAATTACTCTCTGTTTACAATGTTTAAATGAAAAAGTCTGTCAAGGCCTTGGCTTCTTTCTTTGTTTAGGGATTGTTTGGGGATTGAGCTGATGGAATAATTTGATTTAATAACTGTCATCAAAAGGACATTTTTTATAATAGATTGAAGCATACAGTGGGCTAGGGCTGGGTTTTCTGCTTTCCCCTTTCCTCCCTCAAAGCCACTGGTGGACATTTACTTATACAGTGATGTGGGATAAACAGTCCTTCAATATATGACTACTTCAATTTGTGAAATGGAAGCTCAGAAAACACAGGATGCAATCTACTGAAAGAGGATGGTTGGGAGGGGTTGGAGGAGGAGAGGATTTAGCTATTTTTTTTTTTTACCTTTTAAAACCAAACAATCAGATCATTCAAATACCTGATTTAAGTGGCTTTCTCAGTCACAAGTACAGTCCAAAAACTGACTTGCATTGAAATTGAAATTGGTGTCAGGACTGTTAGGGTAGTGTAAATTTGGAACAACTCCATTGACCGCAAAGCAGTTAAAATTGTATATATCAGTGATTAGAAATTGGCCTATAACATGCTTTAATTTCTTAACCATTTCAAGACAGAGATAAACTTCCTCCATATCAGTCAATTATTTGCAATGTTACAGCTATGTCAGACTCACTGATCACATTCTTCCTGATTGCTTCCCTCATCCTACAGAGATAACTGTACACAATAAAGGCAAAACAACAGATGATCTTTCCTGCCTGGAAACTTTAAGGAGAAAATTATCAAAGCAATTCTGACCCAAGTATCCATTTACTGCTCATAAGAAGGCAAGTAAGAAATTGTTTTAATCTGTGGAAATGTGAATAATTTCCAAAGAAATTAGGGAATTGTCTATAATGAGTAGAGAGGACTAAGAAATTAATAGCAGAAAGTATATTTTATATAGAAGAGATAAATTCCACGTGATTTTTGACCAAACAATTCAGGCTGGTTAATTGTCTAATCGTATTTTAAGGCTTATCTAAATGCCAGGCAATTACAACTCTACAGAAAAAGAATAAAACCTCAGCGTAATTAACATTCAAAGCAGCTTCTAATTTGCCTATTTATTCACAACTAATGTAACTTCATAATAAAGTTTGTCAGAATAAACTGTTTAGATATACAGTCCTTGTGTCAGCAGTTATGAAAACAAACAACATATTTATAGTACATCTTTCTCTCAAGCTGAGCAAAAGCACATTTGAAGCTCCGACACTCACACCCAGCAGTGTCCACTTTAAATAGAAAAATCTCATTGATTGCATGAAACTCGGGTCTCATTTTTGTCCATCGATTCCCTTGGTGACCTTCTACAGCATCAAAGCCCAGAGCGAACCCAATCTGACCCCGACTTTATGTGCATTATTATATTGAGAGACAGGAGCTACTTACGGTCCATGCCATTGTCTCCGTAGATATGTAATAAAGTATTCTAGAACTGCTCCTGCAGAGAACACTTCATGCACTCGGCATTTCCTTTTCTCTGTCTCTGTCTCTGTCTCTATCTCTGTCTCTCTCTCTCTCCTCCAGTCTTAAAATTCTTCTCTTTGCTATGCTGAATATTTGGGTTTTTCTCCCCCCTCCAGTGGACAGCTCAAATGAGCAACTTCAGACTTTGACTAATACTCACATAACTCTCAGTAAACAACATCCTTCACACAGATCTATAACTAATAATAATGCTCTTTATTAAGCTCTCCTGTGAAACAATATGTCTAATAAAAGCTGCTCTCCATGCTGTTTTAATTATAATAAATCACCTTCATTATGATGCATACTTCAATATAACATGCCTAATGCTTAGCTACCTGGGATACTACAATAATGAGGACAGAGAGTAGACATATCTTGAAGAAAGTTATTTACACACACTGAAAAATTCTACAGTACTGTACTGCTTTGCAACATGAATTTCAACAACTTTTATCTTACCTTACTGTTCATAACATCACGGCTGAGAAGAACCGCCCCCCCCCCGAAAAAGTGCTGTTTACACAAATAACAGGACATTGAATACACCCACTAGCATGGAAAAATAAGTCCTTGCAGTGCAATCATTTCTCTATAAATGTATAAAAGTATTTTACCACCCTGTGCAACAAATCAGTGATGAGACTATAGGCTGTTGTGTGTCTGTACCTAGGGATTTCATGTCAAAGTCAACTTCCTTGGCAATCCCTAGAGAACTGTGCTGTGCACATTCTCATGAAAGGTGTGAAAATCTGATTTTCTAAAATGGATCAGTAATTCTCTATGAAGGGGAAAAGGATCAATAAATCTTTGCTAAGTAGATTGTAAAGGAAAAATTATTCTTTCAGTGACAGTACATTAGGATCCTCCAAACAATCTCAATAAACTAAAGACATAGCATTTCTCCAGCAGCTACTTTTGACTTCTGATATATTTTTGTAATCTCCAATCATTCTGCAATGCACATACATTTATATTTGCTAAGCAATGTTCCATGTTGATGTTGATTTATGAGTATATGCCATTATAATGCTCAGCTGTGAGTAGAAGAAGAAAATTATTAGCTGCTTGTAACCTGATAGATGTGATACGAGGAACTGTCGTTACACCCCTGCACACATATATGTTTGTTACTATATCACCCACTCTGTACCTACACAAATATTCTGTACTCTCTATATATCTACACACACACACTAATATTTACTAGATTGTGTGTATCTATGTGATTCTTTGTATGTGTGCCTATATAGGTACATTTTCAGGCACTGAGCATTAATTATAACACATATAGCAACTGTAACTCTACTAGGTGCGTCACAGACCTGAAAGGTGCTCATCCAGTTATTGGAGCAGCACATGCCATCTGGCATTTATGCTATCAAATCATACAGTCACATTGTACTTAAACATGAGATTTTTACATAGAAGCAAAAGTAGCATTTGCCTGAAGACAGCACAATAATACGGTTTACAGCGAGCAGTCAAAATATATTGCCAAGTCACAAGTGGGCTACACACACAAGCAGAGGAATTCATTTGTCCTTTTTACACAATCTCTTTTTTCTGCTGCAGAGAGTAAGAGTATCCTGCCAGAAGTGTCTGTAGTGTTGTTTCTGCAGCAGTGGTAATATGCACAGTGTGGGCACTTAAATGTCCATTCCAATTCTAAATGCCAGTGCCGCTATGAAACTTTACGTGCTGGGCTGCATTTCTATTCCTGGAGCTCCCAGCACACAAGTATTCTGGGTGGTAATCTTTGAGGGGCTGCATGCTGAGGGAAGGAAAAAAAGGCTTTGTCCCTCTCCTTAATGCTGAGAAATGAGAAAGGAGAAGAGGTAGCCTCTGCTGCCCAGAGAAATCTACAGTCTGGAGACCAGACTATCTCTTGCAAGTAAGTTTTGGCACACAGAAAATCAAGACTAAAAAACCAGAATAACAAGAGAAACCAAATATGACAGGAAGGCACAGGCAAGAAAAATTTTGAGTTCGTCACTCTGACTGACTCGTGTTTGATAGAGCACCCCCAAAACAGAGGGTATTTGAACCCTATATGCAGTTGTGAATATTTTAAGATGTAGAACTGTAATGGAGCTAGTGACATTCTGAAAACCAAACTGTGCACCTGAATAAGTTTCTCTGGCAATTCCAGATGGTGGAATGATGGCAGAAGCCATCATTTTTATACTCAGAAGATCCAATGCTTTGTATACTTCCAGAGTTCAAGGAACCTGCTTCCACGATTTCCTACATCCTTTTAGCTTGTCTTTTGTTGTTTTTTGTGGGGGGTTTTGTTTCATTGTTTTGTTTTTATAAACAGGGCAATATAACCAAGAGCGTTTGAGAACAGATGCTGCCCTAGGTCCTAGCTGAGCAAAAAGTATCAGGGTGCACTTGAACATGCTCAACCTCTGCACTGTTTCATGCTTGAGGAAGCACATAGTGAAAAGTTAACTCTTTTCCCCCCTGTTATCTCTACCATGCCCATGTCCACCAGAACAAATGAGATTGGAGTAAGCGGACTTACAGTGGGCAAAAATATATAAAGAAGAGGAACAAATTCAGTATATCAATTCTCAGTAAAGTCAGGTCATTGTTATGAGGAACAAAAGGATACAATTAGGTACTCTTGGACTGACAAATCTCATTTTTACTCAAAAACACCATGGTAAAGTATCCTCAGGAGGTCACTGCAACTTCTCCTCAAACCTGTGTTTTGAATTGCTTTGATGGAGCTTCTCAAAGTGCTTTGTGTGTTTCAGATGATGAAGCTCCACAACACCTCCTTGTTGTATGTCAAATTAAAGAAATAAGGTCTATACATGTGCATGTACATGCAGACACGCACTGGGGTATCGCAGGGAGGCAGCACCAATATTTTAAAGCTAGATGCCTTATCTGCCTCTGAACATTTGACCTAGGTGACTAGGTGAAAACCACCCAGGAAACCAGTCTCAGACTAGTCCTTCCCTCTTAGGCTGAACTCATGGAAATACACTTCAAAGTCAGAAAGTCAGAAAGACATAGCTAGTCAGTGGCAGCCCATGGCCAATACCCACCAAAGGGGAGTTTTTGCCCATACAGATACAATAATATAATAATAATATACACAACAATATTCTCTCATTCATCATGGCTACCCCAAACCATTTTTGGGTATCTCAGAAAATTATGAAATTGTCTTCTCTTACCACAGGTTTTGGAAAAGGAGATCTTAATTGAAACAAAACCATGGAAGATTCAATCTCCCCAAAGAATCACAAGTAAGAAACAAAAATTGCGAAGGGCCTAATACTACTTGCAAAAAAGCATGCTTGTGTCCCATATGCTAAAGAAGAATATGTCTTGCTAAGCTCAGAGTTCATGATCCACCACACCAGGTTTTATATGATACTGAATAAATCCCATTCTGTCTTACATCAGTATGTATCTTGCACTACACTTCTGAGGCTAGACCCCTCCTGAAGCCATAGTTCAGACCCATTTCTAGAAACCAACTGACCCAGCGTAGCACAAATCATCTGGTTTAGTCTGTAAGTGTTTATTCAGACCCTTCTCTAACCTGCACATCCAGCATTTCTAAGTCTTTGGCTTCCTCTGTTATTCACATAAAGGTTGCTTTCTTTTGGTTTGTTCAGTGAAGTGATTTTCCTGGCGTGCAGGTAATACCATTAGCTTAGAAAACACACCCAGAGACCCCCCCTCCCCCCATACACCCCCAACCAACCAACAAACAAACAAGCCGCCTCAAATAATCCAAACAACCCTCCAACTTTTTATTCTTTCTTCTTGTTTTCTAATATCACAGATTAAGAGAATAGTGAATGTAAGATTAAATACTATGTCTGAAATTTGGTCATAGTTTCCTCTCAGGGGAATCAACACTTACAGACCACTTTCTGCCTATCCAAGGCAAGAGCTCTTCGGGTCAGGAAAGGGATGAACAAATTTTTTGTTGTTTTGTTGGTTGGTTTGATTTGTTTTTCATATTCAGACGTGAATCCAAATCCCTGTGTCTGCTCCTGGAATAATATGCAAAGGAGAACAATCCCAATTGTAGGACACTGCCCACAGTTTGTTTGCATGTTTGCAAGATTACAGCCAAGGCAAATCACGGGTGTCTATATCCACCCACCTGAGACTACCTATTTGTTCCTGACCTGCACTAAGAAAAGCAGACGATAAATAGTATGGACCTCTGTTTAGACATACTGGCTAAAATGCTGACATACCAAAGGACACATGCACCTTCAATAACCAATGTTTGTAATTTGTACAAAGGACCAAATCCTGCACCCACCAAAATATGAAATTCCCAGTGCTTTCAAAGAGGGGAAACTCCATCCAGAAAATCCAGATGGTGTTCATCAAGAAGAGGCCCTTAGAAACATTGCACCTGAGGGCCAGGTGATCACATGCTCAGAACAAATTGCACCAGTGATGCAACACAACAAAATTAACCTTACACTAGGCACCTTAAGATGTGTTTTTCAGAATACTGAAAAATTTCTTCCAACTACATTTTAAAGCAGTATTTTTGAACCATTGTCCCAAACAAATTATGTTTAAGAGATTCGCACACTGAATCATACTTTCTGAACCCTTGTGTGAATATGTGCAAAACGTACAAAATTTCAGAATATAACTCTATAACATACTCCAAGAAAGTTTCAGAAAGAAAATCTTCTGTGTCACAAGCTAAAAATTGCATTTGTATTCAAAGGCACGTTACTCTCATGCTAATACAACTAGACAATGTAAATTTTCAAATTAAATTATGGAGCAACCCTATAGCAAAGGCTGAAAATTACTCCCCTAATACCAAAAAATTTCACCCGATTTCTTAAAGAAACACAGCTCATCACAAAATAACACTTTTTCCAGGAAATTTAAAAATATATATGTAATAAAGAGGGTTTTGAAAACAAGCCTGTACTAACCTGTTTTTTCTGCCCTGTAGAAGAGCAACTATCCAGAGAAAACATGACAGGATGGAGAAATGGACTGACAGAGACCTCATGAAGTTCAATAAGAGATGCAAAGTCCTGCACCTGGGAAGATGGGTATGCTGGAAAGAGTCCAACAAAGGATCACTAAGACAGATAAGGAACTGGAGAATCTCATGTATGAGCGAGGGTTAAGAGAGCTGGGATTGTCCAGCCTGCAGAAGAGAAGGAATCTTATCAACGTATATAAATACCTGAAGGGAGAACACAAAAGCAGAGCCAGGCTTTTTCAGTGGGGCCCAGTGGCTGGGCAAGAAGCACACACTGAAACAGAGGAGGTTCCCTCTGAACATCAGGAAATATTTTTCAACGACCAAGCACCGGCACAGGTTGCCCAAAGAAGCTTTGCAGCCTCTTTCCTTGGAGATATTCAAAAGCCACCTGGACATGGTCCTAGGCAACCAGGTTTAGGTGGTCCTGCTTGACCAGGAGGTATGGTCTAGATGACCTCCAGAGGTCCCTTCCAACCTCAGCCCCTCTGATTTTGTGAATTTTTGACATTTTTCTTCCCCATTGAAAGAAAAAAGGGAAGGAAAGAACAGTAAAAAGATCCACCTTTAACTATATACAGACTAGTAAAGAAAATTTTGTTTTGTTGGACTTCAAGTTTTCCTATGTCTTATCAAACATAAGAGGGAATTAAAAATGCTGCTTGGGGAACCAAAAAGGGAAAAAGATGAGGAAAATAAGCCTCACATAGCTAAGCTGTGTTTGAGAGGGCACAGAAGGAAGAGCAGAAGAAAACAGAGGACCTGGAATGACATCCTATGTTGAAGTGAATTAATTTCAGCTGTGAGCACAGTGAAGCAGAGTAAGAATGGACAAATGTAATTTCCATGTTCTTCCATTACATATTTTGCAAACAGACATCTTAATATCTGCAGGACTGCCTTGAATGACCTAATAAGCCTTCCATTCTTTCATTCATAATAAAGAAAAAAAAATTTAAAATTACCGAAGGGGTTGAGTTCAAGCAGTGTTACTGTCATCCTGAAACACTGCAGTAATTTCTGTAAATTTGAAGAACAAGTTTAGGAGGAAGAGTCTGAGAAGGAGACTTAAAGATTTCCACCCCTTTCTGGCAAATCTGCACTGTTAACTGCTACTGTTACTTGTTTATATCGTCTGTCTTCTGTAGTCACCCTCCTGATTGGTTAACTGACCATTAACATGCTGAACCAGTAAATACACCATGAAAATGTACTAATACTGAAGTCCATATATGTTTTCAGAACCCTATATCTAGGTCATTTTTAAGTCGATGCACTTGACCCTTTTCTCAGTTGCTTACACAGGTGATCTGGTTTTAAAAAAAGTTTAGAAATTTAAAAATTTAAGAAATAGCACAGCAGGCAGGTCCTCTCATAAAACACCTTTAAAAATTCCTTGGAATGACTGATTGCAGCACATTTTTGCAAATCAGGCCACACCACTGTAAAGCACATAAGCTATTCATATTAACTTCAGTAGACTTCTGTATGAACATGCTTAAAGCTATTGAGGACTGATTAATGTAGGTGAACATCCAGGTCATGATCCAGGTCACTGACATCAGTAGAAGCAAGGTTACTGTACACTCTGTGCAGATTTAGGCAGCATTCTCAGGATTCTTCACAAGAAGTAACATTCTTATTTTAATAAAAATACTGTCAGGACTTCCACAATACTTCATAATGAGCGATGCAGTTCATGCAAGTGTCTTGAAAAGGCATTTGCATAAGTGTATAAGATGCATAAGATATATAAGATGTATAAGCAAAATGGAATTTTCAGAGCCAAGTAGCATCACAACACACCTCCAGATTGCTTCATGCACAACGTTGACAAGTCTTTTAAATATTAAGGGCTGTGTTCTACTCCAATTCCACACATGGGACTCCCATTAATGTCAGTGGGTGTTTCACACAAAGCACAAGAACAGAAAAAGCCCTTGGCATCTTTTAGTATTAAAGAAAAAAGATTTCAATAAGTTTACTTAACCCATCAAACTGGCAGACTAGCATTAGCTCCTCTGATAGTGCTGTCAATGCTTGGTCAAGCCTAAAAAACCTTCAAGCTTAAGCAAGTCTTGACACAGCAGAGAAGTAGAAGCTCAAGATGGTCAACTGTAGGAAGTAAATAAACTTTTAAAAGCTAAGAGAATAAAGGATTAAAGGATAAAGAAAATTATTTTTGCCCTTTATATCAACTTTTCCAAAGAAATATAGGTTTCAGAGAAAGAACCCAGACCTTGGCAGGCTGGGTGGAAAAAGAAAAGCACAGACAAGTGGGGGGTTGGGGAGAGCGAGAAGTAGAGTGTAGCTGCTAATCCTGCTAAGACAGTTTTACAGAATTGGCTCCAGTGTATTGGGGCCACACAAACTTTTTGAGCATGCACTAACTAGTTTGCTTGATAGCCTGGAGTCACCAGAGTTAAAGGTTGAAGGATATATCTTAAGTTCATGGGAAGAGTGGATTTGTGCCCAAGAGAGTATTTTGCTGTCAGACACCCAAGTCAGAGCTTATCAATTGGTGTCTGTAAGGGTGGAAAGCATAAAACAACTCTACTAATACTCATCCTTTCATTGCCCTACTACCCACACATTCCAAAAGGAACAGTTTATTGATCACTGGTCCCTATCACACTTATAGTTCTTTTTTTTTTTTTTTTTTTTTTGAGATCACAGAATCTCCACAAATTTGTTTGCCTAAGTTTTTGCTGGCCTGGCGGCTATCATTTTGGTTGAAGTGCCCTTGGCTCTGTGGTATTAGGCTTCATGATTTTTGAAAGCAACCTACGTACTTTGGTAGAGCCAAATCTGAAATATTAGGTCCCCTTCTCATTGGCATATTTAGCATCCATCTGGTTTAATTATTACTCAAGGCTGCACTGTGGGATTTCGAGAATGGAGAAACTGACATAAGTACATGGTCTGAATGACAACTTAGCTAGACAGGCTTGTTGAAATCATATAAGAGTTACAGGATACCTGGCATTAGTAGTTTGACCCTGGTACATAAAAGTTTTGAGGCAATTTAAACTGTATTATCATGATACAAAGCAGGCAATTTGAAGAAAGCAACAGTGTAGAAGTACAGGTAGTTGTTGGATAGTGTTATTCAAGCTTTCTCTCTACCCTGGATAAAATGACATTACTATTTATAGTAGTAAAAGCATCTGAGCATGAACAGCATTTGAAGACAAAGTTAAAAATATTACAGAAAGATTAGCCCTACAGCTAAGTGTATTTAACAAGTCTGTTCTCCCTTTCCTCTTTCTTCTCATTCAGTATATGGCTGACTTATTTGAACCCATCAGTTCAGCACATGACCAGTAACAAAGCACAGCAGTTGCCATGTTCTACTCCCTCTTTGTTCAGTTGCTCTTTGGGATGAGCTCCCCCTTACTCACCACTGTCTGTCTTCCCTGTGTACTTACATCAATCTCTCCTTGCATTGCTACTGAGGAAAAGCAATTGTCCAGAAGCAGAAGTGTACATGTAGCTCTGGATAGGGTAGTTTCCCAATCGTCATTGTAATCAATGGAGTCTCTTCCATTGACTTCTGTAAGAGACAGATCAAAGCAAGACCCTTTTTTTTTTAGGTTCTTGTGAACAAATTTCATCTGAAAATGACAGAATGCTTCCTGCCAGGAAATCTACAGAGAATTCAGGCAGAACTCTGTTTTCAGTTTCACAACAAACTCAGATTAAGTGAATTGCCTTGTGTAGTTTTCCGGTGTCAATTACAATTATGGGTAATGCTGTGCAAACCCCAGGCTTAAAAAGCTACATCAAGAAAAGTAGGGTGAAGGTAAGAATGCATGTGGGAAGCACTGTGAATTTAGTTTGAATTCCTTTTGGAGTAGAGATTCTGAATGCTATTTTTTTTAATATTTGGGGAAGGTGGAAAGGTTACACTGAAAGTGGTTTGAAGAAGCCTTTGTAAGAAGCAGAGTAGAATATATAAAATAATTTTAAAGTCACTCTTAACTACTTCCTCAGTAATCCACCAAAAAGACTGACCCAACCACAAGCTATTTCACATTCTCTGAATTCCATGGAGGAATTGAGCACTTCAGCATCAATAGCCTCTGCTTGAACAGGTTTTATATATACAAACTGACACTGTAACGAATTCCTAACCAGTTCTAATGTTATGTGAAAACTGAAACTTGAAAATATAAAACAACACTAGTAAAAGGGAACTTGTTTGGGCCACTGAGGACTCCTTACTAAAACAACCTTCCTCCCCTCCCTGCTTTCACTTATATAGTCTGTTGGGACAATATCCCAAGAGGAGAAACTTTTCATCATTGCTCAGCAACCATAGTGGATCATGGCAAAAGAGTCTGATCTATCAACATTGCTACTAGGTATAAGCTTCTTAAACAGCATGGAAGTTTATCCTTCTCTAGACTCTACCTACTGCTCTGGGGAAAAAGAATCAAGTATCTAAGTAAACCATCATCCTGAATATATAAATTAAGTATACACATTCTTTATAAACAGGACTCTTAATAGTTCATTTAAATTATGTCTTGTACTTTTGCAGCATCCCCATGGAGTTAATTTTAAAAATGAATGAATGAAATAATGCCACTAAGACTACAGAATTTCTCTTACACCCCTCTACACTGACTTATCTAGTGTTAATGTCTAGGACTTACATAGTTGCAAACTACAGCTGCTGAAATGACAACTATTGTTCCCTGCATGATATTTGGTGAGATAAATGCTGAAGTATGAAATCCATTAGTGCCATATATACTATACACTGCATTTGCAAAGGCTTAGTTCTGGGAGAATGAATCTTTCTCACCACAGATAAATGCAGCTTTTAGAGGGTTTTTATTATTATTATTATTATTTTCTTCCAATAAAATATCTGGTCTTTTGGAACATCTCTATCTGCTGGTATTCTGAAACTCAATGAAATACCTCAAGGCAAGTACTTGCTCTCTATTTCCTGTTGGAACAGCTCAGAAACGTTCTTTGTGTTATTTGAAGCAAGCAGCAAAAATGACAACAACACAGGGGTGACTTCACTTTCTTGGGGGAAGAGACATTCCAACATATTATCTATTATATATGCTATATAACAAAAAAGGTATCCCGAAGAGACCAACAGGCACTGATAAATACTTGTTATTGAAAAGAGCACATGAAACAAGAAGAGTATGCTTGGAAGTGCAGTGGAGCAGAATCAGAGGTGAGGTCCTACCGCTGGGCTCCCATGAAAGCCACTGAACAGCCAGCTCCAAACTAGGACAGCAGTCCTGTGGGTTTTTTCATCAGTTTAACTTCTTATAGACTCTAGTGGCTGCAGAACATGTGCACACCAAACCAAACAGTAAGAGAAACTATAGCAAATTGTGTTTCTCTGTGGTCTTTTCCAAGAAGTTCAGGTACCAATTGTGCCACCATCTGCCATAGAAAAATGTTGTCCTGGGTTTCTGCCACTCCTGGAAACTGAACAAACAATAATTTGGATGAGGATAGCTTTATTTTGCAATGTTTCATTTGCTCTGTAATCCCAAGCTGAGAGACAATCGGGCCAATTATGTTGGGTGCAAACACATTACAAAGAAGCATCATGTACTTTAAAGAATATAAAATATTCTTCATATATTTATGAATTAACTATCCTGCCTTTGAAGGAAAATTCAATTAAATAGAAAAAAAGCAGTTAAAGTAAAGCTATACTCTCATTCCTATTTTTTAAAACCATGATTACCTCTTTTACCCTTCATGAAATAAGCTAGTACTCCTCTAAAGTCAATTTGCAAGAGCCATGGTTTATAAAAAAACAGCAAACCTCCCCTTCCAATAAGATCATTCAAAGCAAGCCTATGTGGACAAAAGGCCCAGTTCCCCTACTGCTTTGTGCTAGAGTGGAAAAAAACTGTTGTCTACTACATTAGTGAGAAATAACAACTTCAGAGAGTCAGACACATGCTGAAATGTTTCAGTTGAAATCAAACTCTGAGAAATTTTTTAAATGTTTTCAACACATCAGCATGAAGCATCGACCTAGTTGGAATCACTTAGATCTAAAGCAAATGCACTGATTGTTTTCACAGCATGCTTTTCTTCCTCAAGCTGCAACAGGCAGACTGGCAACTGCTGTTCGGAAAGGTTTTCAGCCCCCTGCCTTGGTCTACTGTAGCCTATGACACAATCAATAGCAGGGTTAGAAGGCAGGGAAAGCTAAGGAAAGATTATGAAGATGAAGTGAGTGATAGAATTGCCTTACAGGATTTGTTCTCTCTCTCTCACCTTGAGTCTCTTCTGCTGCAAATAAAGATGGAGAACCATCCCAAATCTCGCACCAAGCAGGGACAGAGATGGCGGGGATACCACGTGGCATGAGTGCAGACAGCACACAATGCACTTAGGAACATTCTGCTCAACACATAGACAAGAAAGAAGATCTTGCCAGCAGATGTCTTTTTCTTGGTCTAAGTGGGATGGAGATCCCACTAAAGAAAACTTTCCACTCATTAATCAGTATAATTAACATGTATAGCAAGAAAAGTTCATGCTGAAGTAAAATTTGAGTATTGTCCTTTAATCATTTCACCTCAACCCTGTCTGTGCTATCTGCAGGCAGCTCTGCTCCAGCACTTCTGATAGTAACCATGATCTTTCAACCAAGCCCTGATTCCTTTGAACTGGTGCACTTCAGACACCAGTCCTTCTTAATATGCCACTGCACAGGACACCTTTGCTGCCATGCTATAAAGACCTTAATGGCTTTCAGTTGTTCAGGTACCACATTATTAAAGAATTTTTATAGTAACCCTAACAATTTTAATACAGTGCAGCTCTTGTTAGAGTTATTATGATGGAAAATGTGATTTTTAGTCCATTACTGTAGATACCATGCTGTTCTCATACTTCATCCCACCACCAGTTTATGAAGATACTTAGCTTGAATTTACTGCAGTAGTGTGAGAAGAGAAGGAAAGAAACAGTTCAAAGGGAATCAGAGAAGGCCCAGTTTATGCCACTGTCTGTTTGGTTTTTTCCATTATACACAAAAGAATCCCAGGAGAAAAGCATATTTGGACATTAATAGCATGCAGCAGACAGAATATTGTTGAGATATATATTTATATACATTTATATTTTAATATGATAAAAAGATAGGAAATGGACATAAATTTTATAGAGTTAAGGGTTTTACAGCACAAGCAAACTATTAACTGTAGTTTCCACAGGCTCAAGTACAGTGGAACACTCCAGTAAGGTTAAGGCTTCCCAGACCCACAGCATGGGCTTATGTATACACCACTCCATAGCAACAATGTAATTAACCCCACTGCAGACCTTTTGTTTACAAATGATTACAGCATTATTATTTGTGCTGGGACTACAAGTATGACTTTCTATAATTCTTCATGCCCAAATAGAAAACTCTCCCAGTTCACGTGCAGAGGAAAACACAAGCAACCAGTCAATAAAGGATCAGCCCTCCAATATCCATCCTCACGTTTTAGCCTAATTCCATCATCTCAAAGATGATATTGGCAGGAGCTGCAAAAATTGGACTCTTTGCCCTCCTAGAGAGCAGCATAGTGGAGACAAACAGCAGAATGAAGAGGGGTTTTATTATTTGTTGTGGTTGTTGTTTTTTAAAACCTTTTAATAAAGTGATGGTAGGAGAGATGCTCTGAGGGGTTGCATCAAGGAGCCTTCCAGCATGGTAAGGCACAGCCCCAGTCTGAGCACAGCAAGCACCCTACTGGCACTAGAGATGTCTGGGCCAAGCACCAAAAGTGAGCATTGTGTCAGCCTGGCACTACACAGGCAAACACAGGGCCTCCTGCAGCAGCCACATTATAGCAAGGGCTGGTAGACCTCTCCACCTTGCAGCACTGACCCTTATCCTTCCTTTTCTTCTACAATAACCCAGCAAACAGCATTTCACCTGCCCCAATAGTACCTCTTGGATCCACTTCCCAATAGCTTTGTGTAATAAAATGTACTCAAGTGACCCCTTCGCAAACCTGGACACACACATGTTCCCACAGAGGAAAGCTTCAGCTAGGGTTTCCCCTGAGCACCCTGCTACATGGTGCTATGAAGGTTGCCAGTTCACAAAATTAGTTACAGGAAAACAGAAAGTTTGCTTTATTTTTTTCTAAATATGAGACAAAAAGCAACATCTGGCTGAAAGAGGCTCTCTGCACTTCAAGAGGTTCCCACCAGGAGACAAAAAAATATATTTATTAAGACCCATGAAGTTGAGGGCTTTTCTTTTGGCAAGGGAGCTCCCTACATATGAGTCTGTCACTTGACAGTATTGTTCATGATCAGGCAATATGTTTGGTATTTGTGTCATACTGATATCCAAGGTTTCAATTAATCTCACTTCAGTGAAAGACAGGAGTTTCTTTCACTGCACTGGTTTACTTGGGCTTGGGGCAGAAGGGTCTGTCTTGCTTTTTGTGTTCATCTTTGCAGCAACTATCTTTTAAACGTATAATGTAACTTGTGGGTGGTAGACTTGAATTGAACCTCTTGGTTAGATGGATTTTTGCTGGGGTTTGAAGACCTTTGGGAACCAATTTACAAGGGATACTGTAAAAATCACTGAGAACTTATAATCACTACCAGCTGACAATTAAAAAAGTGTGCATCGACTTCAAGTTTATCCTGCTAACTACCAGACCCAAAACACATATCTCTCTAAAAGCCATGGAATTAGACTCAATCTCATGTGAAGGATATCTACAAAGTCTACATGGAGCGGATCTTCCACTTAACCCACCAAAGTGACACACAAAGGTATTTAATCAATGACTCTTTGTCACAGCAATTAATTTCAACCTCAAAAACGAAACCCACCAATTTTCAGTTACAATACAGCTGCTTCCTAGCAGATGCCATCTGGACCCTAACTTTTGATTGTAGCTACACCATTAGAAACAACATGACAAAATAGAAGATCAGTAACGGCTGCATTTTTTGTCATTTGTTGAAAACCCCCATTGCATCCCAGGGAGATAGATAGTCATGAGAACTCAGTTCCTGGGTCTACAGAGGGACGTGATTTTTTGGCAGGAAACACTTAGCAAGTTCTGAAATTGATGGTGAAAAGAAGGTTCAGATGATATGACCAAAGAAGAGACCTCCACTTACTGATCATTTCCTTGCATTGTCCAGAAGCAATCATTACGAAGTGATTATATATTATTATAAAGTAATATTTGAGAGGAAAAAACTCTGTAAAAGTGGAACTTCATTTGCATGATGTTTTTCCCTTCTGAAAGAATGACATGACCATCAGTACTTGTTTTGTGAAAAATTTTTAAAAACTTTTTTTGAGGGAAACATATATCCTCACATACCAGATGATTCAGAAAAAAAAATCAAAATAATACTTCATATGAGGAAAAAGTCTCTTTTGACTATTTTATATAAATGAGCTGTGCCAAGAGAAATGTCCTCCTACTCCTCCTCTGATGGAGGACAGTTGGAGCGATTCCTCAAGTTTGGCACATTGCTCTTTTTAGCAAGTCAAAATTTCAGACTTTTTCATTTGCAACTTGCAATTACTTTGCAAGTTAACCTCCAGCTAGAATTTTAAAAAAGCTTATTAAGAAATTATTTGGTTTTAATTTTTATATAATGAAAGGCATAGTTCATATCTCCTAACTTGAGTTATTTACAAGGGCTCAGTAAGACTTTATGGTGTCACTCACAGTATTTGCCTTCTTTTATTGTACTTAGAGAGGAAACAGGCTTTAGAGTGACTGCCTCAGGTTTTGGCATGTAATTTTTAAAATTACTATATCAGAGCAGTTATATGCCATATGAGAAATTAAGCATCAGGAGACATGCAGGCACCCATTTAAAAGCCTAACCAGAAGGAAGAAATCTACAGACTGGCAATTACAGGATTCATAAAACATGCAAGTACATCTGGAAAACTGAACGTTCTTTAGAAGTTTCCCTAAATTATATATACAGAGTCTGTTAGGCACAAAGTTACAAAGCACAACATCCTTCCAGGTATTGAAACATTCTGCAGTCTTATGTTGGTCTCCAAATCTAAGAATTTTAAAATTACAAGTATCTCATTTATGAGATACTTGTAATTATTTAAATTAAGGAAATGCTTGTTACAGTTCATAATCCTTTCAGGTAACATTAGCTCTACATTAATTCCTAAAAATTGGGATGTGTTAATACCCATTCATAGAGCAACAATCCATTTATCAGATCAAAATTACTAACTTCTGAGGAGAAATTAAAAACACCAAAATGTGTTAAATCTGATCATGAAAAGAAGTATTTTTCTCTTCGGAGGAACTGAATCAACATATAAGGTCCAGTTATGTTATCCTTAAGTAAGGCTTGTAAGCATCCTGAGGTCTGTGTGTCTGTCTGGAAACATATACAGCCAGCATCTTACATGAACGCACATTGAGGGCATGGCCTGAAGTTGTAGTCAGGGAAGGTTTAGGCTGGGTACCAGAAGGTTCTTCACCCATGGGGTGGTTGTGCATTGGAACAGGCTCCTCAGAGAAGTGGTCACAGCACCAAGTCTGATAGAGTTCAAGAAGGGTTTGGATCAGGCACATGGTTTGAGTCTTGGGGATGGTCCTGTGCAGGGCTAAAGGGTTGGGCTTGATCCTTGTGGGTCCCTTCCAACTCCAGCATATTCAGTGATTGTGGGATTCTGTGATATCTTTTAGATTGTGTAAGTCATATAACAGAAACAGATAAACAGAAGTAAATCTCTTGGATGTTCAATAGAAATGAATACATCACTTTGCATATTCCTATACAATAGTTCTGTATAAGCTAATAGATGACATTTTGAGAAGTCAGCATTAACTGCTAAGGTATATTCAAATTGATAAGGATTGCATACCTACAGTCCAGGGAGCAGGAAGAGAAGACTACTGTGGAAGATTCCCACACTGACCTCACCTACCCATTCAGATGTTAGGCCATACTCCAGCAAAGGACTGCAGCACACTCTGAACTTTAAAGGTATAACTAACTTCAGCAGGGCTTTTCCTTTACAAGAAGGACTCAAAAATATCATGACTAGAACATTATTGAAGCATATTCATTTGAGCCTGACCGTATATAATTTGACAAGTGCTGCCATAGTACTTTTTAAATATCAGAGGGTCCTAATGTACGCATTCCAAGACAACGTGTGTAGTAATGCTAAAATATTACATAAAACATAAAAATGTTGTATTGAATATTGCTGCAAATTAGATATTTAATAAACAAGTATTTTGTGTTGAAAGTTCTTGTCACTCCTGAAGCAGTGAATGGTTACAGTAAAATGTAGGTAGCAATTAATAAAGATTCACCCTTGGAAGACGGGGTTCTTTAAACCAATGAGAATGAGCATTTAGATTTTGGAGCATTTGGGTTTTTTAAACTTCCTTCACAGGTACCTGGGGTATTAGTCAATACCTAGCTTTGGGAAGTTAGAATTTTTTTCTTAATCTTTGTTCATCGAGATCATTCTCAGCAGATTTGGAATTGTTCTCTCTTCAGCACTGACTTTTTATCCCTGTGTAAGTACCATAAATTCTCCAAGTAATATCAGTTAATGAAAAAATCACTGTTGACTTCAATAAAGACAGGATTTTCATCCTTTTTTCCAAAGACATTTGTAAAACAAACGTAATAGATTTTGAGCCTGACAATACAGTAAAGTTGGATAATTGCCCTGTGTTTTATTTAAACAAGTACGCTTCCATTATGGCATTCCTTATGCAGCAAGATAGGGTTTTCTGCTTCTAATTCTCCGCAGTCAATTCATACTTGTTAAGAGCTTACACGTTATTTCTACCAAGCTAAAAACAAGAGTGCTTTAGAATGTGGGAGGACTCAGGTAAACAAAAACAGTCCCTCATTAGCAAAGAAATTTTCTCAACTTCAGAGGCAGGACTCTGCTAAAATAGTGATTATTTCTTTACCTTAGGACATGTTCAAAGCACATTGAATCTTGCCACAAACGTCAATAGATTTTTGGATTAGGTCCTAATTAGTATTTACACTTGGTCTGACTGGGATCACTGTCTTGTGATAGAGGTTTGTTTAGCAATATTGATAATGGCATGTTTAGCAACAGAATCAGAAAGTTCTGTTCAATGGGACTATGGCATTTTATATTCTAGGTCTGTCTCCTTCAGTACCAGATTGAACTGGACTATTTTATCAAGTTGTGCTAGAAAAGAGCAAATACAGAATGAATGCTTATTATGAACTATGAAGTGAACCCAGTACCTCTGAACTCCATCTACTGATGCTGTTACCCACCCAAAGTGGAGTTTCAATACTGTGAAAACACTTGGAAGAGAACAATCTCATAGATTGGAAAGAGCACTTGGTAGAAACACAGGAGTAAGGAAGAGGATAAGGGTTTCAGAAGCTAAACACTACCCCATGTTTCTAAGCACACATTAACATCTTTGATCTGTTCTCTAAATGAGAAACACAGTGAAAAAGCAGCCTATACATGTACATCTACAGAGCTATGTTTTTGCACCTTTTGGCCTATCAGAGGACAATGGAAATCTTCCACAAAGCACTGCTGGTATCCTGCCCAAGCTTCCCATTGGAATTGGTGTGATCCTTTAGACTCCACTGATAACACATTCTTTACTTCTGTATACACCCTACCATGTAAAATTGCTAGGCTCAAATACGTATTTTTCCATTTAATCTTACAGGTAAGTGAAGAGCTCAGAAGCAGAAGGCAGCTGCATTGTAAAACACTTCAGAATATATAATTACATTAAAGAGAGATTCATAGAATCATAGAATATGCTGAGTTGGAAGGACCCAACAGGATCATCAAGCCCAACTGCTGGCCCTGCACAGACACCTCAAAAAATCACACCATGTGCCTGAGAGCATTGTCCAAATGCTTCTTAAACTCCGGCAGGCTTGGTGCTGTGACCACTTCCCTGGGGAGCCTGTTCCAGTGCTCAACCACCTTCTGGGTGAAGAACCTTTTCTGTGTATCTAACCTAAACCTTCCATAACACAGCTTCATGTTGTTCCATTGAGTCCTGTCTCTGGTCATGAAAGTGAAGAGATCAGTGCCTGCCCCTCCACTTCCCCTTGTGTCGATGTTGAAGACTACAGTGAGGTCTGTCCTTCAGCCTCCAAGCTGAACAGACCAAGTGACTTCAGCCACTCCTCATACGGCTTCCCCTCCAGACCCTTCACCATCCTCATGGCTCTTCTTTGGATGTTCTCCAATAGCTTAGTGTCTCTTTTATTTTGTGGGGCCCAAAACTGCACACACTATTCAAGGTGAGGCCACACCAGTGCTGACACACTGACATAATATTATTCAAGCCTAAAGCACTTTGACATAGAAGTCCTCTACAAGTGGAGAGCAAAAATGCGGTGGTAGTGAATGGTAATTGTAGTAAACCCAACACATTTTCTGTTGAGAAGAAAGCTTGTTAGCAAAACTGTAATACAATACTTGATGCAGCACAGCAAAAGACAAATTCTCAAAATCATTCTGGTTTTGCCTGACTGTGATACTGTTTAGCCTAACAGGATTTTGCAAGTGGTAGTATGAAAGCTGAGGTTTGAGGATGAAACTAGCTTTCTCATCTTTGCAGCTTAAATGTCAAAACTTTCATCAGGCTGTTGGAAAAAGAACCCAATATGAAAAAGATTAAACCCATACCCTTGTATGCACTGGCAGAATAATTATTTCTTTGTTCCTCCTTTTAAAAACAGCTTTCAAAGCTCTCTATTAATGTCCTATTTTTTCATCTTTCATGTATCTTTCCTCTTTGAAGAAAAGTTTTCCACCTATCAAAAAATGGTTGGTTTGTTGGGGGTTTTCTTCAGCCTTTAAACAACAATCCATGGAAAAGTCAGACACTACCAAAACTGAGAAAAATGGACCGCAGACTTTTTCCAAATTTGAACTACATGCAGAACCAGAGAATCATTAGGGTTGGAAGGGACCTCTGGAGATGATCTAGTCCAACTGCCTACCAAGGCAGTTTACACAGGAATGTATCCAGGTGGGTTTTCAATGCCTCCAGAAAGGGAGACTCCATGACCTCCCAGGGCACTGTGTTCCAGTGCTCTGCCAGCTTTAATGTAAAGAAATTCTTCCTCATGTTGAGGTGGAACTTCCTATGTTTTAGTTTATGGCCATTACTCCTTGTCCTGTCACTGGGCACAATGGAAAAGAGTCTGGTTCCATCCTCTTGAAATATTTATCTGCATCAGGCCCAGCTCCCTCAGTCTCTCCTCATAAGAGAGATGCTCTTTGTGGCTCCTTCTTTCTTGTACTGAGAAGCTCAGAAGTGGACACAACACTCCAGATGTGGCCTCACTAAGGCTGAGTAGAGGGGAGTGATCACCTCCCTCAACCTGCTGGCCACACTCTTTCCACACTCCTACAAGGTGGAGAAGAGGTTATATCTTTTTCATGGATCTCTGATCTGTGTTTTGTAACTCCGGTTTAGGAAACAACTCAGAAAGTGACTCAGTGATACACATACATACATGAGATATCAATGAGAGCTTTCCCACTAAATCCACTCTTATGGCATCATCTGTGAGGAGGAAAAAAAGCATTATTTTAGTAAAACTTAATAAAATAATACTTCTTCTCTTTCTCTAGCTTGAAGGGGAGAAATGAAAACATAAAAGGGAGGTTAAAATGTCTACTTTATCCTCCCATGCTTTATTCTCCTATGGTTATGCTGGAGACAGCTGCAGATGCAGTGAGTGTCCAAGGTGGCACTTACCAAGCTGAAGCTGATCCAAAGCAGAAAGGTACTAACCAAGAAACAAACTGTCTTTTAGAAAAGCAATTTGAGAAGAAGTCATTAAATCACATTGAGGGAGGGATTGACCCCACAGTGAGCAACACCTCTGCTAACAGAACAGCTCTGAATGTAAGTCACTTTTAGAGACAGCTTAATACATTTGTACTTGGTTTGTAACCTTTATCTGAAACATTGTGAGACCCAATTTGCCACCAGATAATGCAGCCAATCTACTTTCAGTTAAGGAATAAAAATAGAATTAAGAGGATTAACATTAATGGTGGAACAGCTAAAAGTTTTGCAAAGAACTGATACAGAATAGGAAGGTGACAGGACTGACCCATGGTTTTCAGCTTGTCTCAGTTCTTGGTGCACCACTACCACAATGAATAGCACAAAGATACTGTAGAAATGGCACACCTGGAGTTTGTCAGGAAGCACTTAGACAAATACCTGTCAGATGTGACTCAGATAAGCTGATTCTGTCTATGTGCAGATGACTTTCTGAGGTTGCTTTCACACCTTTATTTTATTTGAATCTTTAGGACAAGTAGCTGTTTAGAGTTGCCAAGTAAACATGCGCCAACTACATTTCTCAAAGGCTTTGAATGAAATCAAGGATGGGTGGCTGGTCACAGGATACACAAAGAGACATCTCAAGCCCAATCCTCCTACTCGTCATCAAACCCAGAGTTTTGCCCTAATTATGATGTATTTTTAAAATGGGCAAAACTACTCTATATTTCCCTAACTTCCTCGGGAACCACTGAAGTATTTTAGCTCAAATTGCCTTCAAAAGTATTCAGGAAGAGTTAGCCAACCAGGTGGAAACACTAACAGCAGCAGCAGCAAAGGTCTTAAAATAGGAAATACTGGGCTACTTCAATTATAGAAGGTTCTACAAGCCCTGCCAATAATTTTCCCTTAGGCTCTCACAAAATGGGGAAGCAAAGAAAGAAATATCTCACAACTTCACAGAATCCCTTAAGCCTCCTACATTCCCATTTAAGAGGGATTATGAAATAAAATGGAGTAGGAAGCTTCCCAAAATTTCAAAGAAAACACTTGAGTCAACCTCAAATTGCTATTTGAATATTTGTTCCCATGTCTAACTAAATTTTTAAGATATTCCCCATTAGCATAACCATCATTCTTTGTTTTGCTTTTCTCTCTTTGTTTGCTGTTTTTATTCATCCTTTGACTTGGAGCTGAAGAATTCAACTGGCAATGTAAAGCATAGAAAGAGATAATTTAATTGACATTAATTCCTATGAATTTCATTTGTTTTCTTTTTCACTAATCCAGGTATATTAACTGAATAATGCTTTGCAAACACAGATCTTTGATAAATGTCACAGTGAGTAACACTGCAGCACATGGGGTAAGAAAAGGAGAAAAGAAAGGGAAATAGATTAAGCCTTTTGTTTTAAGCATACTCACTTTAAAACCAAATTGAGAAAACATCTCTGACTACTCTGATTTGAGTGGTGCTCACTTACCTTCCTTTCATGTTTTCATTACTACCAGCAAAGGTATAGATGGAGGCCAATAAAACAGGATTTGGACCTTTCACCTTGTCTGATAATGGATATCTATTTGTAGCTAAATAAGGCTAACTCCTTCCTCTCTTCTTGTCTGATTTCTGCCTATCCCTTTTTCATTTGCATCTGAAAAAAAATGGAAATTCCAGTCTATCTATCTGGAACCTTCCTTATTTACATCATGGTGGGTTTCTATCAGTCATGGAAATAGAAAAGAACTTTGAAGTACACATAAATAAATTACTCTTACATGTATTTTACAGCTGGTTTGTACTTCCAGATGGTATAAAGAGGTCTCGGTATAAAGTAGCATCAAGCTACTATCTCCAGGGGCTGAGATTCTCAAGAAGGAAAATAACCAAATATAAACACTAAAAAAAATTTAAAAATTAACAGTTATTTTTAATTATTTTTTTCTTTTCAGGTGGCAATTTCAGTCTTGTTTTTCCAGAATTAATTTTTACAGTTTGCCTTGCAGGACTGACTGGGGAAAAAAAAGAAAAAAAGACCAGATAAGATAGAATATAATTAACATCAGTCAGGATGCAGCACAGTGGGTTTAATTTTAGTGTTCTTTTTTGCTTTCTGTGCCTTCTTTCTGGTTAGCTTGGGAATCACTAATTAATCAAACATTGTAAACTACCCTGGTAAATTTGTTCATGTAAGGGCTTCTGAATCTGATGGAACAAGCTTAAAGGCTGCTGGTGATCCTGTTTGTCCAAATGTAACTCTGTTTAGCTCCAAAGAGTTACTGCTGATGAATCCTGGTAACCATCAGATTGAAAAGAAACCCCAAGAACACATCCTGAACGTGTTGAACATCTGTTTGAAGTTTAGTGTACTTTTGTATTCTTAGGGAAATATGAGGCTACTTTGTTGCCTTTTTTTTTAATTCAGAATGTAACTGAAATTCACCTACATCCCCTAATGTTTGTGGTATGAGAAATGAATGACATCACAATACCAGTGAGGCAAAAAAATTCTCAGATTAAAAGTACAGATCTTTGTACAGTTCTTAATTCAATAAAATGCTGTGGTACTTCATGGTCAGAAGGAAATATGCCCTCAGCAGCATCTGTTTCCTCTGTGTCCTTCATGAGAGTCAAAGGGTATTTTACAATCCAATCCAATGCTGGATATAACCTTTTAAATAAATAAACCATGGTTTAAGGATTTAGAAAGCACTAGATCAAAGAATGTAATCTTTGAGATCTAATAACTACAATGATGGGTCTAGCATAAGACATGAGCAGAATAGAACAAAGGTTTGCTGAATATCCACAGTGCCTCTTGGGTTAAAATTCATTGCAGAGTCACTCTAAATCCCCAGTTAGGGGGCAACCCTAAATTTCTCTTCTTGCTAAGATCCAACATGAACTTAAAAAATAAATAAACCCCAATGTATTTAGGGGAAGAAACTACAACCTTCAGCCCATTTTTTGTTGTTTGATTATTCAAAATCCAGGTCTCATTTTCCAAACACCTGCCAATTTCAGGTGCAGCTTTCAGGTTTTTGGCTGCACACCTACAAACACAAACAGACACACACACACACAGAGACTTCTACTCTCCAGGATTAACTGAGTGTAGGTGGAGAACTGGCTTATTTTTTTTTCCAGCTGTACTTGTCTATATCCCATTGAAACCAGGGGAGATAAGATAGCATTACGTTGTCTAGATGCACAATATGGTGTTCATATGAGCTTTCCCAATAAGTTGTGGGGATACTTGTGGATGTGCTCAAATGCTTCCATGATCACCCTCTAAATAAGCATCATCACTAAACCAAACAAACAGGTAATTAAGTTCAGAGCTATTGCAAGCCCTTCACATGCTGTTTTAGAGTAGTCCAGCTTGTCTTCTGTGAGGCTTTGAAATCGTAAGCTTTGCTCACCAAGTGACACGCACAAGGTTTTCTTGCCTACTTCGGAAAGCAGCTGGAGCAGGAGGTGAATACTGCACCTAGACTGATGGATAAATCTTATCTTTTTTTATTTCCCACCATGGGTGTTACAACACGCAAGCCATCACTTCTGCCTACTACTCAACCAGCATCTTGTCAAATCTGGCTGCAAGATTAAGCTTCCCCCAATTCTGAATTCAATATTGCAACCCTAAGGCCATAAGAATCAAGCTGGAACATTCTGGGGTTTGGGGTTGTTTTTTTCCCTCTTAATGGACAAAATTGTTTCTGCTCGAAGATCGCAGTTTGCCCGGACTATAATGATAAATCATCGTGACTGACACTAAGCTAAAGGAGTTTGATGCTTTCTGCTTTACTCTTCCACATTAGAAGCCACTTTTACATTTGCCACAACTTTCAACTTTGGCTCCAAAATACTAGGATCTTCTCATTTGCAGATATTACTTTTGCTTCGTACAATCCATTTGAAGAATGTGAAGAACATTTTGTACACAGAAAGGGATGGGCGCAATGTCGTGGAATCCTGCGATAGCTGTTTTTTTCCTAGAGCAGCACAATTCTTCTGTATCCCAGATTATTTTATTTCACTGCAGCAGAGTTCTGCCTAACAAAGCTGGGAGAAAGTTTAGGATTCTGGAAGCGTTCAGCACTTGGCAGTATTTGGTTCTAGTACCAACAGTTATAGCCATCATGACAGTATCTCAGAAATACCAAACTTAACCACTGTCAGAATTATTTACAGCTGTAGTCCTTTTTTTAATTATTATTTTTAAAGGTGGATTTGGTAAAAATCAGGCACAGTTCCTCCTTGTTATAATCAAAAAAACCCCAAAACAATCACAGCCCTTTTTGTGATATACTGTGAAAAATGAAAGCTGATGCTAGTTTGCCATTGATGGGAGACAATGAAGCAAGGACATGAAACAAGGATATGAAACATTTTAGTTTTTAATATTGTTGCTTCAGTTTTAGTCTATGCTGCAAATTTATATTTAGTCATTCATTTTCTCCAAAAAAAGATAACTTCCAGAAAAAGGCTAAAGCTGTCAGCTTTTTGTTCTGGTAAAACTTCATTGCACTTGAAACATGAGGAAAGCTCAAGTAAAAACTGAGTTAGAGCTCCACAAGTTGGATCAGCAAGTGGAAAAGCAGTTAAAGATGTAAACAGTTTAGTGAAAAGTACAACATTCTGATACAGAAGTATCACTTATGTCCAACAGCAGCTGTTGTGTAATACTATTAAAATGACTTTCACTAAAATGTTTGCAAAAACCTCATGCTCTGTTATTTTCTATTTCTTGAAACTCGTTTCCATAGCAGGGGGTGGCTAAAAAAACACTTTTGTCTTTTACTGTTGCCCCTGTAATATTTCCTTTTTGGAAGTGCCATTACACAGCTGGATTGTGTCTTCTAAACAGACATGAATCTGAGAATGCTAGAAACTTGTAAAATAAAAATTACTTCATGGAATCAGTGACTGAAATAGAATACCATTCCTCTTTAATACAGTTTTGGGGGTTTGTCCTTTTCTTCAAGTCCTATTTCCCTTTACAATGCCCTTCCCCATTTGTGGGTTCAGAGCTCTCTCAAGTGTGATTTGGCAGCCACTACTTATCAAATTATGGGATTTCTTTTACAGTAAGGTGGCACAGGAAAGCCCACCAAGACAAGACCTACGTGTTTTGACAAGAACAACTATAACATCCCTACCATGTACATCCTCATTCACATGTGCAAGGGGCATGAGACAGCTGTGCACCTATAGCAGAGATCAAGATCCATTTATGAGGATCTCATCTCTGATAGAGATTTCTTCAACTTTAAGCATATGCACCAGTATTAACAACATCAATTCCTATTACTCATGGAAGTAAAAGGAAGATTATGCATGAAAGTTTGTTGGACCTAGTTTTTCTATAATATAGAAATTACAGAAATATATATATTATATATATTATATAGAAATTTTCTATAATATATAAATTATAAAAATATGGAATAAAAAACAGGATTATTTGTAACTAAACCTACTATAAACAGTTTAAGAAACTTTAATTCATATAATTCACTATGTAAAGATTGTTTGGAATAAAGATTTTTGCATCCCCTGTCTCTCTACTCACCCTTTCTTTTATTAAATTTTCTCCCACTACCGTTTTTAGGAACGGTTAGAAATTTAGAATAGTTCTTGATCTTCAAAATTTTCTTCTAATCTATTCTTGGCTTTAAACTCATACCTGATCCGTCGCATGGAACAGCACTACCAGTGAACAGAGAATCAGTAGCAAATACCAACAACTACTATTTCTCTTTTGAAGAGAAAATACTACACATCACAGCAGTTTTAAAGCCAATGTTAAAACAAAACCCCTGAAGCTATAGTTCATTTACCTGTAGCCCTGATATCCTCAAAAAGTAAGAGCGTTCATGACCCTTGAGTTACTATCTTTAATCCTAATAGTCAGTTGTAATTGTAAATCAGTTTGCATAACAATTATTTAGCTAGCATTTAAGCCACACTTTGTTATATTAATCAGCAATAGCAGTAATTTAATAGGCAAGTTGGACCAGATCCTGCAAAGAATTATATATGCAAGGAATCCCGTTGAATTCAGTATCGTACTTTGCAAATGCAGACTTCTTTTATGGGCTTAAGTGATTTGCTGACCACCTTTGAAGTACACACTTAAGTCAAGTTAAGTTTAGTGAGAGATAAAGATGCACATATTCTAAACTGTGTGCTTTGAGGTTCTTCCTGCCATTTTTACAATTTCAGAGTAAAAAACTGCATTACAAACAAATGCTGCTGAATGATGTAAATCACAGGAAAAAAGAATATTTTGCCATGTCCTCATCTAATCTTGAAAGTGCTGTATACAATTTCTCTTCGATTGTCCTTTTATTTTCTTCCATTTGAGTTGCAGTTCAGATCAGAGAAGAAAAATAAAAGTCTTGTTACAGCTACAGGTCAGTGCAAGATAAGAGGCTCAGCACAGTCACTTCTATGTACTGTACATATAAAAATGGCCCAGATTGATATTTAGTTTATCAGTCTAGAATCTAGGAAGCATAACAGAGGTACTCGAATGTAAATGCATTGCCAAAAGATAATAATCTACATCACTGGAGGAGTGTCACTTGCCTAGCAATTTAAAGGTCATCTGACATACTTTATTTTTCTCTTACAATTAAAATATAGTGAATATACATAGAGTGTAAATCACAGCTTTTTTAAAAATTAGACCTCTAAATTGGCCTGGATCACAAACTAGCAGCTGAAACAGCAGAGTAGTACAGAACAGAAAAGAAAAAAGAAATTCAATAAGAAAAAAAAATATTAAGGATGTTTTTAGAAGGTAATTTCAATTAAACCCCGATTTTGGTGTGAAAAGAAGAAAAACCTTTTAAAGCATGAATCAGAATGAAAAAAATTCATCTTTTCTGTTGTAAAAACAGAAGTCAACAGAAAAATGCATTCTTTCGCTGGAATCCAGGCCTAGGACCAAAGAATTTACATATATTAAATTAACAAGATCCAAACTTCTCTACAACAAATATTTATACTGTAAAATATTACAGCCACATTCCTGCATATCCTTACAATAATAATTCTTAGGGACATAGTATTCTAGAGAGTGTATACAACAGCAGGTTTCTGCAAAGATGGAATGCTTCATTATCAGAGTACCAGCTTGTTCATAAATATTAAAAAGTACATTTTTGAAGTTTTCCAAACATAATTCTTATTGTTTACATTGTCTCTCTACTACTGAAAACAGCAGCCAGTGTGTACCTGTCCCAAAGTCTCTCTCCCACAGTCTTGAACTGCAGAAAACCACTGCTGGTGACTGCAAAGGACAACAATGTCTATGCTGGACATACACTAAGCAGACAAGGGGACAAGTAGTCTGACCTTACTTATGCAAGTAGTCATGCTTACAGCGATTGATCTAATTCTTGCTAGAAAGAATAGGATTTGTCCCAAACTGCAGACAAAAGGACACAATTCCCTGGTGTCTTATAAAAGTGGGTCTTAAATTTACATGTAAGATGGTTCTTTCGTTTTTATATTTTACAGGCAATTCTTTATATAAGATTAAAGATTGAAACAGGTATTCCAAGAGAAAAAGTCCTCTACTACTACAAGAAAAATCACTTAGAGATTGCTCAAGACAAATTAAAATTACAGATGTGATCTTCATTTGGTAAAAATTAAACTCCTGTATATGTATTAATTTGTTTTACAAAACAATACTGACAACAGAACAAACTTCTCAAAAGTGACCCATGAGTTGCAGAAAGGAAGGAGCTTCTCTGAAACACTATCCCCCTGCTCTATTGTTGTTAATCATTGGGAAGAACACAAAACAAAATTTTTTAAAAAGGCAACAAACTGAAACAGAACAGAAAGATCCACGCTGGTTGCAGCGATGTATCAGTTTCATAAACTGGGCTTCAGACCAGAACTCTCTATGGGAAAAGAGCACGTTTACCTTTGCATAAATAGCATTTACTACTGGTGAGATCATATGGAGGATACCACTGAAATACAGAAAATAAACACACAACTTTCAAACATAGCAGTAATAACTGCAAACACATGCTTATTTGAAGAAAAATGTTACCTAATTTGCTTCCTCTCAATACATAGAGATCTAATTTAAGCTGCCCCCCTCCCCTTCCCGTTTTACTATATTTGCAAGAACCAGTGAACACAGAAATGTGCAGCCAGCCTGGGCCCTCAGGCCGGTGGATCAAGATGGTAGGCTGGCCTGGGCTCCCCCAGGGATAGCAGAGCCAGAAGGGTGATTGGACACAGTGACCTGTCTGCATGAGATGAGACAAAAACAGGAGGGCTGTAATGCTGATGAACTAACCTGTCACTCACAAGCTCAGGTCTGAAGAGGAAAAAAAAAAAAAAAAAAAGAAAAGAAAGAAAAAAGAAAATATGAAGAAAAAAAAGAAAAAAAAGATGGAGAGGAAAAAAAAAAGAAGAGAAACGTATAGTACAGGTTTTAGAAACCATACAAGGTAGAGAAATTACAGCATAATTGAAATAATTAGATGACACATTTAATTACCTGTTCATTCAGATAGGCTCAGGATATATAAGGAATATGGCATAAAAATCCAGATAATAGTTTCTATAAGATCAAAACACAACTGAAGAAATAATGGGTTCAGCGTGCAAGGAAGGATGCTACAGATTATTGCTGGCAGGGATCAGGGTTTCATGCCAAACACTCCAGTTATGAATCAAAATCACAATGAGCAATGAGCTTCTAGATCTTGACACACCAGGCAAGGAGGTTGTTCTTCAGAGTAGTTGGCTGTTTTATTGCTTGCTTGGGGGAGGAAAAATCCAGAGGGAAGGCTCACAAGCAATTCTGCACCCTGTGTCCAGTACACCCAGGTGCTAGGTAATGGTCAGGATTGCAGCATTCTGCCCACCCTTGACATCACCAGTGGGAGCCACTGTAGGCACTGGTGTTTAGAGACAGCTGAAGTCCAGATATTTTAAAAAAAGGTGGAAAATGCATTTAATGATGAACAAGTACTTGGTGTTGAAAATTCCTTTAAATCAGCATGCTCCTGCTATTACATTCGTGTCATACACAGACTAGTGTTTGAACTACAAATAACTGCTAGTGTTTCAGATCTCCACTGCATCAGGGTTATACATGTATAGTTTGGATTTTTAATTAGGCAAGTTCACACTCCATTAGCGGTAAACAAGACTGAATTTAAAGCTACATCTCCAAGATTAGTAAAAAAAAAAAAAAAAATCATTCCCATGGCTGAAGAAAAACACAATTCTGAAATAAAGAAGCAAAATTATAAACATTTATTTAAGTTTTTGCTTTTGGAGGTTTGAAAGTTAACAAAGACTTTTAAGAACTTTTTCTAGTAGTATCAGAAAAAAAAGGTCTCTTCTAAAAATATTTTACAACCAAATATGCAAATCTTTATTATTTATCAATACTAAATATAGATGTACAGTGTGGAAAGATTTTCTGGCATAGGTTTTGCCTTTTGATAGTTATTTTCTCTGAAATTTCATAGAGAAAATCTCTTTCTATTTTCAGCAGTGTATGGTAATTATACTGATTGCTCTGAGGTTCCGAAGTTTTAACTAACTCTTTTGTTATACAACTAGAAAATACACAATTTTTTATCCGAAAAAAAAATTAAACTTTTTGTACTATCTTAACATATACCTAATAACAACTGAACACTGGACAATTGATCAAAAACAGAAACATACTTGAAAATTTTGTGGACTTATGAACACATTTGGATGTGCACACTTACACATATGATATGTAAATATGCACACACAGAGATCTAAAAATATGTTTGCAACACCTAAGACAGTAAATTTCAGAATAATAATAACTACAAATTCTGATGCAAGACCCCCAAAGAAGTTAGTCACCTAAAATATCTAAATGTATTTTCCTTTGAAGTCCATGCCCTTGTTACTGATTTTAGGAAATGAAATACACTAACACATGATATAAACATTTTTGCAGACATTCTCTGAACTTTTTTAATTGATGAAATATGGAATGTTACACACAGAAAAAACATCCTTCTATTTTTTCCGGTCTCAAAACCACTTTCTGAGTGCTGGTAAGCTTTCAATATAAAATAGCTAACTTACACTCTCTTATATGCCAAAAAAAAGTTACATTAAAGAGATATTACTAGTTTTGCGATTTATCAATGTTTCGGCGTACATTTTCTGTCAAGTGTATTTGCTCAAAACCTTACCATTGTATGTGCCTTTGTATCATTAAACATATATCTTTAAGACTGACCAAATAAAACAAAAAGGTAACTAACACACTCTAAAATACATATTTTCACAAACGTAGTACTAGCAAACATGCCCCACTTTTTAGATATAAGCCAACCTAATAGAAAGCTGTTAATGTTTGGAGGATTTTTAATACAAAATGCATCTCCTATTTTTAAAATATTTAAAGCAATAAAAGTCTGTGGTAAACATGGTATTACATATTTGACATTTTCCACCCAGAAATGCATTACTGTGTACGATGGTATTAATAAACCATGTGCTTTGAGGGACTTCTGTGCTTTGCCATAATTTAGTTGAAAACAGTGTGTAGACTGCATATTTTCCCCCTATCGTATCAGCATATAGAAAACAAATACTATGTCACCACCTCAGCAGCATGCGTTCACTATACTGGAAACATATGCAAAAAACCACAAACTTTTGAGAGTTCAAAAAATTCCCTTTACCAGAGACTGATTTACAAACCAGTGATTAATGACAAAGTGTTGAGCACTTTAAATTTTGTTAGAAAAAGAAAAACAGGCACCCTCATCTGACTCCGACTGCATTCATAGGAAAACAGCCCTCCCTGTTCATCAGAACAAAATAATTTAATTTCTTTCCCCACTTCAGGTTATTATTTGAAGCAAATGAAAAGACAATGATTCTTCTCTCTTCTGGCTAAAGCTCAAAACAGCACGGTTAAAACACACATATAAAAACTACAGACTTATCAGAAATCACAAAACAGAAAGAGAAGGACTCACTGACCCATTTGGAAGACAAAGACGACAAAACGGAAAAGCTCTAAAAATCAGCTTGTGAGGCCTTTGAGAGATATTCTTCTGGCATTTCATCACAGCAGCCCCAGACCAGTTCACTTCCCTGGATACAGGGAGGGAGAACTAAATAGAGCTGTTTATTAAAGCTGTTGTGCTGGATTGCATTAGGAAGCACGAGCAGACCACCTGGACCTTTCAGATTGTGGCAGTGTTTAATTTGCAGGCTGCCCCTCTGCAGCAGCAAAGACTACTACATTTACCAAGCTCAATCACACATTATCTGGATTAGGAGTAAAAGAAGAAAAAATAAAATATAATGATAATTTAAAAAAAGCCACAGCCTGTAGTACAGGAATACAGTCAATATAGAAATAATGAATAGCATTAGAAATAGAAAGCAACTCCCCAGCAAACACAACACTTTCACTCCTCAGTTCTTCTACTTCAGCACATTTAAACAAAATAAACCAGCAAATAAATAAATACATTGATTTGGCAAAGCTCAGACTAAATTATAAACAGGGTTTATTAGAAGAAAAGCTTGATAATTTAGGTTTATCTAGTGATTCCCTGGCCAGATTATTGTGGTTCTTTTGCCTTTCTCACTTTCAGTACTACACTCGCTGGTAGCTGAAGATACAGATAGAAAGATGGTACTGTAAATATGAATTATGTGAATCATATGGTTAGACCCTTGTGAAAAAAAAAAAAATAAAAGGGGAGTTGAGAAATGGCTGACTCCATACCTGACCAATTACAGCTTGCATGGTCCCTGTGTCCTGCTGAGCTGAAAGATCGCAATCCATCATATGTAGTCTTTGAAAAGGAGAATGGGGGTTTCTGGCATGCATCTGTCAATCAACTTCTGCACTCACAACCATCACCAAAAGCAAGAGAAAAAAAGTCAAGCTGCTCCACCAAATAGGATGAAACAGTCATGTGACCTTCAGCACACTCACACACATACATACTTCCATGGAACGTATGAATTTTCTGCAGATATGAAATGACATTGACAAATACCCAATACCAAGTAAATAAAGTGAGACAAACAGCTACTCACCAAAGAGAAAACACTTGCTGTAATCTTCAGCCTACAGATTTAATATACCTAAAAGGTATTTTAAGCCGAGGGTTTTCTTTTGAGCCTAAACTTTTCAGATAAGGTGATATGATTTTATATATGCAGACAGTGGTCAGAACTTTAACCCCTCGTGTTCTCTTGCAGCCACTGTTTTTACTCCCTCATTTATACTTCTACTTTATGGCTGTTTGAGTTCGTGATCTTTTTTTTTTTCTTTAAGTTTCCTTTGTGTCAAAGTGAAGTGGATTGTGTTGCTTTCTTTGGATGTGTACAAATTATAAGATCTAGACAGAAGAAAATTGCTAATAGGGGAAAAAGGGGCAGGGGCTGAGAAATCTGTGTCTGTAGTCGCAAGCCAAAACATGTCTCACTGCTTTACTCCACCAAAAGTCAAATGTTTTCTTTACTGGAAATATATATCAAAGTATTAGTTTATGTGCGCTGTGATGAGCACTCAAAATATAAAATATTCAGACTATGTAAATCCTACTTACAGAATCCTTTGCATTTTGAAGGTTAGCAGAGTTTTGGTTCATTCACTGCTCCACTGAACTGACATAAAATGTAGTTACTTATGAAGGCAAACATTACCATTTTTTCTAATGGAAGCAGTTTGTTTCATGTATCTTCCCCTCTGAGTTAAGATTTGCAAGAATTTCTGAGACTATTTTTTCTTCTTGTCAAAATATATCAGCCACTTGTCTCCAAAAACTGAGTGTCCTGAACAACACACTGCAGCATTGATTGCTGATACGTTATTGGCCAGTGATTTCTGAAGGGTGACATTAATGTAACCTGGTAGCACTTTAACCCTTTGAAGATCAATACAGTCCTCTGGAAATACAGTAGAATAACAGCCCATATACTTTTTGCTGTATTACACCTTCATATAAATCTTAGTGCATCTTTCTGTCCTCCTAGAATTGCATTTCAGTTACTAGTGCAAACAACATGCTTTCCCAAGACTGTCAGAAGCAAAAATGCAGAATTAAAAGCAGTTTAGTCTCTAAGCTTAAACCTAACACACCCTTTCCATTTCAAGTAAATTTCTAGCAATATTTTGAAGTTATTATCTCATTTTTAAAGGTATTGAAAATATTGATCTTAGCTGTTATAGTCAAAGAAATGTGAGAATATCAACAATATTCCAATTGTAGGCACAGCCCTTGCCAGTCTAATATTTCCTGCAATATAATTTTAAGATCCAACATCCAGGAGTGTTTGGAATGTGACGGAGTGCATAGGTATGTGTATGTATGTGTATAGATATATTATATATATATATAATATATATATTATATGTATGTGTATATATGTGTGTATATATATATGCATATGTATGCAAGTATAAGACAAATGAAATGGGTGCTGAGGGAGTGAGACAGGCAGGGTTCATCCAGCTTACTTTGCATTCTTTGAGCTTTTATAATACAATTGTATTTCTTTAATTTTTAAGAAAAAACTTAGGAAATTTTGGTATGTATTTAAAAAATTAGAAATTAGAAGAATTGGCATGCAGATGCATGAGAACCCAGAAGTATTCCTAGGTCAATGAGATATTTCAGCATAACAAAGTTTTCAGATCCAGCATTTTTAGAGAGATATACAGTATTAACACTAAAACATTGCCTCTGGGATGGGGAAGGAGTACTTGAAATGGTGCTGCCAACATCTGCTTTGCATTTCATTTATAAACATAATTAAAATGCACCATTTGTGCTGAAATCTTATCTGCTTCTTACTCATGAAAGAACATACACTGAACTAATACCTTGGTCTGCCTTTTGGTCAGCTGAGAATTTCCTGCGGTATCATCCTTCAGGACGGTTCTTTGGAAAAACCAGGCAGTATTGTGAAGGCCATAATCAACATCCATATCATCACAAGCAATTCAAAATACAACTGGCAAGTGGGCGAGCGACTAGAGGAGAAGTCAAATACTGCATGTGAAGCTGAAAGGAAAGTTAAAGACGTCTATTTTACAGTTTCTCTTCAGGAGGAGCCTTTTTGCAGTGAATATGCACAAACACCTATCAAACTCCCTTAACTCATTTAAGTAACTAAACCTGGCAATCACCACTGCGGGGTTTTTATTAGCAAAGGCACTGACGTAGACATATGTTGCAGCACATAAATAAGCACAGCATTGTATACACAAGTCCGTTGCACCCTTATGCACCAACAAACCAACCATCGCGTTGCGCACACTCAGGCAGAGCTGCAAGAGCTTCTTCCTCCTGAACTGAATTATGTGCTGCCTCTCTTTGTGCCATAATTAAACTATACTTCCAGGAAATGCCAATCTATGCCATAAAATGTAAAACAACATCCCTGCACCTAATGCCTCTGCATAAGTCACGTCACCACTGGTAACCTGAACAGCCGTAAGAGCCTCCTCTCCTACCCCTGGAGCTGCCCTTACCTCTGAGGAGCCGGAGATCTTTACCCTCAGCCACATCTACCTGGTCCTGTCTACAGGGGTTGTACAACTGGTCTCTGGGCACTGTTTCAGTTTTGCTACTCATCCTTTGGGTCTTCCACAGGCCATCTCCTATGAGGTGTTGGTCCAGTTTTGCCTTTTTACTTACTGTAAGGAATTCTCTCCCTAACACATTCTCCCTTCCCTCTCACCCCCCAAACACACATTTCCTTTGCTGCTGGAAAGGTAATTAATCTCTCTTGTCAATAGTCAAAGAGGTGAAAGAGCAAGGTAGCTCCTACTCTGCCACAAGCAGACTTGTGTGGAGAGCTCGGTGCAAAAGGGGAACTCCACTGGCCAGGTCCCCTTTAGCACGGGCAACTTGAGGAAAGCTATTGAAGGACAGAATGACAAATACTGCTTAAAAACCAGCTGTGCTGTATCCTCAGCAGAGACCTGCTGGTCTCCTTTGAAACTTTTTATCTGTGGCTCTCCCTCAGCATATCCAAGAGGAAATTGCTTATGGAGCCACAGCAATATACAGCAGCTATGCCTTCCTATATGCATACCCCTTCAGCACCTGGCACAAAGGGACAGGTTTGCATTGTTGAACCTAAGGTTACTGAGAGGGGGGCATTGATCAAGGCTTACACATGGAGGAGGCTGCTTTATCACTTAATCTGTGACAGTGCAAATTCAAAGAGATACAAAGCCTGTGTTTTGAGCTGCAGCACACCAGATCTCTGACGTTCAGGAAGAGTAGTACTTCCTGGTTACACTGAATACTTTTATCTGCAGTAGATTTTCCCTTTTTAATTAAAAGAATAAAAAAAAATTAAGTGGTACTTTGAATAGAATAATGTGCTTGAATTTACCTCTCAGCTACACACCTAAGGACTTGTGAAAATAGCATTATTGTGTATAGTAATTTCTTTCATGTCTTCCAGGGGAATATATATTTTCTGGATGACAAAAACAATATTTAGAATTATACAGCAATGCAAACCCCAATTACTTCTTAGCTAAACTGTGTTAGAACACACATTCATTTTTTAAAGCTAATTATTTATAATTTTTTATGGTTCCTTAATTCACAAACTAGAAGCCTTGTGATCAACAGAGACCAGGGGTTTACTAAAATACCTTTAGGCGCTCTCTCACATGCCACAGCAGAGCTTGCAGCAGATTTAATGAATTGAGCAAGGAAGGGATCCTCCTGCTTCTTACAGCATCGGTACACTAGGGGGACTCTTTTTCCTCTTTTCTGGAGTGATGGATGCAGGGCATTGTCAGAACAAGCTCTTGTGCCTCACACTACAGGCCCTTTACTCACCAGTTAACATGCAAGCCTGTCTTGCACTCTTTGAAGACTAACAAGCTTAATTCTAAAGTCAATGGCTCTTCCTCCCACTCTCACTCTCTCTCTCCATCTCTGCCAAACAGACAGTATATTGCATTTTGCATCTTCATTTTCATGGATATGTGACTGCGTTTTCCATATGGGCAAATTTCTGAAGATTTATGCTAATTCCAAAATAATTGTTTTGAGAGACAGTAATGGATTACAGTCTCTGCCTGTGCACGCCCATTCTGGTCAATCGTTTTCACATTTTGAAGGAAATTTTGCTATTAAAAAAACCCCTGATGCTTCTAATTTCTCCTCCCCCAGGTTTCATTAATATATAATTTCTGGGTTTCTCCCACTCCCCCCAAGCTCCACTTTTCAAAAACCAAACTATGGGGACATATTCACTCACTTCAAGAATGGCACTTCCTTCCCTTTGTAAGTGCTCGTTTATATCATGGAAAGGTAATCCAGGAAAAGAAGATGCTTCTGTGCCTAAATTTTTAGAACAAGGCCTAAGCATAATCTACATTATACTCATTCCTGTGCAGACAGTGGGACAGCTCCCTTCCTATCAGTGCTTATCCTTTACTGTCTAAGGAAAATGTCTGCAAAAGAACTTTCTTTCTCTTTGCTGTTTTAGAGAAAAGAAGCTTGTTGTAATGCTTTGTATCTTTGGGAAGGTAGGAATAAATTCTCCCCCTTTCCTTTTAGATCTAACAAGCTAGTTCAACTGAAAAATTATTTTTGTGTCTCAGGGAGAACAGTTGCTCAACAAGTCTTTCAGTTTCCTGATTAAACTAGAATTTATATAAGATGAAAATCTAGGAAATAGGACTGCGATTCTTTCTACATAGTGAACTACATAGTGAAGAGACAGCACCTTCCTCCTCTACTCTTATGTAAAGTGATGGGGGGTGATTACAGCAATGGTGTTAGAACCTGGTTAATCAGAGGACAAGCTAATCTCACACCTTTCCCAGGTGAAACAGAATTGTGGAGGAAAAACATGGCAAGAGGCAAGATGGATTAGCAAGAAAAGGTGATATTGAGTGGGTAAGGTTTAAGAATATACTTCCCAGATGCATTACTAACTCTAGCATGCTAATAAAACCACATTCCTCACATCTCATAGTGTCTTCTGCAGTATTGGGCACAATAGGGTTTTTAAGACAACTCCTTATTGGATATAGCATGGACAAAAAGGGAGATTTACATCAGGTGAAGAACAGACTATATTTGGGTGAACTAACATCACTCAAGCAAGGCAAACAAGAAATCTGAATGGGCAAAAAGATGATTCTTACAGTGAATGGAATCTTCTTTTTCCAAAACTCTTACAAAATCTTTGGTAGGATTCAGAACATGTCAAGGACAGCAGAAATGTCAAAAAATAAGGTATATTTTTCTGTTCATTTAATAATGGGCATTTCTAATAAGGCACAGTATTAACTGTGTAACTCTTCAGAGCAGTAATGCTTTTACCACACCAACAGGGAAAAGCAGATATTTTCACAGTGTGTGTGATGATGATTAACTTCTTACTCACTGGTATATTTGCTTTTATTTACTTGAGCTGTAAATTGCTTATCTTGCGTAGCTCTTACTTCCACTTCAACGCAACACAGTGAAGTGACAGCATCATCAGAGAAAAAAAAAAAAAAAGAGTGGAGGTGGATATGGCAGGAAGGGTGTGTAGTGCCAGTGGAAGCACATATTTCCTACAAACCACATTTCCCTTAGATCCCCAACTCCTAAGCAGATGCCTCTCTCCCATGAAAAAAAATAAAAACCCCAAGTAAAATGATGTATCCAAATACCTGTGCTTCTCTTGCTCCAAGCAAAGTAGATGATATTTGAATATTTCATGTATAAGTAAAGGTACACCATATACCGAGAGGTACTTCCCAGCATTACATTATGACATCTCTCAATGAGAAATGTTTGATCTTCTGATAGTCAGTTCATAAAATTTGGTTACAGACTTTATATCCTGCTGTGTATCCTGCACAGGAGAGAAAACGTGACAGGTTTGAGCTACTGAAAGACCTGCGATGTACTAATTCTTCCTGAGTTTGTTTCATCTATCAGTAGGCTACTGATGGGTGGAAGCCCCCTTAACACATCTCTTGGGCTCCACCCTTCATGCTTTGCTGTCATGAAATGTAGGAAATAGGGAAGTTGGTGGTCTGGTCTTTTGAATTTAGATTGCAGAAAAACATCGTTCAAGAAATGTAGGTTTTCTTACCCACATCATATTCTGGATTTCATGGCACCCATGAGTCAGAAGAAGCTCTATCTCATGGTATAGATCTACAGCCCCCATCTTCCCCACCACCTGAGGCTCTGACAGAAGAGACATCCCCTACACGCTCCTTGCATGAACAACTGCAGGGTAGAAATAGATAACATACCATCAGATGGAGTGACACAACGTTCTGCTGCAGTTTGGAAACACTGGCGTAGGCAAATGTTCCTGAAGACATGAGTGGATCACAGGGTGACTATGAGCCACGAATGGGATTGAGGCAAAATCATTCCTGTGTGTCAGGTAAGAAAGGCAAGCATTGGGCAAAGCCCTGCTGAGAACTCACCTGTACCGCTATGGACATTTCTCATTCCTCGGGTTCGAAAAACACAAATTCCATCTGGAATGAATGCAGACAAAGACTAAGCAGTTGATTCATGGGCATGGATGGCCTACAGAAGAAAAATGATGACTGGAAGGAGCAATGCAAAGGCTGAGAGGACTGCAATCACTTTCAAGAAAAGGATCAAGGATGAAGATCAGAAGAGGAAAAGAGCTATGGGGGTGCAAGGAAAAATACAGTAAAGAACACAAAAACATTTGGAACTTCTTTCTAAGAAGACAACCTTACCATGCACAGTGCAGTAGCGAATGTCCCTTGATGCATTGGTGAGGAATGGTGATGAAACCATGCATGCCTGTTACATCTCTGCAAAGTTCATGCAGACAGAACGAAAACTCTCATTTCTGGCAAAATCAAAAGAATGTCTTTGGTGTAAATGCCCTTATTTACATAGTCTGAAGGTAGACACCAATTTTGGCACCACAGTCCAAAATTGCAATAATAGTACCTCTCAATTTTTCAGTATTCCAATTACTAAATCTCAAAGAACAAGGAGACTTGCTAGGGTTTTAGGTAAGAACTGAACATCTTCCCACAAACAGAGGTAGGCAAATATCTCTGAGAAAGGTTAAAGTGAGAAATGAGCCCTGAAAGCTTTAGTCCATGGCTGAAGAGTGCTTTGTATCCCATACAAACATGGCCAATGGGTGTGTTTAACAGAGAAGCAGCTGCACAGCTTGGTTTCAAAGGGAAAAGGGGGCATGACTACAATAGCAGCAATGAGCTATCTGCCCAGTTTGGAAAAGCTGTTGTTTGCCTGACAGTGCTTTGGGCACAGATACAAATGTTGGAGGTCTGAAAATGACCTACCTTTCCACCACACCAGTGTTACCTCCCCTCACTTGTTTTTCAAAGTCTCTACTATTTCTCTGGTGGTCTGTTGACACTGTCTATTTCAACCTATGGCTCTGGTTACACTTTGGTTTTCCCCCAGGTGGCAGCTGCCAAAATCACCCTACTTATTCCCCAGGAAAAGGGTTTGTATCCAATCAGATCTAGGCCCTGGTCTTCCTCACTGCAGGACCTCATAGACATTAGCTCTGGCACAGAGAGGAGATGGCTGATCGGAGTGTCTGGGCTGCAGGGCTGGTTTCTGAGAGAGGAGTAACAGCACAAGATTGGTCCTTGGGAGCTGAGTGGTGGAGAACATGTCAGGAATACCCAGCAACTGTGCTCAGTGCATGGCTAACAAGGGCAGGAATAGTGTCCTGGATGCCTCAGGACCAGCACTCCAAAGGCCTTCCTCCAAAGAGGAGGTTGTAGAAAATAGGGGGACAGTTTTTCTCCCAGGTAACAAGTGACAGGATGAGAGCAAATGGCCTCAAGTTGCACCAGGGCAGGTTTAGATTAGATATTAGGAAACTTTTTTTCAATGAAAGGGTTTTAAAGCATTGAAACAGACTGCCCAGGGAAGTGGTGAAATCACCATCCCTGGAAGTGTTGAAAAACATATGGATATGACACTTGAGCACGTGGGTTAATGGTGAACATGGTAGTGGTGTGGGGTTGATGGCTAGACTTGATGATCTTAATTAAAGGTCTTTTCCAAACTTAACAATTCTATGATTCTATGGTTCTATGAAGGATGCCGGGCAGAGGTGTGATGGGATAGGCTGAGGTGGGTGGGGCTGTGCATGGGGGAGCAGCACCTCCTGTGTACCACTGACAGAACCAGCCCAAGGTCAGCCCAAAGACATCCAAGAGAAAGTCCTTAAGGAGCCAGTGTAATTACTTCATGGGGTCTGAGGGAGGCTGGATGAGGTTGCTGGAGGTTCTCTGCTGCAAGGCCAGCTCCTGATAGGGCTATGTTCAAAGCCCATTGGAGGAATGGAATTCCTACTTCAGCCTTCAGGGGACAGATGCCAGCTTGTCAGGAGATAAGAAGCACCTCACCCCCCATGGAGCCAAGGGCAGCTGCTGTAAGAACTGGGATGCAGAGGTGTTTCCAGAATCCCAGTGCTTTGGAAGGATTTTTGCCCCTGAGATTGATCAGGCTGGGGGCAGATGGCCACTCTTGGAAGCTCCTCAGATGGCTCCACATAGGGCAGACCAGGGCTTGGGCATCTGGTACCATCAGACTGTGGGAGGAGGAGACAGGTCTTGCTCACATGCTCAGGAAATACCTGATTGCCAGTGCTGTGGTCAGGAAGGAATTTTCCCTCAGGGCAGATTGGCACCAGTCCTTGGGAGGGGGAAGGGTTTGCCTTCCTCTGCATCATCAAGCATGACCCTTTCTGTATCCTTTTGGTTCCTTTTGTAGCTGCCTGCTGCTGATGCCTCTTGAAGATGGCCTGTCATGCCCTGCAGCTGGGGGGAGGAAGGCCTTTTTTTATCCTACAGTGAGCTGCAAGTGTCCCCAGGGTTTTTTTGCTTTCCTCTGCAGCACTGAGTACAGTCCCTTTCCAGGGCTCCTTTGGGCAATTTTGCCTGCTCTTGCTTCATGAAGGTGGTTCTTGTGCCCCTCATCCAGAGGGAGGAAGCTTTCTAGACTCCCAGGGTGGGCCCTGAGTGTGGTCCCTGGATGTTGCTTCTTGTCCTTCATAGCTCCAAGCACAGCCCCTTGTCAGGGCTCCTCTGGGCCACTGCAGCTTGGTTCTTCTTTGCCTGCTGCCCTCACACCTCCAAGGCACCACTTGTGCCCTTTCTCTCTCTGATCTGTAAGCTTGGAGTGGGAGCAGAGCTCTGCTCTTCCCTTGGCTCCATTTCCACAGGGGTTCTTGCCTATGCAAAACAGCCTGTGCTTGGAAGGGCTCCAGGCTTGCTGCCCCACACAGAGCTTCCACTTTTCAGCTCTCCCTGCCTGCAACACAAGCACAGGGCAGGCACAAGAGTGCTTTTCATACATCCCTGGCCAAGACGTGTCCTTGAATGTGTCTTTGGAGCTGAAAAGCCCCTGACATTTCAGGAAAATATTAGTCTCATTGTTACGTGATGAGCACAGGAAATAGGACAGTTATGCTATGTTACACCCGGAGTTCTGCTTGACAAGCTATGACCCATGTCTCAGGGCTCCACCCTGGAGAGCAGCTCTTTGCAGGTCAGATCCCAGACCCATCCAGGAGACAGAGGCAGAGCATGGCTTATGCAGGCACTGAAGGCCCCATGTTGAGGTGGAACACATTCCCTAGGCCCTTGGCAGGAGCCAGTGGGGGTCCCTGGGGAGGCTGGTCCCAGCCACTGAGGCCTGTGAGCACCCCCAGGACCCTGACAGAGGTAGACATGCACTGCTCATGTGCTCTCCTTTAGATATCTATGGATGGCCAATTTGGAGACAGAGTTCTGGGTTGGATGGTGTACTGTTGCAATCAGAGTTTTTTTGTTTACAATGTTTTTCCAAGGCAAACAGCTCTGGCAATTCTAAAAGTAAGTACCAGGAGGAAAAAAAAGGAACCATGGGAAAATGAACAGGTCATCTTCCTTAACTCCAAAATCTTTTGCAACCATTTAGATGAGAAGCACATCCTGCACCAGACTGAGGGCTTGATCTTTGAGCCTCACTAATGTCAGAGATAGGGTGCTTTGCCATCCTGTGGAAACCCAGCAAAACTGAAGGAACAAAAGACTTGCAGAAAGTGTGCATCACCCTTGCTTTTGGCAAATTTGTCCAGATGGTTCCATTATCTCAAGATGATCCACAGCTCTCAGCCCCCCTCAGAAGGTTCGTGCCTCCTTCCCACAAGGTGACAGAGCCAATGCCTAGACTGGGAGATGGTTGTGGGTATTCAGGTCCTTCTGCTTATGCAAGGCTGGTACACTCACTCAATCCCTTCATCCAGATCATCAATAAAGATAGTAAAGAGAACTGGGCCCTACACTGATCTCTGGGGGACACCACTAGTGGCCGGCCACCAACTGGATGCAACACCACTCTCTGTGCCCAGCCATCCAGACAGTTCTTAACCCAGCACAGAGTGCACCTATACAAGCCGTGGGCTGCTAGCTTTGAGCCATTCCCATGTATCCTGGCACTTGGTACCAGGGAGAAGAGCTCAGCAGCTCTCCACTTCCCCTCCTCAGGAAGCTGTTAGGAAGCAGTGAGGTCGCCCCTCAGCCTTCTCCTCTCCAAACCAGACAAACCCAGTACCCTCAGCCTCTCCTCAGAGCCCATTCCTGCCAGCTCCTTCCCCAGCTTTGGTGCCCTTCTCAGAACACATTCAAGCACCTTCACACTCTTTTTAAATGATGGGGCCCAGAACTGCACACGGTACTCAAGGTGAGACTGCACCAGCACTAAGTACAGCCAGAAAACCACCTCTCTTGGCTGGCTGGTGATGCTGTGTTTGCACCCCAGGATGTGGTTTGTCCCATTGGCTGCCAGGGCACACACTGCTGGCTCCTGTTGAGCCACCCACCAACTATCACCCCTTTCTGCAGGGCTGGTCTCTAGCCACTTCTTTCAGAGTTTAGACTCATGTCTGGCTGTCCTGGGTTACACAAAAATTCTGGTATCCACCTTTTCTCTTGTCTTCTCTTTTCCCCAAATATGCCTGCTAATTTGGACTGTGACTGGAACTTGAGATAAGTGTGGTACTATTATCCTAGGAGAAGAAAGTATCCACAAGTGTGAAAGACTGTAATGCTGATGACTCAGACAACCAGGGTGCAAGCTGACCATGTGCAAAGTAACCACCCAAGTGCTGAGGATGTGCACACCCGCTACTTCAGGCTACAAGCTGGATGTTGAACAAGATAAGGAGAGAGGCAAAATCCTGCTAGGCACAATAGTGTTTCTTTGTCCTTACACAAATGACTTAGCTATGATAACTCCCCTGAGGGAAGCACCAGGACAATTCACACCCATGTGGCCTGAAGATATTCATCTTTGCTGATGGCCATAATGGATCCACCGGTGCTGACATAACAGGTAGCTGTAACATCTTAAAAAGGCCAATTGGCATTGGCCTTTTTAGCCATCAGCGTGCTTGTAGTAAGCGTGGGTAGAGCCCTTTTCAAATCAAGGAAGCCTAGCCATGATGATAATGATGTAACATCTTAGGTGCCAAAGACTTCTGAAATGCCCAGTAATCCAGTGAAGAACTTCCCACCCCAGGGGAGGTATCAGGGCTGTTCCCAACTAGACTAAGCCCATTAAAAGACCACACTTGGACTTCACTCATCACTGGGTTTTCTTCTCTCATGACATGGGAATTTGCTTACCACCCAGGGCTTCCACCACCACCTCGACAGATGCAGACTGTGACCACCACTTTGACAGGATTACAGCCACCACTTCGATGAAAAAACATCAAAATTGCAACAATCAAGTCTCATCACTGGATCCAACGGGTGTCTTGCAGGTCCTTCCAGTCACCTGGAGATTTGCAGCCCTGCTCTGACTGCCTGTACCAGCACCACAGCTTCATTCCAATGATGACTCTCCAACTCTTCCTGGTTTTCCAAGCATGAGGGAGGCAAACCACTTGGAAGGGTGGACATCTTGTCTCTGTGCTGTGGCCACGTGTATTTTTTCCATGTGGGGGAGGCTGGCCACTATTTCGATTTGGTCCAGTGGGCAAGGATTGTAAGTTTCTCCTCATCGGTTGACTTAACCCAGTTTCATCAGTATTGTTATTAGCATTTCTTCTTGATAAAATGTTATTTTTTCACTTATATTCAAACATATTTGGTATCTCTCTCTTTATTGGAGAAATCAGGGGTATGGAATCCAAGGGAGGAGTCTTCTGTCTGAAGTCTCTGCCCCTCCAAATTGTCTCAAACCAAGACACTGACATTACTTCATCCCAGTTGGAGAACCGGGCATTTGTTATTGTTTTGTTATTATTTCATGCCATTGGTGATTGTCCAGTGCTCCAGTCTATCCTCTGCAAGGCCTCTGGTCCCCTAGAAGAGTCAGTAGCACCTCCCACTTCAGTATCATCACCAAACTTACTAACCATGCATTCAACTGCATCCTCCAGATTATTGATAAAAAGATTAAACAGAACTGTCTCTAGAATTGAGCCCTGAGGAACACCACTGGTAACTGGTCACCTGACAGATATTGCCCTGTTCACTGCAACTCTTTGAGCCCTGCCCTTCAGCCAGTTCTTCACTCAGGGCACTGCGTACCAGCTCATCCTGCAGCTGGACAACTCGTCCAGATGGATACTGTGGGACAGTATCAAAAATCTTAATAAAATCCAGAAAAACTACACCCACCACCTTCCCTTCATCCACGAGAGAGGTGACCTTATTGCCAAAGAATACTAAATCATTTAAACACGACTTTCCCTTTGTGAATCCACGTTGACTGTCCCTGATGATTTCACTTTTTTTTAAATGCCTTTTATGAGCAGACAACATGATCTTCTCTGAAAGTTTTTATAACAGGTCTGTAGCTTTTGGGTCTTCCTTCAAGCTCTTCTTGTAAACTACAATAGTGTTGGCTAGCTATCAGTCAGTGAGGACCTCCCCAGACTCCCAAGACCCTTTGTAGATGATTGAGAAGGGTCCACCTGTGACATCGGCTAGCTCCTTCACTACTCTGGGATTAATCCCATCAAGCCCAATGGACTTGACATTAGAAAACATTTTTTTACCAAGAGAGTGGTTAAACCCTGGAAATAGTCTTCCTAGAGAGGTCCCCCCGTGCCAGTCAGTGCTGAAGAGGTATTTGGACAATGCCCTTGATACCATGCTTTAATTTTTAGTCATCCCTGAATTGAGCAGGCAGCTGGACTAGAAAGTCATAGATCCATTCCAGCTGAACCGAACTAGTCTAGTCTAGTATAAGCACTCAGCTGTTACATCTGTCTCCTTATGAATTGCACTGTCCAGAAATGGAAAATCACTGATCCTGCAATTGGAACTCAGAAGAGCAGACAACCCAAGTGATATAAGAAATGGTTAATAAAAAAATAGGAGCTAGAGAGAGGATGAAAAGTGGGAACGATGTGGTAGCAACTGCAGAGAAACTGCAGAGACAGGTGCCAATTCTGGAAAAACATGTGGGAGGAGACTTGGGAAAAACATGTGGGAGGAGACTTGGGAGAGAGAGCAATAAAATTGTGTTTCCAGTGTAGAGATCTCCCATGGAGGCCTGACCCTGAACTGTCACAAATCCTAGAAGTGAGAGGTGAGTGAATGACAGGGGTCCTATGGAGGAGGGCCCTTAGGAGTCTTTGTCCCAAAGAAGCTATTCCCAGTTTCAAAATTCCAAAATAGTTGTCTAAAAGGACAACTATTTTTAATTGATTATGACATGCTCAAAGCACACTTAATGGGACGTGAATCATCAGGACAGCTGCTCTGGTGACACAAAACACAGAGAAACCATTTTGATCCTATTTCACACAATGTGTTCTCTGTCACTTACATGGCAGGATCACAGCTACTCAGGCTGCTTTCTTGGGATATCTTTGGGGTTTAATTACCCTGTCAATTAGAGTTAGAGGCATTAATGTGGCAGTGAAATGATAAAGATTGTTCATGGTTTCTATTCTCTACTTGTTTGTATTCATCAGTCTTGAAAGAAGAGGACTTTACACATTGTCTTGACATGGTTGCTAATAAGCCTATAATGAGAGATTCATCGCATCAAATAAATTAGGTGCCAGCAGCCATGAAGTGAACAAGCTGAGATAACGGCACAATGCAGTCCAGTAATAAAGAGGTGGAGAGTGTAGTCTCCTGGCTAGGGCAGAACACTGGTTTTTTTTTCAAGGATGGATGGATTTAGACAGTGAACAGGTAAAAGCATTTAAGAAGAGGGGCGTGATGACAAAAACCAGCCACGTCTGAAGAAAATGGAGCAGGATGAAAGTGCAGTGTATCAACATATGTTCTGTGAAGCTATAGAAAGCATTTAAAACTGAGTATTGAATGAATGGAAATAATCTTCAACAGAATCCTGAACTAGGGTAAATCAGAAAAGCATTCTTAAAGTATATGAAGCTATGTTGATTTACTTCTCCTGAGACTCCAGAGAAGCAGACTAAGTCCCATATTCACTTGCAAAGCATTTTGGATCAACATTTTTAGTTTCAAATGATCTGGATTAAGTTGGACAGAGTGTAAAAATGAGAACTACTATTAATATTGTATGCCACAGGCTATATCAGCATATCAAATGTAAATGGTTTTGTGCAGACTAGTCCTTGCTTAGTGCTTTCAGCATCTTTAGTGGAGCAAATGCCTATGGTGTCCCTGGATGCTTAAAACACATTAGTTTTCAAGGTAAAGTAAAGCATGCATAAAGTCCATACATTTCTAGATTATTTATTTGTGTGACTGATAGAAGTTACATCATGCTGTGATTTTAATGAGTTCTATCTTCACATGTTCTTACTCCTGGAAGACCTTTATGACCTTGCTCTGTAAACTTATTCCCTTAAGCTGCTTTATACAAAAAATAGAGCTATTTCTTAGAAATATGGTTCTAAGATCTCAATAGATGTATTTGGGTGGAGACAAAAAAGTATAAGCAGTTAATACTGCTAGCCACATCAATAACAAAATTGAAAGAATCCTAAAATTCATAGTAGTTGTCATTTTTATTTTCCTTTCAGTTTATAGACTATGATTTTTCAGATTGGGCAAAAAATATACTACTCTTATTTTCAACCAGTTTCTTGTGCCAATTTTAATGCACAGTGCTTCAGTACTTGACACGAAAACACTGAAAGGAGAATGATAAGAATTCACACCATAGAATTACCATTACACATAATCATTAGGTTTTATAAGAATATAAAATATATGTGATATAAGAATATCACACATTCATTCTCTTTCCAAACATTTAGAACTTAAACTACCTCTCAGTAGTCCCTTTAAGAATTGCAGTTTTTCCAATGGCCTTTAATACTACTTAATATCAGTACAAGTTTCCTCACAGATCAAGGGTAGCAGATCACTTTAAGAGCATAGATTCTCTGAACTAGCATTATGACCACTCTGTGTTTATTTCAGGAAGACCTTCCTGATTGTTGGAGATGCCATGGTAAAAGCATTATAAGCCTTTAAAGACTAGATTTTATACCCTTGCAGTTAAAATTTTACAAAATTATTTACTGAATTTCCTTGCAGATTGTTTCTTGGATGCCTTTTCCCCATTCTCTTTCCACTCCTCACAATAAAAATATCTAGCATTAACAGCTTCCCTAGGTTTTGGTTGAGTTCATTGGAGAGCTGAAAAGAGAGGCCACAAACTTCAGCCTCCAGGAATCTCTGTAGATGGATTAAAGACCTCTGCTCTCAGGCTTCATAGAGCCATCTCCTGGGCCATACTTCTGCATATTGATGCTGCCATCTCACTCATTTGCAGGGCTATTCCTTTAGCAGTACCACATGCTAAGAAGTCAGAGCCCTGCCCTTCAGCAGCACCTGCCCTCCCTCAGCTCCTCCCTCTTCGGCTCCTACGGCCCAAGCAACACGAAGCCTGATTGAGTAAAAATACAAAAAAGGAGGGATTTACTTTGGTGTCTTTCTGCTTCCTGCAGTGGATTGCAGCAAATGATGGTCAGTGTGTTTAGAATAACATCTGGGAAAATCCAGTCCCATCATTGAAAGCATTATACACTGCTCTTTTATTGATCGGCTTGGAAATTCCTATTCTCTGTTTGATGCATTGTAGAAGAAGTGAGAAGGACCTGGAAAGAATCTAGAAATCCAGAATCCATTAGGGTTCATCACTACCAGCCTCTGAGTCATCAGCATGCTAACCTTTGGGCTACTGCATTTCTCTGCATCTAGCCGCATCAAACTATCAGTGATCTGTGTCATTAGCCCGTTTCACGATAATCAATAAGAAAACATAGAGCCACTAAATTTTGTGGTGGGTAACAGGTTGATGGAGGTTGGGAGGCTGTGATGGGAGACCTTCATTTTCCCTCACAATCTCATGCCTCCAGCCAAGCTCACCTTGTCAGAGGATAAGAACTTCTCCATTTGAGACAGCACTTCATGAAGGTGATGCATGACAGGGTGACATTAAAGGCCCCATCTATTTAAGGGTGCAGATCCTTTTACCCAGTACAGTCACTCTTTCAACTACCTTCCCAAGGTATTCCACTTTGTGAAGGAAACTGTCTCTCTTTACCTTTATTTTTGTAACTTAAAACTACTTTTTTTCTGGAATTCACAAATCTTCTTTGCTATCACATACATAGCAATTCTGCTATGCTTCAAGTTGGGGTCTTTTTTTAACATATTGGAAAAGACACGGGTAGCAGCAAGAAGAAGAGGGTTGTGGTCCTCTCCTTTCATCTTGCTCAAATGGAAAAACCTTTCTGTGAGGATCATCCCTGCTCTTGAGAGGGGACAGAGATAGCATAGTCCACAACTCTGGTGGTCAGCACAGAAAGAGGCCTGGATGCCAAAGCAAGTGTACATCATATCTGTTTGATCTAGCCTATATTTCGAATCTAGATATTTCCCTGGCATCGGAATATCACTCCTATGTAATCTTCTGTCTGTTCACAAAGCCTCACCCACCCACCTGCATGTGCCATTATTTCTGTTTGACCCCAATCCAATAAGTACCTGTTGTTGAGACATCAAAAAAAACAACTGAATATGTTAGCATTTGATGCTACAGAAATAAAATTGAATATCTGAAACAGAATAAAGCCACAAGATAAATGTCTTCAGAGTCAGAAAAAAAAAAGAATGTTATGGCTTTAACCTGTTTACATGGAAGTATTTTCTCTAGTGGGATAATCAAGGTTTCAAAGATCTTGTCCTATATAATATCAAATCCTATTACTATTCAGCAAGAGAAAAGCTATTCCCTTAAAATCAAGGTACTCTTTAAGAGTTTCCAGCAGGAAAACTTGTATTTTGTGCACAAGCACACACAGAAGGCATCTCAAAGGGAAATGTTAGCCTCAAATTAATTTCTGTCAGATTTGATTGAAAAACTCACACATATCTGTCCATTGGACGTTTGTGACCTGACTCTGCCTGACTGGGATTTGGTAATCAAATAGAGACTCCTACAATAACATGTATCAGTTTTGCTGTAGTCAAGAACTATAGCTGTAAAATGTACATCATAGCAGCAAAATTAGAACAAGGACAATTTTTGTGTGCAGCTTCATTTGCTTATTAACTAAAAGGTGACAATAATTAGAAAAAAACACAAAATACAAATAAAAATAATTTTTAAATGTTATGCTAATATTATTGCACCATGCATGAAGCAGACTGTACACTTGAATGGATTTTTCCTTAATTTCTTGTTTGCTTTTAGTTGCTGGCCACTATTGCAGCTACTCTAAAAACAGGCAAGACCTCGAACCTTTCTCATGTGGCAAAATCTGAAAAACTATGCTTTAATCCTTCACTCAAATTTTCAAAGAACAGCTCAACTTTCTCTTATTTTCTCTCAGATTCTTACTTTTGGAACTTTAACATCTAAAAAAGAAATAGTAACAAAATGAGATAAATCCCTTGACAAAAGGTTCCCTTTTTCAACCACATCTAATAAAAATGAGGTACCTAAATGTAATGGTAGCTGACATTGCACTGTATCCAGCCAGACCCCTGGCAGTGGTGGAAGCCTCACGCAGAACTGCAGAAGCATAGTCCTTAGTACATAGACACAATAAACCCATACAGAATCTATGTCTGCTGTCAGTCATTGAAAACAAGGATCTCAAATTTTAACATCATTTTTATCAGGACTGTACACCATTTTGAACTTTGGCCTCATTATATCACTTATTTCATTATGAGACTCAACTTCTGAGACATAACTTCAGATCCAGATTGCTCATTATTTAAACAGTGGAAAAAAGGAAAGACATTCAACCAAATTAAACTGAGGCAGCTGTGAGAATTTGTTGGATCTACCTCCAGAAATTTTATTTAGTTTACAACATACCTCATTTAAACTTTCTTTAGAGGATCTTTAAATGAAAGAATTTTGGAAGGCAAGTAGGGAATAGGAAACTGAGGGGAGGGAGAAGAAAAAAAATAAATAGAAACTTTTGGCAGAATGGTATGTAAAAAACAAGAAAGCAAAGAAATAGGAGATAGACAACTAAACAACTGAAGGAATGGGAGATGGACAGGAAGAAAAGGGGCAACAGCAGGCAATATAATAAGAAAGATTGGAGGCTGAGAGAGAATGCCCAAGTTTCAGAGCTAATAGACGACTATCTCAAAAAGATTTCTTGATTTCTTTCTGAGCTTCTGTGTAGAGAGTAACGAGTCTACTAGGTCTTACATCTGTGTAGGTCCAGTTTGGACAAGAGGATCAGCAAGGAATGAAAAGACCTGGCTCTTGGAAACTTGATGGTAGATATTTGGGACAGAAATTGAGCTAATTTCCCTTGTATTTTTCCTCCAAATAATATTCCAAGCTTCTGAGGTTTGATGAGGAGAAAACAGTGACCCCAACTAGTATAACAGTAACATCACCTCCCGGCTATCTCTACCTTCATAACATAGATATCCATAAAAATGGCATGTTTAAACTCAGCAGAATGAACTGTTTCTTTCCCTTTTTTTTATATGAATATTTAAAGTCTATAAAAAGAGGGAAATGAGAGGAAGAACACCATCATAAGTTCACTTGTACACTGAATGAAAACAGAAAAAATTTGCAAGGACTGTGGCACCAGCACTGTAGCCAGACATTCAAGTCCTTAACTGCTTGGAGCTTGCTGAAAATTTTCAGTTTCTTCCCTGTTGCCTCAGTTCCTGTGTATTCCTTCAGGCATTTTGATTTCTGTAACATTTTCCATTGTATATTCCTCTTTTATCTTCTTTATCTACCAGCCAGATAACAGTGTATTTTTAACAGGCATCTCCATTAGGATATTGACTAAGTGGCTCCCAAGTCCTCTGTCACAAGTCACTGAGATGAGCAGTTATTGATGTTTTCTACTACCTTGGTAGCTGATGCTATTTCCAACTATTTTTGGAGGATGATGAAAAGAGGGAGTATAAAAATAACAGAATAGGGTCACTTCAGAATCTATCTGCAAGAAATTGCAGCCACTTTCCAGTCCCAAAAAAATACTGTGGTGCACAAATACAGTTTCCTGGTTAGCATATCTTTACAACTGATCACATTCTTTACAAGGGATTCAAGTTGCAATGCCTTTGGGATGACTGATTTTTGAGGAATTATGTGGGATACAACTGAGTACCAGTAAACATTAATGCTTTTGTGAAGTAAGGGACTCTTAGGGACCCGATTCCAGATGTATGAGCTAAAGCGGGAGTTAGGCCTGTCAAAACTGAGAAGCCAAGACCAAAACCATGCATAATGGTGACAACTTGAACAAAGAGTAGTGGGTCACTGTTCATTACAAGACAAGAGTTCAAAAGCAAGTGGTATGATCAAGTAACTAGTACAAACATTAAGTGCTACTTTAAAAAAGAGCATTAATTAAATTATGGAAGTTGCTACCACAGGATTTTATAGAAGCCATAGATATAAGAGAAAGAGTATGGAGCACAGTGGTGTGGTTGCAAAGCCTAAACAAGTTCTTCACTGTAGGAAGTTAGGGGGATCATTTTACATTTACCATTTTTTATTTTGCTTTGCTAAACAACAAGGAGCAACCACTGCTGAAAACACCTCTGATGCGAAGTATATTCTCCAGGAAGGCTGAATGGCCCACAGAAAAATTTAATTGTGAAGTCTTGCAATCACTGCTTTCCCTTCAAAATTCCAGTTCCCAGGATTCTTTATTGGATGGGAAATCTCAGATTTCATCTAAAAACTTAAACTTCTAATACTGGTATGTGAAGAGAAAACTTGAAAATACGACCTTACTGTTCTATATGGCCTGAAAAAATGAGATAAAATAATCATATGTACATTTCATTTCTTTAAGCCAATCTTATAGTCCCAGCTCATGATTTCAGAGCACTGTGGGGACTTGCAGTTTTGTTTGTGCTTCACACTTATCAGTACAGTAAATATATAGGCAGAATATCGTCAGAAAAAAATATAGGCATAATATCATCAGAAAAAAATATAAAACATATTTCTAGCAACTGATTACATAAAATATTGCATCACATCTTTCAGGTTTTCAAGTAAGTGCTGTCAAATTCACTGAGTGCTTGCAACTTCTATGAAAGTCTGCTCTAGGATACGTTCATGAAGAGCCTTATGCATAACCATCCTCTCTATTACTGTGTACCTTCAATACTAACACTCTTATAACAGGTCAAGAAACACATAGATATTCAGGGTTTGAATAGCAGCACAGAAGTGTTCATTTAGAACTTCTAATGGTCTGGTGGACTCACAGGCTGGCCGAGGGGCAGGGAAAGGAACTCATTCCTTGTTTCTGTAACAGCTTCTGTAACCTGTGTTGACAGTACTGCTAATATTAGTCATCTGAAAGATGGGCTGCTAATAACTTATTTTCAAACACTTTAGCTTTGTAAGTCTCCTGAAGCAGAAATTAACTTCTCTGGTTCAGAAAAATGCCAAAGGGGGTGAACTGTGCTTTTTGTTGTTTGTGTAATTTATTGCTTTGGAAGGCACAGAAGACAGCATTGGCATCTCTTTAGCAACGACAAGCTGTGGCTCACTCTCTAACTATTTTACAGGTCATTTAAAATAAAGTATCCCAACATTTGATATTGTAGTAAATAAAGGAGACTGCATGGATGATCTTGTCTAATGTTTCTGGTCCAGTACTGTCAGCAGTGAAGGGTTAAAGGAAATTGCAGCTATGCAGTCTGGTTACTGTCCAAGGCACCTGAACAGAAAAGTGGGATTTGTGATCACAGTCAGTGTTGAACCAGTTAAAAGTCTAATCATGTCAGTTGCTTGTCAAAGATTTTGCTAATACAAAAGCACAACAGAACAAGGACAGTAAAATAATACCTTTCTTAAGTTTATATTGCTACCTTGTCTACAGTATTTAAGCATTAGAAAAAAGTCAGATAAAGTAACAATTCAAAACCCAGAAGCAGTAAGGAAAGTAAAATTACAAAAGCCTTAGAGTGAAAACATGAGAACTTCTGGGTTTTTTAATTATTACCAGCATTAGTGAAATATATTGATTTTCAATTGCAAGATTTCAACTTTACTGAGTGTAGAATCTATTTGAATGCATTTGTTAGTTGTACATTTTTTTAGATTTAGGTGATTATTTTTCTCAATCTATAAGTGATAAGTTTCTATGCTTGTAAGATAAAGTAATTATTTTTATCAATGCAGAGGTAAATTGCAGAAGAAAAATTTAAATAACCTCTTTCTACAGGCAGAACAACTATCTCATCTAATTGCTTCTTATCTCTGTAGCAGCTTAACAGCAAGATTCAGATTTATTTTAGTTTTTTACACATTCTAGAATCTGGTTAGAAGATGCAGAAAACACTATTATCAGCACTGCTCTAGTTCTGCATTTAGTACTGAACATTCCAGTGGGAAAAAAGGATTATAGAATTGATGTCTGAAGTCAAATTGCAAGTGGTTAAAAAAGTTTCTATTGCTAGTTCAGAAAATGAATCACGATCTTTTCTGTCCTGTGAACAATATCCATGTTTTAAGTCTGAAGTGTCTTAGTTTTAGTGACTACCAAGGTTGCTTCCATAACATAATAGTGAATTTAATTTAATCGCTTTTCATTTAAGAATCAGAATTTTTACTTTTCTGTTTCTGCTCCTGTGCTTGTTTAGCATATACAAACTACAGTGTCATAATTGACATTCCTGCAATAAAGCTGTGTTTACAGATACAGAGGCTTAAGACCTTCCCTTGTTTCAAATATGACCTTAAATTCTCAGAGCAATGCAAGTCCAGAGATTGTAGCATCATAGAACAATTTAGGTTGCAAAAGACCTTCAAGATCATCGAGTCCAACTGTTAACCCCTCACTGCCAAGTCCACCACAAAGACATGTCTCTAAGTGCCAAAGCTCCATGGTTTTTAAATATCTCCAGGGATGGTGAGTAGTCTATTCCAATGCTTGAATCTTGTACCTGGCTTTAGGCTACTAAAGCATTTTCAGCATTTTTCACGGATTTTGAGTATATCACGATCTAGACAGATATAGCCTAAAGCTGAAGTCAGTAGAAATTCAACATCCCATAGTAGTTCAGATCAATGGGCCCAGATAGCCACCCAACTCACCAGTGTAATTTTTCACTCATATGTGGTCTCCTTACTCCTATGTTTCATGAAGCTTGCTGAGAAATTATCAGGCAAAGAATATGGATCTCCTGCTCATTTGAAAAGAAGATAAAGCATTTCTCTGGCTTACAGGAACAGTATGTCCCCACAGTTCTTCTGCTTCCTGAGCAGTGTGTTAAGGGCTTGTGTTCCAACAAAGCATACTTTATTCAATATATAATGCCATCATCTCACCTGCTGACAAAAGCAGCAGAGCTGGCTTGATGTAGGGCACGACAGATGGAGCACAGACTGCTGTCTACAGTTGCCAGGACCGTGCTCTGGTTTTGTTGAGACTGAACAGCAAAACAGAGTCCTCAGTTTAAAAATCTATCTATAAATTGCTGAGATCTATGGATAGACTTCTGTAGAAATGTGTCTAGATTAATGACGGTGTTATTTTAGTTCAATTGCCATTAGCCACCATCTGTTTTCATAATTCACCTGCATTGCCATGTTACTCTAGTGAGACTCTGTGCTAGTTAGTATTGCTGCAGAGCTGTTCCTTCTTTCTGATCTAAAATATGAAAAGACCAAAGCAATATGCACCAGAAAAGTTTTTAATATAAATTAACAAATGAGGTATACATTTAAAGTGTCTTTCTGTAGCACTTTTATACATGGAAACTTAAATTGCATTTTGCAATGGTGGAGTAAAAAATGCAATTCTAAAATTTAATTCTCAAACTCTACCTCATCCCATTGCATTGGAATTTTTTGAGTGGGAGAAGGGCAGAAGGGAGTGACACAAAGGTAGAAAATGAATTATAATTTAATTGTTTTCAGGGCTGTTTTACTTAAGTTAAAAATCTAATGAGGTAAAACATTAGTCAGAGTGAAACTTCAGAGGAATTATTTCTATTGACTTCAATGAACTTCAGATCAGACCCAAAGAAAAGACCCATCTTGCCAGTCTTACTTGACTAACAAGTAGGAAAAATAGTACCACAACATGATATAGAAATAGGACAGAGATTCCAGTCCTTGATCTGCAAACCACAAACCTTCCCAGACTTTTGCATCTGACCTTCTCTGTGCTCCAGGATAAACATCTGGTGTGTGTTACTCTGGAGCATAGTCCATCCTGCACTTATCAGACCTTACTTAGAAGTGGGTGGAGGGAAGAGGTCCAAAGTGTCAGAAGCTTGAGAAGGAGACAGACTTAGTGCTCCAGACAGCCAGGAGATGCAGGAGTTTGCTGCCTTCATCTCTGAGCAAGGCAGATAAACACTTTTGGAAGCCCTATTAAACTGTGGATTTGCCTACGTGTTCTGTGGATGTTAAAACCAGAACATAATTACTAAAAAATAATTGGCTATAGCACAAAGAGTTTCTTGGGCTAGTGAGCTCCCCCATCCCCTCTCCTGAACTGCCTTTGCATATACAGTTTTCTTCTGGGGAAAAAAAGGATATTGATATAGAGCTTTTTGGAATAGCTACTCCATAACATCTATTTCATAAAATATCTAAGTTTAGAAAAGACACAAGGATGTCTCCCTATGAGGCCCAACTCAGTGAGGTGGCAATGTCCCTTAAATGCTCAGCATGTTGGAAAGAGATTCTTCATATGCATCTGCACTACTCAGTCTCTGTTTAATGTACCACCAAGACACAGAAACAGCCTATAATTCCTGAGAAACTGAAACAACAGAATCTTCCAGCGGTCCTGTATTGACGCTTCAAAGGGAAAAGCTGCAGGTGGATGTTCACTCATTGCAGATTCTCATTCTCTAGCATGTGCCTGTATCAGTTATCCTATACACCTCTGTCATCTAGAGATTTCCTGCTATTGAACTAGACCTTGAAGACACTTTGTGCATTGTTTGCTTGGAAGAAAGGTCTTAGAAGAAAACATGCTAATCTCAGTAAGCTTGTTTCTTTGGTATTGGTGCATTGGCAGACATGATTTTGGGCTTTCAAATAAAACTTTGAAAGGATCATAAGGGTGTTTATGATGCATTCTTGTGACCAGTTTAATAGTAGAAATAGCAGTAAGAAGGATGCAGCAGAAAAACAGGAAAAAAGTAATCTTTATCTATTAATCATCATGACTATATGCCCACCTGCCTAACATAACCATGTGTGTTCAGCAGATTCAGTAAAAGTGGAAGGGTGTGTACCATATAATTAAAAACCAGGGCTTGCTAGGGTAGTGCTGCACAGTGCCCTCGGAGCCTTAACCTTCCTAATGTTAAGAGCCTTCCATTTCCATTTCCTGAACCATGTTTGTTACCAGATCAGAAACCTAATTTTTGAGCCATTAACCATGATGTTCGTAATATGTATAGTCTGAATTGCAGAGAAGCGAATCTGGCATGTGACATGAAAGGCATGATAAGAAGAATTCTAGAATTATTACTGGTTTTGTAAAGTTTAGAAGGATAAGGTTGACTAAGATAGCTGTTGATACCTATATGAAATGCTTTGTCATCCATTTACTAGCCTGGAAGAATGTGTTCTACTACAGATTTAATTATATATTTATAAAACAAGATCTGCCATTACCAGTTTTCCTTTGCTGAATCCCATGAAGTGTTCAACATACCATGAAGAATGATACTGTACATTTAGCTAATGAAGTTATTCTGCCTCTGACATTAACACTAGAGATACTTTCTTCCTCCCTGATGATTTATTCAAGCTCTAAAAAATTAAGTAACCTTAAGGATCTGTAGAGTGAAAAAGTAATCCACTGAGCATTTTGTTCTCTTTTGTTCTGATGCAACATTGGTTGAAATTGATGGGAATGTTTGTCCAACTTTTAACAGCATTGGATCATGTTCTTAAACATATGAAAAAGTGCCAAAATCTTAAATACAAATAATTCTGAAACAAGAATTTGAAGTGGAGAGGGTTAGCTTATAGTCTGAACAGCCTCAACTTGCACAAGAATTTAGATATAAAGTTGGAATGTCACATTCTTCACTGCTGTGTCAGCCACTTCCCCCTGTCAACTCAGATCTCACAAAAAAAGTATCCTTATATCATTTATGTGAATATTTTAAAGCAAGATTATTCACTTTGGGAAAGTCCCCAGATCAACAAAATAAATTTTTTAAAAAAATTAAACAGGAGAAAAATAACAGGTATATTAGAAAAAGGCATCTAGGATCAAGTCCAGTCTCATGATATATCATGCTACTATATCATGTATTCCCACTCATTTATTCATCTTCATTGTACCACAATCAGTTTTCTGGATTCATCTTGATTAGTAATTATAAGTGGGTTCAGTGCAGTTAAAGACATGACTCTTATTTTAAAGTGTTTATCAGTGAGAAGGGGACTGGTTTTCTATCTGCTTTTAGACGAGTGATACAGGCTCAATTACAATTGTGCACCCAAACTCATGTGGGATAGAGTGCACCTTGTAAGAGGATTGAGAGGCAAAGTTCACAGAGAACTTTGATAATGTGGGAGCAGGATGAGGGAACACTGAAATTTTACAAGCATACTGGAACTGAGCCCAGGCAACAGTTGTCCAAGTTTCTCCAGAGAAGATCAGTGACAGACATAGAAAAGAAAGTGATCATGATTTGCCATTTATTATAAAATCTTGCTTTCAGCTTGGTAATCAAGAGAGATTTTATTGTACACCTTTTCAATAGCATCAGCAGTTTCAAACACAGTGTTCATCATCCTGTTCTGGCCAAAGCTCAAGAAATAATAAAACATCTAAGGCTCTATTTTGATGTACAGTCTACATCTGGTTAGAAGGTATACATTCAGACCCATTGACTAGTATTAGATCTGGGCTCCAAAAGAAATAGCATTCAACTAATTCCAACAGTTCTCTAACAGTCAAAGTCCTGATGGAAGCAAAAATGAAGTTTTGGACTCCTGAGAATTTAACAATATGGTAGAAGAGAAAAGGCTTCTAGAGAATGACTAGCTGGGATAAGGGTTTATATAAATCACTTTTTAAATTATTTGCATATTATCTATTCTAAAAATGGGGGGAAAAAAGGAAAATGGAAGACAAATTATTTTTACATCACACGAAGTTTAATAAAAATAAATTTAAAAACTTCCAGTAATCACCAGGTTTCTGAAGTGGTCAAGAAAGATACATAAATGTCCCTGTGATAGTAATACCATTTAACAGGTACCTGAGCTGAAGCATGAAGAAGCCAAGTGGCATATACAAGATGCAGGGAATATATGGCATAGCAAGAAGAAAATGTGCGTTTTCTGGATCTTTGGCTTTAACCAGAGTTTGGATATTTCTGCTTTGCCAACAACTAATTCTTTCCACTCCCAATTATATATATACACACACATACATCCTAAGAACGTGATACATCACAGAAAAATGTACTGAAGACAAGTAATGCCCTATCACAGCTAATAACCTTTGAAAGCTTTAATGTGAACAATAGAATGTGTCTGTTCTGCAGATTTTTCATTAAAGTACATAGACCAATCATGAAGAAAAAAAATTATATTTGAGGAAGCAATAACCCAGAGGTTGAAAAAATATTGATTAGAAAAAATGTTTTCTTCATAGAGATAATATCTCTCTTTTAGAAAAAAGAAGCTGCTTAGTCTCCAGGAAAAAAAAAATAAAACAAAGTGTGTTCTTACAGCACACATTTCATTTGTTGTGAGCTTTGTTGAATAATGATCAAAACTGCCATTCGTCCTACAACCTTCTCTCACCTTACCTATCACACTGAAAGATATAAAATTTTTTTGGAAAGTCTGTGCCATTTCATTTATTGCATTGAAAAACATTAAACACCAACTTTTAAATACTTCTGTCTTTTTTTCTTTTTAAATATAACTATCTGCCCTTTGGTGCTTAATACCTTCTTAGAAGATACAACCCAGTAAATTTAGTATGAATTCCCACAGACTGTATTTACTTCTAATGAGACATAGTATCTCCTGATCTTTTTCATCTACCTTCAGAAAAGAAAGATGAAAAAAAAAAAAGAGCTTGTTTCTGTCAGAGTTCGTTCTTTGGTGTCAGGAAAACATGCTGGGGTTTTTACTTCTCCGTCTTCTAAGTTTTCACCTTGATCTTGTAAAATATTACAAATAATCCAAATGCATATATTGCACTTGTTTTCTAAATTCAAACTGAATACTCAAAGATAATGATCATGATGAATTGAGAATATATTCTTCCGTCTTTGAGAAATGCATTGGGTGGTACATTTCCAAATTTTGGGAGACTAGAGGGTGACTTGCAGGTAAAGGCAAATGCAAATTAAGATAGCTGAATCAAGGGCTTTTTAAGGACTTCAAAGGGTTTTGGATTGAGCCTCAAGTTTTCAGGACTTTTCATCACTACATATCAAAATACTTCACAACAATCAGTACTTTTCATTATTTCTGTTTCATTGATGGGGAAAATGAGGTATAAACAGTGAAACAATTCTTTTCCTATCATTTGGTGACTCTGTGGCAGTCACTAAATGTCACTAGTCACTATAGTAGTAGTATTGTAGTAGTCACTATACATATATATATACATACATAAAATAGTCACTAGTGAGAGGACAGCAGTCAGCTTCCATGACTTTCCCTTTCTGCCATCTCAATAAAATTTTCTCACAGAGGGTGCCTTAGGAAATCATGGTTAAGCTTCTTACTCCCCTAATTTTGTTCCCTTTATGATTAAACTCTGAATTAATATGTTATGTATCACTTGACAGAGGAGATCTGTATACTGATCCTTCAGAACTAATGCTAGATGTATTAGTAAACCTCCAAAATCCCAATGTGTTGTGCCTGCCACCACCAACTCTCATCATGGCAGTTCACTTGCATCTTTTTCTATAATGCTTTGATCGTCCCTATCTCTTATTAATCTCAGCTACTTCAAGGGTTAGACAATTCAAATGAGACCCTGTGTTGATTTAGAAGTCTGGTTTTTTTCCAACAGAATTGTATCTTCTCAGCTATGTTCAAAAATGAGTAGTATGCTGTTGTCACCACCATAATATAAATTACTAATTTTAATAAGGAGAAGGATGCTTATAAAGTAAATAACAAGAATTTCAAGTGCCCCTGTCCTGTTTCTTCTAAATCATGTAACCTGGTTTAAATGGGACTGGATTGTCTGTATGGTATTAAATAGTTAAAGGGAAAGCCTGACATTGTCACAAGAGGAGCATTCTTAATATCTACTGCTTAACACATAACATGGGAAAAAACCTTGTGAGTGCCCACTGGATAAGCAACAGCAGTTAATTAATAAATATTATTCCCAAGTGACTCACAAACAATGAAGTAACCAAAACCAGCCATCTTAATTTATAGTCTGCTTTCAAGCAGGACAACAAAATCAGTATTTGCTTAATGAAAAAGGCTGTACTTGAGGCAGGCCATCAAAGGTGAAGGGCTGTCCTCTAGCAAAAACATAAGGCTGGGAATCTGGAGACAGATATTTTCTTTTTAAATTGATGAAGTTGCCTCACTTTCTTCACTTGCAAACTGGGAAGTTGCTCCTCATGCATTCTGCATGAAGAAAAACAGAGAACAGTTTTCAAGCACTATGGGTATTTCCTGTCTTTTCAGTGAATACTGTGGAGAAGTTTTGCCGGTGACCTGTCACTATCACTGCTGACAGCAATTCAGACACAGATAAAATTGAGGCTGCTTCTTAGCACTGTACTAAAAATCTACTTAAATGAAGTGGGAAGGTGAGGAATGGCATTCTGCTGCTGCTATGCACACTTAGCGTGCGATGGGTAGAGCCCTTTGATATCTAACCCAACAGCTCATAAAAGTGTCATTATCCACAAAATACCTTCTTTGGGGCTAAAGAATGAGAAGAATGGAAAAAATTTGTTTCAAATTCAAAAAATGCCTTTTTGGGAGGATATAGTCCTATTATTGCCATGTGGCAGCTGTATTTATCCACATCCATTATTGAGAGTGATCATCTTATTAACATTTTTATACCACATGCTATAGGAATGCTGAGTAGGAACAATTTTTAAAAGCTGTGTAGCCTATTTTCTATGAAACACTCATACCTCTTAAAACCTCTAGAGGTGAATCACTTCCTTAGTAGGGACCACTGACTTCAGCAGGACTGTTAAAGTTTCATTAGTTTTGGTTTTGTGTCGGAGGTTGGTACAACATTTTTAATTTTTTTAAAAAATCTTTTAAATCCACAGCCTTCAAATAACATAACTTCAACAACCTCATATTTGAATTTGCTCAAATCTGCTAACAAATTACCAGAGCTAAATATGCTTCCCACACCAAAATAAAACTCACTAAGAATGTATTTGACTACAACTATTCTGTTCCAAGGTGGAGGGAAGTAAGAGGAGATAGTTAAATAATCTGTATATTACCACTTACAAGCACTACCCTGCCCCCCAGGAACATGGATTTTAACTCTGATATTGCTTCATAAGCACGTATTGTCCCAGGGTGAACCATCAGACCTTAGCTACATGGAGTAGGGCCTAATCCTGAGGGGATGTAGGAATATGGGAAGAGATGGCAAGGAAAACATAGCTGTGCAAAGAAGTGAGTTGATACATACCAACAAAGACGTAATGAAAGAACGAACAGTTTTGAAGAGTTTTTCTAAGCTAGGTTATAATTAGAGCATCAGAACACAGAACACAGTGAGAATTGTGTTTTAAGTAAATGGAAAGGTTGTCTCATAGGTACAAGAATTTGATACTAAAAGGCTCAGAATACGATGAGTTGGAAGGGGCCCACAATCAGGTCCAATGCCCAATGGCCATAAACTGATGGCCTGATCCTCAGTTACACTGAGGGCTTCTTTTTTTTTTTTTTTCAAGTTCCTTGTAAGAATAAAAAGGGTCTGAAATACAAATCTTTATCTCTGTGAACATCATACACAACTGGAAAGAAAGGGGAGTACATTGAGACAATCAGAGGTTTATTCTGCTGTACAGGATCCATTATACACCTCTGCTAAAGCACAGGATGATCTCGGTAGGTTGGTAGGAGCAGTAAGAGGGGTTGTACAGGCTTGTGACCCATTTAACCTAATGTTTTGGTCTGCAGGATCTATACTCCAATTAAGATCATCCAGTTACACTGTAATATGGGAATGAAAGCACCACCAGAAAATATAGAGATATTTTTTCTGTTCTAACCAGCTATGTTCCTCTAATTTCATGTGTTCATACCTATTGAATGATTCAGTTTTTGGTTTAACAGGGAATATGGAATATTTGGGTGAAGTATTAACCCCTTTTGATGAACAGCAGAACCTTTATTCAATTTAGCGGAACAAGAATTTTATGTCACAACTGTCAAATGGCAGTATCAATAGCTATCTCCTTGGCAGGAATCTAATCGTGGCTTAATTTATTTTGCTGCTTCCTGCACCCTTTTCATGTTTTTAGATATTTCCTTCTTCCACTCTCTGGATCTCCGCTAAGCAGTATTACAAAACACATATACAAAGATGGCAAAGTTAAAAATGCACTTCAGAACGTTAGCATTATATACTCTATGGTTATAACCAGGGTATTATACATGGAAAGCATACAGTATTCCTGAGACAGGAACTCGGATAACCTGATCAATCTTTTCCTGTACATTATCTGCACTATTTAGGTGAGTAGAAAGCTAAGTATTTTTTTCTTGAGGTTAAGTGTATGTCAAGAAGAAGAAGAAAAGTGTTTTTCACTATAAATACACAATAGATTTTCCAATTATCTATTTAACATTGTCTCCATTAAAAAGCTTCAGTAACAGAATAGATCAGAAGAAGTCAGGGAAAATAATTATCAGAAATAACACTTTTGAAGAAAAGGAATAGAGAGAGATATACTAGGCTTTGGTGATTTGATTCCTGAGAGTCAAAGGCAAGATGCAACACAGCTGTAAAGAAAATGGGTTTTTCTTTATCTATATGCCACTATTTAAATATTTATTTCTTATATATTAATTATTTGAAGAAAGATTGTTGATATTTTCAAAAGCTTTAATTTTCCTACTGAAATCGATAATAAAATTCCTGACAACTTCACTGGCAGCAAGGATAAGCAGCTGCTTCTGAAAGTATTATTTTCAGGGGGCTTATTTTTTGGTACATGGAGGGAGAGGGTTATTTTGAAAATGCATCTCATCTATAGTTTTTTCATCATGAAATTATGCAAAATATAACAAGTTAAAAAAGAATAGCACTTTTGTTTTGAAAAGAACTCCAAATCTTTAACAGTGAGAAGATATTGCATAAACAAACTTATTTACTGTGTCTTTACAACACAGCAAGTGCAGCAGCCCAAGCCAAACACAAAGAAGCTTTATATTCAAGTGACAATCCATCTATCCATATATACATAAATATATCATATTACATTTTCTTCAGGATTGTATTTCATGAAAATGTCACTATGCAGCAACGTGTTCCTTCACAGTTTTTGCAAAATTTTTCTCTAAGGTGTTTGAAACAAATGTTGCATTGACACTTCTAATGAAAGACTCTTAAACAATAATGGAAAAACTTTCATCAGGCATGAATTTTGAGATTAAAATATGAATGGCTTGTATTCTCTTAATTTTGTTCTATTGTACCCTGAAACTTATTTTTTCTTTAAATTAAAATACAAGTAGACCAATTACATCCAAGTTGTATGTCCTAGATTTGGCTAGGACAGGATTAATTTTTTTAAAGTAGCTGTGAGGGGAGCATGGCCAGACCCTGATGTTATTTGGTACCACCTCACATCATGGCCAGGGCTGAAGGAGACTCTGGCTTCTGAGAAGGAGGGCGTAGCTTCAGGTTGACAAGCATGGCATGAGAGGGGAAGCCATCTGCCATTGTTCATTGATGCCTGGGCTCGAATTACTCTCCATTTCATATACTTTTGTTATTAATATTGTTGCTCTTACTGTTCATTTTCTTATCTCATTGCTGTTTCCAGTAAATGGTTCTAATTTCAAACTGTGATCTCTACCTTCTTCATCTCCCATTGGAGGAGGGAGGGGAGTTGTTCACAGAGGTTTTTTTTAGTGCAAGTACTAAATTGGGTAATACTACTCCTAAATCATGACAGTATGACTGTGTATCACTGTAATACAGTTTATATAGAAGAACGCCACTAAGATTTGGACAAGAGAGACTTTTGCGACATGTCAGTTTAATTAAACCACTTGGGTTGATGCTTCTTGAAAAGGAAACACACCACAGAGAGCTGGGAAACTTACTACTACATCATCTTCTGGTTACCCATGATCAGTATCTGGAAGCAGCTGTGGTATGAGAGAAAGCAGAGGTATATTATTGAGATTCATACAATTATAATAGCCTAAGGAATATAATACCAAAATACCTGGGTACTATCACAGGTACAGAAAGACAATAGGAGCACAAAATTATTCTGTGTATGAGTTCATACTGCCAGCTTGGCTAATTCTTTTTCTCTAGTGCCTCACTGCCCTGATCACCAATACTGTGCACGTGGTTGATCCCATCCAGGTTCTTCTCCGTAGTGAGGAAATTAGTGTCCTTTGGGACAGTTTGTCCCAAGGTCTGCTGTCAACATAATACCGTGGGCAAAACCTATCAAGTGTGGGTTTTTCATATTGAGACAGTCCTCCAGTGCTACCCCAGAAGGCTTTGTGCCTTTGCATGTTTCTTTGTGTCTCCTTCCTAGACAGGAAAAATCTCAGCATAATGCAAGACACCCACCTGACCGACAGAGGATATTTTCATATCATCTCAGGTACTTGAAATTGGAAACTCAGAAGAAAGCAATGCTTCAAGACAGCCTGCAGCAGTCACCTTGGGAACCAGGATTCTCTTGCTGGTCAACCTATAACAAGAATATAGATAGAAATGTCTTCATAATTCAGTAATGAGAAGGACTCCATTATGCCAGTTGATCATAATGAACATGAAAAAGAATTCTAATAAAGCCACATTGTAAGACATATAATTTATAAAAATTATCTTAACCTAGACTGAAGTTTTAGAACTTATAATACTGGATTTTCAATTTCAAATTCCAGAAATGTTAATCAACCTATAAAATCCTAGAGTCAAGATTTGGGATCCTATCTAAATATCTATGTTCTTTTAAGAACTGGTCTCACTTAGAGACAGCACTTCTCAATACATAGGAAGGAAGTACAATTGCCAAAATCTCACAAAACTTAATATGAACAGGGAGATTAAATTTAAGTTTATTCTTGAGACTCTTGGACCAAACAACATCTTAAGAATTCTCTAACCATTATGTGTTAATTTTAAATTAGATCAAATATGAGTCCTTTCCTTGATGAAAATGCTAATTTCTCAAACTACATTTATGTTTGACAATGGAATGTGACTCTTACTAAAAACAAACATTAATGCTGCCTTAAAAAGATGAAACTAATGAATAACCAACTAGGAGAAACACATAAATGCAAAGTGGAAACTCTTAAAAGAATAATGAGGACTCTATAACAAGACAGGAAAACAAAAAATATCCTTGAGGAAGACATGAAAGCATTCATTTTAAGTTTTTTTTTATATATATATATATATATACTTTGATCTTTATATTTTGCTTCAAAGAGAAAAAAATCAGTGGTAGTAACCTAAATTTGTAAATTTGTAAATTAAAACCTAGGAATCATAATGAAATAGAGGGAGCATGAGAAAAAAAGACAACGTTAGAAGAATTAAAGACAAGAAATGTTTTAATTCTACTAGGAAAGAGAAGGAATCCTATAAACGGAATCACAGCTGTAAATGGTAGTTATTTACAACAATAAAATAAATATAGAAGAGGTGAGTATATTTTATTAGTTTAAATTAATAGCGCGATGTCCCACCAAGCACAAATTACAAGAGATGGTAACAGATTTGAGGTATAGCAAGTAGGATGTAAAACACCTTATGTTAAGCAATCAGGGGCATCATTCTATCTGACTTAACAAATAACTAAGAACTGATTTAATGTTAGGATACAATTACTCACATGGGGAACAGAAATCTTTTAATGCAGAATTTTCAAAAGTTGCTGACAGATGATGCCATGGTGGGCATAATGGAGTGGCTCAAAGCTGAGGTAAGACAAAGTTAAATTTGCCATAGGGACAGAAAACCCTATTATGTACCAAGTCCTGCATTATTAGACCTAAAGTATGCTTATCTAACCTGGTAGGAGAGCCATAGCAGAACAGCTTAAAACAGGAAAAAAAGAAAGAACTTCTTAAAGTGGCAGTTAGGCAGCTTTTTAGTTTCATTGTCCTAAGACATTCTGGAGGCAAGCAGGACCAGCAGGTCCAAATGAGACACATTCATCAATAGCAGGTTCACTAACAGATGGCAGAAGGGCTGTGCCTTCTATCATCCCTAATTCTATTCCAGTAGATGCTGGCGAAAGACAAGGAAGTAGAGCTCAGGATGTGCTCTCCCCAAACAGCATCTCTTATCACAACCGTTGAAGACTAAATTATATGGACCACTATTCTGACTGCTTCTTTTGTGCTCTATATTTTTCTAGCAGTGAGTAAAACTGCCCTTGAAATGACTTACCAGAAATGCAGGGAGTTCTGTGTAATTGGAAATGTTATATCAAGGTATGGGTTTTTTTTTAAAAAAAAGGTACAAAGAAGAATTAATTTAGGTAAATCTCATGGCCCATGTTAGGAAGGAGTTCAGGTCAAATCACAGAGCTATTCCCATCTGGCTTCATAATCTACAAATCTACGGAATTTTCTTGTAGTATAATATTTTTTCCATTTCAGACTTGCTCACTCTCTACAAATCCCTTTATACATTTAACTATAAAGTTTTTAAGACAGTCCCTTACTACCTCTCCCTTTATGTATAGCTCTTGTTTATCTTTAATAAATGGATAATTGTACTGGCTTTATGTTGTTTACTGTTCTTCAAATTTTTTCATCTTCTTTGTGTGTTCTACTCAGCACAAGAAGGTATCTTTCAATAAAGGCTGCCTGAGAGTGAAGACAAAGAAAGGAAGCAGAAGAAACCCAGACAGGGAGGGAGGGTGAGAGGAAGAAAGAAAAGACTAAGGGAAACATTATTCTTGAAGGATTTGAAAATAATTCACTATATTTTGAAAAAGTCTTTAAATCTCAGGGAATAAAGTCAACTATTTTAAGGAACTTATAAAAACCTTTCTGATACTTCTCATTTTTATAAAAATAGCTGATCATTTAAATTTAATTTAAATACACTGCAGTGGTGGGACATAGTGGTAAAGCATACTTCTATTTCTTACCTTGTCTTTTTGGTGATATTGCAAACTACACAGCAGTCATCTTTAGTGCCAATTGAAGGAGGCATTTACTATGATGCCGATACGGTACTCTAGGTTTCACATTTATAACTGAAATTTTTTTATAGTCATTGTTCCTATACTTATTTCAGGAAGAAATATTGTAAATAAATTTAGAGAGGGATTAAGAAGAAAAAAGTAAACAACTGCAAAACAATATTATGCCAGTAAGTGAAATAGGATTGTTTTTAAAGGATTGTTCCTGAACACATTCAAGATTATAATTATGTAAGCTATGGTACAAATTGAAAGTATCTTCACAGAAATAATTCTTTGATCACAAGGGGGAAAAAAAAGAAAAGCCTTTGCAAATTGATTTCTACAAACAATCAGAAAGAGGAAAATCTTTGAACTTCTGTTGTATTGTCAGCATTAGCTATGTTTTATCCAGCATAGTGTTTTTAAATGCTATTAACTTAGAGACAACACTGCCTTTTTTTTTTTTTTTTTTTTTAACTGAAGAAGTGGTGGTGAGAATGGCAAGAGAGATAATCTGCCTGAACATTTTGTTGGATGAATCAGTCCTACTTGAAAGCAACTGAGAGCTCTTGGAGTCTGAAATACAGTAATATACCAATTGGCATGGATACTGCTACTTCTTATGTTTCACAGTGGTCAGACAGAATGTATGTTAAAGCAAGAGATAAAAAATCTAACACTATTTGAAATCTGAATGTTGGTCACGATCCAAGTTTCAATGCTAATTCTGATTTCTGTGGTGAAAAATAAATCAGAAATCCCTGACAGACCTCAATTCTAAAATTCAAACTGGATAGAGTTATCAGCATCTTGTTAGAAGTGTCCTGCAGAATTCCTATAAGCTGGAAGCTCTGCATTAAAATAGGCACTAAGAACATTAAAGGTATCATGGTATGGCTAAAATATTTATTTAAAGACTTGTAAAGAGTGTTATTTTTGGTTAACCAAGTTAAAACTAAATATAAAGTAGAGCCAGCCCATCAGTTAAGATGGATAGGAGTCAAAATGCTCTAACTAAAAATCTTGCCAGGAATCCCAAACCTATACCTCTAGTAGAACTGACTTAACCCAAACTTCAGTTCTGTGTGCTGGCAGACACAGAGAGACTGTTTTAAGGCTAGGACAGAACATTTACTTCCCTTAGGCAGTGCTGTATTTTCCACTTATGCTAAACTACACTTTAGCTGAGATGTTCTCAGCCCAAATCTGTAGGATGCTGAGTACTTAGTGGGAGCTGCAGAAAGACTTTAGAACCTAGTGATGTCATTTCTTCTTGATGGCTTTCGGCACTTCTGGAGGATGGGTGTGGGAGGGTTGGCAGAATCAGATGCTGACATATTAAATTTTCCTGACACAATAAAAACCCATAATCATGGGAGATTGAATTCGCACCTTAAGTGTAAACAAGAAAGGAATTAGTTTTGCACTATTCTGCCAGAAATAAGCAGCACCCTGTAAGTAAATCACATTGTTTATACCACTTATTCTGTGTGCAGTGAAAACAAGCACAGCTGTTCCTTGACTGCTCTGTTTGTAAAAAATGAACAAATGTGCACTGTTAGCTGTTATAATAGCAAAGTTTACAAGATCTGCCATCCTTTTCCTTACACTGTTTTTCTTGGCACTTAAAAAGTCCATTATTAATGTTAATTCCAGTTCAAAAAGTGCCACAAAATACCTCTGTTGATGTCAAAAGAAAATGAACCCTGAAATCCAAAAGCCCTATTGAGAGTACGAAAAAAATGTATCTGGCAAAATTTCCTTTCACGAGATATACACAGTTTCAAGTACCAGATAATATACATTGTGCATTACATATTACAGGACAAATCCTGGCTCCATTATCAGCAAGGATATATTTTTTCATTGATTTGAATAGGACTAAGATTCAAGAAGGCTCAAATGGGACTGGAATGAGTAAGCATTCTGGGTAAACCACACAGCTGTCAGCAAACACCTCTTACAGTCTCTTATTTAAGTTTATCAAGTCCCATCTTGAAATCAGTTACATTTCTTGCCAGAAAGGTTCTTCTGAGGACCACACATGTCTGACACATGGGAATCTACTTCTCATTTCCAGCCTAAATGCACTGAAAATAGCTGATACCTATTTGATCTCATACCTTTTACTTTAATAGCTCTCTTTTAAGTTGTTTTTAATTCTACACTAGAGAAGCTAAGTCCTTCTTTTTATCAGTCTTCTCCAACAGAATAGACCCTAAATTTCTGTGATCCTTTTAGTGGTTCTTTGGCCTCTTCCAGTTTCAATTTATCTTTTTTGTAACCAGTGTGACTTGAAATTTACCATTTTACCCAGCTGTGGTCTCAACGATATTTTGCACAATGGCAGCCAAACATCTCCTTCTCTGTGGATATCCTTTAGCTTATAAGGCCAAGATGACATTTAAACACTTCTTCGCCATGGTACCTTGATAGTTCGTAAAGATACTTTCTAACGTTGTTTGCAAATTAAATGTATTCAGGATAGCGATTTCCATACGTTCTTGCACTGAAACTGGTGACTTTGATAGCTATCTCTCACCCCAGTGTAAACCTTTCAGTGTGATTTTAAAGGACAGTTCTAGCATTTCTCAGTCAAAATTCTGGCAAATTCTTTAGTTTCTAAAGGTATAGCAATGATAGACATGATTTTCATATTGAAGGTGATAACGCTCTGCAATTAATTGTTTGTCCTTATGGTCTTGCACTGTGGTATTATAGGATTTCTCTTTTATTGTCTAGAGTGAACTGCATATTTTTAAAGTCTTGGTTTTGGTCTCAAGGGCACATTAACACTGTAGCTCCAACTGAGATTTTAAATAGCTCCAGCGGCAAAACCCAAGTGAGAAGAAAGTTCTGCCTATTGCTTTTTAGCTTTGGTTAGACTTTTAACATATAATGAATGTGATTTAGGTGCAAGCAAGGCATTCTAGTCTTGTTTTACGCTTTTAAAAAACAAAGCGCAGCAGCTTCTAGAATCGTAGAAGATACTTAGGCTTTCTGAAATCCTCCTCCCGACACTGAAAGGAGCGTGCCGTTTCAAAATTGACAAATTAAGTAAAAAGTATGAAGAGGACAGAAGCTGCTACACGTCTCACTGGAGGATCTAATGGAGACGGGAGCTGTGCTGCTGGGATGGGGGACAATAAATGGGCCGGTCCGGGAGCAGTGGCAGTCCGAGCACGGCGATGACAGCAGGCTCAGGACGCTGCCAGCGGCTCTGGGCGTCACCTACACGCACGGGCTCGCTAGCCAGGGGCCAGCTCAGCAGCCACCGCGGGGGCAGAAAGACAATAATGCTGTGCTCGACTGTGGGGCCCAGCCTTGCTTCTGCCCTCGGTTTAGGTTGTGAGGCATCGCCACCATACCTCGGCTGGGCTGAGGAAGTTAAAAAGGAAGGGAGGAAAACAAACAAAAACCCCAAGCAAACAAAAAACAAAACAAACAAACACAAAACCCCACAAGAAAACATTCCCTACCCTCCGAAACTACATTTCCCAGAGTGCCTCCACCCCGCCGGTTTCCTGCCCCTCACATGACAGCGGCCCGGCTGCGCCATGGCGGAAGCCGAGGAGAAGGTAGAGCCCGTGGGTGCCCTGTGGCCGCCGCGGGCGGGGCGGGGGCTGGAGCGGGGGCCGGGGCGGCTCGTGGGAGCGGAGGGACAGCGCGTATGACAGGGAGCAGAGGCCGAGGCTGTCAGCCCTCCCCGTGGGTGGGGGACCGGCGGCGGGGCGATCCTTCGGGCGATCCTGGGTGCGCCCGGGGCGCAGGAGAGAAGATGGAGGCGGCGGCGGAACCTGGGTCTGGCCAGGAGGGAAGGTTTACAAGTGTAGCTGGCGCCGCTTTGGAGCCAAGAGTAAAGAGCTGGAGGGTTTGTCCACCAAGGGACACGCGTGACATGACCAAGTTGATCTCAACCGGTGAATTTTCTCTTGAGACAAAACTCGAGGAGTTTGGTGCTGGCGACCTGTGGTTCCCTAAAGAAGGTGTTCTCCTGAAGCTCCCTGTGCCTAGATCGATCCTTCCCAAGGAAAAAAAAAAAAAAAAGTAAAGCAAGAAGTGCAGTTGCCGGCCCTTTTGCAAATATTCTCGGTGTTTCTTTGCTGAGCCAGAACTTGGACAGACAGCTAAGCTGTGGGATGTTTGTCGTGTCTTGAATACCTAAATGAGGGAAAGTTTTAGAATTAGTCCAAAGGAATTAGCCTGAATTAGAGATTGACAGGTGGTTTCCACATTCCCTGCTGTCAGAGTTTTCTTGGGAGGGGTTGGATTTCTTAGGGGAGGTCTCTTTCCCAGGATTGGTAAGTTTTTAAGTGTGGCAGCCTTTGAAAGAGTTCTCAGGATAATACCAACTCTTGACAAGTCTTCTAATAATATAAGAGATTAAACTAGCCTGTGTTTTGCTTTCTTTGGACTATGGTAGGAAACTTACCGTATTTGTTGTAGTTTATTTCCTCTGGGGAGCATGTACATCTCTATTGAAAGGGATGTGTGTGTTGTGCATGTAAGTTTCTTTAAAACTCAAGTTTTGTGGCTTTCCCCTTCTGTCAGCTTTAAGTTATGGGCCTAAATATATATAGATGGCATTTGATGCTTGTAAAGGCAGGGAAGGGAAAACCTTATATCCATCGTATTGGAAAGCCCACTTATGAATTTATTGAGAAGTTATGTTGGATCTGTTTAAATGAAATGTTATAATGGTGGGAGATTACTTTGCACTTCTGTGGTTTCCTCATCTGTGTTCCCTTTCCCCATTCTTAGGCTACTGGAAACACAGCATTTGCCAGCTGATTGAAGTGCACTGCTGATTTTCCCCTAGAGTCTGAGACCTACCAACGACAGCTATTCCTACATGATTTAGGATTCTGGTTGTCTGCAAATCCCTGTTAAGGGACTTTCTTTTCACAGTTACAAGGCTATTAAAAAGTAGAAGTAGGGGATAATCTTTTCAGTTCATGTATTTGGAGGGAAGAGAAGGGAACCTAACAAAACTCCAGGGCAATCATAACTACAGTTTACTGTTCCAGTTTGCCTAAGTAAGTGGGAGAACATGGGGAAAAAGCTTTTCATAGTAAGTTGCTATCAAAGTAGGTAAGTGTCAATTCTAAGCACCTTCAGCTGAGTTCTCTGTCAGGGAACAGATATGGTTTCTGCATTTTTTTCCTAAGCCAAGGCTCCCTCTGAATTTTTGCATGTTTTTGCAGTTAAACAGAAAGGCTATGCAGAGTTTACCTTTATTTGCCTTTTATGAAATTTAGTATCTGGGGTTACAGTGCCTTGTGAATACAGTAGGGATACCATAGTAGATGTCCTAAATAAAAATAGATTGATATTTTCTTAGTTTACATGGTTTGATTATTGGAATCAGCTTCTGGTGTGCCCTGATTTGTAGGCTAGTGTTTTCCAGTGGTGCCTTTGCAGGTAACTACTTAAAGCTCAGTTAAGTGACTCAGGTGGGTGTAAGTATCAGCTGCTGTCTCAACAGGTGGGATGTTAACTCCACCCTGCATGTCTGTTGGTCTGTCTGCCTAGTGTTAGATTGTGAGCTCATCTTGAAGATTTGTCACTGGCTTTACATGCATTTCTGTTCTCCTGAATAGCCAAAGCACTTGGAACCGTGAGTAGTGGATGTAGGTGGTGCAGCTGCAGTAGCAAGTCTCACGTACCAGCAAAAATGTCACTTGCTGTAGTTGTTTATTTGTTTGGGAGAGCTGATTTAAGTTACTTTAAAAAAAGCCATTATATTATAATGAACTATGTGAATTATATCAATGTATCAAAACATTGTTTTGATTGTTTTGATTTATTAAGGAGTTGAGGAGGCAACTCCTGAGAGTTCAAGGAGAGAAGGTCAATTTTTTTTTAGGAATCTGGTGATAGTTTGCATTGGACTTCTTGTGTTACTCTAGCCTATCCAACAGGCTGGCAACATTACACCACAGTGCTTAGTTCTGTCCTGATTTGGTTATTGTTAAGTGGAATTTAAGATGCACAAAGATTCTGTAACAAACTTCCAATTTCCTGAAAGGTGACTGCAGCTTGTGATTAGAGACTGGGAGACTGACAGACAGATGGTTGTACCTGCAAAGTTAAATCTAAACTTGAAAGGATACCAGGATTTTACACGCAAGATTATCATCTTCCCTTGAGTCCTATGTTCTTCATGCTTGCTATTTCCCAACTCATGTCTCCAGTATAGACTACACAGATAACTTTTCTGTGGGATATGTGTTTTAGAGGTGGGCCTGGACTGTAGTGAGTGAAATGGAGGAAACAGATGTCAGTAATCATGGTAACACTGTGCACTAAGCTTCTAGTGGCAAGTAGAGGTGCTGCTTTTCTTCTGTCCCATCTGCTGTGATGTATTATGGGCACCAAGATAAGCCCCCACTAACACAAAGGAGACATTTGCTTTTTGCCTAGAGGTCACAGTCAGGGTATTTTATAAATAAATAAATAAATGTGACAAAAAATTATGCTGGTTGTCAGTGCATTCAATTTTTTTCCTTTCCATTTTTCTCTAAGCTGTTGGTGATGGTGTCATTTTTTTTTTGTCTTCTCTGGTGAAATTCTGTTAATCTTACTGTCCAAAGACCACATCATAAGATTTGAAATGCTGCCTTCTCTCTTGCTTGTTCTTTGTTTATATCATATTTTATTGTTAAAATGCTTCCATTCACTGCCAGTGTATTAGTTGTAATCGTTTATTGCTATTGATAAAGATAAATACGTTAAGTAAATCTTCATTTTGCTGACCTCTTTGAGGAGGCATTGCATCAGCAGATTTTCTTAGTGGACAGATGAGAGATGAGAAGGAGTTGACTTAAAAAATTTGTTTTGTAGGGTAGTAAGAACCATTGTCTTGCCAGAGAGAGATGTTTTAAAGGTACAGTTGTTTCAAAGGCAGAAGAAAGCCACATGTCTTGCACTGACATGGGATGAAAAGGAGAAAGTCATTAAATGCTGGCTTTCTGTAGAAAATGGTTTGAAATTATTTAAGTTTAAAATAAGCCTATTAAAAGCTAAATAGTTGAATAGCAAAGCTAGTTTGTGGATAACTTGAGAATGCTATTCTGCCTTGAAGGTCAAGATATGCGCTTCTTTGCAAAACTTACTACCACTTCTGGAAGGGGGGAAGCTATCATAGAGACAGATTCTCAGATGATCCAATCACTCTTTTAGGGTAACTGACAGCAGCGTCGCAGTCAACTGCTGCCCCTGAGTATCAGTGTGGCACGTGAATGCAAGTGCAAGAACAAACCGGGTACGAATGGAAAGGACGGAAACTGAACTTTGAGTTGCTTCTGCTTTGTCTTTTGTGTTTTAATAAAGGATTAAAAGTACTTTTAAAAGGGAAATACTGCTCAGTTATGTGTGTACTTAGCTAATTACTCCTTTGTCCTTTGTGTCCTTTTCAGGAAACCAGGTCTAATGAGGAATCAACAGATGAATCTGAGGTAACCCTGCTTAAAATGCTTCACACTTGAGTCTGTGTCAGTGCTAGTTTTTTGTCAGTGTGGAGGGAAAAATACCACCTCATTATTTGTTTTTAGAATTTTGGCCAGTATTATGTAGCAAGGAATGTTAGTCTGGGCTTAAATTAGTAAAACAAAGATGTGATTTGCTATTAGAAACTTCTTTATCTTTAAAAACTCCCCACAACTGCCCCATTGTTGTAACATAAATTATGTTGAGAGACAAATTCAAGTGTATGCACTCCTGTTTTGATGAAATGAAAATTTGTCAGTATAATTATATATGCAGTAATACTACATTGAGGTAGTTACTTTTTTATTTTAATAGCTTCACAGTCTGGACTTAAGCATGTCCTGTAGACTCTATTCTTGAGATGATATACTGTCAAAAATTGCCTAATGTTCTGGAGAAGTCTGCCTACTCTGCTGTAGGTGATGGAAAAGGGGAGCTGGGGGAAGAGAGGAAAGGAGCTACAGAGGATTCAAGAATTTGTCCCTGAACAGTAATGTACTAACTCCAAACCTGCCATCATTGAAGGAGCCATAGAAAGAGGTAATTGACATCAGGTGGTCTAGGATGGCTACAAGAAGGAAGAAATAAGGGTGGCTGAGCAGCTTCAGTTGTGGCCACCAACAAGGAGAGATGACACAGAGAAGTAGCTATTACCTTGACAGTATTCTCATCCATTATGTATCTAAGTCAAAATGACTCACAGACTTACAAAACTTCAATGACCTTGAAGATTTTTCTGTTCTTTACTTAGGGACAAATCTTCATGCTTGAGATATGGGTTTAAGCACTAAGCAGGCAGAAATCTTAATTTCCGTACCAGTGAACACTGCAGACACTGTAGTGGTGGATTCTGAAAAAATCTTTTTTGCAGACGATGGTGACTTTTTGTCTTGTGGGATAATTTTTTTCTCTCTGCCATTCATGAGTGTCAGTGGCACTGCAGGGCATTACTGGTGAGAAGCAGGGATTTCTTTGGCCCTGTATGATAGCTGTGTGGAACAGCTGCCTGGACCAGACTGTTTTTGCCCAGTGTGAAATGCTTTGTGTTGCGAAGTGCACACAGACAATCACTGGGCAACAATTCAGTATTTAGTAGAATATTAATATTTTCAAGGCTTGACATTCACAGGATAGTGAACACAGATACCTACTTGTTTTTTTCTTTAAAGCCAATTGCAAGTGAAAACTTGTTTTAGTGGCATTTTTAATGGCCTTTCAACATTGCAGCTGGTAGTAAATAAGTATTTATAGCAGAATTAATCATAAATGTTGGTGGGGTTTTAATAGTTTTTAGCTTAAGTAAAAATAGGCATCATACAACTTTCACAGAATTGAAAGTCCTAAAATTTCAACTAGACCTTTATTAAAGTTGATGTCTGTTTTTAATGTTAATTTCACATGCAGAGAAAAGTGAAAAGGAAATTTATATATTGAGAATGTAGATGTTGGATCTAAAGAACAATTGTCATTCTAATGTCTGTGAAAGTGCTTTTCATTAGTTGTCTTTGAGTATCAAGTCTAGTCTGTAGTGTCTTGATCATCAGTAGGTAGTTGATGAAATGAAACTCGTTAGACTATTTATAATGATCATTCAGATAAAACCAAAAATAGTGGTAAAAGCACAAAGTATAAATGTTCTCAATGCTTGCTTATATTATATGACGTATGGTCAGAGATAAGATCAAATTGATGGCTTCACTCTTAGCTCGTGATTAAAAAATTTTAATTACTTTTTTGGCGTGGCTCACAGTTTGAATAATCCGGGATGGATTTTATTGTGGTGGTACTGGAATCAGAGACTCTTAAATCCTGTAGCCTTTTGTCTAGTTTTACTGATTAGAAAATGCTGTATTTATAGTATGGACTTTGTAGGCATCTTACCATAATAATAAGATTTTTACATATACAATTGCTCTTGCACTTAGTTTAATTTAAATTCTTCTTATAAAACTGAATATTGTTCCTAGTGATTTCAGAGGGCACATGACACATATCCAACTTACATTATAGAAGTATTTTCTATTATGGAGGAATGAAGTATTAAAATTCCTGATTTTTGTCTGAACTGGATGTGTAAACAAAGTACAGATTTTTTTTGTTTCCTGATGTTTTTACTCTGCTGTGCCATTATCTTAGTAAAGAATCGTAGATTGATTCTGTTTCATGCGGCAACTCTCTAATTATCATTCCTTTAGTATCTTCTAGCAAATAAGATGCTAATTCTGTTTTTCTACCTGCTTGATTTGTTTTGAATGACAGGCTCTTTAGCAAATGCCAGAATGCTTATTTGCACAGCCTCGGTGGTAGAGCTTAATAAGTAGGCCTCAAATGTGGGAGTCTGCAAAAATTGACTGTCTTGAACGTATGTCATCTAAAAGCTTGTCATTGTAAGTTTGGTTCCAGCTCTTGCTCCCCAGGAGATTGAGTTTCTAAGGCTGTGTAAGTATTTAATACTTTTCAGCTGTTTAAGTCAGAATGTGTAAAATGCAAAGGCATTAATTAGTAGAGATGGTGCATTTGTGCAGATGTTAAGCAGATCTTTCAGTGTAGAATAATTGTAGTTACTTATAAGACTTGTAGCACTTTAGAATTGAAGTAGGTCTTTCCTGGTAACTCTAGTACAATGGACACTTTTCTTTCATATTCTTATATATGATATGGGGTATTATAAGCTTTTCTTTTTCTTATAGACAGACTGCTGTATATTCCATGATATGGTGAGGAAACCCTATATCTAACAGTCTCCTAATTCTTTGGAGTAAACCTACTTGTTTTGCTGAGTAATTCTACTGGACTTTTTTTTTGTTCTTTTTGTATCTTCTGGTTTTACACATTTGGTTTTGGTGGGTTGTTTGTTGGGTTTTTTGAATTGTGCTTCAGAAATATATTTGCTTTATTTCTCCCAACCTTGTCTAATCATCAGATATGCTAGTTTTGAGGCTGAATGAGAACGGGTTTGTTTGGCTGAAAAGTCCTAGTACAGTATAGTTTCATGGGCTTATTTAATTTTATTTTACAGCACCTTAAGCTACATGTTTGGACTGTCACATTTGATGAGATCTTAAAAATAGACAGCAAAGTAATCTGACTTTTGGCTATTTGTAAACTGAAGAGGAAAAGAAAAATCTTCATAAATTATGTACAGCCTGAATCTATTTTCGGATTATTCTTCTTCCTTGCAATGTGTTTGTTTCTGTAAAGTTTTGCTTTTCTCAGTTGAACTGCTTTTTGTCACACAGGTACTTGTATTTTGCCAGCTAATTAGTAAAAGACGATACTAATGATTGTATAAGTAAATAGTTAAGCTTTCTTCAGTATCAATGCAATGTGGTGCTAATATGGGATGTGCAATGGTATTTTTCTTGCAGTTGGTAGTGCTGCGAGTACCGTAGTGCACATAACAGCATGTATTGCGAAGTGCACCCATGAATCACTTGCATTGTATGAAGGGAGGAACTGGTTTTGTATCTCTTAATTCAAAAGAAAGCTTATTAAAGAGCCAAACTGAGTCAACATTCACTATGTTACTCTATGAAATCTTATGAGATCAGGTAAATGTTATTTTGTTTATTTTGTTTTCACTGTATATATAGTGTAAAAACATTCCCATTGAGACTTAAATTGTAGCCATAAAGGCATATATTGCACCCTGGAAAACTCCTAGTCTGCTTAAATTAGTAACAGTTATTTCAGTTGTTTTCATGTGGTAGAAAAATGTTTGGAACCATTCCTCATGGTTCCAGGACCTACAGCTTCTGTCTCTGTCTCAGACCTCATGTACATGTTAACTATACTCTGCTTCTTTCTTGCCAGTCTGCCCCTCACCCTCCACTAAAGTGGGAAGAGAGGGTTTCAAAGCCCCCTTCATTTGGGAGTGTGAGGTACTGATAAAATTAAGATAATCGTGTATGAAAACCTTTCTACTTCAGGAGGGAATCAAAGCTAAATTATCATCCTGGAATTGGCTCAAAAATTTTCTACTGCTTTCTAATTTACCACTGGGGCTATGAGCAGATTGCCCTGGTGGAGTATGTGACTTTTTTACAGGAAGCAGCTTTCAAGAACAAATGTCCCTGGAATTATAAAATGAGTGCTATATCCCAAGAAATGATTCTTGATTAAATAAGGAGTTTTACCAATATTTTTTTTTTAGGGGAAATTTTTTCTTTTACAGTTGTTTGCCTGTTTGAGTAAACCACCAGAAAAAAACATGTGGGTGCAGATGTTAATGTTCTGCAAAGAGTTATTAAAATAGTATTTAAAAAAAAAATTGCATTAATATCTGCATTCTTACTTTTTTACTAGATAACCTGAATGTATCAGTTATCAGTATTGATAACTATTATACGTTCTGTTCTAGCACTTCCATTTCTATATGGCCTCTTCTTAACTTTTTTTTCTTCTTTGATCACTGTTACCCTGTGAAAGGGGCATGTTTGTTCATTTAATTTATGCTTCAGTTATTTAGATGCTATAGTACAAATTTCTACAAAAGTTTGTAGAGAGAAAAGTATTGTAGAAATTTTTGGTTAATCCAGCACTCAAACAATTTATGATGGTTAAGAAATATCCAGCTTTGATACACTTTACCACTGGAATTGGTAGTGGTTTTGTTCTTTAAGGTTTAGAAAACTGATCAGAGCAGAAACACAATTAAGAAACATGTAAACCTTAAAAAGAGACAACTAAAAAGCCTTGGTATTTTCTTTTGCTTTTCACTGCACTTCAGATTCTAGTCTTGTAGGTTGGGTTTGGGTTAGGTCAAAGCAATGAAACAATTTCAAGTAAATAAAGCATCTGGTAAAAAAGCTCCTTGTCATACTGTATTTTCATCAAAATGTTTTCTTAATATAAAGTGCGGAGCATTGGGCTGGAAGAGGTAAGCTCTTCTGTGGACAGTAGCTTTTGAAGGGGTATCACCATTGCAAGAAAAATGGATGGTTGAAAAGTAGATTTGGCTACTGTACCTCAGGCCAAGTTGCCCTTTTTTGTCTCCTGTATGACGTTTTCCAGAGTTCCTCTTTTCATCACACCTTTTTTCCTTATTATTGAATAGTTCTACACTAGGTTATTTTAAAAATGTAAAATGAGAAAAAAATTCTCACAAAACGTATTCTGTTTCACATTCCTGAGCAGTCTGAAGAGAGATTGCTTCTCTCTGCATGGCTTTAAATGAAATTGTCCTTTTAAATGGGGAGAATGGAAGGAAAAGTTAGATGAATTCCAAGTAGAAAGTTCTCCTCCCTATTGATGAGAAAATGTATCATGCAAATAATTTATCAATTTGAGTCAGTAGGATGAGCGTAGTAAATTATTTATTGAAGTTTAAATGAAATATTTTCATACATTAATTTGAAAAACAAGTTTGCAGTGACTAGTAACTAAAGTTATACATCATTAGAGGATAGACTTACAGGAAAAAATGGATTATTGCTATATTCTTTTAAGGTGTTCTGGTTTGGAGTGAAAATTAGATACTTCATTTAATGAGCTATTAATATTAACCAGAAGAGCCTGTTCTATCTGTGTGTTGTTGAATTCCTAAAAAGTAAAAATGCTGCTGTGACTGCTACATAAATTAAATGCAATTGCAAAGCTACTGTTAGCAGAGTATGGAGACATGGCTTTTCCAAAACCCTAAATACATTTATCTGGGTGGAATAACAGTCTAGGCTGCAAAAAAGAGGGTGGGAGGGAAATTCAGCTCTTCCCCTCTGGTGGGTGGGTGAACTTTAAAAAAGTGCTGTTCTAAAACTGCACTGTCGTGTTTTCATATGCAGTACATCACAGCGTGGCAACTGTGCTGCTTGAGTAGTGTCCACAGGGGAAACAAATGTTTGCCCAAGTTCCTTACTCAGCAAAAGCAAAGTACAAGTAGAAATGCATAGCTTCATTGAGATTTGAACTGTGTTTGGGTTTTTCTGTACTGGAATGGGAATTGGATTTGGACATGAAAGTTAAACAGCCTATCCTGTGCTTCCTCTATATGGTGCACTTGGTGTGAATGGACTGAATCTGTGTTTTTGAGCACTGAAGTGGGTTAGTTACGCTTCACAACTTGGCTGGTGCCCAGCTCCTTCAAACCTGTAAGACTGAATCTTTGATTGGTGTTGTGCAACTATAGTGTAACGTTGTGTAGGCCACAACAGTTTTGTGAGGAAATAAAACGCTTTCTGCTTTGGCTTTCATCTGTGTGTCATTTCATACTGTAAATGCACCTCATTTTGATACATATTCACAGCCATATCATCTTAATTCCTTGCTCCTGGTGTATATCTGCATTTTCCTAGGGTATTAAATAAATCCCTTTGGAAAATACATGGGGAGAACAGAAAACGACTGCGTGAAATTCTACCATCCTAATCCATATTTACCAATTTTATGGCTAAGTGTACTGAGAAAGCATTGTTGATCTGCCTTATGAACAATTGTAAAGGAACTAGATGTGAGGTTAATCGCTGCAAATTTTCACTGAGGTAACATTACTATATTTTCAACATAGAGTTAGGGGTAAATATTTTTATTTAAATCAATGTGGTTTTTTTTCTGCTTTGTTAAAATGTTCCTGTACAGACTTTTTGATGTAAAAATAATGGAGGAAAAGAGTTTTATGTTCTCTCAGTGAGCTTCTGAAGCAACTGGTAGAGTCCTCAATATTTAAATTCAGCACAGTAAATAAAACAACAGCTTGCAATAAAATTGTATTCCAATTTTGGTAGTGTTCAGCAGACTGGGCTTTTGAAGGTTAAAGGCCTTAGTCCAAGTTTTTCTTGGTATTCCTGGAGTGTTAGAGATTCGATTGAGAGAAATTGAGTCAGGATCCTAATCCTGAAAATAATGTAGGTACTTGCTTTATCACTGAAACAGGAACACAAGTCCGGAAACCATATCCTTGGGATGGAGAAACAGTAACACTGAAGCTGAGCTTTGTAATAGTTACACATCCTACTCCAATAATTCTCCTTGTTTACTCTGCGGCACCTGATTCTTCAGCACAAGAGTATACCTTCCAAAACTGTGGAGGATGGAGTGCTTTCTGCTGCTTGCTTCTGAATTTGTTTTTTTCTTTTGAAAGAAGGCAGGGTAAGACCTAGAAATGGCCAGCAAGGAAGGTGAGGTGTTTGCATCACTTGAGAATACAGCATTATTTTTAAAAAACACAGATGGGCAGATCTGCTTGGAGAGCTTTAGTACACGACTTTGAGGTGCTATCTTAAAGGACCCAATGAGCTTTTAAATAATACTTTGTGTTTCTTGATTGTAAAAAGTAACAATATGCTACTGGTTTCGCAACAATGCAAACGTAAATTTTGGCAAATCTTTGTTGTGAATTTCCAGCTATTTTATCAGAAATAGTGATTATTTAAATTATTTTTCAAAACAGAGATTTGACCTGATCTAGGGTGGAATTCGAAGGGATCTCAAAACTGTGTTGTGACATTATGGTGTTACCTCCTTAAATTCATCAGCAGACATTAAGAATTTGTTACAGCTTGCCTTTTAATATATTCTAAATATTTTTAATATTTTCTAAAACTAAGACTATTAAAGTATTCTCCTGCACGTGTTATGTCATATGTTGCATGTGATATTTTCACTTGCAATAGATTTTTTTTTTTTGGCTGGATTTTTTTATTCATTTTAGCAAATCTAAAGTCAGGTTCATTTATAAATCAGTTGTTCAGTATCTCTTAACCTTTAATGAATGGAGATAGTTGGGTCCTAACAGAGGTTTCAGAGCTGAACTGGAAAGGATAAAGTCTGAAAATAGTCATCATTTCCTTATCAGGCCAAAGGAGGCATTATGACCCATGTGGTACAATTTCCAGGTGTAGTAATGTGATGAAGATTTAAATAAAAAGTTTTACGTGTGTCTTTTGTTGGGTAATGCTTGTCTTCTTGTGGAAATTTTGTGACAGTTATCCTTAAATTTGTAAGGTTCTTGCTGGGTACCCTTGTCCAAACTGGGGCTTGCATAGCCTTCGTGGTGCAGTCCTGCCCTCTCAGGCAATGCTGGTGACAGGAAGGGTTTGCTGGAGGGTTGGATGGTGGTGTAAAACCCCGCTGGTGATGTACCTTTCATTGCAATCTGGTTAGAAGTCACCCATTCCGCTTCTCAGCAGGACACCAGACTCTCAGGTGAGTACTCCTTTGCTCCTGTCAGTTAGGGGATTTATAATAGAAAGGTCCTTTCCAGCCCACGCATCCGGAGGCCCTCAAAACTAGAACTGAGACAACCAATCAACCCCCTGATTAAGACATAATTTCTGCAAAAGAATCAACAGTAGGATATGGTTATGCTTTGGATTTAGTCAAGATCAGAAAACATAGTAAAGTGTCTTGGCAACTGAGTTCTTGGGTATTTTGCTTCACTTTGTGCTTCATATATGTATAGAAGTATGTAATTATCCCTGGAGACTTCATTCTGGGGCTTGAGGTCTTTTTATGTTGTTTGGTTTTTTTTCTTTTTATATTTGTCACTGAATTTCTGTAAGAAGTGAAGCTGCCCCCAGCAGAACGCTAAGGATGCATTTGTTCATTTTTGCATAACTGAGGATGTTCTATGAACCTTTATTTTAACTCAAAAATAATTTGAGTTGCTTTCTTTGGTTCTACTGGAAGTTTTTATGTAGTCTGTTAACTAATAATTCTGGAGCTCTAACTAATTAGTTTAATTTTTTCTTCTGTGTGATAGTGATGACTGTTTAAATAAATAAAAATGCTGGTTTCACGCTAGGTTCTACATGAGTTTTCAAGGGTCTGACCTGTGTTAAATATCAAGAAAAGTTAGTCTCACAAATTGCCAAGTATTCTCTTCTCACTTTCGAGCAGTAATGTTGGGTTTGCACTTTTGCAGCAGAATGTTTGTTTGTTTGGTTTTTGTGTTTTTGTTTGTTTGTTTGGTTGGTTTGTTTTGGTTTTTTTTAAAGTGAGATTTTATAATGTTTTCTAACCACTTAGTATTCAGATACACAGAAGCACATTTGAATGGCCTGTAAGTGAGGAGGTGTCCTGGTTTAAGAATGGTATTCCAGGATTTGGTGCTCCCGCTGTGACTCTCCAGGACATGCGCCATCTGGTCACTATCCCACTGCTCCTTCCATCATGCTTGCTCAGAGGACACTTCTTCATGGAAGAGGCCTTCTGTCCTCCCTACCCCGACATACAGAATGACCTCCAGGTCCTGACCATGCCTCCTGGCTACTGCAAAAATTAACCCTGGCCTGGCCTGAACCAGGACAGGAGGAAATGAGCTAATTTAACATTTTTCTTATAATCTCTGAACTCAAGGAGAACTTGAAAGAAAGCATTAAAAAAAAAAAAAAAAGGAAAGAAAAAAAAGAAAATTAAATGTAGGGGACGTTGTTGTTTTATAGATTCCTTCCCTCCCCCCAAGTCATGACCTTTTAGTAAGGCCTGTGACACTGAGGCCTTGTTGCAGTAGGGTGTGAGTCTATCTTTGAAATTGCTTGAATCATGGACCTCAGGTATCTTTGTATTGGAGTTTAAATGCTTTGCAGGGTCCAAAGTTGCAGTAATAAACAAGGCTGGAATGGCCACCTGTAGTAAATTGCAATTCCAGCTGAGACTGGACAGAAGATGTGCAGGAAAGGGGAAGGACACTTGACTTATAATGTATGCACCGTTTATTTCCATAAAGGCTTTGAAAAACTTCGAGGGCAAATCGTGTGGGAAGCGTGACACTTTGCTGTCAGTGCCCGTAACATAATTAGAGTATCCGCAATCAGTAGACCATGTAGTTCATGTGACAGACTGTCCTGTGGGCAGATCCTCTGCTGCAGGAGCAAATGTGGACTAATGGAATAACTCTGGGAACTGCCCACAGGTTCCTTCTGGAAATTTTCCAGGACAGATTTCAGATATTTTTTTCTCTTCATGATTCCACTGCAGTAGTTCCTGTAGGCAAAGCTAGGAAAGACAGGGCAGAATGTCTGAAGAACGTTGTGGATCTGTGTTTAGAAAGGCAGATGAGCATCCCTCACAGTGGCACTGGCCTCTTGGGAGGTTGCTGCACATTTGCAGCTCTCCTCAGTTTTATAAATCTGCTCCAGAAGAAGAGTTAGTAGTGAGTAGCTGCTGAGTGTAGGAAAAGGACTTTGTTTTCAGTTCAGGAGTGTTCAGCAGTGACAAATGGAAGAGCTTTTAGTAGGAACGGGTTTGTTTGTATTAGTGTTGAAGGTTAGTTAGGATATTTCATTCAATTGGAAATGTGCTTTCGGTGGGAAATGTTTATGGATACCTGTTCTTTACAACATATTTTTAGCTATTTGACTGCTAGCTTTAGCATTAGAAGACAAGAAGAAAATTAAATGGAATATGAATTTTAGTTTAGCATTCACATGGTTGAAAAATGATCATTATTTTTTTACAGCATCACAAAAGTAGCTTCATCCTGTTAGCTCTATGGATCTCCTTCCCTTTCAGAATTTAAGGATGCCATGAGTGGAGTGCTTTACATATTTTGTGCAGTATCTATTTCTTTTTCTCTTAATACATCTGTCAAGAATCTCAAAATTTGGTGCTGTTTCAGGTATTTTTAGGCAGAAAATAAGGGAGAAGTGTTAAGTGGTGGTACAAAAAGCAGTGCTATAAAATTTATTTTCAAATATTTAGAATTCTCTAGGATGGTTTAAAAGACTTTAAATAAAAGTGTCGTACACTTAGTAAAAATCCATGTGAGTTCAGCAATTGATTTTTTTTTCCACTATTTTTTCCCTTAAAAAAGGAAAGCTGTGAGTTCTCTTGTATGGGGTAAATGTCACTCTGTTTATGTCTTAGCTTTGCTGCAAGTCAGGACTTGTACTGTTCCTCTAGGTTGTCATAGAAACGCAGCTAACTGACATCTCAACTCAGGCTGCTGATGGTTTTATTTGTGGGTTTTCAGGATTATTAAAATTAAAAAAAATATTGATTTGCCTTTATTAACAATGGACTTTGTTTACTTAAGAAATTCATACTGCATAAAAGCTTTTCTTGATAGAAAAATAGCTTTAAAATTATTAAACTCTGATACTCTAAATAAGAGATCATCAAATGCATTTAATATATCAGTCTGAAGCAGTAGAGAAATCTTGAATTTTCACAAATCACCTTTTTTTATTTCATTTTGTTTACAGTAAAGTGCCCCAACCCCATTTCAATTCACCTTTTTTTTTACTTTCTGTCAAGAAAGCATGAAATGAGTACATCATCATGCTTAATATTTGGAAGTCTTCATTTTATTTACTTATTTTGAAGACTGGCAGAATGCTTCAGTGCACTGACTTTTGAAAATATTTTTTTTTTTTGTATATGCATGTGCAAGAAAAATTACTTAGTTTTCACTCATAAATAGGACAGGCAAAACTTATTTACAGTAACTTTTTCTAATGGTCCATGGATGAATGATTTTATGCAAACTACTCAAGAGACTAGAATTAACTTTTCATGTTGGTTGCACATTGAATGTCCAGACCCCAGCAACACGTGGAATCTTATAAAAACTAGATGACTGGAGTTCAATTTTTACTTTTACGAATTTATTCAGTGATTACCCATGCATTTCAAGTGTAATCTTTGTAAGGAATGTATAAAATGAAGTAATGCATTAATTGTGTAAAATGGACACATACTTCCTTACGCCCTCCTTCCATCGCATGTATGCTTTTTTCTTTGACTTTACCACCTCCCTCTGCATTGTAGCCATTTATTAAGGATCTGTAGGCACAAGGAATTTGACTGATTTATATACAGCCCTGTAATTTGACATTGTCATTCTGTCTAGTAACAACTTTGTTCAGTGTTAGATTTACTGAATAAAATTGTTTTTGGTGGACATTTTGACACCTCACTTCAGACTCCTACGTCATGCGCTGCTGACATGCCTTTATTAATCTCATTTGTATTCTGTCATAAAACTCTCAAACAACATTTTAAAACAGACTCTCTTTGCAGTGTATTTATATAAGCATGGGGCTAAATACTGAATGTTTCCATAGGTATGGGTTTTGTGTTTTTTATGAGGTTGTGTATGTATTACCATATATGATGGTATCACACATGGTAAATGGCCATAATATTTTACTTGGGAAAGACTGACTTTAGTACTCCAAAGGCAGTTTGAACAAAATATGTTTTATTAACCAGTTAACATGTTCACATCATTACCTATAAGAAAATGTTGTACAAGTGCAGTTCTGCCATAGGCTGACCTTGTGCATTTTTAGGGGTTGGAAGGCAGTGGTTGGTGGGAAGTAAAGGCATTCCTTTAATTAGAGCCCTGCATTGTTATATTCTGGTTGCCTAGAAATGAGAGACGCGTTTTATGTGGAAAACATACTCAATGTTGATCTGTTCATTAGAGCCAATAGTGAGCGTAGGAGAATATTATTACAGGTATACTGTTTCCCAGTGAGGACCAAGGGGTCTCACTCATATATATGGGTTTCTGTATATATGCACATATGTATATATGCAAGTATAGTATTAACTGAGACTGAAGCCTATGGAATCTCTCTTTGGCACTATACTTCGTTAGACCATCTGTTACAGATAGATACCTATGACCAGAGAGCTATTTTGCACCTTGGATTTTCTTTTCCTAAGAGATAAATATGTGTGGTGTTCTTAAGATGAATAAATTTGCTGCTTGTTTTTGTTTTTTTTAGTTTGGTTTCTTTTCACTGAACCAACCCCTTGAACCATCATCTTTTTTTGCATCTAAGTAGTGATTGGGGGATAATACCTAACATGCTTGAAAAGAAAAAGAGAGAAAAGCCTCAGTATTTACCAGAAAAAGATCCTAACATGTACATGATAAGGGTGATTCATAGGAACATGCTGTGTCCAGATCCTTTTCCAAGACATGTTTATACTATTTATTTTTTAACATAAACCCATTGGTGGGTTTTATACAATTAACTTATTCCTAGTGGATTCTTTTTTATTTTTGTTCACAGCGTTTTGCCTCTATCCTACCTACAGAGGTGCAGCATCTTGTAAAGGTCGTGAAGTTTCTTGTAACCTGCATGTTTCAGCTTTCAGTTCTTTGTGGCTACAGTGGCACACTTTATTTTATCATCATTCATTTTCATATCCATCTTTTTTGTATTTTACTTCTAAATTACAAATGACTAACTTTATGTAATAAAGTACACATGTACATTTTTACCTGCTTTTTAGATATCAACTAAGTGCCTCTTACAGCTGAATTGATATGCTGCTATACAGTCTTTGTTTGCACTCAGAACTTTGGAGTAAAAAGAGAAACCAATAACAAAAAAGCACAACCCAAACCCCCTCAGATGATAAAAATGTGGAAGTTTGGCTTTTGATTGTAATGGCTGTTATGAAGAGATAGCAGTGATCCATCTTCACCTGTTGCTGTGTGATAGTTTTGGGGTATCTTTTAATTTGTTTGTATCTAAAATAAACATCTAAATGTTTTTGTTGTTTTTTCTCTCTTGCTCCCTTTTCCTTGCACTCTTAAAAATTTAGGAAGATGAGAGTGAAGAAGAACCTAAGCTGAAGTATGAACGGCTTTCTAATGGAGTGACTGAAATTCTCCAGAAGGATGCAGCCAGCTGCATGACAGTGCATGAAAAGGTATTATGTGACTTTGTGGCTGAGATAAAACTTCTGCTTGGTTTTATATATTTAGCTGTGCTTATAATGCATCAGTATATTTCTGTGTACAAGTGATGCCAAATCTAGACTTGCAGTGCAAGACAACACTAACATAAACAAAATTCACCTTAAGCCTGTATTGAACAATCCACATTTTCTCAGTGATAAAATGAGTAGTTCGCATGGTTCAGTTAACAGTAGATCTCTCTAGAACTGAAATACAGTCCTAAATTTCCTTTCCTCTGAAAGGAAATTGGTATATACTGTGCTTATTTATACAGCGAATCACTGAAGACAGACTTGATCAGGCCAGGAACTTAGCATATATTCATCTGTGGAAGATAGGTGAGTTTATGTTAATACAGTGTAGAAGGAAGTAATTAAAATATTTTCTGTTTGGTTGGGGGTTTTTTTGAGTGTTTTTGGTGTGGTTTTTTGTTTGTTTGTTTGTTTGTTTTGGTTTGGTTTTTTTTGAGAGGTATCACACTAACACTTCCCTGTTCCCCTTCCCTGATTTAATATGTTAAAACCAAGGAGAGGAAACTTCGCATGTGCTAAGGTTTGTGACATGCAAGAGAATGATAGGGACAGCTGATAGTTGGACAATGCATAGTAAAGAAATTTGATGAAGAATTATTCATTTATTCTTAAAGAAACTTCATATGCTTCTTTAGCGTTTTAAACAATTGCTTTGTATTTTAGAAGTTTTCTTCTCTTTTATAAATACTGGAAAACATTTTAAAATATTGAGGCATGCTGAAGAGATCTGAAATTATGAGTTAAGGATTTGTTAACTATTAGTATGTAAAACATAATAGCTATTTTCTGAATCTATCTTTTTTCATACCCAGTAATATCTCCTTAACAGTTATTGTTGAGGGATCTATCTTTATTATTTGGCTATATTTTTAGATTGACTTGTGCTATGTTTCTTTTCCTCAGAGGACTGTTGCCATGGCTCAAGAGGCTCTTAAGATGAAGCTTGTATTTTAACTGTGTGAATGAAAACAATAAGTCTTTTTAAAATGTTTTTGATGACTTAGAATTACACAGATATTTGGAAAATAGTCAAGGCTTTCCTTCTTGTCTGTGGCCTTTTTCTGTTACCTTATATTCACAAGTCTCAGGTAATTTCTGAAAGCTGAGAGATGAACAGGATTTTTCTGTAAGGATGTGCACAGATACAGCTTTTACTATAGTGTCACAAAATATGACAATACAGGAAAACTGTAGGAGTATCCCAGCTCTTTCAGTTTTCCAGCAAACTGGATACACTATTTATGAGAAGGATCAATATTGTTAGAAGCCAGGTACTGCAGTCTTTTAGGAATAGGTCTCTTACAACAGAGAGCTTAAAAATGAAGCTGGGTTATAGATTTTGTGAGCGTGTTTCTGTTTCATTTTCGTTGGGTTTTTAGGGGTTTTTCTGCCTTGCAAGAGCAGGAAAAGCCTTGTTAAAGTGTCATCATTAGCAAAATTATACCATAATGTGTATAATATGTCTCTGATTAAAGCAGTTTAAGTTTACTGAGAATCCTGAAAGCTGGCTTCTGTGTTCAGACTAATTTCCTCCCAGGATTATTTTTTTTTCTTTTTGCTGGTAAAGCATCATATTTTCACCAGGCTTGCTGTCTGCACTGGATGACTAATCGTCATGGCACCTGGTGCATTCAAGCAGGCCTGTGCAGTGGAATAGTCATACCTAGTTATGTCTGCACACCTGATGTTTTATTAACCAGTATTGATTTTTTTACCCAGGGGACTTTTTTCTTCCTGAAAAAAGGCAACCTTGCAGGAGTGAAAGGCATTGCAGGGAATGAATTTCTAATGAACCCCTTCTTTCCCTTTCTTGACTCCTTTTAATGTAGCTTCATATTTTAAGTGCCTGAACTGAAATTTCATTTTAAGCAATTGCATTTTGATAAATCCTTTTAAACCTTGACTTTCTGTAAGGTTATTTTTTAAAGATTGTGCTGCCTGACTGACACGCTTAGCAGTGCCTGTAAATTTGAGCATTTCATTATAGGTTGCAATGAAGCATGCTCACATGCAGTGAAATACAGAGAATTGAGTAGCCTAGACTATTTGAGTAATGCTGAAAGTGGGGTAGGGAGGGGACAAATAAAAGAAACCTCTGTCATAAATCAAGTAGTACCAAAGTTCTTCCTTTTCAGTTTAGGTGTAGTTCACATGGCTCAATTAACAGCATATCTCTCAGAATCAGTTCCCTTCTATTTTGTATCAAAATAAGTTTTGTAGTAGCATGCATTTGTGTGGACATTTCTTTATTTTGCTGTTATTTTTTAGAGTGAAACTCCTGTGAAAAAGTGTATTTGTCTTGAAAATATTCGATTTAGGAGTGTTACTATGTGAAGGAGAGCAAATCCAGTGGTTATCTGTGTGCCTAAATGCACTGTCAGAGACCTTCCGTAATTCAGCTGTTATTTTACCAGTGGCTTCTTGGTGCCCTTTTGCTGTGTTTGAATGCTTTGTTTTCATGTTAATAATGAAGGATGAATAAATAAATAAATAAAGCTCAAAGAAATTATTATGGTTAAAACAAAGCTGCAGAAACTATTTCTAGGAACTATTTCAGATCTCTGTTGGTCCTTGCTTTCACACTGCATTTTTAATTTGCTGCCACAGTCCATCAGCCAGTGTGTACAGACTGTAGACACACCATTAGTTGTCAGTGGATGAGAGTCCTCATGACTCATTCTGACAGCTAACTTGCACTATCAAAGTAATATGGGCTTGAAGCCCTGTTTTATTCTTTAGGTATAGTTAAAATAACCTTTCTCTATAGAAAGTGGTGGGCTTTTTTCTTTTCCACAGTATTGCTAATAATTAATCTACTAAACATCCTGGAGTTCATTTAACATTGCTGTAGTATTGGTTGTGGTGTCTTTTTGTTTATGTAATCAGTCTCTTTCTTTTACAGTTTTTGGCACTGGGAACACATTATGGCAAAGTTTATTTACTTGATGTCCAGGGGAACATCACACAGAAGTTTGATGTCGTAAGTATGACATTATTTAGAACCCATTTACTAGGATGTAAAAATGCTGCAATGTACTAAGAAATGAGTAAGTTAACGCTCCTGTTACATCACAAATTATATTAATGCATTCCGTAACATGAGAAGCAGTGTATGGTCCTTGCAAAAAGAAGTTATGCTGGATGGTTCTATGATGAGCAAATCTCAATTTACATATAATAAACTTTTTCATGAAACAGAAGAGGAAATACATATTTATGACTGTAAGAGGCTGTTATTAAAAATGTAACCCAGGAGCTTGTGACTTCCATAAGGCATGAACCTGTTCATTAGGTGACTATTGTCAGTTATTAGTGTGTGAACTATCACTTTAGCTAGTTGCCACAAGTAATTTGAAATTGATTGATTACCTTGCTGGTTCAGTTTATCTGTTGCAAATATGTAACGCTAATATTTTATATAAATGTTTTGAAATTTAAATTCTTACAGGTTTGTATTGATTGAAGGAAAAGAAGCAGACTTTTTCCTTATTGTGGTTCCTGGTAGTAGTAGATGAATGAAATGCTAAATTTAAACTCTGTTCTAGAGTACTATATGTTCCTTTTAATTGTGGATATTTGTTGATTATTTACAAATTCCTTGTCTTCCTTGGAAGTTGGGTGGAATAGAATTAGCAATTTTTTTTCCTCCTGACACTGTCACAAAATCTAGTTGCCAAGCTTTGGTTTCTTATAGCAGTCTAAGCACTTGTCAGAGAAACCATCACAAGATGAGGATGTGTTTGCAAAGAGAACGTGTTCTAAAGCTGTTAGCTGCATGGGTGGGGTGAAAGGTTTTGATTTATATTCTTGAAAAATTTAATTATGAATAAGGGAGTAGGGGGAACATAAACTCCTAGGCACAGCTTTTGGAGAAGATTTTAGGTTTAATATTGGTCAGATTGGCAATGACCTTCCTGGCTATTAATTAAAGTCAAGCTAATTGTGTTCTTCTATTTCTTTTAATTTTGTACATTCGTCACTCCTGCAAATGAGATGCTGACTGCATTTCCAAAGAGTAAAAGCTTTTGGTGTCTCACTTGCAGTTCTGATTACCTTTCATGCATGCTACTTGATAGAGTTTCTCTGCAAAGTAAGAGAAACTCTCTATTTGGGACAGGTCAGATTAAAGTGAACCTGAATTCTGCTCTTCCACTGCTGCGGTAGAAGACTGACTCAGAGACTCACTCAGATGAAGTGTAGATTTTCTGTTGAGTCTGGCACTAAATGTCTTAGACTTGTATTTCTTCCAGTCTGTGTAAGGTGTTTAGAAAAGTTCATTTGTAGAACTACCTTTTTTTTCTTCTTATGTGAACCACCAATGCCTTGTTCTCTCCCAGTGCCTTGTTCTCTCCCACTGGTTCCAAGAGATTAAATCCTCTTTTTCTAAAGGCTTAGGGCACTGCCTAGGTGTAGAGCAAGGAACAAGGGGACCTGTTGTCTGCCAGAGACTATAAAACAAAATTCCTGCATCCTCTTTATACCTATTCTCCCAAATCTGCTATTCTTTTCTTTGCTTTTCCTTAATTAAAAGTCCTATTCCTTAATTAAAAGTGCCTGCTGGAAGGTTGATTTCTTAGGATGAAGTTAAGTTTGGGCTTTATAATCTACTTTCTGCTCTAAGGTGTTTACTTTTCCAAATTTAGCCTGCTTCAGGATGAAGATTTTTGTGCTTTGTCTCCTTGTAGAGATGGCAATGATTTCTTTTCAAAACTATTGTTTGAGTAGAAACTAATTTTTGAGATGGAGAATAGGAAAAAGAAATGTTTCTTGGATTCTATTAGTAATGTTTATGTCTCTTTTTGTAATGTACATGTCTCCAGTGCAACAGATTACATCATGGATGAGGTGGAAAGGGTGCTTCTTTTTTTTTCTTTTCTTGTTCTTCTTCAAATTAGAAAAAAAGATTTTCCTCTAGGACAACTTGTCTTTAAAAGAAAAGTTTTTCAAAGAACTATTTAGTGTTGTAGAACACAACAGGCTGCCTAGGTGAAAAGCAGGCAGCTCTGTGACATACGTGGCTACTTAAACTGAGAAGTTTACCGAATTAATGTTGTTGACTGTTGAACTTGTAGACAGTTTATTCTGAACTGGCTGCTGTTTGTCAGAATATCTTCCTTCTAACCTGAACTTTTCAAGATGTGTGACTGCAGACTAGAAGCATCATTATTAAAGCATTCAGTGGGGTCTTCCTTCTTTTCTCTTCTACAAATGCCTGTTCATTGTGTTTCCTCCTAGGGAATTTGCATTAGAGTGTTACCATGTGGTAAATCCCCCAAAAAACCTAACCCTTTCTAGTGAAGAAAGTGAATTAGTTCCTGAAGTCATGTAAGGACAAAGCATTCCTTGTAAATGTGCCAGGGCAAAGCCTATTTTCTCTAGTGGTATTTCTGCTTGTTGTTTTCCCTGGTCCAAAATGAACAAATTCCTTCTGAGAACCTTTTTCATTGGTGGAATGGCAGATATGATTTTACCCTGAAGTTATTAGCAGGGACAGTATCCGTTGTTACTGATTATGAAATTAGTAGTCTATAAAAGTTGTTTTGAGTAAAAAAAATAGCAGTATTACCACTGAAATATTTTCGTTGTTTGCAGTAAGCAGTGTACCTGAGGAGTGTCTTTTACACATTTTTCTTTTTGAAAGCATCTTTTTAGCAGATGTTTTGTTTTATGATATGACAGAAGTTAATAGTCAGAGTAACAATGTGAAGCCCTTTGTCCAGAAGAAATCAGTTATGTAATTGAAGGAATTGTTCCACATTTGGGTCATTATTTTTCAGGGGGGTGGGGGTTTGTTTTGGGTGTTTTTTTAAAGCAAAGTTAGGGAATAGAAAAATTAATTACTTTTCTATACATCTGTTAAATGTGTAATTAGCAAAATCAAGCTGTACATGGGAAACTTTAAAAGTCAGTAGGTCTGAAATACAGTTAGTATGTGAAATAAACCAGAATGGAGAGAGAGGTTTTTACTTTAACCTTTTTTTTAAAATTCATTTTAATAGCAAGTTCATATTAGAAATACCATTACTGCTCTCATAGTCTTCTTGATTTCTGTTTTTCTTTCCTAATGCCAGGTAACTATGTTCAAAAATATAAATGGGCTTGGAAATTGAAGAAATATGAATTTTTCCTTTGTAATAAACCCTTTATTTTCTGTATTGATTCACACCTGCATTTGAGTTAAATTATAAAACGTAAATAGATACTGATCTCAGGATTTGCAGCAAAATGAGGAAGAAAACTTATCAGTATGTTGCATAAGCTCTAAAATGGCTAAGTTTTGAATGATAGCACTCCTGTTAAAGACTGAATGCATCTGGCATTTTAAGTTGAGCTCAAGTTTCAAGTTGTAAGAAACAATAAAATGTAAAGCTCGGCATCCCTAGAAGTTCTGCTCTTGTAACACACTTACTGTTTGAAAAACCTTTTACAACTGTGTTCCATAATGTCCATAGCAGCAAATCAGTGTGGGTGTCTTGGATTACAAATACTGGCCCTGGTGCTGCAAAGACTTAATTGTCTGCTTGACTTTGTCCCATAAATATTCACACAGGCTTTTGTGAAACTAAACATCTAAAAAGTATTTTCAGAATAAAGTCTTGCTCTCATCCAGCTCTTCCAATATCCGATGCTGAATCCTGTGTCAAGTGGACGACTAGTTTTTCCGGTTTGCAACTCCTCTTGTCAGCAGCAGTGGGAATTCATGCTTTGAAATTGTTGTGAGAGGTGTGGTTTGGGAAAAATTGAGACAGGAATTTGGGGGCTCTGGCCTTGGGTGGTGCTGGTATCTCAACAACCATGCTTGTGCTCTTGCAGTCCCTCTCACCTCCTTGCCTGGTGTGTATTTAGCTCTTGCCAGCGTGGCTGTCTTTGACGATGTCAGCTGCCTAAGATTAACTGGTATGCATCCTCAAATAACGTATGTTTGACAAACTGGTGTTCTCTTGTATTAGGGTTCAGTGCATTGAGTGAGATGAAATGTGTCAAATGCACTGAAAATTATTACTAAAAGGCAACAAGAAGAGGAGAAAAAAAGCCTTATCTAATGCCAGTGACAAAGGATGATGCAGGACTGATTCACAGCACGTTAATTCCACATGTCTCTCCATCTTTCTTTTCTTCTTAGACTGTCTACAATTTATTAATATAATTATTGCCTCAACTGACATCTCTTGGATTAAGGACTTGTAGATATGAACAAAGCTGTGCAAACATGTTTAGTTAAGTAACAAATCAAAAACCTTTCAAAAGGCAGGAAAACTCGTCCCCATTCTGGTCTTCTAATAAACATCAAGCTTAAAGCAAAAATGGTAAGAACTCTTGGCTGGTGCCAGTGATAGTCTGTTAGAAGGGGAAAGATTGCGTATTTTATAAGTAGGGAGGATTTAAATGTTTAATGCATTGCAGGTGTTTTAGAGGTGATGCACGATTCCAGAAAACAATGTAAATAGTGTTTTCAAGCTTCTGTTAGTGCAAAGAAATTGAAGTCTTTTAGCATGCAATATTTGTGAGCTATATAAGACTGCTGGAATTTCAGAAAGAACAAAGTCTTCTGGCAGCATTCCTTTATACCATGCATTTCTTTCCAAACCCCACCTTTTTTTCCTAATTATCTCACGTTGTGTAGAACAAACTATTTATTTATAGTTTTTAAATCAGAGTGGTAGAAATCCAAAATCACTAGGTCATCTCTGCTACCTTGAAAAATTGAAAGGGAGTTCCTTTTGTGGTGGTATTGTTGCCCTCAAGTGTATTAAAGTTATGGCAGTCTCCAACCTCTGGAGCAAGACCTTGCTTGAAGGTCAGTCTGTGGCCTGTGGATTTTGCTGATAAATCAGCAGACTGCAAACAAAATGTCAGAGGTTTCAGTTGACTTGATGTCCCTTGGCAAGATTTTGTTAAAAAAGAAAAAAGTACTTCTAACAAAGAAATGGGTGTGTTAAGCACCAAATGCTAGAAATTATGCAGAACCTGCTAACTGCTGTGAGAGATAATGCAGCATCTTTCAATGGGGAAGGTTACTTTGTATAAAGTATTGCATTTGATTGTATAATGAAGAAGTTGCTTTGGATGGAGCTTTGCATGAGAGTTTGAGATGATATAAATGTCACTTACTTTGACAGGCTACTTAAAATTCTCTGTTTATTACTTTTAACTACATCATTTTAGTTGTCACTGTCAACCTATGAAAGAAAACTTAGTTGGGAAATGAAGTGAAGCAACACAACTTAAAGATCTGGGTAGCTGTGTATTAGTATTTGCAGGGTGTCACTGTGCCTGTTAAATTTGAAGCTGAAACCCTGTCTTTTATACAAAACAAGGAGGACTACTCTAAATGTAGGTTCAAAAAAAGGAAAATAAAGTTTTGATAGAAGCAAGTATCTATGCAAGGGACAGGTTTCCTTCACCTCCATGGGACCTCCCACCCAAATGGGTGGTGCATTCTTATGTCTTACATGTTTCAAGCTAACCCCTAGCTCTTTCAAATGGAAGAAACGGATAAAAGTGTCATCTTTTGGGATTTTGCTCTTAAGACTTTAATGTCTACACACAATTTAATAGCACTTCTGCTTCTGTCTACCTGTCTTTTCATTTTAACTGCAGATAATTTGGAAATCCAAAGGTTTTTACAGTAGTTGTGGGAATAACTCAGATGGCCTTTTGAGTCTGGCTTTTTGGATGTTATAAAGGCTTGGAAAGTATGTCTTATGATGTTTGTTCTGGTACTGTGCTTATTAGGTTGGTTGTGACCTGGAGTGTTTCCAATGGGAATTGTGGAGCTATTGAAGATTAGGAGACTTCTTTAACGGGAATCATGGTGTACCTGTGGTAGTTTGCCTAGACCAGCAAAAGTTGTGGTGTCACGGCCGTTATTCCATAGGTCTAAGAAAAGTTTCTTGTCTGACTAAACTGAAACAAGAAAAAACAGCCTCTCATACATGTTTTGCACATCTTTGTACCACTGTATCTGACTTGCCTTTGAAGGGAGTGTTGCTTAAAATTTAGTTAACCAAAGAGATCAGATGGATGTGGAAGGCATTTGTTATTACTAGAAATGTTGCTTGGAGTATGGATGAAATGTGGGAGTTTTAAATGATTTTAGGATCATGTGTGATTAATTTTTATAAGCTCAAAACTGAGGCAAGTGTGACCGTTTCATTCAATTATTCTTTCAAGCTTGTAGCTTCAACAACTCTGTAGCTTAGTGCAGAATAATGTAAAAAGTTTAGTTGGAAGTATGGGTTCAGCTACAGAAGGTATGGTGTGGTCCCATCATTTATTTCTTGAATGTTCTTAGCTCGTACGAGTCAAATGGGTGCTTGTGAAGTAGCAAATATGGATGTTGTGAAGTAGTAACATGGATGCTGCAGATCTAATATATTTCCATTAAAGTGTAAAGCCTGCATATTTTATCAGCTGCATCTGGAATGGCGATTGTTTCTGCCATCTCTTTTGAACTGGTCACTAGCAACTATGTTGCCCACGTACCTTCTTTTGAAAAGAATGTCAGCCTCATCCTTGGACAGAGTGATCCTTCCACAACTTCATTACATTTAAAATGCATATTGTTTTCCTCTTTTTTGAGAGAGGAAAGGAAATAGAAGCATAGGAAGAAGTTTCCTATTATGTTCTCCAGTATCAATAACTTTTCTACAGGATGGGTATCCTGTTATATGTCAGTTGCATTTCATGACCAACTGTAAATGTACCTTAGCAGGTACCTTGGCAGCCCTCTTCAGTGTCACTGATTTCAGTAAGAATCTCTTAATGTCACCATTTAATGAGGTGAAGTGACTGAATGCTGTTTTGCCACAAGAATCTAGACATAGAAAATACTTCACTTTCTCTTGACTTGGTAGGGTGCTATCATATTCCATGTGTTTTTTCAAAACAACTAAAGTATCGAATATTCTAGGGGGAAAATGTTTCATGAGAGGAGAATGCTAAACATGAAGGATATCCATACCGTGGTATTTAATATAGCATTGTTGGTCAATAAAGGGCAGTTTCCAAAGTGGCTTTTTTCTCCAGACTTCATTAACTCTTATTTTTGTGAAAGGTCAAGAGGTTCTTAACTTTAGTCCTGTTAAGTGAATTTACATGTGTTAAACATTTTTGAACAAAATTGGTTGTGACATTATTAAGATACATGAAAATCCACAAAACAGGGTTTTTTTCCTTCTAACTCTTTCACCATCCAAGTTTAGTAACATTTGCTGTTTGAATGTATATCTCATCTTGTGATTATTTAGAAAATGTAATTTGTGTTTACAATGATTATTGACCGTTTCTCTAAAAAATTGCTCTATGCAGCAGCATAATTTGACAATGATATTAGGCAACAAAGTTCATTTGCTTTTAAGAAAAACACAGAAACACAGTTTCTAATTTCAAAGACATATTAAACAACCATGCACAATGATATTTTTTTCACCTGTGATTTAAGCAAAATCTTTATTGTGATTGGCTCCTATAGTTTCAAAAGATTACCAACAAATTTCAAACAACTGTGAAATAAAGAACATACTTTTCTGTGCCTTCCAGAGGCTTAATCCCTGACAAGAAAGACTAGATGCTGCTACTAGGTTCTTCCATCTTTTACTGCTTTTTGGTATTTGAAGATCCACAGATTTTCATCATCAGGGGTATCTGTCCTACTGGGAACTTTCTGGTTTGACCAGGTGATGTGGAGTGACATGAGACGTGTTCAGTGATTCACTGCTTCCTTTTTTCAGTCATCTCAGAAACCTAGTGTCACACCTGTCTCAACCAGCCCCAATGCTCTTTGCTGTTATGTAGCTGGACCACTGTGCCAAGTTGTTCTAAAGTTTTATTGGCAGCAATGAAGCAGCTAGTTTCAGGTAGCTCTGATTAAATATTTTCATAGAAGACTGATAACTCAGAGCTGTGTTTTCTAAACCCTAACTACCTTTAAAAGCACAGGGAGGATTTGGAAAGTTTTGGTTCCTAAGAAGCTAGTATATTGCTGTTTCCTAGGCCTGTCTTCCTTTCAAGTGGGATATTATACCTGGATAGCATTTTTGTCTATAGGGAACACAGGCACTTATGTGCATATATTGCATAATAGCAGTTAGCTTGTCAGAATTATTAAGAGTTCTGGCATTAATAAAATATTATTTGCATTAGAAAATGTTTTCTTAGAAAGACTGAGTTCTGGAGGACAGTGGTTTTTTATACAAGTTGACATTAATGATAGAGCTACAGTCCTTTGTTTCCATTTACAATAAAAATAGACCACTATTAAAAATACATAATGACATAACAGGGGCATAATACGATGAACAAAACATGAAGGCAAACCTAAGTATTTTCTCCCATGGGAGAAGATATTATTGATAATGAACTTAATAAGTCTAGCAAAGATTCCTTTCTGAAGGATGAGACTTATTTGTTTTAAAGGACGTGACAGTGTGTATAGCAGTTAGTTTGTTTCACTCCTGATGAAATGGTAAACGTGGACAGTCCAGATTTGATCATCTCAGGTGTTAATGCCATCAGAACGGCTGCTGAGAAAAATAGCTAATGTCAGGCTGGTCATCTCCACTGTGGTGCTGCTGAGGAAGTTAGTTTCACTCAATACCCTGTGACACAGAGAAATAAAAGTAGAAGAAATGCCAGAAATTGGTATTTTGGTGTTGGAAGATTCAGCACTGTAACGCTAATCTGGCTGCTCATTGAAGTCTTGTTACTGGAGGTCTTAGCACTTTTGGATAGGAGCTGTGAAATGTCACCAATGGATGGAGGAGGAAATTAATCTGTTTGCTTTTTTGATCTACTTTAAATAAAGTTTATGATATGCAATCAAGTCTACACTTCACTAGTATTGAAATAGAGCCTCTTTGTATGTAAATGCATTGAGGAACTTGCACAGAACCAATTAATCTTCACATTTACCTTTTTCTGTCTTACTGTCACAGTGAGGATATGGCATACAATATGCTGCTTACAGTAAGTTACAGAGCATTTCACGATACGTAGTTTCTACTCTAGTGCTTCCCTCTGCATCCATTTTGGTTTGCATATGTTTTTAGGATTCTGTCAAGAATCAGACACCTGACACTGACTGTTGTTGAGTAACTCTGGTGGACTTATGAGACCAGATTTTATAATTGCAAATAAAGGATGTTCCAGAGTTGGTGTCCAAAGAGAATACAATGCGTTCAGTAATCAGAAAATGTGTTTATTATTGCATGTAGCTCTGACTTATGCCAATCTATACCAGTGTTGATAACATGGAAAATGACACTTTAACTGTAGCTATTGGCTGAATTTCAACATTGATCAACCAGTGTAATATTTAACTACACCAGGAATATGACTACTTACATTTTTCTCAGCCAGGAAAGGGAATTCATTCCCTTATAGTATTTCTGCATCTGTCTGATTCCATCAGCGGGATATCTTTTCACTGATTTCAGTAGCCATTGTGTTTGAATCATTGTCTCTAGTGGAATGGCTGACAAGCTAAAATAACTGCATAAAGTACTTACTGCAAGTTTTTCAGGAGCTTATAGAAAAAAGAAAACTATCTCTGAAGAAAGTACAGGCTATGTATGGAATGCCTGGAGAAGCAAGGTTGCTAGGCTTCATGTGGTGATGTCCTCTGTCTTGTGCCAGAGAGCGGGATGAGCATCATGATTGTTGTGAAAAGCTTCCTGGAACTGGTGTTGGCACAACAGTGCCTGACCCCTGAGAAGAATAGTCAAGAGCCTTTTTGCTTCTTTAAAAGTTGTTTGGTTGAAGCACCAATAAAATAATCTCTAAAAAGAAAACCTGTCCTGACAAGAACTTGCACTGTATGACCTGGTTGACCTTTTTCATCAGTCATGTCTCTGAAATTTGGCTTATCAAGAAATGGAGTAAAATCTCATACTTTCCACTTTGAGAGTGGAATTCTACAAAATCCTGTCAAACACATTAATGACAATAATGGTGATGTTCTGTTAGAAACAAGCTGTGAAAGTACCCCTTAAGTTTCATGCGCAGAGGTTTAGATATGTCTTGGGGATTGTTCTTCATAGCTCATTTGATAATTCAGTAGCCTGTGTGGAAAGTTAATGTTCAAAGAAGAATTCTTACAAGTTCATTGTGCTTGGTGGACTGTTCCAAAAAGAAAGCACGTTAGAGAAATTGGTGAGGTGAACCTCCACATTGCCTGGACTAGTCTTCTCTTGAGGGTTTGTTGGGTCTTCCACGGGGGGTGTATGTATCACTTGCAGACCTTCGGCCACCCTCCCCATGGGTGTGTGGTGAGGAATATTGCTTCATATTCTTGGATGGCTTTAATATACAGATAGCAACAAAGAAGTAGAGGCAGGCTTAGGACATAACATTGTTGAAGCCCTACAGTTATACAGAGGATGGTAAAGGGGACCTGGGCAGAGAAGGGAAATGGGAGTAGTTTGTTTACTTTGGCACGGAGTTCCCAGGAGGATATCTCCTTACCATACAAGTGTTTTAGCAGAAAAGAAATTTTACTTTAGATCCATCAGGAATTAGCTAACACTTAAACTCTGATAGGAAGCAGTGTAGGCTTTCAGTATAGATTTGTTTTCGATAATAGGTCCATCATTCCCAGACAAGCATTCTGATTATTTCGCAACTACTATAGATTTAGGGAGATCCCTTGTTACTTTTTTTTCTTTGAATGTTTTTTCCTTTCTTTCTTAGTCCCTGCAGTTGACAAACAAGATTAAGAGATTCACTGATGTGGAAAATACTGAAATCACTGTAGGCTTTTTGGTCTTTCTCACTGTCTTAGACTATATATGAGAGATTTCTTGTCCTTATATTCCCTTATGTTTTAGACAAGCTTTTGAGATCTTTGTTTTTGTAGGTAAGGTCTGCCTTCCTGCAGACAAAATAAAAGTTAATGTTGTTATTGTACTGTGTCCCAGACCTTGTCACTCTCCTCAGCTTTCCCCCCTCCCTTTTCTTCTAACCAATATAATCTCCCATTTTTCATTTGGAGAATGACAGATTCAATAGTGTTATAAGAAATGCAATGGAGCAGGAATCCTCACTTACCAGAATTTTGCTGCTAGTATTGTTGAACTAAACCTCTTTGGTGTGGATATTAGTAAATTTTCATCAAATGAAGTTTAAGTGTTGTAAATTGTGTACTATTTCTGTAGCAGGCAGTGGTGAATAGATTTTTCTGTAACATTTACAGATGCCTTTTCTATTTAAGCTTTTCTGTTACTATGCTGTATTTCTCATTGAAATACTTTTACCTTTTTGTAGGTAAATCATGATACAGCATCAGAATTTGGTTTCTGAGTTGCTTTTCCCTCTATTGTATCAATAAAACTCCACAAATACGCAAAATATGTGGAAGTCACTGCAACACTGCAGCATCTGGGGCAAGAAAAGGGCATGCATTCAATTTCTTCTTGAAGATAGTTCCTCAGTGTCAGAAAACTGTGGGTATCAGTGTTTTGAAGTTGAAGATTTGGGGTGCTATTCCAAGCAAGTTCCTCATCCTACCTAGAGAAAGGCTTAGGATTGTATTTTGCAAGGAACTTAGCTTAGTTATGACAATAACTGAGGCAGATTCTGTTTACAAATCAGTATTTTGCACTTAGATACCTCCACCATGGTGGAAGTGATACAAACATAGAAATGGTCATCTTTACTCCAGTAGGCTAATGTGTAAAACAGTGGGTTGATTGATTGTATTTCTGTACGTTGGAGCTTTACATGCTTGTTTATGTGAATGTCATGCAGATGAAACATATGATAAATGAAAAATAGGTACTTGTAGGAGACAATTTTTTTGTTACAATTCAACTGTGTACGTACTTGCCTTACTGTGGAGAGCAGCTACATAATCATTATGCAGATCCAGATTGATATTATTGTTGCAGAGAAGACCTATAGATGTTTCTCTTCTTTGGGTATGTACATATGTGTATACATAGATAAATAACAATGTTTGAATTAATTTAGGAAAAGTTTCTGAAAATTGTTTTTAAAGAATGGATGAAAGTGCTGATTAAGGAGGTTGCATAAGTGATGGAAAGCTCTTGAAGTAAGATGAGCTTTGCTGTAAGTATGATTGAACACTGCTTTGCTTTTCACACTCCTAACATGAGTGTTGCTTGCCTGCTAACCATGGCTAAAAGGCATGAAGTCACAGGCAATTATTAAAACGGTTAGATTCCTAGCTTGTAAATATTGCATTTCTCACGGAATTGGAGTGAAATCCAGTCTTAAGTTTTGTGTTCATCCACTTGATATCCATTGGGATGCAGCATTTGTGAAAGAATCAATTATCCATTTGTTAGTCGGGGGAGCTTTACAAATTATACATTAGCAGATTGATTTCTCAGGTTCACCATTGGGGGACTGATTGTATAAGGTGGGTTGATGATGAGTGTCAGGGGAGAGGGAGTTGCCGCAAAGAACACAATTAAAAGAAGCTCTCTGAGTGGTGGTGAATTTACTCCTAATTGAAGAGCTGATATAATCCATACTAAGAGCATTTATTTCAAGCATTTTACATGAGGTAATTGATTATCACGTGAGGTGCATTTGCTGCTAGATACTTGATTTTTCTTTCCTTTAAATTTTGGATTTTGCAAAAGCCTGCATTTAGATCTTTATGTGCAAGGTGTCTGCTAGCTTTCTCTCCTGCTCCCTAAACTTCTCTTTCGTCCATTTAAGGTAACATTTTTTTTGTTCTGTAGTGTCAGCTTGACATTATTGATTTTGAACAGTCAAACTTACTTATGTTGTGCAGAATTCCAAACATGTCTCCATCAGAAGGAAAACTGCAGCTAATGGAAATTCAGCTGAAGGCGTTTCTTCCTTCTTTGCCAGTACTTCCACAGTGTATGAAATTCTGAAGCTGTTCCCAGGTTAATAATTTAAGTGTATTTCCATTCCTAACAGGATCCTCCTTATTGCCAGATTTCAATTAAGTTGCTTGAGAAATACAATGTATATTATTATCATTTATATGCAGGAAGAATCATTCTGATTATAAGGAAGTTATGTGTTTTTACTTGATTGGTCTAATGCTAGGGGTCCTGATTAGGTAAAAAAAAAGATTACCCAATGTAGTGCTAATCAAATAATTAATAGTGCTAATAAAATAATTAATAGTAATTTCCTCAACTTTTTACATGCATGTGGTTTTATGATGTGGAGTTTAAGACTAGATCATCTCTTAAGTGAGTAATATTTACATGGATTATATGTTCCTAGTTTTTAGATTCTTGTACATTTGGCGGGTTTTTTCAACACCTGTTTAAAATACCTTTAAGACAGTCAGCTGACCAAACCCCAGTGCATATCCTGGTTCCAATGTATCAAATGATCAGTCCTTCAAATTGTGATGAGTTAGTGAATACCTGCGTCCTCTCTAACCCTGAGTAATTCTTCATCTTTCGTCAACCCATAAAGCTGGATCTTGCAGGAGGGGCATTTATTCTCTGTACTGTAAAAACCAAAGCCTATTTTATTTTGCCAGGCAAATAAACTCTTCAGTGAGTTAGCTGGAATAAGCTTAAAAAAAACCACAAAGGAAAGGCATTTATAACTCCATGCCTGAGTTGATAACATTTAATAAAAGAAACAAAAAAGAAAAACATGGTGAGGGAGGGTAACCCACAATATTATCTGTGCTCCTCCTTTCTGAAATATAAAAATTATCCACAGGGTGTTGCTAAAGTATAAATGAAATTAAATTTGAAATGGTAAGTAGCTTTGCTGAGTGGCACAGAAGTATATTTAAACAAATGAACTGGAGCTGATTCTAGAAGAAACACCTCGGTTTAGATAACACATGTACCTATTGTATCTCTGGTCTTTTATTCCTGATTTCCTGGATAGTTTGCAGTCTTAAATCTTAAACAACTTTCCAGTGGAACATAGCTCTGGAAATTGTAGGCTTGACTGTTACACAGCTCTGAACAAGAAGATCCTAGCATTAGCAATTCTTCCTTGAAAATTGATTTAAAAATTTGTATAATACTCAGCCTGGACTGTGCATGGTCTGTCATCACTTTCTGAGCTCGGCAGAAAGTTCTGACTTGTAAAGTCAGTGAACGGGCTAATAGTCAGTGTGCCAGTTTGACTTGAGAGCTGAAAAAAATTACTCTGCTTGCTTTGCCTTGTGTACATCATCTAGAATAGCATCTGCTGTTGGAACTTAGCAGGAGGTTTGTGTAAGTGGTCTGCTTTCAGTTGAATTTAGTTGTTTTCCCTGATTGTCATCTGCCTGTGGTGCAGACAAAAGGGAAAATAAATACTAGGAGGAAGGAGAAGTTAAGAGCAACTGATAGAGGCGTTGGGCATGCAGAAGGCTTGTAACAGATTGCTAGTTATATACACTCTCTGTTTTCCATGTGCCAGGAGAATCTACTCTGTCATTTTGCCTGGTACAAAGGTGAGACTGGACTGAGCTGTAGTTTACCGGGTCTTCTGCTTTTCCCTTTTTAAAAATAGGGGTTATATTTCCCTTTTTCCAGTCATCAGGGACTTCACCTGACTGCCATGATTTTTCAAAAATTAAGGATAATGGCTAAGCACCTTCATCTGCCAGCTCCCTCAGGACTCACAGATGAAGTTCATCTAGTCCCATGGACTTGTGCACGTTCAGGTTCCTTAGATGGTCTTGAACCAGACCCTGTCCTACAGTGGGCTTAGGGGCTTCATTCCCCCAGTCCCTATATCTGCCTATCCCGACTTGGGCAGCATGGCTGGAGCACTTGCCATGAGACTGAGGCATAGAAGTCATTGAGAGTCTCAAGTCTTTTCCATATCCAGGGTAGCCAGGTCTTCTGTTTCCTTCTGGAGAGGGCCCACATTATCCCTAGTTCTTCTCTTGCTTGCAGTATATCTACAGAAGCCCTTCCTGTTATACTTAATATCTTACATGTGTATAATGAGAGGTTTTGCCTTGCTAGGCATTGTGAGTTACCTGAGTGCAATCACACGTTTAATCGCCAAAGTTTTTGCCACATGGCTTTCAAACCACAACACAACAGATAAATTCCATCATCCTGCTTCATTTTTATGGGAAGATAACTTTCATAGTCTACTTTGTCGACTTTCTTCACTTCATCTTTTCAGAGTCAAACTTTATCAAAGCCATTTGACAGAAAAATAGGAACAGTGTGGACTGTAGGACTGAGCTGTTCAGCTCTTCTGGTGTGTCCTGTTTTGTGTCTTTTTGTCTTGGGCTTTGTTGCAATACTGTCTCCAAGAAGGCCCATCACACAGGAATGCTGCTCGATCTGCTGTTGCTGTAATATCAGCCTGATGGCACATATAGGTGCTGGAGTGATGAGAAGAACACGAGCAGTTGAACACGGTACTTTATTGTGTGACCCTGTACCAAGATGGGGCTATCCATATTCAAGATGGACTTTTTGTCATTGCAATTTCAAAGTAATAAGAGAAGAAACTTTGTGGAAAGTAGTGGCAGTGGCAACATAGATGCAGCCTAGAACAAAAAAAAAACATGGCACTTCCATGATGAACTCAGTTGAACTGTCTGTGCTTTCAGATGGCCAGAGTTGTTTCTGCTTGCAGAGGGAATGGTGTAGACATGCTGGCTTTTTCACTACCACCAACTCTAGACAGAGGCAAAATCTTCCCTTGCACCTTGATGAGCAAAAATAGATGTTTAGAAAGGCATTTTTCAAGGCAAGGCAGGAATAAAAGTGCATGCTGGTTATGAAGCTTCTGGAAGGTCAGACTGACAACTGACGTATCTTGCCTTACTCAGCATCCTCCAGTCCTGGAATTAGCCAACTCTGTGTGTAACATCTGTGAGTAGAGCTTTTACAAGGATGTTGACCACACTGTCAGGTCGATGGGCTTGAGCTGTACTCCTCTGCTGACACCCCCCTAAATGTGTCAGGAGAAGATTGTGGGGGTGCAAGTTCCCCAGCTGCCTGTGCTACCAGTCATGCACTTGCATCTGATCTTGAAATGTAGCAACTCAACCACATCGTGGCAAATGAAAATACTTCTGGAGCACATAAGTCAAGAAAAATTCCTCTGACTTCCCCCTTGGCAGTGAACTGCTTGGCAAACAACACACAGTAGAAAGACCAGTTCGTGATCGGCAGTAATTATGATATTTCCAGGTACCGTTTTGTGGTGACACAAAGTGAGACCAAATGTAGTGTCTTCTGCACTCAAGGAAGCAGGAAAACAAAAGGATAGCATCATTTTCCCAACTCATCAGGCAATCGTTGCAGTGGAAGGCACAGTTGTTCAACCTTGATTAGAAAAAAGCTTCTGGAAAATGAAATGTGATTGGGCGTATATTATTTTCAAAGTGGAAGAGAGGAAAGCATACTTTCTCTGACTTGGGATTTTTTTTATGTGCAGAAGACCATGAGGAAAAACTTTTCAAAGGGGCTGAGAACACCTCAGTTTATCTCCTGTAGATAGTCCATCTGGACAGGGTGTTTTTATATATCTTTTTATTATGTACTTTTAATGTAATTCCAACTACCATAGCATATATAATAATGGCCAGTCTTCGCGAGCGAAGATCTGGGGAAGGTCTTTCCACCTTCCAGCCTGCGCATTGGATTTTTTAGGTGAGACACAGTGTGCGCGGAACTGAGCCCACCCTTTAATCCTAAGGTTCATCTGCCGGGGCCAAGCGAGCTTGGACAGTGGCAGTGAGGTCCTTAGGACGTAGGTGGGTTGCCTTTAAGGGCTAACGAGCCCCACCTGCCCGGGAGTGGCCCTGACCGGGAATCGAACCCGGGTCTCCGCGGTGATAGCGCGGTGCCTTTACCACTAGACCACCAGGGGCCACTATAGCATATATAAGGACCTGTGATATTTCATACACAGTTGTGTAACATCCAGTGTGACCATACAACTCCAGTACTCTTCCAGTGACACTTTATTTTTACACAAACACGTGATGGATTTCTTAAAAGTTGTTCTTAAAAGTGTAAGAGAGACTTACTTGTGTGAAGATCCTTCAGTGATGCTTGAAATGATGAGCTATTTGTTACAGAGGGTGAAACCAGCATCATGATACATAAGAAGGTTCGTGGTACTTGAATATAATTGGATTGTGGTTTCACCATGCAAGAGGATATACATCAGGTTTCCCAAAGGATGTTTTAAGTTAGTTCTCAGCACTTAAGAATATTTGTTTAAGCTAAGTAAATAGTAACATGCTCTCTAACCCTGTAGGTTAGAACCAAAAGTATATCAGGATAGTCAAAGGAAAATTTACTAAATGGGGGCAGTTTTCAGGCCCCTCCAGTTTCTCAATATTTGTCTAAGGATGAGTACACCTATGTTGTACTTCAATAGCTTCTAATACTCACTTCTGAGAACAGTCCTAGAGCCAAAAATAAAAGCAAGAGAAGGGATTTGAAGAAAAAAATAATTGCCAGTATAGCCATCAGACCAAAACAGAAGCATTTTCAGTTGCATTGGTGCCAGTGAGGTCACTGTATTTTATCCTAAGTTTGATAGCGGGAATCAATAGCTGTGGTACACAGGCACAGATGCTTAAGGCCTGGGAGCCTGGCACTTCATGAGAGCTCCAGAACCCTTAGGCTGGTAACTGCAAAAAGAAAGTAAAAATTTTTGGGTTAGGCAAAAGGCTGGAAAGAAGGCTGTCTTTTGACTTTGTCATAGAAATACCTATTGTGTGTGGGTTTTTTGATTCATGCAAGTAAACATACTCAACCATTAACACGTAAATCTCGTGAACTGTGAGGAATGTTAAAGCATGCCATTGGTGATGTAAGTTTAAAAGTAGTTTTTCTTTATTTTCTTTCTCTAGAGCCCAGTGAAGATAAATCAGATCAGCCTGGATGAAAGTGGAGAACACATGGGTGTTTGCTCGGAAGATGGCAAGGTACAACAGATCTGTTTATATATTTACTGAGATAGAGAGAGTCCTCAGTATTACACTTCAGATAATTGTGATACCTGTGGAGTTAATTCCTGCATTTAGCACCACTACTTTGGCCATACATTTTGAGAACTGAGCTCACCTTTGAATACTCAAAGTTAAATATATTTTGCACAAATGTGCCGTAGGAAAAGTAATTACAAGAATGTCAATAATGTAACTGGTATTAAGCTGATTAACAGCTGTGGCAGGAGGACATGTCACCTTAATCATTACTGCTGTGCCAGTTATACTTCACTGACTACTCTGCTGTTCCTGCAAGACAGTAGTTTAATGCCTTTCTGCTATAAATCCACAAAATTGGATTTTGTGGGCATGATTTCTGTGGGCTGGTGGTTTTCATTTTCACACACTTTATGAATGTTTCTCTTGAATTATAGAATCTTTTGATAAGCAATCATAGTTTATCAGAAGAATAAAGTGTCTTACAACAGCCACATTAAATAAATGTAAAATCAATATATGTACAGTTTCCTAAAAAACTCGCACCTACTTCCTTGACTGGGGACATATATCATTTGTGCAGTGTATAACTAACAATTATCAGTGCTTCTCTGGAATGTTGAGCTGTGACATTTAGTGGTTTTGGTGATTGATTTTCCACTTATAAGAATGTCTTTTTTGTTTTTTCAGTCGATGGCAGTCTTTTCTAATGTTTGTTTGCAATGGTAAAATTCTAATGCACAAGGTGTATTTAAACTTCTTTTTTAATATAATGCTCATGTACAAATACAGTGCATTAAAAATCAGTGAAATAACTTTACAGTATCCATCTGACTTACAGAGGAGAACGTTTTTACACAGTAGACTTGCAAGAGCAGGAATTTGGTAATCCTAATGGTTGCATCCCACTGAGTAGAAGTTCTTTAAATTAAAAATAAAATCAGATTTTGCAGTAGGCAAAATGGGAAAACAACCCCTTTAGACTGTATGCATTTGGGTTTTTTCATTGCAAATATGTAGGTTTTTTCCTCAACAGGGAGGCAACCGGTTTGTGTATCCAAGCCTTTTGTTTCTGAGAGATATCTTGATATCGCTATCTTGACACAATAATTGGGATACTAGTGCCTATCAGAGTGGGTTGTAGAATTTTACAGCCTGTGAGAAACAGCACAAGAGCTTCCTAATTGTTTGCGCAAGATAAGGCAAGGGTTAGTAATTGTGGAAGGTAATAAAAATGTTAGCTAGTATTGTTGGTTTAGGTGTTTCCTGTGGTGTTGGGAAGCAGGCACTTGCTGTTGATGTAAGGATTACTGACTCAAAATACCTATGCTACAGTGAGCCATGCACATTTTTCATATATTAAGTGAATATTAACTATATGTATTTGATTTGAGAAATATTAAAAAATCCATAATCTCTAGTTCATTGTGGCTGTATCTGAAAAGACTTCAGTACCTTAAATGGTGACTCTGTCTTCATTTAGTGAAATAGCTATTGTGGATCCAGTGTGTGGCATTACATGCTATACAAGGCAGTCTCAGCTATGGTCCTGATACCAGGGCTAATTCTGGTGATGTTTTTGACACAGGGCTGGAGTATCACAAGTACAATATGCAACATATTTGTATTCATAGAGTCCAGAGACATAGATGCTTCACCCAGTTCTGCACTGAAAAACTCAACTGGAGATTTCAAAGACCTGGGTGATTTAGAAGTTAGACTTTCCATGTCACAAACCTTTCCCAGAAAGGATTGTGTCTGTGAAAGAATCCACCCCTAAAATTGGATTAAATGCATACTTGTGTGTTGTGATACTCTGTAAGAAAATGACAGATTACTGGCTAGATAGTGTAGCACTCCTTACTACAGTGGGAGTGTTGATATTGTAAGAAATTGAAACACTCATACAAGTTGCAAAGTCTTTATCAACTTTGTGAAATCCTTTTTTAAAAAAAAAAAAAAGAGGAAAAAAAAGTGAAACAGCTTGGTTTTCTTAAATCAGCTTTAAACCAAAAAAGGACTATAATACAAAGGCCCATGAATTTTGAGCCAGCTGGATTGATGCAAGTATTTTCTACCAATTAATGAAGATATGTCCTGTTTTGCAACAGGCAGAGTGCATATCCAGTCTGATAGCCATGGAAGCCATTTGTGTTCTTCAGGGAAGGCCTTAGGATGAGATTCTCCTCCTCATATCTGTTCTGCTGTCTGATATATTTTATTTTACTGCTTTTTTTGGGTTTTTTGGACTCTCAAACTCAATTTGATCTAGCTGTGTTGACTGTGAGGAGAGCACAGCAGCACCATACAATTCTCTTACTCTCTTGCTAGTCAGCATCCAGACCTAATGTCAAAACCTGGCACCTATATGTCGTACATGTCCAATAAGTGCTTTGGGAGCTACTTGGAGATTTTCTGTATTGCCCATTGGGTTCTTTGAAAAATCTTCCTGTCTAATGGACTCAACTGCACCTGGTCACCACTGACATGGAAACAAAGAGAAATCAAAACCAACACCAGCCCTCTAGCTGCTGGGTGTTGAAATGTTACATTATAAGAGAATTTTGGTGATCGAATAAATTGAAAGGGAATCAGGTTTACAACTGCAGAACTATGGAGATTTTTTAGGTTAGTTTTTTGTGTATTAGTTTTGTATGTAGTTAGTTGTACGTTGTCTTGAAAAACCTGGTCTGACTCCCAGTTTTGCCAAAGGTCTCATGTCGTTACATAAGAGCAGTGTAATTTTCACTCCTTATTCTGGCTTGTAACTTTTTTTACATGAAGGGATGTAAATTCTATTGAAAACCCATGTGTTTGCATGTTTTAGTGTCGTCTTTAATGCATGTAACAACACTGATGTTAAGAATATCCTTGAAGTGTTATGTTGATCATTTTTCAAGAAATGTGACTTGTAGATAAAATGTTTTTGTTTGCCTGCCTTTTGATCACTGAAGGTTGGTTACTTCTTCCACGTGTGGAAGCAAAGAAACAGCTAAGTCTGGATGCAGTGGAATGGTGGGTGCTGGATATTTAAAATTGGACAGGACTAGGAAAATGTAGTAGGAACCACAAAATCCATTTTCCAGCTACCTAAGAGCATCATGAGTAGAGTGGGCATGGAAAGTAGAAATAGATAAATACAATAGGGGTTTGTAATATCAAAAGAATCACTTTCTTTCTGAAGAATATAGGACATTAAAAAGTATTTAACTGTTATATGATGTCCCTAGAGTAAACAGAACATGTATCTTAGACTGAGTTATTTTTTCCTTTTAAGTCACTCCATTTTGTTTTAATACTCTTAAAGAAACATCGTATTGCCTCATTCAGTGAAGTATTAGGAAGATGTTGAGGGCATTGATGCTAATTCTGATTAATTTGTTCTAATTTGAGAGGACTGGTTTGTTATGTTTGAGGATTCTGCTTCCATGGAATTTGCAGTGTTATGTTTTAACCATGTATTTTCTTTTTTTTTTTTTTTTCTTCTCTCAGTTTTATTTTCTCTTTCCTCTCCTTCTTATTTTGTGTAGGCTGTTGCATTGGATATGCTGTGCCAACTGATGAAAACAAAAACCCAGAAAGCAAAATCCTCTAGACATCAGCCCAAAGCTTTTCTAGGCTTACAGCCAGGCCCAACTCAAATATAACCCTTTGGTTGGCTTACATAATCACAGCTTTGTGATACATCTCACAGTCTCCAAATATTGATTTTTCTAATCCTTTGGAGCAGTAGCTCAGCCCTACACAGTGCATGCAGAAGTATTTTTAAAGCATGTTGTTAGAGGCAGTATATTCGCTAATGAGTAGTGGACTGAGCTGATAATGCTGCTTAGGAGATGTATCCAGGAGACAAACTTGAAAGGGAGATGAGATGGTTTGAGATGTTTTTAACTTCACTGAGACTGCTGAACTTTGAGTCAGTCTGAGGATGGCTTAGTTGCTTGCTCGATGGCTTAGTTCCTCTTGTAGTTTAACTGAAGTTTAATGTTTTTACTTTGTCTTCTTGACTGTGTGAAGGAATTTTGGAGGTTCTTGTCCTCTGAACTGATCTTTTTAGAGCCATTAAGCCTCACTTTTTGAGGCCCATTACTGGCATTTACTGACTTCGTTCTGCAGGTTTTTGTCTAGGGGGATTTATGGTTTTTTATTACTTTTTTTTTATTATTATTTTTCTACCTGAAGAAATCATGGTAGGCATGGGAAGAAAGAATTAAGGTTAGAAGATCTTCTAGAACTTTAGAGTCCAATCTGTTGAACATGCAGAGCAGTGTTACTGAAGAGATTACCTTTTCCAGAAAAGAAGGATATTTTCCAGAAAATAATGAGAACCTGACTGAAAGCCTTCTAAAGTAGATTTACTGTCAGATGCAGTTTTCCTGCTGATCTCTCCATGGGATGCTCTCTTTTCTCTCTTCTTCCACCAGTGGTGTCCATCCCTCCTGGGATGATTTTGTTTCAACAGCTTATGACAATGGGTGGAAACCTCTTAAAATCATAATGGAAAAGCAAAGCGGTTATTATTCTTTGTGGAAATCATAACTAGTAAATCAATTACTGATTCCTGGCCATGAGTCTTCAGCCCTGTTTTACTCCTAAGTTCTGCAGGAACTGGGTTGTCAACTGTCTCATCTGAGAATTGGGGAAGGGAATGTTGCATATTGAATGAAGGGACACGAGTCCAAAAGAGTAGTCAAAAAAATCCTGAGAAACCCTATTCTGTAGTCATAGTATCTAAATCTAATAGTATTTCATAACACTTGATACCTCTGCACTTGTTTTGTAACTAAAGGCAAGAAAACATTTAAAAAATCTGTTAATTCTCTTGACAGCAGAAACAGGGTTTTTTTTATTTAATGTTGAGGCTTCAGATTAATTCATTCTGATAGATATTCTGATTGCCTATGGTTACAACTTTGGTGCTGACTGTTAAATGTACTGATACATCAACATAAAAGAGAAGGAAGGAGTCTTCAGAGAAAGACATTACCACTGGTCATGGAATAAAACACAGTAGCACTGAATGCACTTAGAAGGAGGAGAGGATGGCAAGAAATATATTGTACTTGGATTTCAGTCTGGTTTTGCTTTATTGTCACAAATTTCTTTTCTTATGTAAACCTTGTATTGCTTGGAGGGAAAAAAACTACCATTCTTTCTCAGAAAGCAAGAATTTTTAATTTATCTTCTCCTGAATGTTTTTATGTTGCTCTTACCGTACTTAGGTTTCTATCTGTTAAACAGATTTGATCAGCCTAAAGCAAAAGGAACTTGCAGTTTTTACTGTATTTGTAAAAAAACCAAAACAGAAAAACCTCCTAAACCAAAACACACACACAAAAAAACCCCAAAAAACCAAAACCACAAACAAAACCCCCAAAAACAAAGCCCCAAATCAAACAAAAACCCAAACAAAAACCCAAAACCAAACCACAAAACCAAACCAAACAAACAAAAAAAAACAACGAGGAAAAAGATTTTAAAAACTACTTTTGTACTGGTGCAAATACTTAGAGATATGCCACAGTAGAAGATCAAGCTGTATCAATTATCTCTGAATTGTTAATTTTTACTTGTTTTCCATTTTTACTTGTTTTCCAGGAAAAAAGATGTAACTGCTAGCATTGAAATTAACCTTCTATCTGTTAGTTTTTTACATTCAGTGTTAATTGTCAAATGGTTATTAGGTAAGTATTTCTAGTTTTTCAATGTACTTTTTCAGGTGCAAGTGTTTGGATTGTATTCAGCAGAAGAGTTTCATGAAACATTTGACTGTCCTATTAAAGTAAGTGCTTGTTTTAATCTTTAGTAATTGTGGTGGCATTGTCTTTTAATAAGGTCACGTTCAGTTTAAATGAGAGAGAGGGAATACCACCTCCTTGCAGTGTTATTCAAGTCACTAGAAAATACTTTTCTATCTCAATATAAAAGCTTTTGATCTGGTTAGGTAGGAAGAAAGCCCATCTTGGTTTTGTAAGGAGTACTACTGAGTTTTTCAAATACAAAAGGCAAAGTGAAATTGTCCTATTTCAGCTGTTGCCTGTCTCAGCATAATTCTTTCTTTGTAGACTGGTGATACAAATTCTGAGGGTTCTGTTAAATTTGAGGGCAGTATTTTGCAACCAGTTCATATGTATATAATCTGCCTCAGGATTAGGCAATGGACAGGGATGCAGGTGTACCCTGTCTGAAGAGAAAATTTGAGTTTTACTCTGCTTTAGTGATGTGTGTCTACCTAGCTGTTGGAAAAGGAAATATCTAGTGTGTTTTAGCAAGAAACATTTCTTGCAGGAGGAAAGGTGGCGTGAGCAAATGATTGCGTTTTGCTGGTTGGGATCTTCCACGTTGCAGCTGCTCTTGAGGATGGGGGAAAAAAACTGAGGTCATTAAGTTTTCACACATGCCAGATGTGATTCACTTGCCTGCTAGGGCCTCTACAGCTCTTAGAGCTGGATCTCCTGCACTTGACATGGAAGGTGTAAGGCAAAGAAACTGTTTAAGATTCGTTCGTGCTACACAGTGTTGTCCTGTGACAGGGCTGAGGTGTGTGTGCCCTCTAGGCAGGTCCCAGATGAGATTTAAGTGGGGTAACCCTTGCACACAGCAGTCCTCTTCTGCTTAGTCCTAATTCTGCTGCCTGCTATGCAGAAAAGTAGTTATTCGGTGTAGTGTGATCCTCAGTGTCAGGCTTGTCATATACCATATAATTAGAAGAATTTTCTTCTCTTCTAGGAAAAACAGAGATGTTGAAACAACTAGGCTTTACTTCAGAGAAAGAATTTACCTGTAATACCTGATGATTGGCAAAGGGTTGTCTAGATTAAAAAGCGATGTGGTGCTTCATGTAAACTCTAATTTAATCCACAATCCTCTCTTTCCCCCTCATCCCCAGATTGTTGCTGTTCATCCTCAGTTTGTAAGATCCCACTTCAAGCAATTTGTAACAGGAGGAAAAAAGGTAAGCAGTCCTAGTGTAATGAACTTTGGCTACCTTTAAATAGCTTTTTGAAATGGTTCAGAAGGTTATGTATGTGATTTTTAAAACATAGAGCAAAGACTTCTTCTTTTCCATTTATTTATTCATTGTATTCCAAACCATTCTTATTTAATTAATTGTATTTAATTTATTAAATTTATTTTATTTAAATTTATTTAATTAATTCCAGGAGAAGGGAAAGTGCACTTTTTATGTTAAAAACATACTGCAACAAGTTGAGCTTCAGAGTAGAAATACTTCTGTCTTTATAGCTTGAAAAATGTCATTTATATTTCCTAATCCAGATTTTCTCTATTTCAAGTTCTTGAAGTGGAAGCAGAAGTTTGTACCTTAATATTTATCTTTACAAGGCATGTGGATCTTGGTGTTTGGGATTTTTCTTTTGCTTTACCTGTGGGTGACTTTTTGGGGTGGGGGTTGGTTTGGTTTTTGGCTTGTTTGGGGGGTTTAAGCCAAAACCCCCAGTTCTTATTCATGGTGTGGGTTTTGTTGTTTGTTTGTTTTTAAAGGAATCAAGGAGAGATTTTGGTAGGGTAGACCTCATACCGTTCTAAGCACTTCTATCTGTGTATGTAGTCTTCCATTTGGATCAGCTGGTATTTTAAATGTGCGTTAAGTGTCTTCTTAGTATAGAGTACAATTCTAACTTTCAGATTACAGTTACTTCCAGGTCCTACAAGTATCTTATATCACATGGCATATTTTCAGTCAAAATATAAAAAGTTTTATTTAGAGCAGTTTCTTAATTCACAGAATTTTCTGTTACCTTCTCTTATGAATTGAGTATGAACAAGCCTCACTTACTGATGCATCAAATCACCTGCCATGGCTCTCCATTACCAGCATGTAAGAAATACAGACTCCTAGTGCTGAATAAAACTTAATTTTCAATTAACAGTTCAAAATGTTTCAAAGCATAGCTGTCCTTTTTTCATTTAAGTGGCATGTGTGTTTGACAGCTTTTTCTGGCTGGTAGAAGTTGATGTTGTCCTTAAAATAATGCACAGTCAGTGTATGTCTGTGTCAGCCACCAGTTTGTGAAGCTTTTTTGTGCTGATAAAAGGGTCATGAAAAGAGAGAAGCAAGGAATTAATAGAACAGGGCTCTGTCAGGTGGGAAGAGAGCTTGCATTCACCTGATGCTGAACAGAAAAAAACATCAGGGAGTTAACACATTCTCTTTGGTTATCTTTGATTACTTGACAGGTTGTTTTATATTCTGTCCTCTGGGGACTGGTATACTCATTCTTAATACATTCATTTTTTGCTAAGGAACGTTCCCCAACAGAAGAACTTTAATTGACATCTTAACATAAGGTATTTATCATTGAAATAAATATCCCTTGACACCTGTAATTTGATTTTATTGGTTCATAAAACTAACAAATAAAACCTCTAGCCTTGTGGTAGAAACATCCCCCTTTTCTCCTTTCATCCAAAAGGAGCAATATATGCCTTTGTAAAACAACAAAATGCTCTTTGAAAATTAGGAAAGTTAAATTCCACCTACTAATATATCTATGATTTATTTTTATTTGCTTGTTCTGAATGTTTACACTTCTCCTTAAATGTAAAGCCAATGAGTAGTAGTATGGGGGCAACAGGGAGTTGTCCACAACGGTGAGGCTGAAGTATACAACCTCAGGCTATGGACTCCACCTCTCTCTACCTGTGTGAGGAGATTGTGCAGTTGGGTGAGCTCCTTCAGGGAGGAGGACAGGACCTCCATGGCTCCTCACTTCTCTGCTCTTTTAGCCTTTGCAGAGACACAGTGACTTCATCCCTGACATCTGGCAGTGGTGAAAGGCATGCTGCCTGTCTTCCCCACACGTGGCAAGGCAGGGGTAGCAGTAAGGGTATCCCCATTTCGGATCAAGCTTAAGAGAAAAGCTTTGTTTAAAGCTCTCATGCTATCACAGAATTACAGAATATGCTCAGTTAGACTCATCGAATCCAGCTCTTAGCCCTGCGCAGGACCATCCCAAAGAGTCACACTGTGTGCCTGAGAGTATTGTCCAAATGCTTCTTGCAAGAACGTCCCTGGGAAACCTGTTCCAGTGCCCAGCCACCCTCTTGGTGAAGAACCTAAACCTCCCCTGACACAACTTTCGGCCATTCCCTTGGGTCCTGTCTCTAGTCACCACAGAGATCAGTGTCTGCCCTGTTGGTTGTAGACTGCAATGAGGTCTCCCCTCAGACTCCTCTTTCTCCAGGCTGAACAGACCAAGTGACCTCAACTACTCCTCCTACAGCTTCCCCTCAAGGCCCTTCACCATCTGCATTGCCCTCCTTTGGATACTCTCTAACAGCTTCATATCTTTGCTATATTGTGGTGCCCAAAACTGCACACAATATTCAGAGTGAGACCTCACCAGTGCAGAGCAGAGCGGGACAATCCCCTCCCTCGACCGGCTGGTGATGCTTTGCCTGATGCCCCCCAGGTCACGGTTGGTCCTCCTGGCTGTCAGGGCACTGCTGACTCATATCCAACTTGCCATTGACCAGGACCCTGAGGTCCCTTTCTGCGACAGTGCTTTCCAGCATCTCATTCCCCAGTCTGTACATACTTTGCCCCCTCCCAGGATTGCCCAGTCCTCTGAGGTACATGAAAAATATTAAGTGTGTGTTGTGTGAACTCTTCATCATAAGGGTTGCAGGCTCTCTATCTTTGTTTTGTTGTTCTGAGAGATGGTGACATAATGTATATTAGCATTTTAAAAGTTGAGTGGGGTTTTTTTAGTTGTTTGCTAAGATAATTTGGCAGATAAAGGTATCCAGAAAGAAATTTCATCAATTTCTCCAACCCCTCTAGTTCTGTTATGACCACTGTTGTCTCAGAATAAGAGTAGGATGTTCTTGATTTCCTATTTGAATTTCATACGGATTTTGGCTTACAGTGAAATGAGACAAAGAAGCCAAACCACACATGCACAACAACTTGACCCCCTGACCTTAACACTCTATTTTGTCTTGTCTTAGAAAACCACATTAAGATCTTCTTAGATTTATTAAATTTATTAATTTTATAGCTAGCAACTGCCTCAGTAGAACCTGCAATGAATGTAGGAGAACTACTGTAAATTACTACCTCTTTAATTTTTTGAGAAATAAACCATTCTTCATAATGATATAAAATGTGTAAATGTGTAAAAAATACTCTTTTCAGTTCAAAGACCCACTGCAGGCCATCCCGAAAACATTCAAGAGAGACATAGAGGGGAAAAAAACCTAAGTGACAAGCTTCAGGGATGTGCAGTGCAGGTGGATGTCTGGATGGAACTTGGGTGAATTGGATGAATTGTTGTGTAATACAGGGATCTGCCACATCTTAGAAGCTCAGCCTGACCTAAGGCTGACTTAAGAGCGGTACTCTCTAAGGTAACTGTTTAAGTTATTGTTGTAAACTTAGCTCTACCATGCATATGTTTGTACAGTTGCTTAACTAGGTAGGTACTCAAGCCCTTTAATAGTGTTTTTTCTCTAAATTGTATTGTGAACTAATTAACCAATATAAATTATTTGCTTACTAAAGTGCTAATTTTTAAAAGTAAAGAACTTCCTTTAAGCTTGAGATAATATCATTGCCTTCTATTTTGGATTGGAAAAGCTTATTTACCCCCTTTTCTAGTGAACGAATGTTATCTCTGCCTAGAAATAAGACAGGTACTGTGGAAACATTGACACTGTGGAAGTGAGAAGCAATAGGTACCATACTAAAAAGAGGCGCTTCCCTCCTCCCCATCTCTGCAATTAACCACAGCACCGTTGTGCTGACTTGGCAGATGATGGTAACCCTGAAATAATAATATCATGTATTATAAATAACAGGGCATGTCTGTCCAGAGCAGATAGTAGAGCTCCAAAGCAAGGGAAAAGACAAATACTGTACTATTGAAGGCCATAACCTTCTACCTTTTAAAAAAGGGTCTAATCTCAGAAAATAACAGGGTAAAAGCCAAGTAAATGAGGGTGGTAAAGCTGAAAACAAGGTGTTCTTGATTTAACTGTTAGAGTGCTGGTCTTTCCCAATACATCAACTAAATGAATGTTATTATAAACTCCAGGTATCCATTATGTTCTGAGGGTTAAAGAGACTTTTCTTAACAAAGAAAGAAGACTGAAGAATGTTTCAGATCCAAAGTCAACATATCAGCTACTGCATCTTATGTAAAGATAATTTAGTAGAGCAGGAGAAGCTGAGGTTCCTCTCTTAGCAGAGGCATCAGTGAGACTCCCTATTTCATGTTCTGATTAATGTCAATAACTAGACAAATAGGTTTTTGTAGTAAAATTCCTTGGAAAGTGAGTCATCTGGTGTGATTGAGTCCCTCTGCTGAATGTATACTGATGAGGGGGTTTTCTAGCGGTTCTCTACCCAGCATGATAGTGGGACCCAGCACCAATTAAGCAAATGAATTCTGAAGCCATTATGGGGGTAGTATATTCAATATCTTAAAGTATTGGGTCTCCTCATTTGCCTAGGACATACATTTTGTATAATAAGTATTGATTTGCATATTTAATCTGAAACATTTTAAGGGGTAGAGAACCAAGATAAAACTGCAGATTTATCCTGTGACTGTTAGCAATCTCATTTTTAAATCTGTCCGTATCTATATACATAATATATTTGTGGGGTTTTTTAATATATCTGTATCTATATACATAATATATTTGTGGGATTTTTTAAATATATATATGGTGGAAATATATATAAAAACATATTTTTAATAGTGTCTGTGTTTCTTTGGCTGAAGAAGATACACTATAAGAACTGGTTTACAAATACAGATGTGTCTGATCATGTTTGTCCCCTTTGTCCTTCCAGAATTAACATTTGAACATATTGATGTTTGTGCTTAAACATTGGACTCTTTTTTCTTTGTCTGTTACAAAAGCAGAGAGACCTTAGTGTTACCTGGGGCAAATTTCTCATTGTAAAAAAAATTAAAAATACTATTTCAGTGTCAGTATTCTGGCCTGGACCATTGGTGATTCCTGCCTGAGATGCAAAACAAGATAACCTAAATTCTTTTCCACTTCAGGTGGAGCAACAACATACATAGAGAAAGGATAGTGACTGCAAACAATGCACAAACGGGAAGAGAAATAGCATTCTTGGGGATCTGCAACTGCTGTTAGGGTAGTGGAATTTGTATGGTAAAGTCAAGTCTGCCAAGGAATGTCTCAGATTTTTTTTTTAATTGTCTGCTTTTTAGTGTCAGCAGATGCACTTTGCTTGGTGAGTAAGTAGATGACCTTTACCTCTGAACCCTATAATATGTACTTCATAATAACTGGACTACTTTGACAAATTATTAAATTGTCACGATGCTGTTTGCAGCATAGTCCATTTTTAGAAAGCAGATAGTCAGCTGTTTGGCGTTATGTTGGGTAGAAGAGTACCAGACAAGAAAGGCAGATTGCTTTGTAAGCTATAAAATGTCAGTCAGTAAATACTCAAAGGTCTGATTTAAGTGAAAAAAGAGTAAATACTGTGGCAATTTCTGTCCATGCATTGGATAATTTACCGTAAGTAGGAAACAAGCTGTAGAAGCAAGCAAGCCACAATAATATTGGTCTGCGATTTCCTTGCTGCAAAGTATAGTGCCCAGATGTATCCAATATTATTGAGCAGATGAGACGTTGCACATAGAGTATGTGCTGTTCACATAATAAACATTTTTTGCTTACATTTCTTGTTTATGATTATTTGGATTTCTTCTTTATTGCTAAAAAAAAAATCTCCTTTTGCTATAATAAATTTGGTTTGTGTAAAGAGAACAGATCATAGTCCTATGTGCATGTAATCTATAGTTTTGTGTTTTGCAAATATCTATGTAAAACACTTTTTTCATTGCCCGAGGTGGCAAGCAGAGAGGATCTAAATGTATGAAATGTGTCTCTCTGCCTACAAGACTGCAGGATTTGCCTTCCAAGGTGTTAATTCTGTAGCTCTTTGTGAATAGGCGACAGCTGGAATCTGGCAGTTGAGTTATGAAAAGTACAGCCTAATAAAAGTCCTATGGCATTTGTTTGTATTAAACATCTCAAAATTTCTAGTTTCTCTGTCCATAAACTACAGCAGTAGCTCCTGTTTCATCTCTCGCTGTTGCCATCGCAAACCTCCTGATGCTGCTGTCTGCCTCTGCCTCCTTGCTTGATTTCCCTTGACTGCACCTGCTGCCCTCCTCTCTGTTCACACCCCAGCTCCTTAGACAACATTTTATGACGAAATTTTAAAAGCTCATCTTCAATTGAAAACTTGAGGTTTATGTTATTCTCTACCTCGTTTGAGCTCATCCAGTCCATCAGCTGTTCCAAGCAGAAATGATAATTTTTTATTGTTACTGTATGTTTTCCTAGGAATGCACACGTAAACAGTAAGTCTTCATGCAGCATGCTGTTCTTTGTTACTCTGTGGTATCTGCTAATCGTGGCTATGTCTGTAAATGTTGGTTTTATGGTTTTCAGTTAGAAGTTGTGGTGAACGTGCTGCATCCAGTTGGCCGCTGGTCTCTAGTGGTGTCCCCCAGGGATCAGTGTTGGGCCCAGTTCTATTCAATATCTTTATTGATGATCTAGATGAGGGGATTGAGTGTACCATTAGCAAATTTGCAGATGACACCAAGTTGTGGGAGCGTGTTAATCTGCTGGAAGGCTGGAGGGCTCTGCAGAGGGACCTGGACAAGCTGGAGAGTTGGGCTGATTCCAATGGGATGAAGTTCAACAAGGCCAAGTGCCGGGTCCTGCACTTTGGCCACAACAACCCCTGCAGCGCTACAGGCTGGGCACAGAGTGGCTGGAGAGCAGCCAGGCAGAAAGGGACCTGGGCTGCTGATTGCCAGGAAGCTGAACATGAGCCAGCAGTGTGCCCAGGTGGCCAAGAAGGCCAATGGCATCCTGGCCTGGATCAGGAACAGTGTGGCCAGCAGGAGCAGGGAAGTGATCCTTCCCCTGTACTCAGAGCTAGTGAGGCCACACCTGGAGTGCTGTGTCCAGTTCTGGGCCCCTTAATTCAGAAAGGATATTGAGGTGCTGGAGCAGGTCCAGAGAAGAGCAACGAGGCTGGTGAAGGGACTGGAGCACAAGTCCTGTGAGGAGAGGCTGAGGGAGCTGGGGTTGTTTAGCCTGAGAAGAGGAGGCTCAGGGGAAACCTCATCACTCTCTGCAAGTACCTGAAAGGAGGTTGTAGCCAGGCAAGCAGCAGTAAGACAAGAGGACACCGTCTTAAGCTGTGCCAGGGGAGGTTTCGGTTTAGTATTAGGAAAAAATTTTTTACGGAGAGAGTAATGAGACATTGGAATGGCCTGCCCAGGGAGGTGGTGGATTGACCATCTCTGAAGGTTTTTAAGATAAGACTGGATGTGGCACTTAGTACCATGGTCTAATAACCACAGCAGTGTTGGATCAAGGGTTGGACTTGATGATCTCATGGGTCTTTTCCAACCCAGTTGATTCTGTGATTCTATGAAAGTGAAGTTTCAAGCCTTTTCTTCTGTAAAATTCCTTCAGATCTTTACACAGACAGTGCTATGTTAAAACAAAGTACTGGTGTTGTGCATAGTGGTTCAGTAAAAGTGTGTTTGCTTTGAAATTTCTGTGAGAACAGATACCTTTTATTTCAGTATTTTGAAGGCAGTAATTGGTAGTGAGATGAAATTGAATTGAGTTACTTCACTATGTTGATACTACCAAAGCTGCAATCATTGGCCTCTTTGTTCAGAGGATTGGGAATTCCTGTACATAGTTTAAAGACTGGGATTACATGTAATTAGTGTTAATGCTAATTGCATGACAGGCTCCATTAAATCCAAGCATTTTCTATTTTCTTTAGCAGATGCACTCTAAAGTAGAGTTTTGAGCTCTTTTTGGAGTAGGTTAATCTCCTGTCAGTGAAAAACACAGAGATGTAATCACTAATCCAAGAGAAATATATTCACTTGTTTTAAAAACCAAAAAGTGTCCTGCTCCATCCTCTTGTCTCACACATTTCAATGTGTCACTTTTTTAATGATCTGGTTAAGATTCGCAGAGGTGAGCTAACAAAAGATCACAATTTACTATGAAGCAGTGTGGATGGGGACCCTGAAGTCAAATGTTATTTTATTTTAGCTTTATTATGGAATTGCAGTCCATGCACTGGAAGTGCACTACTGTATCGTATGTAACAAAAGGACTAGAAAGTTTTATGAGAGTGAATGAAAAAAGGGAAAACGTAAACTCTATTGCAGAGAGAATGCAAGAAAGTGGGATTTTGTCTGCTGTTGAAATATAAGTACTGTAAATGCTGACTGCCATAATATGGAATTTATGGGAAATAAAGCCCTAAAATATTTTTCCCCTACCAAAAAGAGGGGGAGATAGTAGAAGGAACCTCTCCAGGAACCGTGGATTTTTTGTTATGTGTCTAGCTTCTTTTGAAGTTTTAAATTATTTTCTTGTACGATAAACATTCAATGTGGAGACAGAGAGGAAGACTAAGTAAATTAGTCTGCTTATTTTGAGAGAGATGCCTTCAATAGATAGCAGTTCCAAAACACATAGGAAAGTTCTGGGTTCACAAATCCAGTTTCCAGGTGTCATTGTTCTAAATACACAAAATGTGATTTATTTATCACCTTAAATAAATATAAATAAAATAAATCACATTATGTATATCAATAGCATGCAGATAATTGCACTGAAGATAAATTAGTAAAGCACATTTTGAGATTACGTGTTATTTTTTTTGAAGCCACAATGTTGAGTGTCCTTTGGCCTCAGTGTTGGACCTATTGCACTTGCTGATATGAAACCCGGAATTCAGGGTGTTGTAGTGATTCGTATTCACTTTCCACCTTTATTATAGGCAATGCCAGCCTCATGTCTTCTACTCCCTTGGTCTGAAAATTTGATTACCATGTGCTTAGAGTTGAGCATAGACAGAAGTAGGAGTTTTCAGATTTTTGCTCATCACCAGTTCTTTTTTTGAAAACTTACTTTCTTTGCAGTTCGTAACTCAGTCATGGAAATGCATAATTTCACAAACCACAAACAGTAACAAAAAAGTGCAAAGTGTCATATCGAGTTCGCTCTGGATCTTGTGTGTAATAAAAATACTCAAATCCTGATTCAGTCACAAGCAGAAAAGAGTCAAAATTCAGTTAATATAATTGACATCAGCCAGTTTTAACCTTTCACATCATCCACCTCAGTTTTTGCAGCACTGTCCAGTAAGTCCCAATAAAAATACTTTGTGTTTTGCTGCTGTCTTTGTTGGATGGTATTGAAAGAAGCATCCAAGCGACAGTTCTTCTTCTGTCAAGCTTTTCCTTAGGGGTTGGTAAACTAGGAAAAAGTAATTTTCAAGTCTGGATCAGTGCAGCTCTTAGTCTTTAATGACAACCTTAGCTTCTGATTGGGAATAGTTTGGGCTGACAGCTCCTGTGTGTCTCATCTACCTACAAGCCTTCTAATGGGAATCCTTCTGTGTAGCACTGCCTTACAAGCATGGATATTACCCCTGCTTTCAGTGGCTTGCTATGGTTGCTGTAAAATAGCATTTTTTTAAGAGTAACTGAGTAGCCTTTTCATACATTAAAAAAATATCTGTGCATTCTAAAAGGAGGGCCTTCATGTGAGCTGTTTAAAGGACATGAAGTCATTTTGCTTGAGTGAGAAGTTTGGTGTCTGCACAACACTTTATACAAAAGTTTCTCAACAGGCTGTCCTACCTGGTGACTGCTTTAAACTGCTGGAGAAAATTCTTGTCTTCTGGTGCCATCTTGTGGCTTCAGGAGAGAGGCAGTCTGTGTAATTGCTGTTAAGAGTTCATATTTTGCTAGAAGATCTTATTTTAAATATCCAATGTCCTAGCATTTGACATACTTATCCAAATAAAAGTGGCAGGAAACCTTGTATAAAAAGCATCTACAGCTAGATCTTAGATAGGAAATAGTAGGAACGTGAGTACTCCATTTAGGTTTTAGCATGGCAGAAATCCTTGCAGGCAGCAATTTTGCACCTTCCAGTGTGAGGTGTGAGCTTGGGTTCAAGTTGTGCATATGTTTATGTGAGCGTGGTACTCATGAAAAAGTTGGCAGGACTAGTACTTTAGAGTATGATCTTCGTAGATGCTTCAGCTTCTTACTTAGGTATCCCCCCAAGTGCTGCACATTGCATCTCTCGAAGTGATTCCATGTAATCCAATTAAATAACTTTCTGAGACATACAGGAACCGGTATAGACTTTCAGGCTGTCTGCATGTAGTTTGGTTTTTCTTTGCTGCTCATAACATCTCCTATGCATTTAGATATTCTAAAATACCTTCCTTATTTACTGAATCTGGGACTACCAACCACACAAGTTTTAGAACCAGAAGCACTTGTTGTACGGTGCAGTTTGCACATGCGGGACTAAAACACAACATTCTAGACCTGTGTGAAAGGCTGTGTAGTTCTACATGGAGCCAAGCAAAAGGTCACAGGCTTGGGGATCTTTGATAATTTTCTTGGTGGATAGGTGTGAGGTGGCCTGGTTTTCTTACCAACTTTCTGAAGTGCTGTCACTAGTGCTGTAGGCATAGGTTCTGAAATGTCCAAAAAAAGCAAGATACAATGAAGAAAAGATACCTCCTATGTTTGCATACAGCACTGTATCACAAAAATATTTATTGTTGCACTTCTTTATAGTTGCTGTTATATGAGAGAGGCTGGATGAATAGATGGAAACCCTCGGTTTTACATGAAGGTGAAGGAAATATAAGAAATGTAAAATGGAGAGGACACTTAATTGCTTGGGCCAATAATATGGTAAGTATTTGCCACCTCCATTAAATGAAAAAAAATTTCTCTCTGTTACACTGATTATTGAAATTTTTCGGTGTTTATTTCCAGAGTATTCCATTGAAAAATGGTACATTTGAAGAATTAGGAATAAAAGGCATTGAAGGACAGTGGTTTAGATGCCATTTCTTTGTAGACATTTCTTCCGACATTTCCTGCTGGATAGTCAGTATTCTCCAGTATGATTGCCACTTCTGAAGAAATTAGGAAAAGTAGCTCTACAAACCACTGTTGGAAATGGTCATTACTGTATGCTGTTGCACATCAGAGTTTTGACCAGTGCAATTTGTTGAAGCAAACTGAGGAAGGAATGTCAGTGTAGCTGTTCTTTATATAAATAATAGAAATCTCCACTCCCTGCCACCGCTAGGGGAAAAACACCAAAACTGTCTGGATTATGTAATTTGTACTGAAGTGACATTGTCATATGCACTTTTAATATTGCAGATTATTTTAAAAAATAGTAATAATTTCTCATTTTGTTAGGCCACGAGAAAAGGCTAGATTTGGGAGAAAATAGGCCCCTTTTGTTCTAACTGTAATTTCTGTTTTAAAGGAAACCATTGCATTCAATCTGAGTGTCGCATTTCACCTATCACTATATATCTAATTGATGGGTCAAGGTCCACATTTAAAAATCTCAGCAGTGGAGAGATATGTTTTTAAGTGTGTATCATGTCTAAATTCTAAAGTATTTTTTTAAATGTGGTGAAAGTACTTCTGAAACACTGACTTTTTTTCCTTCTGTTATTTTTCCATCCTAAAGGGAAACATTTATTAAAACATTTAAAGCCATTGTTGTTTTTTATATCTTTTATATAAAATTGTTAGAGGTGGACTTTTGTCTATGTTCTCGCCTTTAATAACTCTGTTAGAATGGAAGCTTCATTGCGGGTTTGATTGACATAACATTAGGGTTTTTTGAAGGTTTTGTTCTTTTCAGAGCCATACAATTAAAATATATATTCTAGGTGAATCTGCTGGGGATGGATAGGACAGTCGAGGAGAGCTATCCCTAGAGATGATATGCCACATCAGAACACAGAATACTAATAAAACGTTGAGAACCATCTGTCAGAGATGAAAAGCCATGGTCAGGGCCTATCTTTCAAGGAAAAATGAAATGACACTTGCCCTCCAAAAGATTAATATATTTGGTTATTGGCCTTTCCCTTCCCCTTTACCCCCTTTACCTTTTTTGAATTTCCTCCATCCTCTAGCAAGGTTTTGTGTTACACTTTTTTCTTTCAAAATCAGAGAAAACCTTTTATTGCCTTGCTTCTTACTGTCTATGTGTGGCTACCTAGTTTTTATTTTCTTAGGGCCTTTTGGTTGGGGGGGCACACTGTGTGAGAGCTTTTTAGACATTGGATTTTCTGAGGTCATTTAGGCAAAGTCTAATTCTGCTTATCAGATGCTCAGAAAAACCGTGTTGTTTGCTGCTGTGCCCTCGTCTTCTTCCTCCATGGCAAAGAGTGTAGATTTTAGAAACTGAGACATCTGAGGATCAAATCTTGAGAGGCATTTGGCAACCTGACTCCCATTTGAACAAGTTGACTTTGGAAGTCCTTTCAGTTCGTTATGCAAATGGCATACTTACTGTTTAAGGAGAAGCCGCTGCCCAAGCGTTCTCACACCATTCGAGGAGTCATATACACACCACCTCAGACTTTAACTGCAAGTTAAGTCACTTCACAGCAAGCAGCTCCAGAAAGGCAGCAGATGCCCCATTTGACCGTTTGCTCACTTCCTGTGCACCTGCTCACTGGCAGAGCATAGGAAATTGAAAGAAGTTCTTCGTTTAGAGTAAGCACTACGTAGCAGCAACTGAAACATCAGTGTGTTATCAACATTAATCTCATACTAAATCCAAAATACAGCACTGTACCAGCCAATAAGAAGAAAATTAATTAATAATTAATTCCCAACCAAAAGCATATCTAGGTGTAAGTTCACAGTTTGCAGCCTAAGACTCCAAAAAATCAAGCTACTCATACTAAGCAGATAAACTTAATCCAACAGCATACTACATCGCTCAATATTATAACTCTAAATAACTTACTCTTATTTAAAACTGATTACATTAAACAACCTATAACCATAGAGGATGCTACACTTTTGGTTGGGAAGGCACTTTAAACATTAAAGATAGCCTATCCCATGTAAGATTTGCTTCCTTGTAGAAAAACAGAAATTGTGATATGCGTCACTTTTACCTGAAAATCATCCTTAAAGACAAAGTACTAAGATTTATAAAGATTTAGAAAAGGCAACTTTATTAAAATGCAGTTCAAGTAAGATTACAAATTTTATCTGGTAAGTATAGAAAACACTAAACATAAACTCCTTGTTTATGTTAACCTAAAGATCTGGGCAGATCATCTGCAGATGCGATGTGCAATTTGTTGTTCTTTTGTTTTTGAAACCTTGATGAGTGCTAACTGAAGAGAAGTCAGTAGGAGTGTCTTCCATGCTCACAGTTCTTCAGTGACAAAGATCACTGAAAAAAACTCTTCACCCACCCTCATACCACTTATTGCTCCTCGTGATTAAAAAAACAAAAAAAAAGGCAGTGAAACCTGTCTTAGACCATGACCACCCTGTGTTGACTCTGAACTTCGTGAACTTTCAAACAGTTGTATCTGTGCAGCCGGCGACATAGAAACTCACGGTGCAGGGAGCAGAAACAGACAGAGGAATCTTTTAAATCACTTTTGTCACTAGAAAAATCCTAACATAGCATGGCATCCTGGACACTGACCTTTCAAAGTCCTTTCCTTTTCCTTTTCTGTGATTCTGAGTTGTTTTGTAAGCTCTATGAGCAGAAAAGAAGTACCTACTAAATTATTTTATTTTGGGGATTTTTGTTTTAAATTACTAAGAACAAGTCATTACTTAACATGAAATTAATCTCCATTTTGCTATTGGAAAGGTTATAGCTTCAGCGTGTCTAAATGGCATGGAAAAGTCTGATTAATGGCTCTTTTTTTTCCTCTGTCTCTCAAATGACTTTAATCTTTACTTTTTTAAACTTTTTTTCTGTTAGTTTAGGAGATTCCCTGAGGAGACAGTGAAAAATCACAGCATAAAAAACCAAGCATTGTTTAAATATGCTTGCTTTTCTATTTTAATGTAAGAGTAGAAATGCATTTCTTGAGAAATCCAAATTGGATTCATTTATCTTAATGAGCTGTTGCTTCACATCTTTTCTTTTTTCAAGGTGGAAATTTCTGTGTCTCTACAGGGGCTTTTGTGAAAAAGCTGAGATTTTTTTTGTTTCTCCAGGAGTAGCACTAGCCCAATAAGCTGAACTGGTTCATGACTAGAGTTGCTAATTTGTCACTCATTCACTTATTTTATCTTTTCATTTGGCATGTAAATTTAAAATATCTAAAGTACTCCGGTCCCTTTGTTCCTCTTGTCACCTTCTGGGTTTAGATGGGTCTTTGTATCAAGATTTTTTTCTGTTAGCACACTTTGCCCTACCCTGAAATTTAAGCTATAAACTGCTCTGATTGCCTTAGTGTACAAAATGGTGAGTAGGAGTTTGTCATACATAATAAAGTTCTCTTGCATTTAAACTTTCAGGGCGTGAAGATACTTGATATGATCTCCAAGCAAAGAATTACCAATGTGCCTCGAGACGACATAAGCCTTCGCCCAGATATGTATCCCTGCAGCCTTTGCTGGAAGGATAATTTAACGCTGATTATTGGCTGGGGAAATTCAGTAAAGGTGCAATTACCTGTCTTTGTAATAAATGCTTGCTGTTATCACAGACAAACAGAGGATTACTTCTGAAAAGCAAAGACAATCGAAAAAAATAGAATTTGGTTTGACTACAGCGTTCAGAACTCCTACTGCCTTAGAAATGTCATTGGAGTGACCCTTATGAGGAGGAGGAGTGATAGACACCCAGCGGTCAGACAGATCTCTGTGTGTGAGCATGCAGTGAATGTAATCCTCAGGGACATTTCACTCCTCTGTGCCTTGAAGAGATTTCCTCTTTTGAAAGCTTTTAGTGTGCTATTGAATTAATTTCTTTTGATTAGCATTAAGGAAGAACAACTTACCATGAGGTATTTTTGGAGGGGATTGCTTTGGGGCTGAGGAGGTTGTGACTGCTAAAACAGCCACATGATTTTGGTCAACCATGGGAAAAAAAGGGGTGGGGTGGGAGGACAGGCTGCTCTGGGTTTTGTTCTCTTTCAGTAGAGCACTGGCATTTTGAACTTGTTTGCTGCAGACTGGCTATGATTTGCTCAGAGCAGCACCTGACATGAGTTTGTTACAAGCCTGTTAGCTCTTTTCTAATAACAGACAGCTGCATCACTGAACAGTGGGAAATTAAAAGTGCTTGGTAGGAATAGATGGAAAGGGAGGCTAAAGTGTGATAGGTGACATGTAAAAAGCTTTTGGAGCATTAAACTTGGGAGTTTTACAAATGAGAAGGTTTGTCCTAAGTTTGGCATCTGTCCTCCTGCTTGTATTTGTGTGTGCTTCACAGCATTTTGATTATTTGCATTTATATGTACACACTCTCCTATTACTGGGAGTAGCAATAGCAAACTCTTGCTAAAATTGTAAGGTAATGAGATGCAAAGTGTGAGAAGACACCAAAATCATACTCTCATATACGCTTCCATGAAAAAATCATAGTGGGCAGGTATTTTCAGATTTCTCTTGTGTGGTACATCATCCTTCTCCTCTCCCAGAATATTTATAGGGCTATGAACTACAGCCACAACTTTCCCATGTGTTTTTCTTCTTCAGTGATGCATCATCAGTGTTTCACAACTTGTGTTTTTCAAAATAATGAAATGCATGTTCAAGAAGTCCCAGAAATTCATTTTCTTATTGAGGCAACATTAATAACATTTTAGGAATTACAGTTTGTTCATCATAATGGTCCGAATCTCTGTTTCCTAGATCTGCTCAGTAAAAGAACGGCATGCCAGTGAAATGCGTGACCTTCCAAACCGCTATGTGGAAATAGGTACGGTTGTATGAAATCACTCTTTTTCAAAATTATATAAGCTTTAAAGGTCTGTTTTCACATTCTAGCCTGAAAAAACTGTTTCAGTTCGAAGGCAACATGTAGTTGTAACATAAATGTCACCTCATTTTTAGGTGATGAGGTTGTCATATGCCCTTTTGCGTAGGTGTGAGTTTTGGGGTTTTTTTTATAGAAAGCCTTAAGTTCTGTGATCATCTAAAATCAGATACTTGTGTGAACAGTGGATGCCTTAACTTTCCCTTCATACAGATTCCTTCAGAGAACTTAGTTTTTCATCTTGGTTAAATGATTGATGGTTGGTGTAGTAGTAAGAAGATTTGATTGTGTGTTGTTTGTCTACACTTCTTGTAACTTTTTCTCTTTTTCTTCATCTTAAAATCTCTGATATAGTTCTAAGAAATTGATTTAAATTTCATTTTTTTTGTTTCCTTTTTCGGCTTCTGAATTTTATATTCTCCTTTGCTTTCTTACTTGTCTAGCTAACGTGATGTGAATAAATTTCATTATTGATGGTTAATGGAAAAGGTCTTGGAAAAATGTATTTATTAAATAAAGTGTAAAGTGGAGTTCGGAGAAAGTTTGGAAGGGAAATGGAGATGTAAACAAAAAGTAACAACTGTCCCCAGAAGCATTTACTGGGGAAAGGAAATATCTATGAACAGATAGTGCTGGGAAGACAAACAGGCCCTCTGGGACTCTGCAGATCAGAGTGAGCAACAGTTTGTAAACTTTGGTGCTCCCTTGACTGTAATAACATGAGAGTGTAGATAGTTGTGTTCAAGCAAGAACCTGACTCATGTCACATTGGAATGGTGCATGGCATGAGTGTATGTATACTCTGGTTTCTGATTTCAGGAAAGGACCATTTTAAAATAGCTTCTAAATCAACTAGGAGACTTGTTAAACTCTATAAGGACTCTGGATACTGAGAGATGGTAGCACACCTGACAGTTAACTGAGAGCTGGAGGTTATTTGTTGTTTAAGATTATATAGTCCAAACAGATTATTTAACAGTAGAATTCTAGGATATTTGAGAGAATTTTATCAAGAAAAACTCAGTTGTGAATCTCAGATCATGTATATAATGTTTTCTGTACCTGTAAGTAGCTTTTAGAAAATAACTAAATGGGACTGTTTACATAGTGACAAGAGAACAGAGGCAACTTCCACTCCAGCTTTAATCACAGAATCATAGAATAGATTGGGTTGGAAAAGACCTCCAAGATCATTGAGTCAAACCCCTGATCCAACTCCAATTACTATATCATGGCACTAAGGGCCACGTCCAATCTCTGTTTAAAAACCTCCAGGGATGGTGAATCCACCACCTCTCTGGGCAGGCCGTTCCAATGACTGATTACCCTCTCTGTAAAGAATTTCTTCCTAACATCTAACCTAAACTTCCCCTGGCAGAGCTTGAGTCCATGTCCCTTGTCCTATTGTTGGTTACCTGGGAGAAGAGACCAACCCCCACCTGGCTATAACTTCCCTTCAGGTAGTTGAAGAGAGTGATGAGGTCACCTCTAAACCTTCTCTTCTCCAGACTAAACAACTCCAGCTCCCTCAGCCTCTCCTCATAGGACTTGTGCTCCAGTCCCTTCACCAGCCTCATTGCTCTTCTCTGGACCTGCTCCAGCACCTCAATGTCTTTCCTGAGCTGAGGGGCCCAGAGCTGAACACAATACTCAAGATGCGGCCTCACCAGCACTGAGTACAGGGGAAGGATCACTTCCCTGCTCCTGCTGGCCACACTGTGCTTGATCCAGGCCAGGATGCCATTGGCCTTCTTGGCCACCTGGGCACACTGCTGGCTCATGTTCAGCTTCCTGTCAATCGGCACCCCCAGGTTCCTTTCTACCTGGCTGCTCTCCAGCCACTCTGTGCCCAGCCTGTAGCGCTGCAGGGGTTGTTGTGGCCAAAGTGCAGGACCCAGCACTTGGCCTTGTTGAACTTCATTCCATTGGAGTCAGCCCAGCTCTCCAGTCTATCCAGATCCCTCTGCAGAGCCCTCCTGCCTTCCGGTAGGTTGACACTCCCTCCCAACTTGGTGTCATCAGCAAATTTGCTGATGATGGACTCAATCCCCTCATCTAAATCATCGATAAAGATGTTAAACAGGACTGGGCCCAGCACTGATCCTTGGGGGACACCACTGCACTCCAGTCATGCGAGTCATCCCACCACGTTTCTGTGATGGTGACTACATCATAGCCTTCCTGCTGCACAATGGCTTCCAGCTCCTCTTGTTTGTTGCCCATACTGCGTGCATTAGTGTACATGCACTTCAGGTGGGCTGTTGATTTAATTCTTAACTCAGGCTTTCCATCCTTAGGCTGATCACTGGAGAGCCCGGTTTCAACCCCTTCCCCCTTCAAACCTAGTTTAAAGCCCTCCTGATCAGCCTTGCTAACTTATGGGCTACAGTCCTCTTCTTCTTCCTAGAAAGATGAATCCCATCTGCTTTTAAGAGACTAGGTACCATGGAGTTTGCCCCATGGTCAAAGAAACCAAAATTTTGACAGTGGCACCAACCCTTTAGCCATCTGTTGATGAGTTGGGCTTTTTTACTCCTCTCTTTATTTATCTCCTCATCCATCCCAGATAGTACAGGAACTGAGGCAAATATCACCTGTGATCCTGTCCCCTGAACTGACCGACCTAGTGCTTTAAAGTCTTTTTTAATTATCCTGGCACTTCTTCGATTAATGTCCTCACTGCCAGCCTGGACTACCACCAGTGGATAATAGTCTGAGGGCTGAATTAACTCAGGAAGTCTCCTACTAATATCCCTCACCCTGGCCCCAGGAAGGCAGCATACTTCTCTCTGGGATGGGTCTGGGTGACATAGAGGGCCCTCAGTTCCCCTCAGAAGGGAGTCACCGACTACAACTACCCTTCTTTTTTTTTTATACCTGTGGTTGTAATCCGTCTTGTAGAGAGGGCCGAACAAGGAGGCTCTCTAGAGAAATCTTCTTGGCTGTCCTCTACCTGACTGTCTGGGTCCAGGGTCTCATATCTGTTCTTCAAGGGCACCCTGGGGGGTGATGGGGGTCGAGAGAGAGTTCTTTTACCTCTCCCATTAGGGACCTGTTTCCATTCCCCCCCATCAATTTGGTCTGCTCCATCTGCCTTATGGCAGGAGGGGCAGGGCTTCGCCGTCTCCTGTTGGACTTCCTTAGGGTTCAAAAGGGTTTGACTCCACCAGTCAATTTCCTTTTCACTCTCCCTAATGCACCTTAATCTCTCTACCTCTTCCTTAAGTTCTGCTACCAGGCACAGCAAGTCACTCACCTGCTCGCATCGTACACAGCTACCTCCTACACCATCCTCCGGTACCAACGTCAGGCTCAGACACTCAGCACACCCAGAGACCTGGGTGGCTGCATCCTTCTTCGAGGGGAGTGTCTGAGCAGACACACTCCTAGTATTAACAGCAGCAACGGCTTTTGTTTTTCTGGAAACCATTGCTAGCTTTAGAAAGCACACTCACCTACGAGAAGGGGGAGCTGGTTGTGCCCTGCCTGCTTGAAACGCCTTGGAAATTGCTGTGCCACGCCCCTGTTTGTCTTCTCCTGTGGGATGCCTGAGCGACCTTCGCTCACGCTCCTGGAGGCTCTTATATAGACTCCCCTAGCACTTGCTAACGAGCGTGACCCACCCCTCACTCACCTGAATGGGTTCCGAGGAGGAGCCAAGCCTGGGCAGCAAATGGCCATAATAATGTGTTTATGTGGAGGGTGCTAGTCTTACATGGCTGTCTATTGGAACTTCATTTAAAAAATATAAAAGGCTGTCATCAGGCTATTTAGGTACAGACATGAAGGATAGAGATTTTCATGAAAGTAACTTTTTCATCTTAAAATTTTTAGTCTACAGTCTTCTCTGTGTTCTCAAGGACTGGTGTTTTATATCACTTTAACTGTTAATGATGGGCTTGAGATTTTTCTTTCTGGTTTTAGGTCAAAGCACTGAAGTGGTTCTGCCAAATGCTGTCAGCAGCACTCATTGGAACTTGGGTATTAGATTGGGAGCAAAAAGAGAGAGACATTATTTTTCAAGTCTTAGTATAAATTAAAATAGCCTTTGATATAGTCACATAGAAGGTCTTCTTGACATCAGTATGTCATGACATAACATCTACTTCTATTGCATTTCAACTTTAATTTTCAAAGGCATAGCTAGAAGGTCTAGTATTATACCAGAACAGCAACCAGTATAGTTTTTTTGCAAGACCACAAATATCCTAAGTGGATGCAGAAGTTGATACGCTTTTGTAAAGAATTTACACAAGGCAATAATATCCTTCAGATATTTTGACTCATCTTGTCAACATACTTAGGAAAAATGAAACCCTTAACACAGTATAACTTTTGTTGTGTAGTGGTGTGGGGTTTTTTCATTTTTTGCTCCCTGCTTTTACAATTTTGCACCTGGAACAAAAATCAGAAGTGGAGCAGAAAATTTCACAGTTGCATCTCTGCTCATTAGGGTAATACATATGAAGTCTGGGATAATACAGTGTTTTTCATGTCTCAACAGATTCAGATTAATGCTGTTTTAGAGCCATTATGAGGGCCTCAAAATTCCACAGTGGTATCATAGCTAACTGGGATGGCATTGGTAGATCATAAATGTTTCTTCACCAGTTTGCAGCCCAATGAAAAAACAGAGTATTTCCTGCATTGCAAGTTAGGTATGTAGGATCCTGTTTAACAAAGTACCCTCTCATCTTCCATTTCTTTCTTAAGAAATAGCTATACTTATTCTAAGGAGGCAAATAATTATGGTATCTACTGTGATGCCAAATCAGACAACCCATAATGTGGGAAAGTTACACCACTGAACTGCTTTTAAAGAAAATAATGCTGTGATTATCTATAAGAGAAAATAGATGACATACAGGTCTCATGCACTGAGGTCTGTGTGGCATTGCTAATTTTATGTACATCTTTCAGTATATTAATGGTGCTTTTCTTCAGTAATCTTTTCCATTGTCTCTGCTACGGTTTGTTACCTCTGTGTGTCTTCATTCAGTGTCAAAGATAAACTCCAGTGAATGTTGCTATTTTAAATGTATGTTAGCTGAGCAGATCCTATCAGTTTAGCTCTGTCAGCTACCGCTGTGAAGTAGTGTATTGATTAGAAAGTATCGGTATTGAATTACAGGCTTAACGTGGACTAAATGCTGTTGTGATCCTTCTTAAAGAGTGTTTGACCTCTGTACTCACTCCTGAAGCGAGTACAAAAGCTGTAATGCTGCACAACTTCTGGTCTAAACAGAGAACGCTTCCTCAACTGGAGCCTGTGAGAAGGCTGGTTGCTAAATAACTAATTAGCACCTTTCAGTTAATACAGTGCCTTCAAAGGGAAATGGATTGTCTAAGTCTTCCTTGCCTTCTCTGGATTTTATATACTTCTATGGAGAAGTACTTTCTCTCTGCCTCGCTGTTAATGATAGAAAATAGAGACCAACACTGGAAGTCTGTAGAGGACTTCAAGTCAATTGCAGACTTCCTATTCGGTTTGTTTTTGCCCAGATTTTATCTGAAGAATATCATCTTAATTCCAGGTAGCAACCAGGCAGCAATGTCTCTTGAGCATTTGTCTCCCATCGCATTCCACCATATTCCCCACAAAGCAGATTTCTGGATTAAAAATTACATATTTTAAGGCCATGCTTGTAACAGCACATCTGTATGTTTTGTGAGGAAATAGCTGTGTAAGTGCATGGCAAGTTAGCATCACACACTGAGATTGCACATTTTAATCCGAAAAGAAAACATGGGAATATTTATTTTCTTGTTTGTAAAGTGAGATACTGGGACCTACTGCACCAACAAATGTCTCTTTATATAGAGAGAACGTAAAACTTTATTGATTTGTGTAATGATCAGGAAATTAACTTCATGTGGTGATTTATGCAAATATTTCATTGAAGCAAGTCTGCTATACTCTGAGAAGCCAAAAAAAAAAAAAAAAAAGAATCCTGAACCTAGTTACATAGTTTTGTTCTGGGTCAATTTGCTTTCACACCCCTCACACAATTACTATTATTTGAGAGAAGGTTTATGCAGACAAAAGAGACTTGATTTGGGGAAAATAGTATTAACATTTATTACTAACAAGCTAAAACTAAAGAACTATATTTACAATAATGCTACTTAGGTAAAAGTACTAAGTATTTCAGAAATACTTCTCCCCCCTTTATATCAGTCCAAGGAGGAAAAGCAGTCCTTTTCTCCATTCTCGGAGTTCCAATTCTCTCTCTCCAGTAAGTCTGCAGCACTCTCGTCGCAGCTGGAATTCTTTTTTCCTTCTCTGTGTTAGCCTCTAGGACTGGGCCTACCCCCCTCTTGGGCTAAGACCAGAGGCTGGGGGGTTACCCAGACCCTGAAGGTCTTCTCTTCCATGGGCTACAAGGGGACACTTGTCTACCATGGATCTTCACCACAGGATTACAGGAGATAATGGTTTATGAGTCCACCCCTGTTTTTCTATGAGGTCCCTTCCCATGGGAGAATAGTCCTTGATAGACCTCTCCAGCATGGGTCTAGCATGGATCCTTCACTCGGATTCTAGCATCCTTACCCGAGCCATTTTCTGCTCTGGCGTAAGGCTCTCTTAGGGTCACTAATTTTCAACAGCAGCATGGATCCCACACACAGATTCCAACATCCCACCTGGGCCGTCTTGCTCCAGCATAGGTTTCCCTTAGGGTCACAAATCTCTAGCACTAGCAGCATGGATCTCTCCCTGAGATCCCAAGCTTATCTGAGCCGTCCTCGCTCCGGCATAAGCATCGTTCCCTTTAAGGGTCACAAAGTCTTCAGCAGGACTCTGCCTCACCTCAAGTCTCTCATGAAGTCTCAGCTTCTTCATGCATCAACTTATTCCAGTGCAGGCTCTTCCACGAGCACCACAGGGATCTTCTTACCCCAACAAACTTCCATAGGTGGCAGGGATTAATTTTTCAGTCTTTACCCTGCTGAAGGGAGAGAGCGAAAGGGGGAAGAAGCAGCCCCCCCCCTTTCGCACTTCTCTCTCCTGTTGCAGCTTCAACTGCCAGCTTCAACCTTGGACACTCCGTTATCTCTTTACTGGAATTTCTTCTACAGCAGTTTCTTCGTCCAAGCAATTAGTCTTTTAAACTTTTTTTTCTTCACTCTTTTACAAGAGAGAAGGGGGGAGAGCCGACCTGGCCCCCAGCCCAAGCCGGGGGAGGAGGGGGCCTTGGCCCTCCTCAGGCCCACCGCCTCTCTCCTACATGGCTGCCGCTCCTAATTTCAACTGCACCACCCGCCTTCTCTTCCGTTTTCTTAAAGATGTAATTAGCAAAGGCGTTACTGAAAGTTTTAATTGGCTTCTTGTCCCGAAATTCACTTGGACAAAACCATTCTTAGCCCCAGGGGCTGGCCGGCTGGGCAAAACCACGACAGTTATACTGTTGTTCATCTGTTTTGTCACAAGCCAAGCCTATTATTTATAAATTTCTTCATAAAACGAGTCAAAGTTCAAGATTTTGACTATTTTCTTTGAACCTGAGAACTTCTAAGCCCCAGAATTCTTCAAGTCTCAATATATTCCCTGTTGGTTAACAAAGTTTTCTCAGTTCAATGGAAAAAAGAGCTTTTTAGAAAATCAGCTTTGAAGCTTAAGTGATACTTATGTGGGATCTTTTCTTCTTCTCTAACTGGAACTGAAAAAAAACTGTTGAAAAAAAACCAAGAAAAATTTTTATATTTTATATCAAATGCAACTCCACGTGCAACATAGTAGCTAATCAAAGCATCCCATTTTGTATTATTCTTTGTTTTGCATAAATTATTTAGCTCACTAAAAGCACTGGTGGTGGAGATACCATCTTGAGAGCGCTTAAGGGTATGCTGTACTGTGGTGGTCTATAGCAATGTCTGCAGATTTTCCAGATGTATTACCTGGAGTAGCTGGTTAAAAGGTGATTTGGGAATGCACAGTGGCATCACCCCAGCAACTAACAATGCATCATAATTCTAGGTAATCTGGGCCAGTTCATGGTGCCATGTGGTCCTACTGCTGTTCACATAGAAGTAGTCTACCTAAAGATTAGCTTGCGTGTTGGCTTTTCCGTTTCTTTCACTCATTATATGGAATTTAAAAAAAATAATTCTCCTTTTTCTCCATACATTAATTTTCATGTTAATTCTCTGCATGCTGGTTCAGCTTCCTGCTTACTTTTCCAAAAGGCAATGTTAAAACGTTGTGCCTGTTGAAATCAGAGGCAAAACCCTCTGACTGTAACCATAATTGTACTCTATAAATCTGCTGTGGAAAAGCAGGAGCTGCTTTTTGAGATTTGACTAAACAGACTCCTTTTAGTTTCAGTTCACCACATGCATGTGTGTGTCTTTAATTCCCAGAGGAAGTGCTTTATAGAGTTTGGGTAAATAATGTAGCACATGCTGTTTTATTTCTGTAGTTTGGTATATTTCATACATTTCATTTAATGAGCACCAAAAAAGATATACAGGTTTCTTCTCTTTGCTTCCTGTTAATTTGTTTGACAACTGTACATAGATGCTGAACATGGAGTAGATCCACTGTCAGCGTATCTTCCATCTTCTCTTATGACAGACATAAACATATATGACACATGGCCATATATCAGTCATTCCTGTTTACTTCAATACAACCTTTGTTTTAATTATTTTGGATCCTTTTCCAATTACCAACATTTCTGCAGTGCCTTTGTGCTGGATTTTTTTCCCCCATTGATCACAACGCAATGTGCAGAGAGTAAGTCAAATTAACCTGTCTGTGCAGCTATAACTTCTGTAATTTTTTTTTCAGTAAGACTTTTTTTGATTAGTTGCATCAAAGGTTTTTATCAGGTCAAGAAGCATTGTCTATGCCAGTTATTTTTTGTTCAAGCAGCAGAGCTACAGCATTGTGTTTCAACAAGGCCTCTTGAGGATGAGCTGAGAGAAAGCTTAAAGTGAAACCAAGGAAACTAAACTCTATTTAAAAACAAAACTTGAAGTGGTGATTTTCATTTGTTTGTTTCTTTTTGTTTCGCAGAACAAATTTGGAGAGTTTTCCTCTCCAAATACAAACTACAATATTTTATATGCCTTTGAGAGCATTCACTTGGCCCTTCTTTAAAGCTGAAGTTTTTGTACTGGTTCTTTGATATTACTACGGATTTCACTTTGTTTTTTCTTTTCCATGTTTTTCCTCCTGCCTTCCATATTATTTTAAAATGCCAAATACTAAATTGTAAACTGTGAATAAGATATGTAGTTGTTTCTGATGTGGTTTGTTTTAAATCATCACTGAGAGCAACATGTGACACAGTGAAAGTGATCTCATCAGTCTTGCAGGCTAGAACAAAATAATTATGTACATGATTACAAATGTGAACCTGTTCACTCCAGAATGGGTTGAGTGCTCTGTCCTTGTGCTGTACTTTGGTCCCTCACATGATGTTGAAGTGTCAGCAATCATTAAAAGAAAAAAAGTATTTCCTTATTCACTGAAAGACGAGTGTCAAATATGTACTTGACTTGACTGTATTTTTTTTCCTGTGGCAGGAGGATGATTATTTCTCCTCTTCCTTCTTATTAACTTAGCTAAAGAAAATAAACTTTATTTTTTGTTTCATTACACTGCATTTTCTTTTTGCCTTGCTAAAATAATTAGTAACTTTAAATAAACAGTAGATATTAGTAATGTAGTGTGCTAAGCAATAAAGAAGGAAACTTTTTTTTTCCTGCTTATGCTTAGATTCTCCTAAAACTATGTGTTGGGAGAAAATTATGAGGCATCTGATATTTTTGTAAAAGCTTATAGTTAAAAGGTTTTCTAATATAAGCACTTGGATGATTCCTTTTTTGGGCCTTATGAGAGAGGAGCCTGCAAAAAGGGGTACACTGTAAATCCAGTAGAATAAAATAGCAGAAGTATGTGGCAGAGGTCTCATTTACAGAGCCTTTTTGTAAATACAGTTAAGCACTCCCTTTTTCTTTCTTGAAATAGTCATCACTTTACTGTTTCGATTTCAAGACCACTTTTAGGAAATAACATTTTTAGTTTTATGAACAAGAAAAGATACTATCAACTGTGTGTTTTCTTTGTAATGAGGATATCTTTAAATCTTTTGGTGATGCTGAAGTGATGATAAATAATGATCTTTGTATTTTCATATATCACACCAATAGATGTAGCAGGAGCGATTCTCTTATGGCCATGTGAACTTGCTATAAATATGCAAACCAATGAAGTTTTACTACTTATTGGCTATTTTATTGAGTTTGATTTTGCTTTTGCTTCCTCTGTCTATGTAATTACTGAAAATCAGGCTGAACATTCATTTCAAATGTTTCATCTAGCATATCCCGAAGAACAAACATTTCTTCGTGCAAGCTTTAATGTAATTTAATCTGTTAAATGTAATTTTTCATCTGATCCAACTGGGTTTGTTATAAGTATTGAGTCTTTATTTCTCTGAAGTGCTGCTTCATGCTGTTGATTGTCACTGCAAATCAGTTGTGTATTTTTCTTAAGTAGTAGTTCATATACATTCACTTTTTAAAGTCTGTTCTCTGTCCTGTATTTCAGTTTTCCAATTCGACACTGAATTCTACATCAGTGGACTTGCACCTATCTGCGACCAGCTTGTTATACTTTCTTATGTAAAGGAGATCTCAGACAAAACGGTAATCTTTTTTTATCTCAGACTTTCTTCACAACATTAATTTGACCTGTGAATTGGGCCTTAAACTAGTCACTCAGATATGATTATCTGAGAAAATATTGGTCTGCTGGTAGTGAACAGTGCTTGAAACTTCTCTGACCTATAAAACAACGTCAGTGGAGGTGATGTTGAAGACTAATGTACTTACCTTTCAGAAATCGTATTTGGGTTCCCTTATGTCTTGCAGAAGGCAGAGAAGGTCTCTAGCTAGTCCTTCTTGCTCCTTTTTCCTTCCTTCCCCCTACCCCCCTTTTTCTTTCCTTTTTTCTCTTTCTTCTTGCTGTTTCTGCACCAGAAGAAATGAAGAATCTTGTTTAGGAGCTTGCTGACACTGCATCTCAGAAGAAATGAGAGAGTTGATCAACTCGAGCAATAAGTCATTGCGGCATGGAATGCATGACTGTGTGCGAGTGGCATCATTGTCTCCCTTCCTTCTAAGATCTTTAGTTGTGTACACCCAGATCTGTGTGTCGATGGGTAGAAATTAGAATTCATGTCAGTTGTTTTTACTCTGCGCGGGCAAGTGCCGTGTCTGTCTCCGACATTTATTTCATATTGCCAAATAAAAGGCGAGACAGTGGAGGAAATCCTTGAAGTTGCGGTGAGAGAATGGCAGATGCTCTTGATCATCTCTTTGATAAGTATGTCTGCGTTAGACAACCATCACCATAGTAACCTTAAGCAACTGGGCACACAAGTTGCTAGGCAATGAAATGCTGTAGGTCCAAACAAATGCTCAAGCCTGCTGAAATCAATAGGGTTAGCTTCTAGCTCTGCTTCAGGATGTCAGATTATTATTTCTTTATTTATATTAAGGAGAAAAATAATGTCACATCAGTGTTTCCCTAGAGAGTCAGTACAGTAGTCCTTCAGTGTGGGAGAGTTGGTGAAACAAAAGAAAGCAAACAAATGGAATAAGGAAGGGGAAGGAAGAGGTGGGTTGAAATGCCAGGGAGCAAGGAAATTGGGAAGCCACTGTTAGTGAAAAAGTAGTACAGGAAAGGAGGTAGTATAAAAGAGGTAGTGACTGATAAAGGTTAACATAATTTTAATTGTTTCAGGAAAGAAAGATGAAAAGGGAATTTCAGGTGATATGATAGCAATAGAACATAGGAAAGAGTTTTCTTGTATTTCCTTTTAATTAGACTTTTAAACAAACTCCAACTGGACTTTGCTAACATCTCAGTTCTCTGGGTAGCTGTGGAAGGAACAGTTGTCCCTGACACCGTGTCTGTGTCCTGCTGTGGTGGGAACTCCTTTATTAATGTCTTGGCTCTGCAGAGCCTGAGCTCCCTGAGCTTACAGCAGAAGTGCTGCTTACTACAAATACTCTTGTATTTAAGAACACTGGTCTTCCTACACTTGATTTCACAGCTTTCAAACAACAGCTTCCTATAAATTGGATCAGAATTGAACTCATGACTTACTTTGGAAGTTTGTTTTGTTTTGTTTACTTTTGGGGTTTTTTTCATGGAACAGTTAATTTGAGAAAAGACCAAAGTGGTGCTGCTGCTGAGTGAATAGGTTAGAGCTGTGTAAATCCACTTTCTATGTGTTCTTTCTGTGTGTCCTTGCTCTTTCACTCTGTATTTTGTTATGATTCACGGCCTGAAGTAGAAAATATAGGGTAGTCTTGAACCTTGACTTAATTCAGCTTTGCAACTTGTATGATTCACAGCTGAGTACCCAGTGCAAAGAACTGGATCTTTGTGAATGTCTACAGTTGTTGAATTTCAGCCTTGTTTGTAGATGACCATCAGTTGGCATTGCTAAAGTAAATCGTGTTGGATGCAACTAAGATGTTGTCATTTTTCTAGGCAGTGGAATGTTGTGCAAGGCCTAGACTGGATATTGTACAACCCCTACCTGAGTCCTGTGAGGAGATCTCTTCTGATGCGTTAACAGTACGAGGATTTCAAGAAAATGAATGTCGAGATTATCATTTGGGTAGGTGCTCTCAATATTGTTTTGGTTTATTTTCATACCGTGTTTAAAAAAGACTTGCTTTGAGAGGCCTTAACCTCATTTTTCATTTTTATGTCATTTTTATATCATCTCCTTTAAATAACTGTAACTGCTTATGACACTGAAATGTAGAGTGGAAATCCACAAGAACTGGTCACATGAAAGAAAACAAATATGTATATTTAAACATCGTGATTTTTAATGCCTTCTATTAAGTCAGATGTACTGGGGAAGGCAGAAATGTATGTCTCATGTAATGTCCAGTACCAGGAAGGCATTATCTTTGATGGAGATTTATTCAATGTGGGATACATAGGAGCTCTTTTTACATAAAGGTCTTCAAGAACATTGAAATGAGTGGCACAGTGTCTGAAAAAGTCGCTTTAGAGAGAAAGACTGAATAATTGTCATTTCAGTAGTAAGATGTACCTGAATTAGCTTAAAAGGGGCACACTGATATTTAGCTCCCCTATACTGACAAAGCTGTCACTATGTAACAGACCTCAGAATGGTAAACCAGAATTAATAGAAACTGGATTTTGGCAAATTCCAGCTAGAAGGTAGGTTTAATTATGTAACAGGCAGGGAGATGAAGCCCTGGCATGACATGTGCCATCTTTTAAAGATGGGATCATTTTCTGGTCTGTGTGTTGTAGCTCAGAAAAATGCATGGCAAAGCTGATGTAGAATTCTTTGGTGAAGATTATATAGCCTGTGTTATACAGAAACATTCCTCTGGCTTTTAAAATCCATGAATCTGAAATGTAAGCGTCTTCTCTGGCAACATGCTTCAAAGCATAGACTTGGCAGACCTCTTTGTGTACATCTATGCCCTTAAGCCACTAGGAATATAGTATATCTCCTCCTGACCTCAAAAACATCTGTGCTGCTATCAATAGAGTTGGGATTTCTTTATACCTGTCTCGAAGCAGAACACTGATGTCCACAGTTGTACTTTTATGATTTATGAATACTCTAGTTCATCTGACAAGTCTAAATGTTTTGGATGGCTTTAAGACAAGCATTATTTTGTGAGTTACTTATCACTTCGAGAGTGTGTTTGTATGTTTGTATAGATGTAGATGAAGGATTGGGGGTGGTTTTCTTTCCTGTGCCTACAAAATATTGGTGTTTCTTCATAGATTCTGTGGTAATAATAACTATTCAGAACAGATATCTTCTGTGTTAGATTTTACCTTTTAGTACTTTTTCTTTGAGCTTACTCAAAAATAAAGGCTTATGGTATAAGAAAATGCATTATACATGTAACCTTAACTTACATCATTGCAAATGCATTGCTGTAATGATGTGCTGTGTCCCCAGGGGTTGTGGCATCTATCATTTATGCTTTTGATCGCCTTGACCTTGATGGGAAGGATAAGTTTATTGGAGGCTATGTAGTGTAATAGTCCTCTAAAAGTATAACAATGGGTTCTAAACCATCATAAAGTTTACACATAGTGGATGAATCAGAATTTGTAGTAAGCTGTAGTGATTTTTTTGAAAGATATTTTGCCGTTTAAACCAGTTTTAATTTATCGGAGCATACAGCTTCCAAAACAAGCATTTTCTGCAGGAGTAGCCTTGCTGTCTTCCTTTCATCTTTTCTTTTTAAATTCCCCTTAAGGGTGTACTAAAAAGCAGAGCTTTACTTAAGGAAAATATAATAATAATAAAACTGTATATGCATTTGCAGAGTATTCCGAAGGTGAATCACTGTTTTATATCATCAGCCCAAGAGATGTGGTTGTGGCTAAAGAGCGGGACCAAGATGACCACATTGACTGGCTTCTTGAAAAGAAGAAATACGAAGTAATTTTTATATTATTCTTTCCTTCTGACTTTCCTGGGTTGGAAATTGGAGTAGGATGATGGACTTTCTTAGGTCATTTGGATTGGATAGTTTCTGTTCCTTCAGTCATTGACTAAAGGCTTGTAAAATGTGGGAGTTAACTATACACCCCTCCATCTCTATAGAGTTAGTCGTCTTCTGAAACAACTGATCAGAATTGCAGCCAAGTGAGGTATCTGAATTAGATACTGTGAATACTGCTCTCATCATCAGATATGAAACGTATTAGCTGTCACTGAAAATTATTAAAGCCGGGTTTTGGCCTTAAAGCAGCAGAACAGTTAACTTATGAGCTATGTGGATATTTTTCTAGTTCTGTCCCAACTAAAGAGGGAAAGGAAATGGTCTTGGTGAGCAGTATGAGATTTTTCCTATTCCATAGTGCTTCCATTATAGAACAAAGTGGTTGTGTTAGGGTATTGGGCATTGCTCCATGTTACTTACCCAGGCTGTTCAGTTTTAAAACTAATACTATGGGCTCAAACTGTAGCTATTCATGCTGAAAGTAGTTGCTCACAAAAAAGCAGAGCAAATATTAAAAGACAAGGGTATACAGCTCCCTTTGAAAAAAAACAGCTCAGTATTTGGTTGCATAAATATTAGTGTGCTTAAGTGTGTATATCTGAACACTTAAAACAATAATAATAATAATAAATCCTTACATACCATATCAGCATGCACTCAGTGTTCTGAATTCTAATGTCCTGCAGTTGTTTACTGAGAACACTTGTTACGATGCATAAAGTAACTTGCAAATTCTTATTTATGTGTTATTTGTTGGGTGCCCATTATAAGAAAAAAAAATGTGGGGAAGACATTCAGTGCATATTCCTTTTGTTAATACAATCATGATATTTCTCATGCAGATTTGTTTAAATCCCTGTGGATGCTTTTGCATCTGAATAGCAAACTTGTATGATGAGTGCAGTTTTGCAATTTATGTAAATCACAGCATTTGGTCCCTGAAGACTCCAGTAATTTGCAAGTGACAGCTGTGCATGTGCCTTTATGAACGCCATTGAAGGTAGTAGATAGTTGTGCGTTATGATGTATCTTAAAGGTTTAATTTTTATTTGGAAGAGTGCCAGCTTTGCTTTTGCACATTCAAAAGAAGTAGAAATGCAGCAAATGACACTATTTAAGTCATAAATCATTCTGACTGGAGAAGACATTTGAGCTGGAACTGGAAGGTAGCCTTCCCCCACCCCCTTTCCTGTTAATTTTTTTCACAGGTTTTGGTAGTGAAGGGGTCTCATTTGAAAATGATCCAATGTGATTGCATAGTCTGTTTTGTTGTAATCTTGCGGTTTGATCCTAATATAGTAATGTGGAGTGAACCCAGATGGAAACAAAAGTAGTTTTCTCTTTGGTTGGCTGCTTTTGTTTGAGTATGAATTCAAAGCTGCTCATCCAACCGTGGCATTAAAAATTCTAGTGCTTCAAACACCCTACTCTGAAAAACATTTGATTTATACAGTTCTGGAGCTTTCTGTATTGAAAGTATGTGTATTTGGCTAGTATCTCTCTTTACTCCCTTTTGAATATAGGAAGCTTTGATGGCAGCTGAAATCAGTCAGAAAACCATAAAAAAGCACAAGATTTTGGTAAGTCTCAAAACTTTTATTTAAAACAGAGTATCTACTTTCTTCTAGACTGCTGTGAGATGCAACAAACAAATTCTCTGTTCCATATGAAACCAGGCAATAACTGTTAGGCATACTCCAACTAGCATTCGATTTCTTGGTTTCAGCTACAGAACAGCAATGTTAGTCTGTGAAACATGGAAAGATCTGGATTTTATAAAGGTGCTATTGACATTAAAAAGAAGAGAATTCCATTTCGGATGAGGTTTTTGTTTGCATTTACTTTTGTATTAAATTACTGTTGTTTCAAGTAACAGACAATATTGCACTATTTTAAAGATTTGTGGGGGGAGTGACACATTTCTCTTAAACTTTTACCTGGTACGTATGACAGGGTTTTGTCAAGAGTTTGAGAGGTGCAATTGGAAGACCTTTTAAATGCTACTGAAATTCAGTTGCAGTTTCACATCTGGCTCTCTCATTCTGCTTTCCAATTCTCATTATTTAACATAGTTAAGTTCCTTTTCTCATGTATAGTTATTTCCCATGTTTATAGTCCCTTTCACAGAGCAACAAAGGGTATCCATGTTTAAGACAAAAGGGAGGGTAGTGTAATAGCCACAAAAGCATCACTAATTTTAGTTTTTGCTTGTTTGTTTTTGTTTAAATTGACATCAGTGTGAACACATTGGTATTTCATTAGTACTGCTGCTGCTTTAAATTTAAATCTGTACCAAGTGTTAGAAGATGTGTTTAATTTTGGGCCAGATTACTGATATGTATGCTGTATATCAGTATGTCTTAAAAAATCTTCTATCCTTGTGTAGTTAAATCAAGATGTAATGGTGTGTTATCACGTATCACAGAGTCTGCACTCATCACAGCTGCTCTGTGACCCTTGCAAAAGATACAAAGACTTGTTAAAGGGGGTCCTAGCAATACCTTAGGAGGGGGAAAAAAACTAACCCCCTAAAAAGCCCAAAAAACAAACCAAACAAAAAAACCCCACAGCTTTTCTTTTGGTTTGCAGAAGTTTGCTCTACAAAAGACAATGAAATTTAGTGAAATACAAGCAGTTTTTGAGAGTTTGGTCTCTAATATAAAAGCCAACAGAATGTGTTGAGGGGATAAAATGTTGGCATTAAGCCCTAAGTGAAGGATTAGTGGTATACTGATTTAAAACAACTCATGTTCTCACTGCAAGGTGACACCACATTCACACCACCTGAACCACCTGACAAGTCTGCTGGCCTTGGGGATTTTTTAGATTGCAGTAATTATCACTGCTCCTCTGCACCCCTTGAGCAGAACGCAAAAGTCCTAAACAGCCAGATCTACAGCTCCTTTATTTATACATCTTCTCTGCCCACTGGGGAGCTGGTCCATAGGAAAGAGGCTGGCAGAAATCTTCATCCTTGAGAATGGTGAAGTTGAAAATACAAAGGTGGTTCCTATAGTGGAATGAAATCCTAAAATCTTATGTATGTGCATTTTCTTTTCTGACTTTTTTAGTAAACTGACCAGTTGAAGTTGTTGCATACCTCTGTTCATACTCTGCTCCAGTCAGTACTGTCCTTGATATAGATCAAAAAAGTATTGTGCCTCAGAAGACCCAAATGCTTATTTTTGTAAGAAATAAGGACTTCTTTTTCATTGTTCAGCTTTGATTTTCCTTTTTTCATTTTTTTCATTTTATTTTCCTTTTTCCTAGAAACAGTGTACTTTTACTGATATGATTCTTAAATTATGCAGTGAGTACACTGGGCTTGTCAACATGGACATGAGTGTTGAGATTACAGCAGAAGGCCCATGCCAAAATTTTAATATATATTAGATTCCTACCGGAAAAATTTTACCACTGACCTGTGTGATGAACTCTTGAGAAATTTAGTATGTAATAATATCTAATAATCTTGCTAAGTTCTCAGTAATTCCTGCACTTTATTGAGCAGCACTAGAATTTGTATTATCGACCAACTTTTTGCCCCTCTCTGCAAACTTTGTGTTGACAAAGAGCATGCCTTATACAATGGCTGGTGGTTTTCTTTTTGAACTAATTAATGCAAGCACTGGCAGATCAGCTATGTGTTTTGAACAATCCTTAATAAGGAGAGGTGGCATAGTCGTCTCAGCATAAATGAGTTTATGAGAATTATTTAAAAGAGCACGTGAGTCTGAACTTGTGAATGGTCTACACAAGTATTGTGTGTTGACTGTTCTGTGGGCCCTACTTATAAAGGAGAATTAGGGGATCCACTTAGAGCCTGTTGTTTGACTTTCCAGCTTTATGCATTGCCGTTACAGTGGTTATTGTGGTTGTCAAGTAGTTCACTCCCAAACTTTTATAACTAATTCTATTTTTGTTATTCCCTTTAGGACATTGGCTTAGCCTATGTAAATCACCTAGTGGAGAAAGGAGAGTATGACCTGGCTGCTCGGTAACCTAGTATTAAAGATCTTCTTTGCTGGCTGAAGTGTGTCTGTGTAGGGGGAAAAGGCAAAAGCAAATTATTGATTCTGAAGTATTTGGGGATGATGATTTTCTGTTTGTTCTGGAGTTTCTGAAGTTTCAAAGCATAAAGATGTATTTTTTTTGTGCCCTATATTTTCTTGCCGGTAGTGACCTAAAAGTTATTGTAAACTTTAACTGGAATTGAAACATACATTTTATACATTTTTGAAAATCAGCCTTGATTTTTCAGTCACACTAGATTTTCAAAACCGAGGTTTTCTTTGGATTTTGATAAACTAAGTGTGGGAGATCGTCAGAAAATAAATTGATTTTACATGGGTGTAAACAAAAATGTCAAATATGGGTATCTAAAGTAAGGATCAGAAATTACCCAAGATTTGTGTTTTCATGTATATGTAAGCATAAGCTTATCTTTCTAAGTGCTCAATTTTTCTTAACTGAGATTTGAAAAAATCACTCATAAAGCTGATCAAGAGGGTGGTGTTCCTGCCTATGGCATGGGGATTGGAACTAGATGATGTTTGAGCTCCCTTCCAACCCAAACTATTCTAGGATTCTATTTGAGCTGATGTGGCCCTAATGACTACGGGTGAATGAATAATAAGCAGTTAGTCATCTTGGATGCAACAAAATTTTAAGATTGGAAAGGAGGAGAATCTGGCATACTCTGCAGAAAGTAATGGTTGCCATAATGGTTTCCAAAATAAGTCACTTGAGTAAATGTCATGACAGGGAGAAGAAACAAAGGGATCCTTGCATTAATGCTGTCACATTTTTATTATTCTCTGTACCTATTTTTGTTCTTTCTCCTTTCATCTTCCTTCCAGAAAGTGCCAGAAAATTCTTGGCAAAAACACAGAACTCTGGGAATTTGAAGTTTACAAGTTTAAAGAAATAGGTCAGCTTAAGGTCAGTTCGTAAGTTAATTTCTGAGTCTGCACTCAAGTAATTTGCATGCTGTACTTACTGCATGTTTTGACCAAGTATCTAAAGCATCACATTTAATGCCCTATTGTGGTATTTCTGCCCCAGATCTTTAGTTGTTTCTAGACAGTAGTCTTTCAGATTGATGTGTATTTGCTAACATGCTTTGAAATTGGAGGCATAGCATATCTACGTACGCAGCTATGTATTTTTACTTGTTGACAGTCTCCAAGTAGAAGACCCACCCCCAAGGCCTTTAATTACAAAGATGCTCACAGTTAAATACATGTTTCCCATTTACTTTTCATTGATTTCCAGCATGTCCTGAAAATCCTACTCCAACTCTTAAGGAAATTGTCTCTATGGGTGTGAGTAGTTCTGGAAAATCCAGTTCTCTTGCAACAGATACACAACTTTAAGTGTCAAAGAATTCCAAAGCAACAGCAAAGACCTATGCTGTGTGCTAGAAATGGTGGCAAGAAAGAGGAGCAGTCTGTCCTGTTGTGTGTTTTCCCTGGTCAGAAGCCAGTTCTTGTAACAGTACACATCTAATTTGAGATTCTCAGTTAATAAATTGCCCAGGCCATAAGGCTATGGTACTGTCACTGCTAAACCAGTAGAAAACTTGCACACTCCCTTTGGTAGCACGTGTACATTTACTTTTGAATTTTATAGCTTCCTAATCAAACTCAATAAGCCAAAAAGGACATATATTACAATCTCACAACATGCAGTCCCTTGCTGGCTTTGAGCTGTTTAATTCTGTTCAAAGACCAAAAGTGTTTCAGCATTATGGATTTCAGAAACGTCTGACTTCTGGTTTGGAGCCACTCCAGTGCAAGAACAACCTTGCGTTCTGTATGACTTTTTAGTGGTTTGGTGCATTCTTTGCCGCCTTGGAAGATGAAATCCCGTGTTTCTGTTTCTTTGTTTGAGTCCAGTAAAGGAACCGTGTTCAGGTACAGGTGAAATTTTGATACACTACTTCTTAGTCCTTTTGGGGTTTTTTTAGATGCAAGTGTTTGCAAGGGATGTTTGTCTTGTCACTCCTTGTGTCATCCAGCTGACTGTAAAGTATAGAAATATTTGCGGGTTTGCTGCAAAACATCTCTGCTCAGTTACTGCCTTTCTAAAGAGTTGGTTGTTTTCAGCCTTTAGAATTTCTTCTTTTTCTACTTAAGGCTTAGGCTCAAGAATTCTCAGACATAGAAAAACAAAAGCTTACATTATTCAACATCAAGTTGCAGTTCTAGAAAATGCCTGCGTTATTTTTCTATTTCAATCCTGTATAACTTTTCCCAAAATCCTGAAGATATCTGAGTATCATAAAGGATGAACTATGAACTAACTTAAACCAGATCTAAATGAAGGGGTTCTTGTAATGCTTGGGATCACTTGTGTGTTGTTTGGAATTTTTACCTATTTACCTAACCAGCAGGTATTATACACCATATTGTAACTGGCCTATAATGGCTTTAAGCCCTGATGAGAAGACTATTTGAGATTTGGAGACAGAGTTTATTTCAAAAAATTAAATTTTCTTAAAAGAATTTACACTGCATATTGAAATATGCAGTTGCCTGAAATGCAACATTTCCAATCTAGCGTGATTTGCCAATAACTAAGTTGATAGTAAAACTAAAGGTATAAACTTTCCTTCCTTCAGAGGGATTAGTGATACCCCAATGTCAAAGTCTGTGGGGTGTCTTGTTTGTTTACATGTGGCTTTAGGGCATTTTTGAGTGTTCTGTACTAAACAGTCCTGTTTGGCTGCTAAAGGTTGCATTTTGCTATCTTGACATCTCTCATGTCTTCAGTGAATATCCTCTAGCAAACCTTGTTATGGCAGTTTCAAGATTTTAGAGCCTTGCAATGATCTGTTCTCTCCTCCAGCAGTGGTAGCTTGAGGGAGTTATATGCTTGTGCACAAATCACTTCAGTATAAAATACAGTGTCTCAGCTCAAACAGCTGAGGAAGGTGGATGGATTCAAAGGAAGATGCCAAACTCTGTGAGTGTTGACTGTTGTGGCATGAGGGATATGCTCCATTCTGTTGACTGTGTGACAGCAGTGACTTTCAGCAGAGGTGCAGGATGATCAGCTAGTAACAGCAGTGCTTTCATGACCAAAACATTGGCTAGAGGGCACTTGAAAGACTTCACCTGACTCTGGTGGGCATAGCAGAGAGCAGCATTATCCAGACAGTCCCTTTCATCTCATAGATATCCTTTGAGGAGTCAATAATTGTTGTTTGGGCTTATTGGTGAGCTGGTTTAGGCTATTTCATGTCAGCTTTTACATGGGCTTTCTTGTATACCATATCCTTATCCCTATTAATGTAAAGTCTGTAAGCAGCTCCTAAGAAGAAACAAAGGAAGAAGATATTTCTGTGTATAATATCCCTTTTTTATTTAAAGTGACTTTCAGCACGTGGTTCAAGAATTGATACAAGGGCATTCTCATTCCACAGCTGCTTTTGTCTGATCTTGTTCCTTAACTGCAGCTTAAAAATAAAATAGGAAGAGTTTATAACCTCCAGCATAGGTCTTAGTTCACCTTTGTGCCAAGGCTTAAAAATATCTTGTATGCTTTTCTTAGTCTTTGCTGAGCCTGGTGGCCAAACTGCAGGAGGTGGCTGTGGTTTTCCTTCAAAGCCCTGGGACTTGGGACAGGAGAGATTTCCTTCCTGAGACAGCCTGGCCCCCACAAAGCAAGGCAACTGCACCTCTCCACAGCTCACTGTGCGACTGAGCCACAGCCAAGTGTTGCAACAGTCTGTTGGGGGAGGTTGTTCATTTAGGAGGTAACAGGAAGGTAGAAAGTGGGAATGAAAACAGCCATTGGATTGTCCTCTGCCTTTGAGTCTCCAGCTGATGTCCAGCTTGCTTTGTTTATGGTCAGAAGAGACTTTTTCTGAGGTGGTCAAAAATATGATTCCCCAGGGCAGCTGGCAAGAGTGTGCCGTGAGTTAACTGTTAATTCTGTGACAGATGGTGGGAGCTGATATTGGCAGCACTACATTTCAAAGACTGGCCAAGCTCAAACAGCACATGGAGAGAAGAGGTCTCCTGCAAGCAGTGAACTGTAAATTTCTGCAAAGTCATTTTTTACTTGTATATCCTTTCTCAGCTACAAATGGAAGGCTTTAGTGAAATATGTAACTTAGGCAATTGTTTTGATTTCAATACTAGGAGAATTTTTTGAGAATAGTCATTGCTATCTGTAAAACTGAAAAAAAACCTGTAGTGAAATGTTATTTCTCCTGCTTTGTTCAAGCAACTTCAGTAACAAAATGTTACTGTAGTATGTACCAATGGTGGGCAAAAGGCAACATCTCTGAGTGTTTGGAGTAATTTCATCAGTGTTGATCCTTTAGCTACAAACTCCAAAGTCCCCACACAGCTGGTAGCAGTAGGATGAAATTCCGTATCACCTCCTATAGAGTAACAGATCACAAGCCTTCACCCTTTTCATGGAGAGATATATTCTTAAGTTAATTTTCATTTGGGTATGTAAAAATAGTTGGCAAAACATAACTCTTCATAAAATGTAGTGATCCCACAGTAGGTCATAAACCAGAAGTACACATTTTTCAGCTAATGAATCCTTATACCTTTTTACAAGGCCAAGGCTTGACAAAATGGATTTTGAAAACATACTTCTTCTGAGGTCTTTTATGGGTTTTATTTTCTAAGTGACTAGTGGTAAATATTCAGACTTCTCTAAGGGCAATGGCTGATTCTCTCATTGTAACTAGCATCTTGCCACCTGTCTTTCAAATGAAAATTCTTCCAAATAAGTAATACAATTCTAATGTGTGTAATCCTAAAGTAAATAAAAGATACTGTTTACAAATATGAGTATATAGGCTTCCAGTGATTACCAAGGGCCATGTTTTGTGCATAGCTTTGCTGTTTTTTGTTTCACAACAATTCTTTTGTTCTATTATCAGTGTACTGGGATGTTAAATGTCATTCCCCTAGTGACACTTTCTTCTCTTTGTTCCTATAGGCAATTAGTCCTTACTTACCAAGACGGGATCCAGTTTTGAAACCTCTGATCTATGAAATGGTTCTGCATGAGTTTTTGGAGAGCGACTATGAGGTACTGCAGCCTGATGTGTCTGCATGTAACAGCTATTGCCAGCCAAACACCCTCAGCAATGTAGAATTCTGACAGCAAATTCTCTGTTGTATTCACACAGATTATCGATGGGCAGTTCCACAATAAAGAAATTATTAAAAAGTTGAATTTTGATTTTGTTTTTAAGAGAATAAATAGAATGTTCTTCAGAGCATGCAAATACTGTGAGATTAATTATTTATTATAGATACTCTTATTTTTAGTTTTTTGAATTTAGCATAAATGCTGAAGTGATGCAAAAAGCCTGCAGCACCTGAAAGAAACTCAGGTTCATGAATCTTAAGAACATTGCTCTAAGAAGGAAAAATCTGTGTTCTGCATTGTGCACATCTGTGAACACGTAAAGTTGCTTTAAGGTGAAGCACAGCAGGTATCATCTCAGAGGCTTAGCTGGAACTCTGATGGTTTGAAATGTTCCTTAGGCCATTCTTTCTATTTCTCTTACAATCTCTTATACTTTAGGGGTTTGCAACCCTTATAAAAGAGTGGCCTGGAGATCTGTACAACAACACAATCATAGTTCAAGCTGTAGTGGATCACCTGAAGAAAGATCCACAGAACAGGACTTTGCTACGAACACTTGCAGAATTGTGAGTACAATTTTAAATTCCCATTACAAAAAGTACACTTGAAAAAGTAGACTGTAGTTTATCAATATTTGTTCAGCTCTCTTAACAGGAATCTTCTTTACTGCAGTCTACAGAGTATTGGCTTCTCTCCACTCTGATTATTGCACAGCTTAGCAATTCTTTACCCTTCCTTATAAAGTTCACATTGTGTATGAAAGCAAATTGTTGAGGATGAGATTGAATTTCCTTACTCCTTTTTCCAAAATAAATAGCTAGCATTCCTCTTTATGCTGTCAGAGGAAACCTCTTTTGTGAAGTGTGCATTTCAGAATTACCTAAGGGAAAATAAAAGGGTGGGGTTATTGCCCACTATTTAAGAAGTAGTTACTGCACAGCTGGAAATACGTGACTGGAAAATGTGCCAAAACTTATCTGGTTCTAGGCCACTTTTTACAGGGTAAAGCTCTTTGATTTTCTCAGCCTGATCACCAGGTTAAGTTCCTTTTGTACTGCTTTTTTGAAGAAAGCAGAACCTACTCTCTATTACTGTGTTACTAAAGTATTTAGAGAACAGTGTTTATTAACTCTGAAGAGAGTTCCAACTGGTTTCCAAAAACTGAAGAGCTAGTGTTTTGTGTGGCTTCTCCTGTGATTTGAAAACAGAAAATGAAAATACCGAAAACCACGGGTCAGAACACAAATGCAGTGGCCAATATAAACAAAGGTGAAATTAATGTTACCTGGTGTTTATTTCCCTCTAACAAAAATGAATTACAGGAACTCTATCCTAGCAAGCTTTACATACTAGAGTATGTTTATATTTTCCCTCATAGGTGATTTTCCTACAGTTAGGTATGTGAAATCATGTGGTATTATAACCCTGTTTTTATCAGGTATACTTATGACCAACGCTATGGCAGAGCCCTAGAAATCTACCTGACTCTGAGGCACAAAGACGTCTTCCAGTTGATCCACAAGCACAATCTCTTCAGTTCTATCAGAGACAAAATTGTTCTGCTCATGGATTTTGATTCAGAGGTATGGTGATCTTAATTTTATATTCACTTTCCACTAGAGATATTTTAACAGATTAAAAATTCATGAGTTAAAGGTAATGTTGAGGCAGAGAGAATGTTTGGTATGTCTGGATACATTCTGAGGTAAGGAAGATTATGTTTGCCTAGACTGCAGAATAATTGACCCAAGGATTTTTTCCTTTGTATTTCCATTTGTATTTCCTTTCCATTTCAATTTGTCACTGACAGTGAGAAGAGTGCCAGATCCAAGGTCATTGTTGTGATTTTCAAGTCACAACATTGAATATCATTTCATTCAGAGTGTCATTTCACCATAATATTCTTTCTGTATTTCTAATCAAATAATGCTATTAATAAGCCAAAGAAAGTAGACAGCAAATATTGAATGTACTTCTCTTTCACTAAAGTCAATTAATCTGCTTTTGCAAGTTTGCAAGGTTGTTAACCTAAATTCCAAAAATCAGGAAGTGTTTATTTTGTGCTGAATTCTGTCTTCTTTCTTTCCAGCTGGCTATAAAACCTGAGCAAATGATCCTTGTGGGTCCCTTCCAACTCAGCTGATTCTGTGATCAGTGAATAAACAGAATACTGCATAGAATGGGAGGAAATGTGTGTACCTGTTTCTGAACTGAATTCTCTTTCTTTATTGTAGAAAGCGGTAGACATGCTTTTGGATAATGAAGATAAAATTTCTGTAAGTATAACAAGTTCATGGCATGGCAGTCCAGTGCTACCTTGGATTGCCTGTCCTTTCAGTCCTGTAAATGTACTGTTTATTACAGTTTTATTTTCTTTCAGATTGACAGAGTTGTTGAAGAATTAGAGAACAGGCCTGAGTTACAGCACGTGGTAAGTATTTCTATATTCTCTTATTTCAAGTTACGCTGAATAAACTCTTTGCTGGACATACCTCTTACAGGTGTGTTTATCTTGTCAGAGTGCACCTGACACTGAAATGTCATAAATCATCAGAGCCAAAGTGGCTACTTCTGCAAATTCATTCTATGGGCGCAGTGTCTTTACAATAGTAAAATGCTTTTAAAAAGTGTACCTGTGGGAATTTGATAACATACTTGTTATCAAACATTGCTTGTTAATATACCATGAAGTCTTCTTACCGCATTGCAGGCACTTGAATTCTGTGGTCAGTTACTTCTTGCTTATATTCCTCCTTCTTCCCTGCACAGAAATGGGGTTGGTTGGTAGGTACAGAAATATGTTTTGTGATCTATAGAGACAGCGAACTGCTTGTCTTTTTAGAATTGTAACTTTCATAAGCTGCAGGATTGTTCTTGTTTGTACAGAATTAAAATATCATTATAAGACTCTGGCTCCACACTGCTATTCCAGAAGCACCTCCTTGGTTTGAACATGCTGTCAGTGGAATACATAACATGTAACTGTGGGCTTGGACTCTATTAGGGAGGGAAGTTTAACTTACTGCTGTGTATAGATAGGCTTCAGGGTACTGATCTGGTGGAGAGCTGGTTTATGTGGTAAAGAGCTGATTATGGGAAACAGATCTATGAAATGTGGAAGGGATGTGTTGGTTTGAAAGCGTGAAGCCTATTTCCATTGTAATAAAAGTTACTCTCATAGTTATTTTCAGGGGTTTTCTGTGCTCATATAGAGAGGAAGGAGCTTTGTCACAGTATCTAGACTTCAAGATGCTTTGATTACAACATTTGATGGGGTAAAAACATCTTCTCCAATAGAGTGGTTGGGCACTGGAACAGGCTCCCCAGGGAAGTGGTCACAGCACCAAGCCTGACAGAGTTCAGGATGCATTTGAACAATGCTCTCAAGCATGTGGTGTGACTCTTGGGGCTGTCCTGTGCTAGGCCAGGCGGTGGACTTTGGTGATCTCCTTCCAACTCAGGAAATTCTATTATTCTGTTAATAATATTATAGAAGTGCGTTTGAGTTCTGATTCTTTTTTGATTCCTAGTATTTGCACAAGCTTTTCAAAAGAGATCACCATAAAGGTCAACGATATCATGAGAAACAGATCAGCCTTTATGCTGAATACGATCGACCAAACTTACTGCCATTTCTCAGAGACAGCACACACTGTCCACTGGAGAAGGTAAGACCCCAAAATCTAAATACAAGTCCTCAATTTTTATGTCTGGTCTGTAGCTTTTAATGTTATGAATTTCTATGTCTGGCACTGCCCTCTACTGCCAAAGTGAGGGATCGTTTGAGTTTGGGACAAGTATTAGTAGAAGTTTGGTTTGCATAGCGGATGACAGCTGAGACTTTTCTCTCTCAGCTCTCAGTGCTGGAATTCGTGGGTATTTTTAATGAACAAGTTATGAATTCAAACTTGATGCATACCTACAGCATATCTACTCATCAGTACCTGGCCTGACTGAACAGCAGGTTGTGGTTGCAAGAAATCGACGGTCATTTGCCAATTCTAGGAGATGTCAGTGTTAGAGCTTGAAAAATCAGTAGCTGTAACTGGAGTTTTTCTACCTTTATATTCTAAGGTCATAAGTTTCTTCTGAATAATATACACAATATAACAGTCACTGAACTAACGGAGCTAAAAGTATTTTGTCTTTGTACTTTGGCCAATAGACTTGGGCTTTTTCAGAGTGCCAGGTTTCCACCTTCTTATTTTTTCATACTTTTTTTAATATTTTCCTTCCATGCTCTTTTTTGACAAATTAAACAATATACAGAGGTAAGGCTAGTCTCAAGGTTTTTTACCCTGCTTGAATTAAAGTGAAAAGAATGGAAATTCTAAGTTTTCCTCTTCAGGTGGGTCAGTATTTTGTTATTTGTATTTGTTGCTGTTATTGGCTGAGCAGACCTGATCTTGTGAAAGGATGCCTATCTGTATGCAACTATAATAATGACACCAGTGGAGTAGTTTTTAAGTGTAATATCGAATATTGCATTTTACATGGTTAACATTCCAAAGAGAACTGTACTGTTCCTGGCACCTCCTTGTTTTGAATGCTTTTGTCACTTTACTGTGCAACTGCAGGAAACAATGGAAAATACTTTCTTGGGATTGTAGACTTAGTCTTTGTTGAAACTTTCTTCACCTGGAATGAGATTGACTCAGTGATTCTTTTTAGGCAGTGAGCCTGCAAGGTTTCCAGCCAGAGACTTTTGTCTGCATTATTGACTTACTTGTTTTTAACTTTTTTATTCTCTTAGTTTATGCCTTATGTATTATTTGTGTGATCGTGGTTTTATATATAAAACTTTACCTGCATTTTTTTTCTTTTGATGCAAATTAGTGTTATTTACTGCAGATTCAGCCTCCCATCTTCAGTGATGGGTGGTGCAGAGAAGTGCTATGTGAAACTGAGGCAAGCTCATTGCTGGCACTGCTCTGCAGAAGTTGTGGGCTGCTAAGCAAGAATAGGTCAGAGACCCAGGAACTTCTGGAAGGTGTGGTGCAGGAATCACCAGATTGAGAGAAAAGGATGTTAGAAAAAAAAGTATCATTCTAACCTTAATGTTAAAATGTTAGTATGTAAGAACCTAAAGAGAGAGAAAAGACACCAACACTAAATATAACTTAGTTGAATTTACTGAAATACTAATTCACTAATTATACTTCTTACCACACTTGCATACAGTAGTGCTTTTTGCCATGTACAAATCTTTGTTCTAAGGATATAAAAATGTGACTAAGAATTTCTCACTTACCAATATTTTCAGTTCCTGTTAAGAAGGTTCCATTGCAGTGTATAAATTGCAAAAAGCAATTTCTATTTGAAAAAATCGCTCTTAGTATTGCCCTAATGAAATTATAAACCCAGCAGGAAGAAGTTATTGTTGTTCTTTAGAAATAACCCACTTTTATTCAAGTGCAGATTAGCAAATGAAATGAGCTGAAAAAGAAGTAGGAATGTTCCCAGTTTTCCTCTAGAGGGAGCATGACAGTCAGGAAATGTGCAGCATCTAGAACTACTGAATACCTGGTGCTTTGAAGTTTTAACTTAGAAGTGGAGAGGAAAAAAAGCTGTCAGCTATGTTTATAAATTATTAGTATTATTCATACCTTCATTCACCTGAAGTATCTGGTTGTTAATTCACTTATGCCTACCCCAAAATTCATTGTCCGTATGCTAATCTTCTTAGTAACCCATGTGAAATAATGAGAATGGAGGAAAAGTTAATTCCTACCCACATCTTTAGTTGTAGCTGTGTTCTGTGCATTTATAGTTTTGATTTCCAAGTGTAAAAGTCTTTATTGGTGAACAGTTATCTACAGGAATGCCATGAGTCTTGAGTTTGCTTTCTCTCTCCAATTCTATTTCCAATATGGAAAAGGCATGGTATCATTAATGGCATTCCAACCCTGCCGATTTCCTGTTACTAAAAACTTTCTAGTAATCAGTTTGGTAGTTTTGATAATTATGCTGGTTTTTACCAGTCCTGTCCCCAGATTTATCCAGTCTCAGAGAGGAATTTTAAAAAGTGTCATGGAATTTCTCTTCTTAATTAATGCATGACAGTGCTTATTAAGGGAGCTGTGTTTCTGTCAAAATGATTAATGTAACTTGGTGGAAAAACATCTTTAAGCCTCTTGAAGCTTTTGAGATCAATAAAATTTCATGTTATGTGATTTCCTGTGTTCTCTCCCCTTAAATTCAAGGCTCTTGAGATCTGCCAACAAAGGAACTTTGTGGAAGAGACAGTCTATCTTCTGAGTAAGTAGTGCTCGGTGTGATAAATTACAACACACTTTGAATCTTGTAATAAAGTTTATGCTGTGAAAATGTATTGTGTAATATTGTTTAACATACTCTCCCAGAGACAAAGTTGATATGCAGTCAGTAGATCCAAATAACAGTATTTAGAAAATAAAACAAAGCACTGGATGATTAATATGATGTCTTAACTGCATGTATTGTGTTACTGTGTTTCTGAATTGGTGTTTTTCTGGAGTTTTGGAGGTATTGGGTAGGCTATGGGGAATAGTTTGGAAGGGGAGGTATTTTTGATACAATCTCCAGGAGAAGAGTAATACTGTCAGTTTTGTTTTGAAGAGAGAGGAGAAATAAAACAAAGGTTTTATTCTGAATACATCTCAGAAGCTTGACATTATCTTTTGCTGAGATGGAAGATTTGCTTATGTTGCCTTCTTTCTTTTTATTTTTTCCCCCCACAAAATTAGTTGTAAATTAACTCCTCCAGCTGGCTAAGGATCCTACCTCTGAATGAGAGCCATTGTAAGACTAAGATTTTTATGTATCTTTATGTAGTAGTCATGAGCAGAATAGAAAGCATTTTTTTAAACAATCTATGGTTTAGTAAGAAGAATGTTTTTGTGGACCATTTGGGAGAAGAGTTAGATTTCCTTATGGATTTATTTAAAGAATAGTTTGTCATTTCTACTACTTCTTCCTGTTTCCTCCACTGATTTTTCATGGATGTAAGCTGTGCTATACTTACTGTAAATTAAAAGTGCCCATGTGGACCCTTGAAGGGGGTATTTCATGTCGTAGTTTACATGTATGCACATATACACATTTCCCCTCATGTTAGATATTGCTGCAGTTCAGAACCCCTAATATGACCCAACACATCCTTGAGAAAGTCTGCAGGTCCCAGTCCAGCAAAGTACTCCAAACACTTTTTCAGATTATACTGATTGCCCTGGGATTTACCTTCCTAGATTAGGTTTGATCTTAGTTAAATTAGTTCGAGTCAACTTCACACTTATAAAATTCATAATTGAAAGAGCTTCTTAAAGCACTGAGCATTGATAAGCACTTAGTGTTTATAATCTCTTTACTTCTTTTTCCTTCTAGGCAGAATGGGTAATAGCCGCAGTGCCTTGAAGATGATAATGGAAGAACTGCAAGATGTAGATAAAGCAATTGAATTTGCCAAGGAACAAGATGATGGAGAACTTTGGGAAGACCTCATTTTATATTCTATTGACAAACCACGTAAGTGGGATAGCTTCTGAGAAGCCTTGCATATGTATTTTTTTGTGGAATTCTGTTGCAATTAAAGGATTGAATTATTCGTGTATATGTTAGAGAAGGTGTTTAGGTGTGGCCAGGGAGGTGTTCTGGTTTGTGAAGCACAACACAGATGTCTGCTGTGCATAGAAAGTTGCAGTAAGGCAGCATAAGAATGAGTACTTGGAGGTTTAATGTTTGACTAAGCTCTATACAGTTGTGTCCTTAATGACAGTCAAGGGGAGAGCAGTGCTTCTAATTTAGCAGAATGAGATTTTACTTTCAGACAGCCTCAAAACACAGTCTGCAGCTTGATGAGGATGTTGTATAGTGTGTATTGCAACTGCTTCCTTTCAAATTCTGAAAATGAAGAACCTACACTTTCTATCCCTCAGTAAAACAACTAATTTATTTTGTTTCTGTGTTACAAAGATAAGATCTGTAATAATGAGTGCATTATGCCTTTCATCCGTTATATGAGTAATTACTTCAAGTTAAAAGTTTAGATACAATCAAAACATAAGCAACATCAGTGTTGTTCAGGAGGCAGACTCAGAGAAGTTCAAAAGACTGAGAAAATAAATTTTTTAATTATCTACTCCATTAGTTTTTGCAACCTCTTCTGGGGCTCTAAATCTAGACTTTAAAGTCTCTCTTAGGATCTCTTTTCTAGGGGATTGAAAGTCTTGTAGAATTAGTGTCAGAATATGTACCTTTTCACCCCTTGGCTGCTACTTCTGACAGGAAGAAGTGACCAGAATCTGTTATTCCTTGAGAAGAATGGCATACTCAAATTACATATTTAAATGCAGTCCATCTCTAAAAGTGCTACAATCACTGCATTTTTAGAGCAAAAGAGATTCAAGGCATATAGAATTCTTGCTGTTCCATCTGTCTATATGCAGAGCAACTGCAGTGATATTCCTCAGTTTGGGGGGGTTGAAGAAAAAACACAGACTTGAGGTTCATCCTTCTAGTGTTTTGTTTAGGCAGATGCTCTTCAAAAATCAGAAGACTTCTATTGTGTCATTCTCACTAATGTTTAGAAACATGCTGAAATTAGGTTAGGTGCTTGAAAATTAAAACCCTGGAACTTGGAATGAAATAGTCACATAATGTAGATAATTTTCTCACTCTGTTTGCTCGAATGCCCTCATTATTAAATCAAAATGCATTGTTTGCTTGTGGTTTATGCTGGAGACTCAGTTACTCCTTTTCTGAAAACACTGGAAGTTCTGTGAATTGCCAAACTGTATCTTCCTCTTTTCCCCAAAGGCTTGTATTCAAGTAAATACAGCTGCAAGAAACATAGCAAGACTAAAAGAGTCTTAATCGTTATCGCTTAGTAGAAAACTGTCATGGAATCAGCCAAAACATGTAGCTTTTCACCAAAGCATCCTTTGATCAGTTATTTTGCTGGATTGGTTTTCTTAATTTCTTTGCCTCTTGGTTTTCACAGCTTTTATTACTGGTTTGTTAAACAACATTGGAACCCATGTTGATCCTATTCTTTTGATTCACCGCATTAAGGAAGGCATGGAGATTCCTAATTTGAGAGACTCGCTAGTGAAAATTCTTCAGGACTACAACTTGCAGGTAAATGTTTTATTCTTCATGTGATACTCATTTTAAGAGAGACAGCAAAACCTCTTTGTCACTGTGAAATTACTATCATGATTTGTTCATCCGTCATGGACACTGTGGGTTGGTACAAAACTATGACAGAAATAGTAGAAATTTGTCAAGATCTCTTGGTGACTTCTAGCTCTTCCAAACACTTCTCATGCTGTTATAAGCCTGGTAAGTAGAACTGGAGTCATCTTGGGTGATTCAAACTATTTTACATTGCCCAACTGTCCAATATTGGAAGATCTTATGACAAGTGCTTTTCACTGCTTCACATATGAGAAGGCAGAATGCAATGTGCCCTCTCTGAAACATTCACCAGGTATTAGAGCCTGTAGATGTTAAATGTCATACTACTGAAGGAAGATGTACTTTTAAAATCAAATTCATACCTGTTTTCCAGAATGTGTTGATGCCTATGCATTTAAGATAAAGGACTGCTCATTGGATTATGGGAGTTCTTATCCAGCATAATTACACAGATATGTGCAGTTCCCTACATGATTGGTTCTGATGTATGCTTATAAGAAGCATACCCTTCTGTGTTCCCTGAAAGTAGCAACAGAGTGTGTTGCATTGCATACTTTAAATCTCCCTGCTACAAAAGGAGTCCCAAACTTGTGTTCTCTGGGATGCTGCTCTGCATCTCTCCACTGAGAGACAGAAAGATATAGAGCAGTTCGAATGCCTCCATGGTGACTGTGCAGAGTCCAAGAAAACAAATCCCAGTAGGCAGCTGAAACTCCAATTATCTGAGCCTCAAACATTCGTTCTCCATCTGCTATTAGTCTTTTAACGTCTCAAGCAAATAGATGGGCTTTATGGTTACAGTGAGGTCACGGTTGGTATTCTGTCAGGCCAAATAAAGCGTATATCTCTCTTCAGGGCAGTGTTTAAACCTTTCCAAGGCTTTTCATAATTTTATTTTTATATGGACTTTAGATTATGACTTTGACCATTTCAAAGTAGCATTTTACATTTCTTCTTCTCCTGACACTTTTTATGTGCAAGGAACCTCCGCAGATAAATGGACACATGTTTGCATGTAATGCATGTTGTAACATTACCTCCAGTTTTTAACTGACTTCATGAAATACTAATATCCCTCCTAAAATGATACTAGCCAAATGCCATGCTACATTTCAACAGTTGCATGTTAATCTTCCTGCTATCAGTACCACAGTTGATCCTCCTGTTCCTGCATTCCCATTAAATCAAAATGTAATTTTTGTTGTGTCTGAAGGCAGACTGAGGAAGTGCTGTAAGCCTAGCTGCAGCTTTACACATATACACAATGCATTGTGTGGCTTCAGACAAAACTGATAACATGATTTGGTCATATTTTGGGAAGGGAAGAATAATTTTATCTTCAAATACCTTTTAAGAAAATTACTTTGGGATTAAAATGTTGTATTTAACCTTCAGAGTGATGTCTAAAATTATTTACTGTTAGCATTGAAATGATTAATGGATTTCAGATTAATTCATTTTGAAGTAGAGATGGATAGCTCTAGGGCTAAAATTTAGATTTCATAGGAATAATAGAAATCAGTTAAGTTTAATGTGATTTGTGCTTGGCTTGCTTGTACAACAGAAAACCATATAGCCAAAAAAAGGCTATGTTTCTTTAGAGAAATATAAGCTATAGCTTAAAATAAAACTCTTTCTTAAGTGTTACTGGCAATGTAAAGTGCACCATTTTTGAACAGATGGTGTAACAACATTGAAATTTAGAAATGTAGCAGGGAGATTTGCATACTGACCAAAGTAGCCAATTGGGAAGCTCAGATTTTATAGGACTGTTTCTGCATTCAGCATGTGCTTCAGGACATTGCTGGGACTTCAGGTAAAGGTCTAAGCAGCCTCATTGCTGAGGACAGTTCCGCCCTAGCTTCATTGTTATTGCTGCCTAGTTAGCTGTTTTAAAGCTAGTCTTTGGTGTTTTTTGTGGTGCCTGGTCACACCTCTACATGATGTTGTGTAAGTTCATGGTGAGAAGTCCATGACCTTTGTTCTGGCCTGATATAACTCTTTCACTTGTAAAAAATTTCTGATTGGTAGCACAAAATATACAATACATTTTGAACTCATACAGAAATAAAAATGTCATTGGCTAGGACTTTCTATAACTTCAGCTCTCTGGACCTCAAGCTCTGCATGGACTTAAGTTTTATTGTTCTCATTTTCAAAGGCAAAAAGAATCTTGTGCCAAGATCCACAAAGGAGGAGCGCAGGTGAAGCAAGAACCTTCTGCTTGACTTGCAAGTCACTGCCTAACACAAAAACTGTCCTGGTCTTTTTGTAATGTTGGCTTCCCAAAAGATGTTACAGCTGTACCATTATATCATTTAATTGTGGGCTCCTTTTGCAAGCCCTGATAAGATTGTTTTATGCTTATGTAAGTATGCAGACGCAAATTTCATATTATGCTCCTCAACTTCCATACCAGTAAACTACATTAGGTGTGATTTGAAATATGGGTAGGAACTAAAAGCAATGCCTTTGACAGACTTTACATCCCAGCTCAAACAAGTAAGTCGAGTAGCTCCCAAAGCGTGCTGTATGTGACTTACAGTGTGCATTAGAGAATCCAGCAAGGAAGTCTACTAATGTGGCAAAATTTGTTGTAATTTTTTTTTTTAGTCTGGGCTCTTTCTTGAATAATTTTTATTAATGTTGGCAGATTGCAGGCTGATTGCTTCACTTTTTACAAATTACCACCCACTAGACTAACCACTGCAACTGTTCTATATGCTACTCTAAGCTCACCTCAGCTCTTAAGTAGTGTGGTTAACCTTTGAAATCCAATCACTACCAACCAAGCATGGCACTAAGGCAGAATTAGATATTCTTTTGGGTAAAATAAACATAGGTCATGTGAGACTTATTTCTTTGGCTACAACTTCAATTAAGTACTACTAATTTGCCTTTTGCTCTGGCATTACAGCTCTGCTTTACAAGTAGGGATCTATTAAACTGCCTTATAATTCTTCCAGAATACCCATTTTTATTTTCCAACTTCAGGAAATGCAATTCTGCCATGAATTTTATTTGTCACCCTTTATATACCATTTGTTAGAAGAAAACTTCAAAAGATTCTAGGACTCTCTTTCCCCTAGTTTTAAAATACAAAAGCAATTTGTTTAGATGCTTTTAGATTTTGTGAATTAGCCATTTTACTCAAACACTGACTTACTAGTTTGCACTTTGTTTGATTCTGCAGTAACTCTGATTCATCCATTCATAGAGTTCACATCTATCCATTCATAATGGAGTTTATGAACTAGTAGAACCCAATGACAATCCAATGAATGCTGCTTTAAACAGCACCTGGAAAAATTTTTAGGTTATACTCCTGAACATGACTAAAATGCTGTTCAGACACCTTGGAGGCACTAGATGGCAGGTGGCAGCTTGCACAGGGGACATCTGCCTTTTTGTTGTGAAGACTAAAAATAATGTGCTTTTAACTGTGGTAGTGATACCATTTGGAAGAATTTGGTTAACTGGCTTTGTGAAACTTGAACTTGTTTGAGTGCTAAGCTGAATCAAGCCCCAGATTTACTCCCAGAGCTTTGAGTATACGCTTTCAAGTTAACTGCCTACAACAGTATTTTCTTTTAAAGATAATGTTAGATGTTTTTAAATCAAGACTGATTTAAATAAATAGAAGGGTTTATGCCTTCTGGTTTTAATTATGCAGTAGTATCTTCCCTAATGTAGCCAGAAAATGAACTATGATTCCTTTTTGTGGTACATGTTTTGGTATCAGTTTTTATTAATTTTTGAAAAGCTTTATTTCTGCACAAAACTTATGCTGTCCTACCTGTGTTCACAATGATGTGCTTTTAAAGGGTAAAAACCAAATCTGAATTCTGTTTCTTCTTGGAAGGTGGTTTAATTACTGATTTATGCACAATGTCAGTTTTAACTAGTTCAACATAATCTTAGTGTGCACAGTTACATACTTCTCCCCCCTTTTAATCAAGTTCCTCTCTTGCCTCCAAATTCCCTCTCCTGCTTCTCTTTTCGTAACTCTTATATTATCTATCTCATCTTTGAGGTCTTCAAAATTCTTTCTTGACATTTATTACCATGAGAATTGACATTTTACATTCTTCATTGTGACTTTTCCTTTTATATAATAACAGCTGCCTAGTGTATTCCAATTGTAGCAAAATAAGGTCTGACGGTCATTGAATGTGGTATGGAAGAATCTTAGTGGTGTTTAAATAATTAGAGAAAGATAGTGCATGTGTCTTATATATTTTATGAGGTATTTCTGTTACTTCTGGGTTTTAAGCCATCAAATCGTATTGAGGTTTTCCAGTGACTGAATGATGTCTATTGTTTCCCTCTTTATTTTTCTTTCTTTTTAATGAATTTTTCCTATTGGCGTACTATATTTGAATTAGAAAATGCTAAGTCACAGTCCCATCTTCCCATTGTATCTTTGTTCTGCTCCTTTTATTTAGCACAGTCACAGCACCAAGGCTATAAGAATTCAGCAAGCATTTGGATAACACTCTCAGGCACGTGATTCTTGGGGCTGTCCTGTGCAGGGGCAGTAGCTGGACTTGTTGCATTCTTGTGGGTCCCTTCCAACTCGGGATATTCTATGATTCTGTGATTGCTTTGCTACTTTTACTTAAACATAGGGTTTTTTCATCTACCTATGCTAAGTGCAGTTAGCAAAGTCTCCAGTATATAGGCAAGATCCCCTCCAAGTTATTTACCTGTCTTTGGGATGTAATGTGTTGATTAAGAATGTTTTCAACCAGGCAAGCACTGTTTCTGAAAGATAGCTTCATTCAATTATCCTCACAAAAAATTTCTAGTACTTTTTCAAACCTAGCAAAATTTTTTGTATTTAAAACAAAATTTAACATTCTCTGTTGCCCTTGGATAAAATTGGAAGGGGAAAGACATAGGCAGCTAGTTCCTGAGATTATCAACAGATAAAAATTACTAATTTTCTAAGGGTTTGTCTTGTAGAGCTGCATTCAGTTGCTGGTGCTCTGAAATGTTTTATAGCTCCATGTCTCTAATACTGGAAAGTGTCATTCACCCACTGATATGCCCAATTTGAAATGCTTAAAGTGATACTGAATTTTAATTTTTTATTAAAGTACTTCAGATTTGCAGTCTTATCTGCAAATCATTCTTGGCAGTGTGTCTTTATTAACTTCACAAGGTGTATGTGAAAAGATAGGCTTTTGGACATTGTCCACTTGACTGTAAGTTCTATTATTATATTTCTTCTCCGGTATTTGTGGTAGCTGTAACTTGCACTATCTTAGAATGCTCAATGTCTCCTGTAACGCAAATGATCGAAGAAAGGAATGGACATTGCCTCTTTGTATCACTTTTTTGGTAGCATTGTTCACCTTGGAATTGGCTGTGGGTCTCTTTGGAAAGCACTTTTCAGTGGAATAATAAGCTCTGTATAATTTTTATGCCCTCTAGTTCCCTGTGTTTCGTAACAGTAAGGCAATGACATGTCAATCTAATGAAATCTGATGAAAAATACCAAATAAGTTGAAAGGGACCTGTGAGTTTTGCTAAAGAGGAATGAACTCTGGACCTTTGGTTAGCTATATAAACATTTAATATTGCTACACCTCAGCAGGAAATTTGAACAAAATACATTTTAAAGTGCTGTGTTTATGAAGATTTTATGTCTTTTCTGAAGAAGACAGATGTCTTTTCTGAAGAAGACAGGAGAGATATGGGTAGAAGTCTTGAAATGGTTTGAAAAACAATTCTGAGGGGCACTGTAAAAATTCCTCCCCATTGTAATTTGTTAACATCATCTCATGGAAGAAGATCATAATTTATGATAACGGAATATTTGTAAAGGATTTCATTTCTTGAGGTTTGTTTTTGTTTTGTGGGCTTTTTTTTTATATTGTGGGTTTTTCAGTTAGGTAGAGGTGATGGTAACAAGAGGTCTCTCCTTTCCCTCCTTCATCCTTGAAAACATTTAAACATTCCCTGTACTCTCTTTGGCAGCACAAACACAGTGGAGACTTGTCAACATAGTTGATGTGCCCACCTATTCAACAACTGCTGTGTTTTATGTTCTTTGCACCAACAGATCTTGCTGCGAGAAGGTTGCAAAAAGATACTTGTTGCCGATTCTCTTTCTTTACTGAAGAAAATGCATCGAACTCAGATGAAGGGTGTCCTAGTAGATGGTGGGTACAGAGGAAATATGATGATTTTCAAGATTTTAAAGGCTTTTGTTTGGTTTATACACCCCTTGAGTTGCCCAAAAGTCTGAGTATTGCACCTTATATGTAGAGTGTAGTAGGATACTAGTTGCTTTCCCCCTTTGCAAAGAAACTACTTGTATGTCAAAAACTACAAGACCAAGCATGCAGCTTTCTGTCTTGGTCAGTCTCTGCATAGTCAGTAATGTATTGTGTCCTGCAGTTTGTCTGTAAAGGTGAAAACTGATGTTTAGTGCTAACACAGATAGTCAGATGCAACCAAAGCAAAAGCCATGAGATGGTTGTCAGAAACAACTGAAAATATTTTGCAAGGTGCTAATGATGCGTATGAGCAGTGCTGTAACTCACACCAGCTGAGTGTTAACAGCAATAGACAGAAGCTGACAGGACAGAAGATCAGGGCTTCTGCTGCAAAATGCTGTAACGTTAACAGCCACCCATCCCATGCTCCTTTTTGTCAGTTTGCCTTTTGCCCCTACAGTGCTGCTCCTAAACAGATTAGCTCCTGCAGTTCTACCATCATCAGAATCAGAAGATCTAAATATTTGTCGTGCTGTTATTAGAAATACTACTTCAGTATTGCTCTTCAGTTCTTAATAGATTCTGTTAGGCATCTTAAGTAAATGCTTTAAGTCCAAGCTCCATATCTGTAGTAGCGGTATGTTCATGCCTGCTTTATAAAAAAGTAAATATGGAGTTTGTTAACAAAGCTGTTCTAAGTTTTCCTTTTTTTGTGTTTTTTCCAGAGGAGAATATCTGTGAATCATGTCTGTCTCCAATACTTCCTCCAGGTAGGATGCTTTTCTAGAAAAAAAAGAGGTTGTCAAATTTTTTTATTACTATTGTAAGAGGAACCGCTGTTTGCTTTTATTCATAAAAATGTGTGGTAGTCTCCCTTGATGATAGCTGTATAAATTTCAATCTCCTATGTAAAGCTTGCTTTTGAATTCTGACAGGGGAATGGAGTCTAAATGGAGGTCTCTTGTTGCAGTAAACTCAGTATTCTTTCTTATTCAACTTTGACTTCCTTATTTTCTGTTTTGAATACATGGAATTCAAGGCAGCTTTTAATTCCATCAACATACATCTTCTCAAAGATTATTAAACCACAAAACTAACTATTGTCACCAGATCTTGTCCACCTCTGTTGAACAATTTAGACTAAACTTGTAGATCATCAAGTTTTATGGAATATACTTTTTGTCTGAGTGGTGGAGAGTTCTTGCCTTCAGTCACTGCTGCCATATTTGAAACAACTTTATAACAGGCTGTAGTTTTAAAATATCTTCTAAAGTTAGTCTTGAAACTAGAAATTCAGGATGTTATTTTGGAGATGTACATTCTGCAAGGCAACTATAGTTCAGAAATATCAATATAGTTATTGAGCATCTTAAGGAGAAGTAATTTTACTAGGAGAGTGTCTGTCATGGCATCTTCAAACAAGAATATGTAAGCTGAAGCATATGTATGAACATTTGTGGGGTTTTTTGTTTGCTAAGTGTTGATAGCCAAATTAAATCACTTACAGTTTTTTAATCTGCTTTCCACCATTTTTCACTTAAATAAATAAATAAAAATAACTATACTATGATCACATGCACCCACGTACAGACCAGGAGAATCTGGCAGAGCTGAATGTGCTAGTGCCTCGAGGTATGTGTGTTGAGGAAATGGGAGCCAAAGAGTAGAAAGTGGATGATGCTCATGGGTGAGGTGGTTATTCTTTGGATATGTGGATGTTGTATGTAGGATTCTAATTTGGCTAAATATTCATGTTGGAATCAAAACCCACATCATGCACTTACGCAGCTTCTTGCCAAATTTCAAGATCATGATGTGCAATGTACGCACTAGAACTGAACTGCTCAGTGTTCTGGTTCTCCTCGCAGTAGTGCGAGAATTTTTCACTAACTTATTTTCAAAGCATCTGAATTATTTGGTGCTAGTTTACTCTTCTTTCTGCCTAAATTTAGATGTACCATATATTGTACTGACATGAAAAATTCATGGTGAAAAGGTATGCAGCATGCAAGCCACAGAATACAGTTGTTTTGTAACTCCATCATTGGGACACTTACCTGAAGTCATCACTCTCCATGTTTTCTATAAGTAAGCCAGAATAATTTGGAAATTAATTTGAGAAATGTTATTTGAAGTTTCTCTGCGTATAATAGAATGTGGGCATGTACTGCTGTTGCCACTGAATCAATTGTGTTTCATTGTCCTGTTGAAATGAATTTACGTTTCTCTTTCCCAGATGCATCCAAGTCCTTCAATGTGGTAGTGTTCCACTGCAGACATATGTTTCACAAAGAGTGCCTACCCGTATCTAACACAGTAAGGAACTAGCTTAATCTCTCTGACACCTTTGCCAAAGATAAAGTGACACATTTCCTTTTGTCAGCTGTGAAGAAGGTGTGGCTGTATCAAGAATTATATGATTACAGTAATAACTTGTAGTATGTGACTAAGGAAAGGGGGTTTAAAGACACTGCAACTGAAGTTCATCCAATGTAGAAAGAAATCACTGCTGTTTGAGCAATATTTTATTACATTCTACAATCTGAATATGTAACGCATCTCTGAGACATACAGGGAATACAACCTGTCTAATTTTTTTAATTAATTCTTTTCCATTGCAGCTTTTCATTTAATTAAACACACTTAAAGGCAAGAATAAAGGTATTTTCTCAAGTGAACAGTATTAAATAATTCTGATCCAGAAGACAAAAATCACTAATTTCAGAGTGAATATTTAAATATCTTTGTAATTATCTTTGTGGTCAGAGCATGTTTTTCTTTATAAGTCTTTTTTTCCTTCTTTCAGTTAACACAAACCAAAAAAGTAACTTCTGATATAACCAGTTTTGACTTTAGAAAGGAAAGCATTAGAATGGTAATAAAATTCCATAGAATGCTAAATTTAAGCTTTTCTGATTATGTATCTGTCTCTGAAAAATATCTAGTGAAAAATAACTTTAGTGAATAACTTAATCTGGAAGGAACCAAAGTGCTTGTAGCCATATGGTACAGCATGAATACTTAATATGTCATGAAAATCTTAATGTATTAGAACATTTGCATGAGAAAGCCCAACAACGAGTAAATATTTATTCAAACAATATTTACTACTAATTTTATTGTGAGAAATAATCTAAAATTTATCTAGCATTCTCAGTTTTCTGGGAGAGGTGACTTGTTAGAATTTTTAAATGTGACATGTACTGCCCTGTGACTCCAGAACAGGCTACCTTACCATGTTCTTCTCTATTGTCTTCCCTCACCTATCCTTGACTATGTTCATAGAGAGCAGCCTGACTGTGAGCAGTAATGTTGAGAAGGGCTTTTATCTTCACACGTTCTAACATGGCTACATTTCCCTAAGAGATTCTTGCTTTCTTTTTTGATTTTTAGGTATCTCCTGTCCAGTTCTGCAACATATGCAGTGCCAAACACCGAGGGCCTGGAAGTGCAATCCTGGAGATGAAGAAATAGCAGTCCCCTAGTTCTTCATGTTAGTCTGTGACACAAAATCTGTTAGGACCATGCAGAGCCACTGTATCTTTCTGTTAGACATCACTTCTGTACATAATTTTGATTGTGACTAAAAATTGGTTTCTGTAATTTATCCAGTTTATTAAGCATTTCTGGGAAAGAGAAAATGTAAAGATCTTTCCCTAGTTTTTGTTATGCAGTTCATATGTCATGGTTCCTTTGCTCAGCTTGTTACTTTACTCTGAATAGAAAAAAAAATAAAATGGGAAGAAAAGAAAGCAGTTTGGAGATTTGTGTTTGCTATCAGTTAATGGGATTTACACTTTGGAGCCACATCATGCTCGTGGTTAGGTATTGTAAAGAAAGATGTATTACCATGAGTTCAGCTCACCAAACTCCTTAGTCCTGATTTAGTCTACTAGTGACCTGTTTACATTGAGACCCGTAGGAGTCTGACTGCTTTCAGTGGAACTGCTTCAGGACTTGAAGCTGTCTGTGTGCTGACTCATACCTTCACTTAACAAACTTGTTAACTGTTAATTCCATGCACTGGCAATTTACCTTGGTTGTACATTCATAGTTGTTATAAACTGGTGAATTTCTCAATTGGTCTTCACAGTGCAATAGTTTGAAGTGGGCTTTTCTCATGTTCAGCTCATCCAGAAACTTTATTTTTATATGTCAGCAGTAGGTCTTTACACTTATTCTGTAAGTGTGATTGAAGTGTATGATTTCATTAAGTACAGAGGAAAAAAAAATGTATATGACCTTTCAAAGATAAGATCTCTAGGAGTTTCTTTCGGCCTTAGCAATTTAACAGCTAAGTTAAATAAGTCAATTGGATATTAACAAAACCATATTTTTAATTTGAACCATGAGCTGCTTTGTTGATCATTCAGAATGTCTTCACAGTAATGTAATTTGTTTATAATATTTGCTGATTAAATTCAATATAAGCGTCTTTTCCTTAAGAAAGGTAATTTTCCAGAATTCCCAAGATATTTTTGTGCTTTTTAGTAACTTGAGTTTGCAAGTGAAAATGCATTGTTTTACCATCAAATTGTAAGGTTTAAACAAGTAGTTAACATAGTAAGTTCTGAAACAATGGTATAGTGATACTGCAGTCTGTCTGTAAAACTGGAAAATACCATATATCTAAGTCATTCTGTACCTTACTCCCATGTAGGTACACCTTAAAATAATTTCTGTTTTGGAAACTTGGATTTCTAATTTATGTAAATTCATGATAATCCTAAAAATCCTCTGGGCAGTTGGCTGAGCTGGTCTAGCAATCTAAAGAGTGATTTTTGCTATCCAGTGTGCAGATCTGTAGAATAAAATGTTATGTTTTTAGAAATTCTAGGATTTACTCTGCATGGTTACATAGACAAATTATCATTAAAAGGATAGATCTCTCAAAAACATAGTAGTCATATACTGTGGTGATAATACAGACAGCTGAGGAAAAAATAAGGTGCCAATTATTTGTGGACATGGAGTAGGTGGAATAACAGAAGGATGTAGTGCAGAGCATAGTCTGTGTACATCAAGCTTCACCCTTAAGAATTAGTGCCTGGCTTTGTAGCAGTTCCTTTTCAGCTGCTAGTACACATTCTCAGGTATATTTTTCATTTGTCCATTCTTTACTACACTAATCAGGAAAGCTGCCTTGATTCCTAGTAAGCAAAATGTTCCACTGAGCTCAAGGGTTGTTGCACCATGATATTTGAGTTGTTACGTGCCATGACTATAGACAAGTTTAAAAACTTTTTGAAAACCTTGTTCTTCAGTAGCTATAAGCAGCTTTTCTATATTATACCCTAAGAATGCCATAAGCTGTAAGCTTATAGGAGGAAAAAGACAAATTACTCCTATACATTAATATTACAAAGTATTCTGTAGCTTAGAGTTATATGATCATTTCAAGCAGGTATATTTTTTTACTTTAGCTTGGCCTTAAATTCCCTAAAGCATTTGAGTGTTCTGTGACTCGGTTTGCTGCTCTTCCATCACCAGCAATCATATTGCATTATACCCTGGCATATTCTTTACATTTTATGCAAGTAATTTTAAATCACTGTATGAAAATCTAATCAAAATCTTCTCTAAATCCAAAACTTCTTTCGTTTGGGCTTCAGGGACTACCCCTTTTCATGTTCCTGAATTCTAAATCTGCTCATTAAGATTCATCACGAAGTGTATAGACATGACTTTGATTCACTTTTCTTCCTAAGAAGCCTTCACATCACAGAAAATGTCTGAGGTTAGAGTCTAAAATATTCAGCTACCCAAGAGCTTTTCTTCTAGAGAAAAGTTCTGCCTAAGAAGTAGCCTTAAAGTTGCAGAGCCCTACAGAGAAATTCCGAGTAGCGCTTACCCAGTTTCGTCAGTGTTTATTTAAAATGTCAATCCATTTATCAAAGGTCTTGTGCTTCTAAGGTAAACTGAATATATTTTTACTCTGCTATATCCAGTTCTGTGTGAGTTCTTGACCAATAAAGCAACTGAAAGGATTTGTGATGGGTGAAGTAAGCACACATCAGTCTGTTGTATCAAAAGAGGCAAAACTGTTTTGACTAAAATGAGTCTTTGGATGATTTTTCTCATCTGTTTTTGTTTTATTATTTTGAACCCACAATGCTGTATGATAGGCTTGGTGACAATATTGGGCTGCACGGAAGATTTTGTGGGCCCAAAAGAGTTCTTGAGGTGCATGGTGAGCACGAGGCTATTTTGTCCTGCTTAGAGCTCAGTTAAAGTGACAGCATCAGGATATAGGTTGACTTCTGCAAAAGGTGGGACTGGAAGGGACCTGCCAGGAATAAAGCTCTAGCCAGCAGTTTGTGTGGCAAGTAGGAGGTCTCTGTTGCTCTTGTAATAAATTAATTATTTATTGAGTGATTTTTTTTTGTGGCTGACAAACCATGTCTGAAAAGGACCAGGACAGGCAGATCTTTTGGGTCTCCTTGAAGTTAAGAAATGCATGATTGGGCTCTTGCTGTCTCCTTCTACAGCTGAACCTCATGTGTTTACTGGCTGGTAGTTGTGTCTCTGTGGGCTTGAGGCAGCTGCTCTACCAGATCAGCGATTTATTGAATCAGCTGTGTGTGGTGCTTGGGCAAGAGTCTGCTGCCCACCAGTACATGATTCAGTGAAATGTAATTTGGTTAATACTTCAAGGAGCTGTTCTATATGCAAAGATACATCCTCTGTCTACAGCTGCACTGACCTGCAGAAAATCTCGAACACTTTGGGTATTGTGTATTGGAACACAAGTGAGTTCAGTGTCTGGCACCAATTTTGTGTTACAGAGCAAGAGCAAAAACAAAATGAGTATGAGTTGCTTTCCCAGTTTTGGATCCACATCATATTCCTATTTGGAATAAGATTCCTATTTGGAATAAGTGTTTTCATGGGCAGTTAGTGCCAAGGACTTGACAGCAGATTTGTCAGGCACTACTGTAAAGCAACTAACAAGAAATACCCAGTGTCTGCTCTGTTCTGTAATGTGTTTTTAGTAGGAGACTGTGCTGCAACATCTTATTCTAAATTTTGGCTGGTAGTTGGGTAGAGGCTGTCAATATTTTGTATAGACTGCATAGGTTGGCTTAGCAAGTTTTCATCTTAGGAAATTGAGTCACTTTCTATCTTAGGCTTAGTGTTTATTCAGCTAGAGTCTTTTGAGCAGGCACTGTTTTATTCTTTGCTGTTTAGTACACTACCACTGAGGTTTTCTGCTTGGTGAGTAGTTCCTGTCTGCAGTTCAAGGGAACTGGAATTACAAATAATCTCTTAAATGAAAACCTCACGTTGGATTTCCTGCTTCTGAAGTGTTGTGACTTAGCATTCAAGTATTGTATGTCTCCAGTCACCTTGGAAAATACAGTGTGATCTCTGCAGGTTGGTTGTGTTATTTGATAGCAGTTTGAAAAAATACTTGGAGGAAAATTCCTACCTAATGCTGAACAAGGGCTGTTACCTTAATGAAGAAAATCTCTCTGAGATGCCAGTTTTCTCTCTCCTGTTGTACACTTCTGACTTCATATTCAGGCAGCATAGCTTTTGCCCCTGTTTATAAATATAGACATATTTATAACATATTTATAACAGACATAACATCAGGGTCTCTTCTTCTCCAGAAGAGCTTCCCCCTCGAATGGATCTTTGCCAAATACTAGCTATAAATCAACTGCTATACTCTCAAAACAATTTAAACAAGACTTGTAAGAAATGAAGTACCACATTTAGAGAGTGACTCTTTAATTATATACTTTTGGGACTGTCTTCTTATTCTACTGTGCCATGAAAGATTAATTTTTCCTTGGCATTAGAAATATCCCTAGATGATGTTTTTTCTGTTCTTCAAGACAATGTGTGCTTTCTTTTACTGTAATTAAATATTAAATTATGCAGAAAACAGGACATCTAAAGTATCTGAGGCATCAAACGTGGAAGAGAATAGAGTGTTTGAGTTCTAAGAGAAGTCAATGAGTCATAGTGGGAATGACCTAAATTTAGTCTTAAAAGGCTTCCATAAATGGGGATCATATTAAGCTTTTGCAGTAGAGCAGGTCTTAGAGGTTCTGCTGTGTTCAGGCTGTGACATTGTCCCAGGAGTCTGCAATCTGAATGGGCAAGGCTGTCAGTGGCATATGCTCCTGGGTTGTGCTTAGGATCAGTTGTGGTGCAGGAATCAGAAATGTGCCGAGTGGAGGCTGGTACCCCTCCAGCCTGGAATAGCTGCCAGAGGTGGAGCTGTAGTAGCATAATTAAGGGCTAGAAAGTTTCAAGAACTGCAGAGGGCAGTTGAGTTATTGGTTGTGTTTTTTCTCTCCTTGCTTTTAGTCTGATCCCAGTAGGATTTAAGTCAATTAGGTTGACAAGGTAATGGTATCTTGGTGTCCAATGGCTGTAAAATCACATTTAGCAAGATGTCAGCTGGATGACATGTTCCAAATAGTGTTGACATGGGATGCAGATTTATCTGTCTCTAGTGACAGTGAGGGATGGAAGCCACAGTAAATCAGTTGATAAGCTGTGGATTTTTTAAAAATCAGCTTAATGAAATGTTCTTAAAAATGAGCAGTTGTCTCACATTGTATCATGTCTTGCTCACAATAAAGTAGTAGCACAGGAAGATGCAGATGACAATAGTGTTTTTGATCTGTAGGACCCATTGAGTAGCAGCAATTTTTGCAGGTGCTGGCAGAAGAATCACTGAAGCACTTTTCAGTGTATCCAACCCTTTTAAGTCTTCATCTGTAATTTCTGCAGAGTAATGAAGATCTTTAGCTAAGCAAAGCCAGAGTTGGGAAGCATTCTCCCTATGTAATCTGTAAAGTTGAACCAAGAATATATTTCTAGCATAACTTAGTTCTATGCTATGCAGAATTTCATTCTCTCTGCAGTGTCAAAAAACTTCCCAGTGACATGCTAAGGGGACTGTGTTCTGTTTACATTATTCTATATTCATTCTCTTTCTCTCCTCCCCTTCTCTGCTCACCCCCTCCAAATTGCATTGGATTGAGTGCCTTTTTTTGAATCGTGTAGTGATTTTTAGTCATTTTCTGCAAACGCAACTGTGCTGTGAATATGTTAAAGTGGGAAAAATCAAAAGTGCATGCTTTGTATGGTCTGTGCAACATAGCTACGTCTTTGTTCATCCTCAGTTCCTGGGGGAGTTCATTACCTGGTATCAAGCTAAGGAAAACATTTTCCTTCAGAGGCAAACTTTCCAGAACAAAATTTTCAGTGGTGCCAAGAGAATCACTGAGGTAGGAAGGGACCTCTCAAGATCATCTAGTCCAGTCCCCCTGCTCTAGCACTGATGGCTCCATCACCTTCCCAGGGACTGATTTGAGTCTGACAAGCCCGTGGTTTCCCCAGTCCTACTTTTTACCTTTCTTAAAAGTTGATAATATGCCAGAAGATTGGTTAAAATTATGACTAGATCCTTGAAGAGTGAGATTTACTTATTTCCAGTCTTCAGAAACCTTTTCTGATTGACATGGCCTTTTAAAGATAAACAAGAACATTTTCTTGATGCTGAAGGCTTTGTGCATGGCTATTTTGTAATGTTGCAGTCTAGTCCAGAGAAGAAGCCAATATAAAGTGCTGTGGGGTTAGATCATGGTCCCCAGGAAAGGAGCAGATATTCCTAAGTGTCTGGTTTGTTACTCAGTCCTTACAACAGTTATTCACAGAAACAGCATTGACTTCCTTAGCAGTGGTAAAAATGCAGCTGTATTTAAGCATGTTTCTGGCACACCATTTTTCCTTTGCCGCCTCTTTCCTTCACAAATAGGTGCTTCTCATTTGTCCACGTAGCCAACAACTGCCCTCCTGACCGAAAACTGCAGTGGAAATCCCCTGTTCCCCTGTTGTCTGTACTGAGAGCTATGTCAAGGTGCTTTAAAGCTGTTAATCTTGCAGCACTTTTCATTACTGATAGTGAAGGACGAAGCTGGGCACTTATTTGCCTCCAAGTACCAAGGAAGAATAAATGAAAATCAACTGCATGCGGTAGGAAGAGGAAAAAATGGCTGGTCCTTTCTGGGGGAAGGGTGGGAGAAATTTTATTTCTTAAGAATGATCAGTATAGACAATTTCATTTACATGAAAAAGAGGTTTGGGGGTTTTTGTAAAATATGCATGAAGCAGGGTTGTGATGGTTATGCTAAAGGGCATCAGCACATACAAAATCATCTGCAGCTATTTTACAGCTGAGTGAAAGTTCTGCTTTTATAGAGTATGTTGTATTTCCTGCCATTCCCTTGGGTTTCCTTCTTATGATAGGACTCGCCATTAACAGCCTGAAGAGCAGGTAGCCTGGATGTGCAGCTCCATGCTCGACAGCCACATCTATCTATAGATACAGACAGCTCAGCAGTGCAGGCTCCAAGGTTTCAAACCGATGTCAGGAGTCTGTGCTGGAGCTTTGGAAACATGAGACGGATTTTGTTCCTGCTGAAACAGATGACAATTTGCCTCAACTTAGATGAGGAACAGCATTTTACCCTCCTTAGTAGGTTGCATTATGAATAAATACTATCAAATCAAATAGATGAGGAATTTTTCCTTGAGATGGATGAGATAGTCTGTAACTGTTGCAATGATGCAAGTAGTACAAAATTAATAGTGGGACTTGGTGGTCATCCATAGAATTCACAGCTGAAGAGGTTTATGACTTCCATTTATCATTCTAGGAAACAGTGAAAAGCATTTTAATTAGTAATGTTTACTTCCAAAACAGTATTAAAAGAGACTTGTAAGGGCATTTAAAAACATTGTACTTTATGCTGCTCCTGTGAAATATGAGTGTGTTGATAGTTGTTCCCATGTTCTGCATTGCAGTGTCATACTAGAAAGGCTCATACTACTGCATCTGAAGAATGAAAATCACATTGCACAGTGAGATCAGGTAAAGAAATTAAATTATCAGGATTTCTTAAAGATTTTTTTCTAGATATTGAATCCTTCTTCTCTCCCCATGTGCCTCACCCCAACCTGTTTGTGACTGCATCCAGCTTTTATGCTGAATTGAATCAAACCATGTTACTGTTCATTCAGTTGCTATCTTACAGTTCATGAAGTGGCAGGTGATGAGATGATTTTGTATATTTTGTTGGGGATGAATCCCAGCAAATGAAATCTAAAACTGTTTACTTATTTCTGGTGTGATGTCATGCTTGTCATTTGATTCTGGTCTACTGCAAGATTCCATATATTCTGGAGGGAAGGAAAACCTAAACCTCAAATAAAAAAACATTCCTATTTCCTTTTCTGTCCATTGTGATGACGGCTGTATTATCTCAAGAGTATTCATAGTAACTGCTGCGAGGACATGATCATGTATGAGAAATAACCTAAGAGGAATTTGAAGTATAAAACACTTAGGTCTAACACTTCTGAATATTCCCAGTAGCTGAAGCATGAAAATTAGAAAGGAAGAGTCCCTAAAGATACTTGAGAAAACAGCATAGTGAAAAGGGATTCTGTGATTATAAGGCGGTGGGTTCCACCTCAGCTGTTGTGGAACTAGTTTCTGGCAGTGAAATAAGTTAGAGATGTTTTCAACCAAAAACTAACAAGGAATTTTGTTAAGTCTTTACCCAGAAGACTCCAAGGGTGAAGCTGAAAAAACTCTGTAAAGCAAAAAGGCAGATATTGATATATTCAAGTATTTTAAACAAACAAACAAACAAAACACTACACCAAAGCAAAACAAAATAAAAAAAAATAAAACCTGCAATTGCAGTAACAGAATATTTAGAGAAAGATGTAATGTGTTCAGAGAAGTGCTGTTTTAAGGGATTTCTGGAGGTGATCTAGTTCAGGCTTGAGGCTTTGCTGAGAAGAAGGTATCATTAAGACACCACGGTACCAACATTAAAATTACGTAGAAATATCAGAGAAAACCTTGTGAGCAAAAGGCAGACACTGTACATTTAGGGAAAATTAGAATCAAAGGAGGTAAATAAATGAATACTATCAAAAGGTAATAGAGAATCAGTAATGACCTGAAATATTATGCCTGCATATAAAGTATGATAATAGTAGGCTTATTTTGTGAGCCACTTGACCAGTATGGTAGCAGAGAGTGCAAGAACTTGGGGACAGAAAGGGCGGACTTTAGCCATTCCTATGTAAGTCACAATGAAGCATCATGAGAAAACCCCATTTTCAATGCAAAGCAAGCCTTGATAGACAGCAAAGTAAATAGACTGCTTAGACATAAACAGATCTCCAAACAATGCACATTGTGGCTAAAGAAGAAAAACAGAAAAGAACATTACATTCTGGCAAGTTAATGTCAAGCCACAATAAAGTAGGCCAAGAGATTCAAAGAGAAGCAATATCCTAAAACTTAAAATAAAAATCCCATCAGCTATCTTTGTAGAAGACCACCAGTAGAAAATGGAAGAAAAAAGGGTTTCAACAAAGAGAGACCCCAGTAGGAAAAATAAACCAGTTCTTTAGCTTAAGTATTGAATAAATATTTATTATGAAAATGTTAAGGGAAAGCCTGGAGTGGAGCCTTTTTTAACACAGAAACTTCCAAAATTAAACTATTTTTAGAGAATGTAGGGAAAAAAATCAATAGAATCAAACTATACGCATCAGTAGGTATTGACCTAAAACTGGTGGATCTCAAAACATGATATTGCTATATTATTAACTCTGATGTGTAAATTGTCTTTAAAGAAAGTCCTAATACTAGAATAATGGAAAGTAGTAAATATGACAATGATATTTTCTGAAAGGCTCCATTATTAATCCATAAAAATACAGAGCAGTATTCAGAAGTACTCACTTCTTTACTGGATAAATCAGTACAAGTTCTGTTTTGAAAAAAGGACACATAGATATATCTATTTTGTATCTTACACTGGGAAAAAGTGAACATGGATTACGGAGGAGGAAGTTATGCCTCCCATTCATATGAGTTTCTAGAAGGACTTGATGAATCTGTCAATAACTGATTCAGATGGTGTAGTGGTTTGACACTTGAAAAAAACCTAGAAGCTCATGCTAAAATCCTTCAACAGGATTAAAAAAAAAAAAACAGCCTTGAAATAAGAAGCAAAGGGTTCTAATAGAATTAAATCTGTTTAAAATGAGACTTGACGTATGATTAGCTTTAACAAGGAAGGAGTAATTGCTGGTGAAGTTGTTGTGGCTCCAGGTGTTCAGCATAATCAGTGATCATCTGGAAAAGGGCTGGTTAGCAAAAAGAAAAATATTTACTAACAATATAAAAGTAGATACAGTCAAAACTGAAAGCCCACTGAGAGCTTTTTTATTTTTTTCTCACTTACCTGAAGGCAGGAGTTGATGCACAGTTAGTAAGTTTGGTGATGGTACTAAACTGGAAGGATGAGAAGCCATGCAGAGGGATCTGGATAGATTAGAACACTGGGTGATCGCTAGTGACGTGAAAATGAACAGGATTTCTTTACTCAGAGGGTGGTCTAAACCTGGAACAGACTTCCTAGAGAGGTATTCAATGTCCTGCCGGTCTGTTGAAGAGGCACTTGGACAATGCCCTCAAAGCCATGGCTTAACTTTTGGTTGGCCCTGAAATGGTCAGGCAGTGGGATGAGATGATCATTGTAGATCTCTTCCAGCTGAAATATTCTATTCTATTCTGTTCTATTCTATTCTATTCTATTCTATTCTATTCTATTCTATTCTATTCTATTCTATTCTATTCTATTCTATTCTATTCTATTCCCTGTGGTCACCATCAGCTGAATTACGATGAGACTGTTATTGGCCTGAGATGCCAGCGGTTTTGAGCTCCAAAAACACTTGGAATGGCACATGTTCGTACAGACTGGGGAATTAAATGCTGGAAAGCAGTGCCACAGAAAGGGACCTGGGGGTCCTGGTCAATGGCCAGTTGAATATGGGTCAGCAGTGCCCTGACAGCCAGGAGAGCCAACCCTGCCCTGGGGGGCATCAGGCAAAGCATCACCAACCGGGCGAGGGAGGGGGAGGGGATTGTCCCGCTCTGCTCTGCACTGCGGTGGCCTCACCTTGAATATTGTGTGCAGTTTGGGGCACTGCAATATAGGAAAGATATGAAGCTGTTAGAGAGTATCCAAAGGAGGGCAAGGAAGATGGTGAAGGGCCTTGAGGGGAAGCTGTATGAGGAGCTGCTGAGGTCACTTGGTCTGTTCAGCCTGGAGAAAGAGGAGACTGAGGGGAGACCTCATTGCAGTCTACAACTTCCTCATGAGGTAAAGAGGAGGGGCAGGAACTGATCTCTTCTCTGTGGTGACCAGTGATGGAACCTTAGGGAATGGCCAGAAGTTGTGTCAGAGGGGATTTAGGTTGAGTATTAGAAAAAGGTTCTTCACCCAGAGGGTGATTGGGTGCTGGAACAGGTTCTCCAGGAAAGTGGTCACAGCACCAAGCCTGATGGAGTTCAGGAAGCATTGAAACAATACTCTTGGGCGCATGGTGTGACTCTTGGTGATGGTCATGTGCAGGACCAGGAGTTGGACTCGATCCTTTTGGGTCCCTTCCAACTGGGCATGTTCTGGGATTCTGTGATAACACGGCTAGCATGTTGACTAGAGGTCTAGAATCTCCTTTTAAGTATTTCCAAGCTGCATCCTACAGGTCTCTTGAAGGACTATATGTAAGATCCAATATATCGCACTTACAATGAGCATGTGAATGTCTTTTATCTTCTTTATCTTATGGTTTTATCTTCTTATGCCTCTCGTATGATACAAAGATGGTTGCTCCAGAAAGGTTTGAGCTGTGCAGCTGAAAGTGCTGTGTACACGAGATAGCGACAGCATTTAGTTCCTCAAACTGTAGACTCTTTTTTCCACTCGTGTTTATCTCCACTACTTCTTCACACAAGAAGTTTGCAGCTAACTTGAAGACAAACCTCACAACCAGAAGATAAAGGATGCTGGGAATATAATAGCTCTATGCAAAGTTTCATTCATGACTGTCCTATACTGATGTTCATTCATCAGGTATACAGTCACTTTTCCCATGGTCCCTGCAATGGGAGAAAGAGGTGTTTGGATTAATAAAGTAAATGTTTTCCTATTCAAATCTGTTCTAAGGTAGCAGATCTATTTTGCTTCACTTCAGATGGCCAATAAACCTCACTAAATGATAGATGGTTAGGTTTCAGATTTATGGTGAAGGAGAAAATTCCTAGCTGCTGCTATTCTGACAGTGGCTTGATACGCATATAACGTAAAGATGACCTCATTAATGAGAGTGAGATGGCTTGCTGTTTGGGTTGAAATAAATGCATGAAAATGTGCACAGGGTCCAGCCAGTGCATAGGCTTCCTTTAGGTCTTCTTCATGTGGTTTTCACAAAGAAGTAAATATAAGTCTTGCAACCTTGTTTATGTGTTGAGTCTCTTTCCATCATGCGATTGAATTGTAAAAATAAAAACAGGAAACAACTAAAAATAAAAATAAAGAAAAGAAAGCAATAAGTAAAAAGATAAAAATATATAACACAGAATATTACTGTGATAAAAGCAAAATCTCTGTCTTGCACTCTGACCTTGGTGCAACTATACCAGAGTGAGGTGGCAGAAATCCATATTCTGAAGTGATTTATTGATACTGAAAACCAGAGAACAGTTATCTCCAGCTGTGTTGGCATCTGTGAGCAGCATGATGTGAGTGGAGCAAAGCAAGTAGTGCTGAGGATTCAGTGTCCGCCTTACAGATGTTTTTTCTGTCTTGCTTTAGAATCAGTCTAGTTTTGTCCTGTGGGCTGTGCACCTGCAGGCAACTGGACCAAAATATTATCAACTCTAGGAGCACATTTTCTGGTTTAGTTACATCCAGAAGGAATCCAGTTTGCACACTGTGATTGCTCTGAGGTGTGAACTGATGCACTGTTAGTGGGGATGGTTCAAGGACTGCATGAACCACAAGACCAACACAGATGAGTTACAGTCTGTGGTTGTATTCTCCACCTATGAGAATAGGATAACAAAACTCAGCCAGAATTGCTTGCAAACTTGGTCTGGTAGATTTGTAATTTTTTTAGGAACAAAAAGGCAAGGGTAGATTTATACTATATGTGGTAACATAGTTTGGTTTTTACAGATGCGATCCCTCAGATGTATTCAGTTTTATGTCTAAAGTTCTTTATACTCAAGCATTCATCCTTCTTTTCAATACAACATTTATGCCCAATTTAACTATGAAAAGCAACAAAAAAAATGGTATTATCTTATTCAACATATATTCTGATTGATTGTTCTCAGTTATGTATTTTAAGAAGCAAAAGGATGGTGTGCAACCAGCTACAGCACCTCCTCTTAATGTTGTGCTAATCTGTTTATAAGATTGCCTCTTTGTGTCTGCAATACACTTACACATCAAGCTTGCCAGTAAATATTCTGCCAGAGAGTGGAAATAGCACTGCCTTGTAAACTAAATCACTTTCACTTGAATATTTTAGAGAGCATCTTTGAGGGGAAAAAAAAAAAGAAGAAGAAAGAAAAGAAGAAATGAAAAAAAAAAGGAATAAAAATGTTCTGGTGACACATCTTTCATATGGTATGTTTTATATGCACATAAATCTGTTTTTCATTTAGTCACTTTTTAGCTTCATAAATAAATCAGAAATGGGTGAGAAAACAAATCATAACACAGGCATCATCATTGCTTCCAGAGTTGTTTTTTTTATTTTATATTTCTCAATGCTCAGTAAAATTCAGGTTGAAATCAAATGTCCAAACCTGGAGATCCTTCCTGAATTGATTTTTCCGACTTCTGCAGTTTTAGCTACTAGCTCTAAGGAATATCTAACATTCTCTTTTTAGAGCAAATGGTTTGTTCCGAAGTGTGGTTGCTTTCTTTAGTTTGTCCTATAATCAGCAGTCCCTCCTCTGTTACCTGCTGACCAGTGCTACAATGCCCTACGTCAGTAGTTCTTAGTAGCACATGCCCTGTGTCCTCATCTGCATGATATTCAAAAAAATCACAGGATTATTGACAAGATAGTTGAAAGAGTCTTACTGCCCTCGATAAACCTCAGATCAAATTCACACAATTTGGGCTAGCTAATGTAATCTTTCTGATCATTCAACTTTTCAATTTCCCCATAGGCAGATGAATTAGCGAAGACTGGTAAGAAGAATTTCTAATGAAGTTAATTATGCACTTTAGAAGGATCTCTGTAGGTGTAGGAAAATAACACTGGTGATCTGCTTGCTGCCTTTTGTTTTCTTGTCTATTCTGAAATTGTATCAGCTATCGGTCAGCTGCCTTTCCTTGTGATGTGCAGCATCTCTTAGGATTAATAATGGCTGTTCCTGGTATGCTCCTCTCATGTCTGCTGTTCCAGTATAGTCGTAAAGTGCATGACCTGATTTATTTAGATATTACAATGATATATTGGGGGGTGCTTCTATGAATACTCCACAAGGGATGTACATCTGGAATTTATAAATGCAATGGTGTAACACATGCAATGGATCACCAACGTAAAAATTACTGCATCAAAACTCTGTTGTGATCCTGGAACAAAGAAAAATGTTTTCAAAATTTTAAACTTCTAAACTGGTAGTCCTGTGCAATATTTGTGTGGTTTCATGTTTTATTTCTGCTACCATTACAATTTACCTGCCACATATCTTTAAATATTCATTGTGGCCATCTGCCTGAACCATGCTGACTGATACCATAGCATCATTTGATATGCATCCCAACCTCTTCACCTTCTTCTCTTTCAACCTCTGGCCTTTCAAGCACTCAGCAGCATCTACCTACCTAGAGTTTTACTTTAATCTTCTTGGTGACTTTTCTCAGTGATGGCTTTGAGTCACCATTTTAAAATGTTAGCTTTAAAGTTCAGGGCATGTGGGCCATAGGCAATAGCTGTCATTTGCTTTAGGAGTGTGCTTCCATCCACTTGTATAAATAGAGTCTAATTTCTACTCAAGGGGAGATGAAACCCACCCCTAAGAATCACTGTAAGGGCTTAGAAAATAATTTGATTTCCTCACCAATCTTAAACCCTGGCCTTGTGCTTTAATTTTGTTCTCTCTAGGATGCAATGCAGTTAGAGGAATTGGGTTTGTACTTTCCCATTTCAAAAGGAGGCATGTTTCACTTTTGCCTAATGACGCTGGTTCACTAGAAGAATGTGTGCCTTGAAACTCACATTAAAAGCAAATTAAAAGTAACTGCTGCAGAGAAATTTCAGAGTCAAGTCTGTTCACCGTGTTTGCATAGGCAGCTGCACATTAAGCTTGGGTAGTACCAAAGCCTATGTTATAATTAAAGTTGGTTTGCACTGCACAGAGCCAAAACACATGGGTAGATGCATCCTCTGCCTCAGAGTATGAGATCCTAAACCAAAGCTTATTCAAGACAAGCAGAAGTTTTCGTTTACTTTGATAACAGCTGGGACAAGCTTCAAAGCCCCAGACCTTCAAAGGAGCTTTGTAGTTCTCTATGACTGTAATTTAAAATCTATGAAAAATGTAAGCAATTCCACCTGGTCCTTTACCATGAGCTCTTTCTTGATCATGTCAGATTATGAGAGACCAACACTAATTAAGCATTGATTTGTTTTTGGGAATCAAACAGTAGGTTTGACACTCTTAACACTCATATACGTGGTCCTTTAATTTTCAGTCCCTATGGCTGAAAGCTTTTGTGAAAGTTATCTTTTTAATTTCTTCTAAAACAATTTTCATACTGCACCAAAACTAAATTTATTACATCTTAGTTGTAAAGTTATAAAGATAATAATCAATATAGAAAGCAGATCCCGCTCAATTGCATCATATGCTTCAATAAGAGCATACACAACTTCTCCCTCTCTCTTGTTGAGTGCTGTTCATCTTCTCTGAGCTTACACGTAGCAGAGTTTTTCGAAGTAATGAATGATGCAAAAGATGATGTCAACAGAGGGGTCTTGTTGGTTTGTGCTGTTAAATGATCCCATCTTACAGCCCTTCTGACATCTGAAGGCTAATTTTAGAACCCAGAAATTGGCAGCACTTTTGGATCAAGGTTTTGAGTTATTTTTCAAAGCATGTGGATGTGTGTCATGTAACTTCTACATGTTCAGCAATATTTTGATGAGTCATATAATATAAAGTACTTAAAATATCTTCCCACATCTACACTGCACCAATCTGGTTCAGTCTGCTTCTGCTCATCTTCATCGTGTCCCATTGCTCCCTGCAAACTCCTGCATCTCCATATGTTGCCCTTGGTATCTTTCATTAGACCCAGATGCAAATAAAAAGCTCAGCAGCTCAGTCTTGCAAAGCCTACGCTGCATTGCAAAGTTGAGTCTAGAGGAACTGAGAGAGTTTCCAAACTTTCCTGAGCTCTGAGGAGTAGTAAAGGGAGAAAAGACTCATTAACTATGCAGCCCAGACTCCCTCACTTTGTTCAGGCAGCTTTTGCCATGAGCAGATGGAAACTAACAGCAGAGTTTACGCAGTATATCACACATATACAGGGCAAAGTGCAAAGCAGATCACTATTGTCTAATTGCTAAGACTGGTGAGTGGCTGAGCTAATGTGCCACCACCCCAGCAAGGCACTGGATGTGTCTTGGCAGACTCCTGTCTGTGTGTATCACTGCTCTGCCCCATGCCTCTGCAGCATTTCTCAGCAGTGCCTTGGAGATCCTTGTTAAGGTGTGTGTCAACTGGTGCACATCAGCTCTGACATAGTGACACTACTGACACCTGCACTCACACCACTAATGCTCTTAAATTTATTTATTGCTCATTTACTGCTCCACTAACCTTGATCAAAAATTCTTCCCTTGACATTGAAGGCAACATGACTAGATCTTTCGCTTCGAAGAAAAGTAGGATGGTATTTGAAAATACTGGGTTTGAATAATACTACACTGAGGCGAAGAGAATTCAGTGCACAGTGGAAAATATTCCACCAAATTCTGCTCATGAATTTTCTGCAAATCCTTGTCTCATCCACTGAGAATCCTTATTCAAGTACAGCACCAAGATCCCTGAGCCTTCAGTCTGCTCTCTAACCCTGTTCCTCATTGGGACAGGCTCTTCCAAGTCCTTGTTTTTCATTTATATTTTAATGTTGTTTCATGTCACAGTTTTTCCCGATGAAATTTCCTCAGTTTTCTGTTTATCCCAGTCTCAACAAACTTGTCTTCGCCTGTCTTTTTCTTTTCCACACTTTGCACATCTCTATCCACTGTGCTTTCTCACAGTGCCTCCCCCATCTCAGGAGCCTGAGCCCAGGTTGTGCAGCTGGACTTTTTCAAAACCAGGCTTCAGCTCGCACATGGCCACTGCCTGGGGATGCGGATTGTAAAAAGGCTCCTTGGAGCAATTCTGACTGTGGACACACTTCTGCCAGTTGCTATGGAATGCTGAAGATAGGGATGTTTTTCTCATAAGAGCGTGGGTGTAGTTAGGCATTTTTGTGAAACTGGGACTCAGCACCTGACGCCTTAAATAATGATTTTTCTTCTCTGAGTGGGAAGAGTAGGAAGTGAGATTGTTACCACCCCCTTGTCTAGTAATAGTCTAGCATTTGGAGCATCTATTCTGCAAAGAGTGACATGGGGTTTGGCACTCTCTTAAAGCCTCATCTCTCAAATCCCATGAGAGTGCTTTAGCTTACACCAGGCTAGAGGGCAGTCTGCAGTTTGTGGCAGCAGCCATTCCTGGCTCTCCAGCAGGCACCTGCCCACATGGCACTGCCCTAACAGAGCTCGGGAATGGCTTTGCAGCAGCCCATATCCCAACATGGCTCTCTACAGGACTGCAGTGGAGACTGTGAGGGAGTCTCCTAACATTAGGTGGATCTTACTTCCCTAGAGTCCCAGCAAAATCCTGCAAATACACCAAAAATGTGCAGTCAGGCTGGGATTTTTTGAGTTTTACAGTTTGCCTCAGAAATCTGAGTATATTGTCCCTCCAGGTCTATTTGACAAGGGATGGAGGGATTGTCTGGGAGAAAACTCAACATGAATGGTTAATAGCTGTGGTTGTTTTGAAGTAAATTGGTATCCCTAACCTCCCCATGAATTCTTGAGACATGGTTAATATTTCCTCCAACTTTTTCATCCTATTCCTGCCCCAGGGGTTAAATTGAACGGGCAGAACGCGTGTCCTGTGATGCGGGTCTGTTCCCACGAACACCTTAACATGGGTCTCACAGCAGGTTCAGAAACACACCTGGATTTTTACCTGTGAGGTGGAGCCCCTGATGTCTCGCCTCAGTTTTCCCTGCTGCAAGCAAGATGGAGTAACACAGAGTCAGCTTCACACCAAGTCTGAAGCAATGTAATGAGAAAAAATTACTTTCCAAGAAGACTTCTCTTCTTCCTTTCCAAAAGTACACTTATCTTTTAATCTTGGTTTTGGATTTTAGAAACATTATAGCAGATACCGGCTAGCAGGAAGAAGGAGGGGTTTTGGCAGACACGAAGTGAAGGATCGGAAGAAACTTGTTTCACACCTGACATACAGAAGCAGTGAAGGTTTTAAAGACTTATTCATGGGTAGATGTCAACTGTACTGCAATAATTAGCTTTGCGTGTATCAGGGCCATGCCCCATGCCTCTGCAGCATTTCTCAGCAGTGCCTTTGAGGTCCTTGTTAAGGTGTGTGTCAACTGGTGCACATCAGCTCTGACATAGTGACACTACTGACACCTGCACTCACACCACTAACACTCTTAAATTTATTTATTGCTCATTTACTGCTCCACTAACCTTGATCAAAAATTCTTCCCTTGACATTGAAGGCCACATGACTAGATCTTTTGCTTCGAAGAAAAGTAGGATGGTATTTGAAAATACTGGGTTTGAATAATACTACACTGAGGCGAAGAGAATTCAGTGCACAGTGGAAAATATTCCACCAGATTCTGCTCATGAATTTTCTGCAAATCCTTGTCCCATCCACTGAAAATCCTTATTCAAGTACAGCACCAAGATCCCTGAGCCTTTAGTCCGCTCTCTGACACTGTTCCTCATTTTCCTTAGTATGACAGATTTTATTTTATCTCCCTGTTTTACAGGTGTTCAGGGAATACAGAGGAGTATATGAAGTCTATGACTTCTCTCTACACAGCAGTGCATTTTTATTGATTATACAAGATATATTAATCTGAAGGTGTTTGCTCTTTTTAAAAATTTAATTGATATGTCATGGTCATTAATTCATTGGTTATCAAGATTTACTAAAGGTTTTCCTTCTGAAATAAAATTTTTGAGGCCTACAGTTAGGAGATATCATTATTGTGTAGTTAGCTCTCTCATCTTGCTGCCTACAACCGGGAGATGAGTAGCAAGAAGTGAACATCTCTCAATACTGTTTTGAAGAGGGGAAAGGGAAAGGAGAAGGTGCTAAAATTTAACTTAATTTTTACAAAGGCTGCCTCTGATAAAAGCTGCAAAAAGCTGCAAAATATGCCTTTAAAATAAGACTAGCATACCATTCTTAGCTAAGGATGGGGTTTTTTCCCCACAGTGTGAGAAAAATCAGTCTGGAATGCCAAAGACTGGGAAGCCTGTACCAGTTAGAGTTTGGTTCCTATAGTGACTGTTACAGCAACTGTTGGCATCCAAAGTGATTTTTTATCTAATGATGGAAATAGTTCAAAACAATTTCCTTCCAGAGACAGTTTCAGGATAAGTAGACTATTTATTGTCATGCATACATCTATAATAAGGTAAAACAGATCAGAAATGGAGACTGAGGAAGGACCAAAGAAAGTTTTCCTGTGATCTGGATGCAAAGGCTATTTTGCCTCCAACCCCTGCTGTTTGTTTATAGCTCTTTTAAATGCTGCAGAGATACCTTTATGGGGAAATGGAACAAAAATGAAACAAACAACAATACAAATTTTTCAAATATGCTGAAGAATATGCTACCCACAGCTAAATAACAATCTCTTAAGCCTGTCAGGCCACTTACAGGTAGGACTGTTCTAACTGACTCCAGAGGCTGCTGCCCACAGCATCTGTCCGGGACACCTCTAGGATGAACAATAATATATCTGGAGCTATGGTAAATGAAAGATTTTCTTCCTGCAAAGAGAAGTTTATGTTGCAACCTTTCAGTGTGCTGCTCTTCCTAATTTTAATGAGGGAGGTGCTGGCATTCCCAAAGCTCTGATGCAGAGCAAAGTCATCAAATTCAGTTTGGGATTCCTTGAAACAACTGATGGATTATGGTATGTCAAGTCAGGACAAATCTAGCTCAATTAAGAACTAATCATGTACTGAGAAAGAAGAGTGGAGATATTTGAATAAGGATCCTTTATAACCAAAAGCTGTGGTTATTTTCAGAGAGTCCGTAGGTTTAAAACCTGACTTTCAACTACATGATTTAAAGGAGCAGAAGCTAAAATCTGACAGTCTCCAGAGGGGTTACCTTTTTGAAGTTTGAATTAATCCTTTGCTATGGTATACAGTTTTCATGATGAAAGTGCCTCTCCTGTCACCAGAGGTCACATTAGCCCCTGCAAACCATGGCTTTTTAGGACATGCCTGGTGCATCTAGGACTAGCAGCAACAGCTGGGCAGTGTTGCTTTTGCAGAATCTTCTGTCTCCCTGCAAGCAGATCCCTGGCTGCTCATAATTGTTATTGCTTCCTTGAAAGCAGCGAGTGTCAAGACAAGAAGAGCTGCCACAGAAGAGGAGGCTTCCAACCTCCATAGTGCTTAAAGTGACTAGGAGGAAAAATTTCCTGATATTTAGAAAATGATGTGTCAGATATTAAACCAGCACAATCAGTTCACATACATCTGTCTTCCTGAAGTAAAACAAATTATATGACCTTCAAACTGGCATAAATGTGTTAATTATTTTGCATGTATATATTATCTTGCATTTCATGGCCTTTCTAAATTAGGTGCAAATGCAATCAGAATATGGCTAGTAATTTTTCTCCAAATTTTAAACATTTCAGGATTAGGATTACACATCTTTTTCCTACATCCCTCCTTCTAGCTCACGAGTGATGGAAGCAATATCACTGTATAAATGTGCATTTGCACTAGGTATAAAAGCAGGGAGGCTAGATGTGTGCAATGCCATTAACAGCCAATTCTCAAGCAAAGAGTAATGTATAGAATCAAATTGGTGCCATGCTTGTCATGTCCTCTTCACAAGTGCCTAACTTGAGAGAGAAACTCACCACTGGTGAGGCATTCCCCAAAGAGTATGGGGAATGTGCTGGAATGGCTTTAAAGAAACATTAAAAAAGAGGGAGACTAAGTGTCACAATAGTAATTTTCATTGTTATGCAAACAAAAGGTGTGCTTTTCTAGATACTCACTGTAAATACTAGGAATATTGTAAATATATTTATGGGAAAGAGAAGAGGAAGGGTATGAAAAATTGTGTGTAGAGAAATAAACATTTTAAGCAGAGATTGACTCTTCTTTCAGGAAAGACCCAAAGGATGTCCTACAGAAAGTCTTTCTGTCCTTTTTACCTGTCACTTAAAAAGGCAGATATTTCGGGTTCTGGCCAACGTCCTTCTGACTGAGAAGATTAAATGTGTCAAGGCCATTTAGGTTCATGTTTTTCAAAAGCAATTTTCAATTACCTTTATTGCTGAATTAAGGAAACCTGAATTTGTGGTGGGAGTTCTTCCTACTTAGGTGGGAAAGCTCATATGTTGTCAGCATGATTCTTCAAAATTCATCTTCTGTAGAGTTCATTATGCTTTTAATTACAAACCTGATACATCAGGAGGCCGACCAGAGCACAAGTATCTACTTCAGCATTCATTCCTAATGCTGGAATAGATACTGTATACCCAGACTATCAAGACACTGTTGCCATCTAAATGACACAACTTAAAGACGATTTTATCTGCAGGTCCAGGTTGGCAGTTATGCTCACTGAGGGAGGGGAGGGAGCTGTGCATCCCTGTAGCTCTGGTCATGTTGAAACTCATTCTTGGATCTCAGGGAAGCTTGTCCTTATCACCCTAGTCTTTTCCTCAAGTTTATATGTTATTGACACACTGCCTGTGTAAAAAGTGAAAAAGCCTGGTGTTAACTAAGTAATACTTAATTACTTACTCCCACCCCTACCTGCAAAACGTAAAGGATTTTGGATCTCCTGTCATGTCTTCTTATCTACTTGTACTGCCTCAAACCTGAAAAGATTCACCCAAATGCAGCAGTAATTTCAGGAATTCTCTCTAGCAGTTTTCTCCCCTCTATTTGAAGCTAATTTCTCTAATTTCCAGGAAATTCTCAAATTTTTCCCAGGGAAGTGGACTTGGAGGATGGAAGGTATGTATCTCTCCCCTGCAGAAGTCCAGCATGGACATCTGTGTCCCATGGGTGCTACCCCGGAAAGAATTTCCTACAGAAACATCACTGGTGCTTATTCTGTGAGCAACCTCTGTAGCCCTTCATTAGTGGCGCCTTCCCATGTAAATCGCATTTTGTGGAGTTTCAGTGCCCGGGTTGTCAACCCAGAAATTTGCTGATCGAAGTCAATCGCAGGACAGACATACAAAGTAACAAGCGAGGGCAGTGTCGAACACTACCTACCTGTATGTAGCTCTGTGATGCTGGATAGGTTCAAATAAGGAAGCTGAAATCAAAAGGCACCTTTCAGATAAAATACTTCCCAGTGGTGGAAGTGGTGTTCTGTGCCAGAATGTCAGTATCAGTTCAACATATGTTAGCACTTTAATGGCTGAGAGAGGATGTTAATATGAAGTTAGGGCAATATAGGAAAATGTAAAAACAAACAAACAAACAGACAAAAAACCCCTGTATTTGTCTTTAATAAGAAGAATTTTAATTAAAAATAGGTGCCTAAGTATTAAATATAGAACACCTGTTTTTTTAATTTCAGATGTTTGTTAAAATTTTCGTCTGGACTAGATTTTTACAGGGTTTAGAGCTACACTTATTCTATTAAAACATTTTCGTTTTGATGTGTATTTTCCACTATGTTCCTTACTTTCCTTGTCATGTGAGACAGACAGCTCTCCTCTCTGTGACTCATATCCAAAAGGCAGCAAGACCTCCAGAAACTGCCCAGATAATTTAGACAGTGTTTTACTGCCCATGATAAACTGACCTGTACTGCAGGTATAGTACCAAGCTGTCACTTGCAAAACGAGATTTAAAATTCAGGTCTTGTAACTCCTGAAACCATTCAATTTCTCATATTGCTTTCCCATGTATGCTAATATATTTGTTCCAACTGGCATTGTATTTATGTCCATGCATTCTGCCTCTCCAAATCCACATTACAGTGCAATTTCAACTCCTGGGCTGTCCTGCAGCTTCATTTCCCACTCCAATTTGCCACTACGCTGAATATTATAGTGGTGTGCTTATGATGGGGATGTCTTTTATCTGCTATGTCTAGAGTGTGAATTTTGAGTGTCCATACGTTGTGATTTGTAGAGCTCTTTGAGGTGCAAGTTGCTTATTACTCCATGGCATTTGATGTCTATATTTTAATTATCATTGCAATGGAGATGGCTGAAAGACAGCTGCCAAATTTTTCTATCATCAATACTGTAAAATTTACTCCTATGGACCAGTGTCTTCTAATTGTATTGCTGTGCACAAATAATGATCAGAATGCAGAAATGAGTGATGAGAAACCATGTTGTTGAAGAGTCAGAAGTTATGCCAATTTCTTCTTCTTCTGATGAACATTTCAGGTGAACAGAGATCATCACCTGGCAAAACTGGTGACACAACAGTTGTACTAATACTTACCTTCTCCCTTCCCTTTAGAAACTTTATTTTTAAAAATCACCACTCTCTTAGGAGTATTTTTCTATGAATGACTGCTATTCAAGAGTGAAACTGAAGTGAAATCTCACTTTAAAATAACACCAAATAAACAATAACAAGAAAAAACAAGGAGAAAATAAACAGGGTAAATTGTACTACAGGATTATTAATTTTTAAATAAGAACTATTTCAGAAAAAATATGAGCAAAACAGAGAAAAATTTGCTTTGAAACACATGTTAAAGGTAAGATTTTCTTTGAAGAATTACAATAAATGTTATATGCAACAGACAGAGAGTATGGAGAAATCAGCCTGATTGTTTGCTGATAATTATTTTCCAAACTCTAGCTGATAGAGAGCAACACACCCATTGATAAATCAGCCAGTGAAGAAGCCTTGGCTGTTGTCCAAGGCAATTAAATGGGTCAAAGGCAGTGCATGTCAACCAACTGAGGAGGAAAAGACCAGCTGTCTGACAGTACACATCTTCATGCTCCTCATCCACCAGCATGGAAAAGCGCTTTTGGGCTTGGTGATGCAGGATCTGCTATTATATCAGACAACAGGGGACAAAAAGGCACAGGAGGATGTTCTCCCTCCCTCTACTAGCTCCAAGGCAACCAAATGCAACCAAATGCACCCTGCACTGCTGATACCTGCTACCTTTGATGAAGGAAACGCATAAGTAATCAAAGTTAAGACCACCTCTTTTCATGATTTTTTGAATCATTATTAAAGTGGTGAAGTTAGATACCAAACTGACCAGAAAGAGAAGCTCTGAAGATGTGAAAAATTACTTCAAAAAATGTGGGAGCCCTGTGCAAGAGATTTTGTTTTGAACTTTCACCAGCCTAACAGCATTATAAGAGACTTCCTGTAATCTTTTAGACAAAATAATTTCCTTGGTTGCTATGATATGTTTTCTTTGGTTTTCTGCTTTTGTTTTGGTTTATGTTTGGTTTTGTGGTTTTTGGTTTCTTTTCTTTTTAAATTATGTTTATGTGAGAATTGAGTAACCACCTACCTTCAAACCTTAAAATAGGTCACAATTTCTTAATAAACATTGCTACTGCTGCAGTTGGTATGTTAAATCCGCTTCTTAATAGTACAGAAAAATGTGTCACGCAGGTCTGGGACTGGGCAGATGTCAGAAATACAAGGTCACTGGATTTCTACTCTCCATAACAGGGAACTCCATGCTTGGCCAAACAGCAGGAAAAAATGGCAGGAGTGAATTTGGGGGCATGATATGTAGGAAGGATGACTGCCAATCTTGAGTGACTGGTGCTGAGAGATTTTGTATTTGAAAGATTTTGAGTGTCAAGGGAGGACAGACAGTTTTGTTGTGACTGCCCTCTAGTTTTGATTTAAAGCTGTAATTTCAGAAATAAGATCAAAAGCCTGAAACCAGTCTGGAGCTAGTTTACTGCTGTTGGCTGTTACACTGAGACAGGAGTGAGCAATGGATGGGAGGAGGATGTCTAAAATAGCACAAATGGCAAGTTCAGTGTGTACCACATTCAGCAGCACGGGCATGGTGAGCCCAGCACGGCTGATGGTTGTGCTGGACAAGTCCAGCTCGGGCCCAACTGGGATGCACTGCAGGTCTGTGATGCTGCAGCCCCAAAAACAGAGTGAAAGATGTCAGAGGAGCTTGGACACTGGGAGAGACTCTGACCTGGTGGAAACTTCTAGGGGAATAAATATGCTATCTGGCTGTACAATGGGGCTTGTGCCGGTACTGGACGCAGCCGTCAGCTGCGACAACGCTGGCGACTTCTAGAAATCATCATCGCCGTTATCTCCTGATGTGTTTCATCCCTAAAAGACGACGCTGCCGGCCCTGCGGAGTTCCCGTGCTCCGGGGGCGGGCAGGGGCGGGGGGGCCGCGGCTCACCTGAGGCGGCGACGGCCCCGCCCCTCCCCGCTGTGTCTTTAAAGCCCTCCTCCTTCTCCTCGCCCTCCCTTCATCCCTCCATCTCTGCCTCTCCCCTGCCGCTCGCAGCCGCCGGGCTCTGCCTCGCCCGCCTCCCCTCCCCATCCCCGCCGCCAGCCATGGCCGACATGAAGACCGGCATCTTCGCCAAGAACGTCCAGAAACGCCTCAACCGCGCTCAGGAGAAGGTGCGCTCCGGGGCGGGGGAACTGCTGGGGAGGGGCGCAGAGGGAAGAAGGGAGCGGCGGCGGTGCCGGGGGTCCGTGCAGGGATGCAGCCTCGCTCATCCGCCCGCAGTGCCCGCCGCTGCGGCTCCCCCTGCCCGTGCCCGCGGGGGCGCCGAGCCGGGGCCGGGAGCGGGGGCGCCGGCCCTATTATGTAACCGGCCCATTTCACCACCCGGCCGCTGTCCCCGGCCCGCCGGCCGGCCGCTCGCTCCCCGCCGGGACGCGGCGCTGCGGGCGCTGCCGGTGGCCCCTTGCCGCAGGCCCGAAGCGGTCGCGGCTCCCTTGCCCTTCAGGAGGCGCGGGGCTGCCCGCGGCAGGGGCTGCGCATCGCCCCGCACCGCGGAGGGGTGGCCGCGCTGCCTCCCCGGCCCGCGCCGGGAAGCGCCTCGCCTCACCGCCTCGCCGCCAGCCCTGCTAAGAGGATTGCCTTTCCTTTAATATCCACGCCGGTTCATCCCCAGCTGCGGCGATCCCGCCCGGCAGCCCCGCCAGCGGCCGCCCGGGGTGACAGGCACCGCTGTGTGACAGGAGCCCGGGGGGAGGGCTGGCACGGCCCGCGCCTTCCTCATCCCCTGCCGCGGTTTTGGGGAGCTTCTTGGGATGTCACGGGGCTAGTCGAAACGTTCTGCGGCTGATGGTGTGTACTGCTTAGGAAGACGGTGCCGATTCTGGTGTTGCTGTAGCCTGGAAACGAACAGCGGGCAAAGTCAGGGAGAATTTGCGGGAACTCCTGGCCAAAGATGAGGGCCTTACTGGCCACTGTTTGTGTTGTTCATCTTCATTAGTGAAAGCCGATTGGTATGGATGTTCCACACAGATAGCTCCTGTGTAGCTGTTGGGTGTCTCAAACAGGACTACAGATACGGATATTAAACACAGCAGAAAAGCATTTCTGTATGACTATATATAGCAGCTGTGTCTGCTGCTAGTACAGTTTGCTATAAAGCTGTTCCCAGCATGAATTTTGGAGACATGGTTGTCAGCAAGCATTGCATGTCGTCTCTTTTGAGGGCTAATAAAACCCCTCTAGCATATATCTTGTGTTGTAATACGCCCTAGGTAATAGGGCTCTGGAGAATTAAGAGAGATTATTTTTTGACCATATTTCTTCTACTTCACTGTCTATAAATCCCCATATTTTTGCCACACATTGAATTCTGTGGAGCTCTAATGGCATAAAATTTGCAAGAATTAATATGTAGAAAAGTCTTATACATAATCACGTTAGTCCTTAAGAATCTAGTAGTTTAGGCTGTTGTAGGCTAGTGATCTTCTGTTTGAATTACTCCTAGTCTAGCTCATGAGGACTTTTCAATACCAAAGTCATGATGCATTTCCATTCCTGCAGGTTTTGACTACAACTGTTTGAGTAAAACACATAATACGCTCTTTAATAGTTTGGAAAGGTCTGATGATTTTATGGTGTGAGTTGATCTGGGTTGGTAGTTGAAGCCTAAAATTGCTGATAATTTCCTTGTGTCTTTCTCAGTGTTGCTGTGATTAACCATCTGGAAAAGCACTGGTGCAAGTCTTAATAATCACATGTACTGGTTCCAGCTGTGACTGTTGAAATGTGGGAGGTCCTGGTCACAGAAATAGGCGGGCATACCAAAGAGTATCTGAATAGCTGAGGTACCCAGTGCTTGGCAAAGACTGCTCATGCACCAGCCCCAGGGTAGCTGCCTCAAGTCCAACAGGTGCCTTGGGAGCAAACAGGGATGCTGGTAGGCTCTGACAGATGGGCTGCTCTACCTTCATGTTGGTGATCAGCCATGGTAACAAGGGGAAAATTTGTCTGGTTTGATCTGCATGTGTTGCAGTCAGACTACTGGCAATTTTGGCCTCATCTGGTACCTGTGGTGGTAATTTCTTATGTTAGTGGTCTAAAAGTTCCTTATTTACAGGGTTATATACAAGCTACTAGTGTCTTGACACAGAGTAGGTCACAGTACTAGTGGCCTGATAATGAACAGGACACATTACTATGTAACTCTGTATCCTTGCCTCCTTCTTCCTGGTATACATGTGTAGTTATTGCCATGAGCTGTGCACATCTACTCTCTCATGCCTACGTTTCTGTTTAGCTTTGAGTTCCTTTATGGTTATACAACATAAAATCTGTAATTATCTTTGCTAAAACTTTACTTTAAAAAAAACCCCCAAACAAACAAAAAAAACAAATCTGAATGGGAATGATACAGAATTATTGGGTTTTATTTGTTTTGGATACTTGATGACAAGTAAATTGTATCTAGGAGTTGAAAATCTATGATTTCAGATGGTGTGAATAGGATGACATTGACAGGTGTGTAATATCACACTGACTTAAAGAGATTTTTTTAATACATTCTGAGTTGTTTTATCTTGTTGTTTATATTGGCTTTGGGCACCTTCAGTTTATTTAATGTATCCTTATAGTTCAATGTTTTTTCAAAGTGTTTATCCATAATTTTCTGTTTGTTATTGATGCAATGTATGTTTTAAAAACATGGAGTGGCTCTAAAACATGAACCTTTATTTATGGAAATTATTTTTCTAGTGATGCTATCATTACCTCCAGTTCCTTACAGTCCAGAAGAAATTCTAGTTATATGGTGTAGGTAGTGCATGTGCCCATAGTGTGCCTAGTCACTCTTTATATGATAAAAGCTAAATAACTGGAAAATATCTTGTATTGAGCAAATGTCTGTCTTTTCTTAGAAGTGTTAAATCAGAGAGTTGTAAAAAATTATTTCCATACATCATTCAGGTGGTGCTTTTTGTGGTAGCATGTGCCCTGGCACCCTGATTTTGAATCAGTGACTGTTCCACTAGTCTTCACTGCATTTCTTCAATGACTTGTCCTCCAAAATTCAGGAAGTGTGGACATACTGAGCTTGCAGTGTCTGCTGGAAGCTGCCAACAGTCAGCTAAAGAACCTGGATTAAATTTTTTAAAGCACCAGATCAATTTAGGAGTCTACATTCTAGCCATAAAAGTAAATGAAATGCTGATGTGTTTAAAGGGCTGTTTAAAATGAAACCAGAAGAGATGTATTGGTAACCAAGGCTGGCCAAGTCAATTCTGAGAACAAGGTTACTTGGATGAAAAGGCTGAGGTTGTATCTCTAGGTTCCTCTGTAAATTTCAGTTTAAACTGATAACCCAATATATAGCATTACTTACCTCCTTGTGCTCTCTTCTATATCCCAACAACTCTAATTGAATAGAATAGTTTAGGTGGAAGAGACCTACAATGATCATCTCATCCCACTGCCTGACCATTTTAGAGCCAACCAAAAGTTAAAGCATAGCTTTAAGAGCACTGTCCAAATACCTCCTCAATGCTGACAGGCTTTGGGGGTGGTGCATTGGCCACCTCTCTAGGAAGTCTGTTCCAGGGTTTGACCACCTTCTGGGTAAAGAAATGTTTCCTCATGTCAAGTGTGAACTTCCCCTGATGGATGCAGCTTTGATCCCATGTGTCCTGGCACTGGGTACCAGGGAGAAGAGCTCAGCAGCTCTCCACTTCCCCTCCTCAGGAAGCTGTCAGGGAGCAGTGAGGTCACCCCTCAGCCTTCTCCTCTCCAAACCAGACAAACCCAGAACTTTCAGCCTCTCCTCAGAGCCCATTCCTGCCAACCCCTTCCCCAGCTTTGGTGCCTTTCTCAGAACACATTCAAGTACCTTCACACCCTTTTTAAATGATGGGGCCCAGAACTGCACACAGTACTCGAGGTGAGACTGCACCAGCACTAAGTACAGCGAAATAACCTCCTCTCTTGGCTGGCTGGTGATGCTGTGTTCGCACCCCAGGATGTGGTTTGCCCCGTTGGCTGTCAGGGGACACACTGCTGACTCCTGCTGAACCTCCTGCCAAACAGCACTCCCAGAGGCTCTTCTGCAGGGCTGCTCTCCTGCCACTCCTCTCCTATTTTAGACTCATGTCTGGAATTACTCCATCCCAGGTACAGAACCTGGCATTTGTTCTTATTCAGTTTCATGTCACTGGTGATTTCCCAATGCTATCCAGATACCTTTGCAAGGTTTCATGTCCCATTGGAGAGTCAGTAGCACCTCCCAGTTTAGTATCATCACCAAACTTACTACCCGTGCATTCAACTGCATCCTCCAGATCACTGATAGAAAGATTGAACAGAACTGGCTCTAGAATTGAGCCCTGAGGAACACCACTGGTAACTGGTCACCTGACAGATACTGCCCTGTTCACTGCAACTCTTTGCACTCAGTTTTTCACCCAGTGCACCGTGTACCACCAGCTCATTGCACTGTTGGACAACTTGTGTGGAAGGATGGTGGGAAGAACAGTATCAAAAGCCTTTCTAAACCCAGAAAAATTACATCTACCACCTTCCCTTCATCCAGGCACATGACCTTATTGTAGGCTATTAAATTAAACAGGACTTTCCCTTTGTGAACCCATGTTGACCGTGTCTCATGACTTGCATTGTTCTTTAAATGTCTTTCAGTAGAATCTGCCATGATTTTCTCCATATTTTTTCCAGGAACCATTAGATTAACCGATATGTAGTTTCTTTGGTCTTCTCTCATGCCCTTCTTGTAAACGGATGTAACACTGGCTAACTTCAAGTTGGTGGGGCCTCCCAAGACCTTTGGTAGATGACTGAGTGGTCCTGCTGTAACGTCTGCTAAGTCCTTCAGTACTCTGGGATAGATCCCATCAGGCCCAAGGGACTTAGTAATATTCAGTTGATACAACTGGTCCCTTACAGTTTGAGTGTCAGTTTCCACAAATGGAAAGTCAGTGTTCCTGCAGTTGTGGTCCTCTGAAAAACCAAGGCAGCATCATGGACATTAGCTCCATCATGCAGAGGGGACAGCTATTATGGGTGGTTTCTGGGCTGCTGGGTTGGTTTCCTCCATGATCTGAGAGAAAAGTAGCAGCACAAGGTTTGTTCTTGGAAGCCAGGTGGCAGAGGCTGTGTCAGGGATGATGCTCAACAGCTTTGCCCAGTGAATGGCAACCAAGGGCAGGAAAAGCACCCTGGGCACAGGACTTCCTTTGGCTCAGGACCCCAAAGACCTTCTCTGAAGGATGTTGTGTGGAGTGCTGGTGAGTGGGGAAGTGGCAGGCAGAGCTGCATGGCGGGGATTCTCTCACTCTCACGTCGCAGTGTTACCACCCTTCAATGCAGCAGTGCTCTGGGGACAGGATAAAAAGGAACATCCTCCCATGTTCCACTATCAAAACTGACCTGGAGCCAGCCCACAGACATCCAAGAGGAAGTCCTTGAGGAGCTGGTGGAATACTTGGAAGGAGGAAAACTGGAGGCAAGGCCAGCTGCCAATGGCACGCAGCCTTTGGGGAACAGACACAGGCCCATCAGATAAGGAGAAGAACCACAAACCCCTGGAGATGCCTGAGGCTGTCAGGCCTCTTCAGACAGATAGCTGTAGTAAGTTCAAGTGAATGCCTTCTTGAGCACTGTGGAGTTTGCTGTCCTCAGCCTCTGTGGAGCCAGGGGCAGCTGTTGTAAGAAATGGGATAGAGATGTTGCCGGGGGTCCTAGGGCTTTGTAGTACCCACTGGTGCCTTTCCAGGTGTGGGAAGGGTTCTAGACCCTCAGGTTGATCAGGCTGAGGACATTTGGCCACTCTCAGAAACCCCTGAGATGGCTCCAGGTTAGGGGAGATAGGGCTCAGGCTTAAGGTTGGACTCTATGATCTCAGAGGTCTTTTACAACCTAGTTGATTCTGTGATGTCCTGGAAGGTGTGACCAGCCTGTGGGACAGGAGACAGGTCTTGCTGACATGCTTAGGGCAGCTGATTGCTGACATTGGGATCAGGAAGGAGTTTTCCCTCAGGCAGATTGGCACTGGTCCTCAAGTTATTTTACCTTCCTCTGCAGCACTGAGCATGACCACTTGTCAGGGCTCTCCAGTCCCTTTTGGCTAGGTTGCTGCCTGCTGCTCATGCAGCACAAAGATGGCCTGTTGTGCCCTGTAGATGAGGGGAGGAAGGCTTTTTTTCCCCCACCATGGTGGGCTGCAAGTTCTTAGGGGGTTTTTACCTTTCTCTGCAGCACGGAGCACAGCCTCTTGCCGCAGCCCCTTTGGGCCATTTTGGCCAGGTGCTGGCTACTCCTGCACCATGGGCTCTCATGCTCCTCATCCAGAGGGAGGAAGCTTTCTAGACTCCCAGGGTGGGCCCTGAGTGTGGTCCCTGGATGTTGCTTCTTGTCCTTCGTAGCACTGAGCACAACCCCTTGTCAGGGCTCCTCTGGGCCCCTGCAGCTTGGTTCTTCTTGTCTGCTGCCCTCACACCTCCAAGGCACCAGTCATGCCCTTTCTCTCTGTGGCCTCTTGCCCATTGTAAGCTTGGAGTGGGAGCGAGCTCTGCTCTTCCCTTGGCTCCACTTCCACAGGGGTTCTTGCCTGTGCAAAACAGCCTGTGCTTGGAAGGGCTCCAGGCTTGCTGCCCTATCCAGAGCTTCCATTTTTCGGCTCTCCCTGCCTACAACACAAGCACAGGACAGGCACAAGAGTGCTTTTCATGCAAGTTTTGGAAGGCAAAATTGTGCCTGTCTTGACATACACTGGAAAATACCTCACAGTATCACATACCTCTTCTTCTGACCTATATTCCTGCTGCTGCTTTTTGTGTCTCATGTGTTTGCCAGACTGCAAAGGATTTATTTTCAAGCTAAACTAAGAAGTGCATCAGCCTGCTTCTGGCTACACATCCATGTTGTGTTAGTGCTTGTGAGCATCAACTCTGAAACAGATGGATAAAAATAAAAATTAAAAGATCATGTTTCTAGCTGTAACCTGTGTGTTATATGTCCTTGTAAGTGTTTTTGAAGCTGAAACCCCCCTGTTGTGTCAGACAAATAACAGTCTTATTGTTATTTGACTCATGGTAAGTACAGGAAATAGAACATGTATTGCACCCAGAATTCTGCAAGCTGTGACCCAGGTCTGAGGGCTCCATCCCAGAGAGCTCCTCTCTGCAGTACAGGTCCCAGACCCATCCAGGAGACAGAGACAGAAAGGGGCACACCACCAGCATGGCTCAGTCATGCACTGAAGGCCCCATGCTGAGCTGGAATACATCCCCTGGGCCCGTGGCAGGATCCAGTGGGGGTGGGCATCCCAGGGGAGGCCAATCACAGCCACTGAGACCTGTGAGCACCCCCAGGACACTGACAGAGGCAGACTTGCACTGCTCATGTACTCTGCTTTAAATGTTGATGGTTGGCCACTTTGGAGACAGAATATTGGGCCACAGGGATCTTCTCACTGATGGAGTACTGTTGTTCGACGACTATTTTGTTTCAGTACACAGGGAAACAGCTCAGGCATCTCAAAAAATGAGCACAAAGAGAGGAAAAACAATCCATGGGAAAATGGACAGGTATTGCTCAACTTATAAGACAATATCCATTTAGATGAGAAACATGTTCTGTATCAGACTGAGGTTTTGATCTTTGAGCCTTGCTAATGTCAGGAATGGTGGGTTTTGCCATCCTGTGAAAAGTCATCTCAGCTGGACGAACTCAGAAGACTTTCAAAAATCACATCGCACTTCGTTTTTGCAAATTTGTGTGGATGGTCCCATTGTCTTGAGATGATTCACAGCTCCCACCTCCCTCAGAAGACCCATGTCTTGTTCCCAAAAGGTGACAGAGCCAGTGCCTAGGCTGAAAGATGGTTATGGGTATTCACTGTGTTCTGCTAGTGCAGGGCTGGGAAGAAAAGTCATCAGAGATTTCCTTAGCATGTACTAGAAGAGAAAGAAGCAAGTAGAATGAAGAATAAATTTGAGTAGAATAGAATAGTGCAGCTAAAAGAGACCTGCAATGATCATTTGATCCCAGTGCCTAACCACGTCAGGGCTGACCAGAAGTTAAAGCATGGCGTTAAGGGCACTGTCCAAGTACCTCTTCAACACTGACAGATGACAGACATGGGTCACTGACCACCTCTCCAATAGGTCTGTTGTAGGGTTTGAGCACCCTCTCATAATAAACCCTTCTGGTGCTGTCACAGTGTTTCTGAAACTCTGTTCCAGTAAGGCTTGTTCCTGGGCCTTTCTTGTGTAGCTCTTGGAAGTCCAACTAATGTGTTTTTGATGTTTAACTTCTAAGCAGTATATTTGGTTTCATCTGAAAGTTAAACTGTAAATAGTCCAAGTTATGCAAACTTTGGAGGTGTAACTAGGGTTTAAAATGTTGTAAAGGAAGAGATTTCCTAAAGGGAAAAGATAAACTTCTGTCTGGGAGGGATATTTGGTGATTCTATACAGATTTATAACAAGTCATGTTTTGTAACTGATGATGTCTGCTCTGAGGTAGGAGGTAGAATCTGCAAGAATATACTTGTGAAAGGCATGTTACATACATTGTACCTGTGCTGACCTGCTTGCAGTGTGATGATTTGGTTCTAGCAACCTCAGGTTCATAAAAGCAAATTACTGTCTGATGATTTAAAACTGACCCCACAGATATTATAAAATCTATTGCACTGAAGTCATTATAGTATCATGAGAGACCTCAACATTTGGGGCCCTGCTGGCACAAGGACACACAGTGATTTGGTAACTTCATCTCTGAAGAGCTAATTCTTAATCTCTGAGTTTACAAACAAAACCAATTACAAGACAAAAATTTCTAGTGTGAATGGTATGGTCTAAACTATGCAGATCAGAATTTTCTAGCTTCAGGTACCAGTGTAATGAAAATTTGAATTTTGTTTTTTAATATTTTTTTAATAGAAATCGTAGAAAAGGAGTGCCATCTGGCCCATTTTACCAAACAAAAACAGAATCAACTGTACTTAAAAATTATTTGTTAGGAGTGATTTTCTAGCTAGCCTTTTTAAGTTTGTAATGGTGAAGATTTTGCAGCTTCCCTAAATGGATCTGTGCCTTTGCTTAGACATCTCCAGTCAGAAATTTCTCTTCCCATTGAATATAAATGTGGTGGGTTTTTTTCCCCAGTTCAAGTCCCTTATTCCCATCTCTAGCTTTCTTCATTGTAGAGGAATGTGTTCGTTCTTCTTGCCTCAAAATTTAGAAGTGGTTTTCATCTTTTGTCATCATTGCCTATGATCTAACTGGAGTTATTATGTGACCCTCCCAATTTGACCAAGCTCTTAATAAAAAGTAGCTCTTATTAAAATATTGATTGCCTTCAATTATTTTAGTTTTTAATGTACACGTTAAAAGATAAAGGTAGATTCTGATTGTCTGCGTGTGAAGTGTGGGGAAAAAAAAAGGAGAGAGAAATCCCAGGGCTCCTTCCTATTAGGTTCTTATATGGTATTTTCCCTTCTTTGTAAAGAAAGATAATCTGTTTGTCCTGTTCCAGTTCCCCTCCCCCCCCCAAATGCAATATTAACCATGACCCTGTAAGTTACTGTTAATACACTCTTCCTCATTGTCATTTAGCTTCCACAGGTCAAGAAAGTGTCCCAGGTTTTATGGGGAACCAGCTCTGTGTTCACTTACCAAAGCATTATTAGTATCAAGGTGGCTTCCTCCTCTATGCTTGCTTGACATTTTTATCTTTTCTCATTTATTCTTTGCTATTTCCTTTTTAGTTCTTGAACACGCATCCCTTTCTCTGCTCTTCTCTTCTCTTCTCTTCACACTTCACTTAGACCCTTTCTTTAAAATAAAATAATTCTTGAAAAAAATCTGCTGTCAATTTTTTAGGTTTGGGTCTGGACAGCTTTCTTCATCACATCTTGCCCCTCTAGAAGATCATCTGTTTATTATTAATGTTTCTGACTCAAGGACTGCCCCCTGATGGCTGTCAGTGAAGCTGTCATCAGTGGTCCACAGCCACTCCACAGTGAATGCCACCTTTCTGTTGTGGCACAATTAAGAGTGTGACTTTATAGGCATGTAGTGGAGAGATGTTGGGGTGGTGATAACCTGTGTGCCTGGAAAATACTGGAATTCATGGTCTGGAATGATCATCAATGCCTGCCTCCTCGATTAGGATGTACTGCTAGACAGTGGTGCAACCAGCTTTGTAGACGGTGAGGGTAAGAGAGCAGTGAATTAGGGCAGGAAAGGAGAGTACACAGTGACTTTCAGCTCAGTGGCCCAAGTTTTATGCACTGGCTAGGAGGAACAATGAAGAAAACTGCCCAACATCTGTCATATCAGGATATTTCAGTGGGAATAAATGGCAGAGGTAAGCGAGGTAAGTATGAGGTGGGGGTGAGCATGGAGGGGAGATCAGCATGCCTGTGCCCACCCTTCCTGCAGCACCGTTGTCCAGGCTGTGGGGAGCTTTTCTTACTGGTTTGCCAGGTAGTAGAAGCAAGTGTGGGATGGCAAACAGTATACTGTATTTGGGAGAAAATCAAAATAAAGAGTGAAAGATGCTCTTTAACAGTTGTGGGTTTTTTTGCCTACGTGAAGAGGACCATAGCTCCCTGAACTCACCTGAAGATGTCTGAGGGATTTTTTTCACCTGCCTAAAATATAGACAGAGGGATGCACTCCCACCAAAAGCTCTGATCAGGCAAAAGTCAGAGCCTGCTATACCATTCCACTCATTTACCTCGAGGACTGCAGAGTGCAGTGAGAACGAGTAGCAGATGGCTCTGCTGCTTCACCATGGAGGGCATTTTCCCTAGGGAACTGTCATTTGTTTTAGTTCACTGGGCACTGCTGCAAACTAAGCTACTTGAAGCCTACAAGAGGGCATGGTCTTAAGCTGTGCCAGGCGAGGGTTACGATGGATATTAGGAAGACAAGTTTTACAAGAGAGTAATCAGACATTGGAATGGGCTGCCCATGGAAGTGGTGGATTCACTGTCCCTGGAGGTTTTTAAGATGAGAATGGATGTGGCACTTAGTGCCATGGTCTAGTAACCACAGCAGCGTTGGATCAAGGGCTGGACTTGATCTTGGAGGTCTTTACCAATGTAGTTGATTCTATGATTCCATGATAGTCTACAATCCAAAGTGTTTCCAGTGCTGTGTCACGCTTCCCTAAATGTTCTGCAGCATCAGTGCTGTGCTTCACTAAATCTTTGCTATTCTCGAATGCAAAATTATTTATTCCAGATGTAATGAGTAGCTAGTTAGTCAATAGTTGCCAGAATCATAAACCAATGACCAGCTTGAAAAAGCACTGTGTCATTTTGTTGTTTTGAGTCTCTGCTAGTTGGAGTTTACTAATCTTAAGCAGAGTGTATGGTACAATTTAGGCCTGTGTTAAAGAAGTGTAACACATTTCTGTCTGTTTGTGCTATGAGAAAGCTAATGGAGGAAATAGCCTGTTCCTCTTGCTGGCTACTCTACCTTTCTTTCTGTTGTTTCAATAATTATTCTTCATTATCCTGTAGGACATTAGCACCTGTGAGACTGAAGAATTGGAGACTGATATGAACAAGTACATAGTTGGTAAAATTCTGTTTAGATATTTTCTCAGGAGGCTGGTAGGGCAATGGGAGAGGAGTTCAGCAGCCTTTCAGTGGGTGGAGACACAAAAATTTCAGGGCAGCACCACACTTCAAGGCTCAGATCTCAGACTCCCAGTGCCCTGCAACTACTTCTTAGTTGTTTCTGTTGTTGTGCCTTCTTTTCCTTGCCACTTATTTTCTGACAAAAAGCTCCTGCTTACTCCTGAATAAGATCTTCTGCTTTGTTCTCCCTGTCTCTGCTTCCTTGAAATCTCAGCTTTCTCACTCTTTGTACCCACAATATTGCTGTATCTGTGCTTTCTAGAGATACAGAAGCCAGTGCTACAGTTCATGAACTACAGTCAATCCTCTTTATCTATAACACGAAAGAGGAGAGGAAGGCCTCCTAAAGGCCTGGGCTATCATTAAAACAACCATTTGATAAACAATTTCTAGTCTAGATTAGAAAACAACCCCCTATTATTTTTTCCAGAAACATTTTGCAAAGCGCCATCTTTATAGAGTGCACACGCGTGCCTGCACAATGCTTGAAATAAACTGACAGTCCTACTTTTCCCACGTTGTAAATTGAAAAACAGTCTAGGAATAGGTTGATGTCTTATTTTTAATGAAAGTAGGGGTTTGAGAAAATGAAAGTTGCTAAAGAACACAGATAATCTGAATTTCTTTTCTGTACTGTAGCCCTTGGTAAGCATTGATTTGTATCTTTACAGAAACGCAGGGGGCTGGCGGTATGTAGCAGAGGTAGGTGATGGTCTGCAGTGCCGCTGGAACACAGTATTTCTATTGATGATTGATGATTTATGTCTTGGCAAAGCCCACTTAAATGACCCACATGCCCAAGGGTTAATATGCCTGAAGCATAAAGTAGGAGATGAAACACTCCATATGAAGAAGACGCTTGAATAAATAAAGGTGATTCATTTTCTGTGGAGATGTTGTGGTTTTGTTCTAGGCCAATTTTTCTCACTCTCCACACAATTGCTATAAGTTGAGAGAAGGTTTATGCAGACAAAAGAGATCTGATTTGGGAAAATAATATTAGGATTTATTACTAGCAAGATATAAACTAAAGAACTATATATATATATTACAATTCTAATCAGGCAGAAGTATTATGTATTTAAAAAAATAACCCCTCCCCACTTGGTATCAGTTCAGGAGGAGAAGCAGTCTTTCTCTCCATTTCTGGAGCTCCAGGTCTTTCAAATAATTTTGCAGCACTTTAAAGTTAAATAACTCTGCAGTACTCAAAAGTTCTTCTTCTGTTATCTCTAGGATGACAACTCCAATTTGTTGCAGCTGCAATTCTTTCTCTCTCTCTTTCCTATGTCGGCCTCAGGGCTGAGCCTACCCTCCTCCTGGGCTAAGACTGGAGGCTGGGGGTTACCCAGGCCATGAAGGGTCTTCCATGGACTGCAAGGGGACACTTGCCTACCATGGATCCTCACCACAGAGTCACAGGGGATAATGGCTTTTGAGTCCACCCCTGTTTCCTGTGGGATCCCCTCTCACGGGAGAACAGTCCTTGATAGACCTCTCTGACATGGGTCCATCTCTCAGGTTCTTCCATTCCCTGCTGTCTCTCAGGGTCACAAATCTCCAGCACTAGCACGGATCCCTCACTCGGATCCCAGCATCTTACCCGAGCCATTCTGCTCCAGCGTAAGTCTCTCTCAGGGTCACAAATATAACTGCACCAGCATGGATCTCTCATGGCCTACCCGGGCCGTCTCGCTCCAGCATAGGTCTCTCTCTTTCCTTCGTGCTTTGCTCTGCTTCAATAAGGGCTCCTTCCTGAGCTGCAGAGGGTCATCTCCACTCCCCAGCAGTTTTCCACAGGTGGCAGGGATTTTAGTTTTCAGTGTCTTCCCTGCTGAAGGGAGAGAGAGCAAGAGGGGGAGAGGAGTTCCCCACACCCCTTCACGACTTCTCTCCTCTCTTCTGCAGCTGCCAGCTTTGACCTTGGAGGTCTGTGCTGTCTCTCTCTGCCCAAATTCCTTTTGCAGCACATCTTGTCCAAGTTCTTCTCAGTCCTTCTCTAAGTTTTTTTTCTACTCTCTTACATGAGAGAAGGGGGCTTCAGTGCCACACCTGCCCCTGGCCCAGGGCCGGGGGAGGAGGGGACCCTGACCCCACTTGGGGCTTGCCTCCTCTCCTACATGGCTACTGCTACTAATTTCAACTGCGCCACAACCTTCTCTTCTGTTTTCTTAAGTATGTAATTGGCAGAGGCGTTACTAAAACTTTTGATTGACTTTTTCTCCAGAAATCCACCTGGATAAAACCATCCTCAGCCCCAGGGGCTGGCTGGTGGGCAAAACCACGACAGGAGAATGAGTCTTTGAGATCTGAAAAATGACACTGATTTTTCACATAGAATGTAACTATTAGGTTCAGATTCAGCAAGGTTTTAAAATATTTATTTGCATGCAGGGCATGTAGGGGAATAAATTGTGATACTTCTATTAAACCTGTACAAATCTGTGTGTGGATGCTATTGCTTAAATTTAAACTAGACTTCCTGTTGTTCATCTTGCCATTGTCACCTAAATTCTTGTTAGTTTATATGGGTGTCTCTTCATAGCCACTCTATGCAGTTTGGATGAAATTTTTAAATACATAAGAGACACTGCTAAAATGGATGTGCTGTGAGCGTGAAATAATTTTTTCAAAACAAAGTTGCCAGTAGTTTTAAGTATAGGACAAATTTTAGTCCTGTAAAAATATTAAGGAATGGTTAATGAGGGTAATCAGAGAGGAAAAAATTTAATTGATTGTGTCATGTTTTTCAAATCTATACTAACCACACTCTTATCAGAGGGGAGGCAGAAGCTGTGAATCAAAGGCAGAACAAAGCAAAAGAAAAATTCATGGGTGTACTGAGGCCTGAAGAGAGGCAGGAATGAGATGGCTCAGTCTAGAGGCAGGTTGGTCTTGGATAGGCTTGGTGCAGATGTCCCCAGGGCTGACCTTGCTCAGGAAAGAGATGCGTAGGGAGAAAAGTGCATGGAGACAGGCAGAGCTGGTTGCTGCCACCACAGCATGGTCCCCAGAGAACCACATTCAGGCAGTGGTAAAGGAATAGATTCATTCTATGTGAAGTAGTAAGTAGAAAACAACAACAGAATAAGGTTAATGTCCAGGTGAGAAGATGGCTGGCTGAGGGCTAAAAACAAGCTGTGCTTTTGGAGATGAGATGTGAACTTGAAACCCAGAATTTGGATTTAAAGAAATGTGGAAGTAGAGCAGTGCAGGGAAATTTCTTTGATTTTAAAAAATAGTACAAACCTCCCTCTCTATCCTCCCTGCAAACTGCCAGAATGTAATTTTATTGATAGAACAACGTTTAGAGATGTACTATTTAATTCTCAGCCCAAATGTGCAGGCAGAGTTAGTATCAGGACAGTTGTATCTTCCATCATGTTTGGTCAACTCCCCTCTTCCTTCTTTGTCCCTTTCTTCTCCTGTCATCCTTTCCTTGATGCTTTTTCTTTCTCTTCGTCTCTTATATGTCTAACCAAACAAGTTGTTGCAGACATAACCACCAAAGCCGTTTAGAAAATGATTTGACTTCTCTTACTTCAGAGGTGAACCTAGCTGCACACATCAGAGGTGACTGATTGTTTAAAAATCAGTACTCAGCCTCTAGACGTTGTAGGCTATCAAAGAATACTGAATATTCATTTTGTTTTATTTGTCTCCTGTTGTGCATGAGAGGAGGGACAGATGGTACCACTGGAACAGGGCTCTGTTCCCTTAGGGTCTGCAGGGCTGACCAAGGTCCTCCCTGTGTAGGGGAAAGCTGGGAATAAAGTGACAGCAGCCCACATAGCCAGTGCTAAGTACCTGGAGAAAAACTGAAAGACGGGAAAGGAGAAACAGAGAGCAAAGTTGCCTGGTAATTAAGACAGCAGTGCAAGAAGTGCAAATGTGAAAGCTGAAGGAGCCTGCAGTGGGATGCATTCATTAGCTATGTTTTTATTGGGAGATCATGCTGAGTCCACAGGAACTTCACCCAAATGGTAGCCTTAGGGTTTAGTGCAGCATTGTCACTCCAGATTCAGTAAAGTCAAGGTGCTGTGTGTATCCCAGGGCTTTTGAACTTACTCACGCTCTCTGTTCTTGTACTAAAAAAAACCTCCTGTGAAATTTGTGCTTCTAGGGTCTGAAAAGCCTGTTTCAGAGAAGGCAAACCTCACTGATGTTTTGCAGAGACGAAGAGGGTTTTATTCTTAACACCACCCTTGCATCATGTTTTCCTGTAGCATCAATCGAAGAACATATTTGTTGCAAGCATAGTGCCAGCATCTTTTATGCAAAGTTTCACATCAGGATAAAAATAAATAGTAATTCAGAAGTTGGCTGAGAATCTAGATTGATTTGTCAGCCAAGCTGAGAAGCAAATCAGGAAGAAATTTAGGCAACCCTTAGATGACAAAAGCATGCTATTTGAAGGGCATCTTAACTCCTAAACAAGTCACTCCTCCCAGAGTTATGACTAGCAACATGGGACAATGGAGAGGAACAAGCTTTGTCAAATATGGTTCAAATATGGACTGAAAATATTTTAGATCAAGAACATGAAGACTGCAGGATGAATACAAACTTGAGTACAGTGTGTTGTTCTTAGTGTTTCAACTTGGATTGTGCTGTTCAGTTCTGGTTTCTATTGTGAGGGCTGGTTTCTATAGGCAGTGTTTATCTGGAGAAGAAGAAAAAGACTGGACCCCATTAAAAAGTGTATTTTAAAGGAGGCACTGTGCAGTGTTGAGGTTGCTAAGTTACTTCTCTCAAGACTTTGTTTTTGTGAGAAATAAATAATATTTTTCTGTCTAGCATCCAATTTCCAATTTGTCTCAAAGCACACCAGTGTCCATTTGCTAATGCCCATCAGTAGCCCATCCTACCAAAGGCTTACCATAAAGTATGCTGATTAATAGTGGTGTTGGATTGCTCAGTAGCATCTGTTATAAGAAGTGTTGGTGGGATCAAAGTAGTCATATAAACCCAACTCAGACTTTTGTCTTCTCTGACCCAAAGAAGGATATTTTTTACACTCTTATACAGAAAGATTACTTACTTGCCTGAAAGCAGTCACCGATCAAGCAAATTTGATTATGCATTAATGCATCTTAGAATTTTTTGCACATTTAATGAATCTAAAAAAAAAAAAGACAGTGTAAAGTAATTCTCAAATGTAAAGCACTTCTGGTGATTCTGAAGCTCAGGGTATTTTCGGTTTTTCTTCAGAGAAGGTGCTATCATTACGTGTTGAGAGAAAAATACCCAAACACTTCTGGAGGATTGTGATGGATCCCCCTTTTTTTTTTTTTTTTTTAAGTCTTACTAAAAAAAAAAAAAAAAAGTGGACATAGGAGAAGGGCAGGGGAAGGCTTTCTAAAACTGTCACAAACTCATTTCTACTCTAAGATAGGTATACGAACAGGTATGTCTACATCTAAACCAGCTTTAGCTATAGCAGTAGTGAGCAGGATGTTTCTGATCTTGATCAAACAAGCAAGATTACTTGTTGAACTACTAAAAAGCATTAAAAATAGAGTAAGTTTCACCCAAGGTTTTTAACTCTAGGACTTCCAAAAGAGCTCAGTTTCCACAGGCTTAGTCATTTAATTTCAAGTTGTTGATAACTCAGTTCCTCATTCACAAACATGCCTTTCTGCACTGCTAGCACTTGTTTAATTGTGGTTTAAGAGTTTCCACCTTTTACCCCTCAGTTATCTAGAAATTATGACTCAGGGAGACTGAGAGTACAGTTTTAGGTTACTCTGGCAAAGCATGCTGTGTTTACATTCTTATCTCTGTCCAGTGTCTCCTCTACCAAAGCAAGAGCTCTCCAAGCCTTCATTTGGTGTAGCGTGAGGTGAGGTCTTACCTGAAGGGTGTAAAGTCCCTTGCCTGAGCAGGGTGTATCTCTCTGCATTGCAGGAGAGAGAGATTGCATTTGTATTCACCCAGATCTGCATCCTAAACACAGCCTGGTCCTTATGGTATCACCAAAATAAACTGAGAGCACATTGTTTTCTATCCCTAACCTAATGCTTTTGTGCACAGAGACTTTAGGGCCAGTTACTGAACAGTTACAAACTAGAAATGTGTAGAAGCCATACACTTGACGCTGATTTACGGTCAGTCTGGGCATCCACTGAAGTGAAAGAGAGTAATCATTGGCATCACTGGGAAACTCAACTGAACACTGGTCTGTTTCTGCTTTACCACATTTGCTCTGAGGGTCTGCCTATCCTGAAAGGGATACACAAAGATTTTCTTCATAGATCTTCCACAACAAAATGTAACCTCTATCTAAAGTTTTAGGAAAACATTACACATTTTGTACAGTGATCTTTTCAAATTACTTAGGTATTAAGATTAAAAAAATCGTCTTTCATATTTGCAGTCCTAAGAGAATTTTTTCATAACTGTATTCCAGTATGGAGAGTAGTCACACTCATGTAAACATGATAAATATATATCATATAATCATATAAAATGAACCTAGACAGATGGCTGAATGACTGTGTGATGCTATGAGAATTAAAGAACACAGCCATAAAGCAACCTTTTTGTTCTAGTAAACAATAAAGAAGCTGAGTATTATACCCACAAGTTTGTGCTGATACAGGAGTAATGGTTAACAACGGCCAGTGCCTCCTTGTGAGAATTTAAGTTTTAGTGAGGCTACCTATTTAAAATTAAAGAGAAAATTGGTAGCTTCTCACTATCTTTCCACATGCTAAAAAATAAGAAAAGAGAGGACTGATGGTTTAAATCTGGACAAAAATAAACACTGATGTGTCTGATGTAAAATATTTTATAGCTGTATTAGAAAAAAAAAGACAATTTTAAAAATTTACAATTAATATCATATTTTCATAAGAGCATATCTGTTACAGAATATAAAATCTAGTTATTCCTTGTGTTCTGTAAACCTGAGCTATAGGAAAGAGCATAATAATTTCAAAGCAGTATTTTTTTTCTAAATCTGAGTATGTGGGTGTGTATTGTTGCTTGGTCCATAACATATGCAGTAGCTAATTTTACCAGAGACATGAAAAAATGCCTATTCTCCCATCTGGGATCTCACTGATCCTTTGGTCTCTGATGAGCATAGGAATGATATTTGTCCTTCTTCACCTCTTCATAAGAAAAAACTGTGGTTGATTTGTGTAAGATAAATCAGGGGAATGATCCTTCATTGACATGAGTCTTTCTGTTATTCACATTCGTACCAAGAAGTATTTTACTCTATCAGTGATCTTATGGAAATGAATGGAATTATGCAGATTACTCCCATGTACATATAGCAGGAAGAAATGTGCAAAAATACAGTATCAACCAGCTTTCCAGTAAAGCTCCATTTATTTTTTTGCCTTTTTTTGATGTTTTAAGTTGTTTTAATACAAAACACTTTTTAAAAGAAGAATTCAGATCTGAAACGCCAGTTACATCCACCATAGCATTTAGTATTTATGCCTGTTGCAAATGGTGATGAATTCTATATGAAATCACTATAGTAGCTATCTTTTAAAGATCTGATTCTACTCATGTTGATTCTATTTGCTGCAGGATGAGGCTCTGCAGGTTAAATATAATCCAGTTCACCATGTTAACAGGGTTTGATACTACATGTACTCTCTATACTGGCTCTACATTGGACTGGATTTAAATTGTAGCTGGTTGCATAGCCTTCTGCAAATCACACCTATGCTTATAGGTGTGGTAATGTGCGTACATATATTCTGAGGCAAGAGGAATTTTTACTTTGAGGAAGTAAGTGTTGTGAAGCCACACTGTGACATTTTGAGCAGTTATAAGCTGGGGTTTCTCTGTGCTTTGAGACAGTTTACTTGGCTATGCCAGCGGCAAATCTATTGTGGGATCATAAACTTCTTGGTTGACCTTCCCTGGCCTGAATAAATCAATACTTCTAAGTTACTGATACTGTGAGTTTTGTGGCTAATTATAACTTTTTCAGCAAATTTGAGTAAACCTGCACAACTACTGCATCCAACTGGGGGGAAATACCTGACACTGACTTGTGCCAATGTTTTGCAAGAGTTCACTTGCTCAAGCTGTTTTCTTGCTCCCTTTGCAACAAACACCTATGTACAAATACAGAGGTCTTAATAGATCAGTCTAGGACCATCTGTCACTGGTTTTAATCTTGCTGATTTTTACTTGCCTGTTTGTACCAATCAGTTGGAATGTCAATGCAGTTTGATTGTTCCCTTTTCATTTTCTGTACATCAGTACCTTATTTTATCTGTTCCACTTCACTTGAGACCTGTCTGAAGGTGTGTAATATGTAGGCTAGACCCAGTTATCAACATAAAAGACAACCCTTCTTCCCCTGCTTTTTTTTTGTTTTTGTTTTTTTTTCCAGAATAAAAGCAAACTGTTTATGTTGATTTGTTCAATTAAAAATAACAGAAAACCCACATAACCTCCCATGATTTTTATACAAATCAGAAAAGGACAGTCTAACAGGCTGGTTTTTTCATATTTTGGAAAAAATGGTGAGGTTGGAATTTTATCTTACAAAATAAAAAGGCCTAACATTGATTTAATAAAAATGAGAGCAAATGTTTTCCCCGCCTTTCCCTTTCACGAGCATTTCTCAATGCATTCCTCAATCACATATACAGCCTGTACAGTCCCCATTCCTATTCCTGCCCCTTCCTCTCTCTTCCATTCAGATCAGCAACTGATCCTTCATTTAAGAATAGTGTAGAATGTAGAATAATATATGTTGGAAGCGACCTGTGGATGCTGACTCATCCAGCTCCAACTCAGAGCCGTAACAATGTCAAAGCTAGGTTAGGTTGCTGAAGTCTGTATCCAGTTGTGTCTTGAACATCTCCAAGGCTGGAGATTGCCCAGCCTCTCTGAGCAGCCTGTTGTAGCATTTCACCATCTCATGGTGATTTGTTTCGTCCCCCGAATCTGCTCAGAATTCCCCTTGTTGCAGCTTGTGACTGTTGCTCTATCCCTTTCTCTTGTGAGCCTCTGAGTAGGGCTTGGCTTGATCTTCTCTCTAATGACTGGTTAGGTGTCTGGAAATAGAAATCAGGTTTCATTCCCTTATCTTTGTCATTTCCTGGCTGAAGAAGCCCAGTTCCCTCCTCATGTCAAGTGGTCCAGCCCAGTGAGCATTTCAGTGGTCTTCTGCTGGTTTCCTTCTAGTTTTCCCATGTCTTCCTTTCACTGGGTAGCCCAGAAGTAGAAGCGACAGCACTCCCATTGCGGGCTCATGAACTCCAAACACTGAAGGAGAATCATTGCCCTTAACCCATGTCTAGGCTCTAATTCTGACTTTTGTCCCTGCAGGGTAACACATGACCCTCAGGGTGTGATCCACAGCAGTGGAGAATAGCAGCAGTTTTCCTTGGTTGGAAAAACTGAGAGTAAGAAGAGACAAACATGGAGTAGGGGAAAAGCTACTGGGTACCTCAATACCTCTTTGTCATTCATGGTTTTAGGGCTGACTTCCTTAGATAGGTGCCTGAAGTGCCTAAGTGAAATTCAAGGGCTGTGCTGCCCCTTGGCCAAGCTTTTGGCTCAGGTATGTCAGTTCTCTGGACATAGTTCAGGACAACAGTTTAGCTGATAGTGCTTGTGGGTTTGGGCGGGGCAGGGGGAAGGGGGGTTGGTTCTATTTTTTTCTGTCGTTGGTTTGGTTTTTTTTTTTCATATTGATTGATCTTCCCAATAATTTTTGCTTAAAAGCCTGAGCTGGTCCTTCTTTATTAGTGGTCTCATAAATAGTTCTGTTGAGAAGCAAAGCGATACTGATGCCTGTGTAGAAAAGGTCAGGATTTAGACCCACACCCCATTGTGTGGTCAAATTTCTAAGTGGAAGGACCATATGAAGTGAGTCAGTAAATACCAGAACCCTGCTTTGCACACTGACTAGGAAAACTTAGGAATTACTTAAACATGTTTGCAACTCCTATGAACTTTCTGATGTCTTATGCTCTCATAAGGTTTCTGAAGAGTCCAATAATAAGAAGTAACATCCTTGCACATGTGATATACCTGGTAGAAATGCTATTGTTTCCCATAGCTGGGAGAAAGGGCTCTCCCCAGACACTTGTTTTTTCATTCAGACGTATTTTATATGGAGAACACTAGATTTTTTAAAATTTTATTTGAAATTTCCTGGAAGCATTTACTGTGTGGGAGTAATTTCAGGCTAGACTTTTTTCCATGTGTACTATATGGCTGATTGATAAGTGTAAGCTGTGTTGATGTATTCAACTCAGGAGCACATGCCTTTCTGCTTTGGAACTCTGGACCTGGAAGGATTAAGTGTTTCTTTAGATCTTGCCCTTACCTGCTATGATGCCAAGTTTATGCTATGGAATAAACTTCCTGTGTATCAAAACCAGTAATTGAAGGTAATGTGGTGCAAGTGAAGTGGAAATACAAGGATTTATTCTCAGCTGCTGTAAGCTCATGTGCCCTGGCAGAGATCCATATACATGTGGCCCCTTGTTGAAAATGTATTTAAGCATCCCACATGCAAATACAGCATGTATCATTTTACATATGACCTGCTTACCTGCTTTCTAAGGATTATGCTGCCTTGAGAGGTTGACAAAGACATTCCATTATTTCAGGCAAGAGCTGTTCCTGATTCCAGAAGCATGGGTGGGGAGGGGGAAGGGGAAATTCAAAAAGTAGGCATCCAAACTAAAATTTTAGTTGCTATTTCAGCGTAATTCACATTTTCAGGGACCTGGGGGGACATTACAGTCCTTGCCCAGCCTGCTTCTGTGCATGCTTAGGCCTCTTCGTGGTGTAGCCTGTTTGCCCTGACAGCACCAAACTCCCTCACAAGTGGCAGCACTGCCTGGGCAGAAACAAAGTAAAATCTGAGCAAATGCTTTGAAAACGTTTTTATCCATCTTTTGTGTGTGTCTGCTGCTACTTGTATTGTTCTCATCTTGTACATGAGGGATCTGGGCCATCTCTTCTTTGGCTTCTTTGTTAACAAGGGATTTACAAGATTTAATGCAGTTGCAGTGGTACTTGCTACGTGGCTGATTATACTTTTCAATATGGCAGTGGATAGCAGGTTACTTCAGCCATCCAGAGAGGGATGCAATTGTCATACAGAGCTGCTATTGATACACCTGTAACGTCTTACAGAGAAGTCTTCCCTGGAAGGTGCCAATCCCCAGTCTTTTCTTTTGGTTTATTTTATTTTATTTTCCTGACCAAACAGATATTCTAAAGCATATGATAGACTCCATATGTTCTTTATCTAATAATTTTTTACTAACTGACTTTGCAGGCAGCATCTACTTTGCAGTTTCTGGTCTTTATGGTGTTAAATATGCAGTTAACAAATGAAATGCCAAAATGAAGACCAACTGTAAATCCACTGGTAAAGCTCTCTCCTGCTGCAGGATAGATCTGCATTTAAGTAGTCTGTGATATCCTTTCATGTTTAGGATTTTTACAAATAAAAATGTCTATTTGTCATCTCTGAAACTGTTCCAAAGATTTGTTAAAACTACTGGAGTATTTTGAAATATTAAGTGCATACCATATGTATTTTTGCCCCTTTGATCAAAGCATAAAACAGAACGTAGCATTAAATTTCTTTTTTCTGGGTAGGTCATATTTATCTTCTTTTTTTTTCCACCCTCAAAGTACATGAGGATGGGAAAGAGTGGGCACAAGACCCTTAAGGCTAGGGTAGCACAGAAAACAGTATTTGAAACTGCTTTTATCTCCTCTGTTAAGTATTGCTGTCAATCCTTCTCTGAAGTTTCATATGAAAAGCTCAGGTTGAGTCCAGTGACAGTCAAAAAATACCTCTGGTATTGTGTGCTTGCAACCATTTTTCATTAGGGGTCAGTGTTTTTCTCTGTGGACAGAACAAGAGGCAACAGAAATCTGTTAACCTTACACAGCCCAGATGATAAAAAGCTAGTGTCAGCAATTCTGCCCTGACAGTGCAGGGATGTAAGGAAATCTTTAGATCTCACCAACTTTAAAAAGACTTTCATCTTTGTCACTTCCCTCCCCTCCCCCCCAGCTCTGAGCCCTATTTTTGTAATGTTCTGTAGGTCATCTTTTGGGATGTGCAAATCTTTTTAATTGCATTTTCCAATCACACAGCACAGTGACAAAGTAATTTGAATATTCTACAAGGAACACAAATAAAAGTTTTATGGGTGGTAGAAATTTTCCCATTGAAAGTCCTTTCTAACTTGAGAACAAAATTAAGGTTCTACTGCACAGTTCCCCTTAATGAATAAAACACTGAGAATGATTTGTTTGTCAATTACTTTCATCCTGTCCTGAAAGTATTTTCATTGTACTTTTAATTCCCACCAGAATCAACAAAACTAATTTTACTTCTTACTGTTTAGTGAGCCTCTTATTTAAAAAGTCTGAGTCTCTAGCAGAAAGTCAGGGCATTTCATTTTTGTAACTTTAATAAAACATTTCTACTGGAAGTTACTTTTCCATTTAACTTCTATGCGTTAAACAAAATACTTAGCAGCCTAATTGACATAAAGCAGAATAATATCAATTTTCAAAACTAGCAAAAATATTATTTTCCCCTTTAAAGTCAGAAAGTTTTGGAGAAAAGCTGCTGATTTTTTCAAATAAGACATTTTCAGGTAAGTAGAAGCTCAACAAATGCCTACTTCAAAATATAAGTAGCTCTCCCTTCTCTGCTGTCTTATGTAATATTGTGAAACAAGGTCTACCATTCTGCCCCTATTGATTATTTGTCTTACATTTTTAAAAACATTTCCGTGTTTCTTTTGCAATATGCTCAGCTCCTTGATCTTTACTGTTGCCTAACACTTCCAATGAAACTTTGAAATGCTTGGCTTAGGAGATGGTTCTGAGTAGTGTTCAGTCAGGAGGCTTGCCCATCACAGCTGTCCCACAGAGGAATCCAGCTGCAACCTCAAGAGAAGTTCATAAAAAAAAGTGTAGATATGATAAGGGAGTTTCAAGCAGAAAAAAAAAGATTAACCACATGCTGAGTTGCAACATAATGAATCAAGCAAATGTTTTAATGTATGCAGAATCTAGGGCCAATACACACGCTGCTTCTGGAGCACTTTTGCAGTGAATACTCAGAATATGACTTTAAATTGCTTCAGTTTATGAGTTACAGGGAATAGGTGGGGGGTAGTGTAGGGAACAGAGTCTGAATGTCACTCCAATATCTTTGAAATCCACCTATGTATAGTAGTACTGAAAATATCTCAACTGACAGAGAAGTTGAGTTTATTTGGAATACAACAACTCAATGAGAGAAACAAGAGAAACAAACTGTATTGACATCCCTTACCTATGAAATGCAGCCCTAAAAGGATACTTGAAAGTGTGTTGGTTACTGAACTATAAAGAAGACATAACTGTGTTACAGGGAGTAGGGATATCAGAAAATCATTGTTTTAAGGAAGAGTGAGTAGAATCAAAAAGGATATCTGTATAAAGAGAAGATTGGTGCAGACATTCACTTCTGGTAAGATGCAAATACAGAAGAAAGGCTCTGGCTAGTATCTCCAACATCATGCTAACTTGGCCCTGCAGCTATCAGTCCTTGATGGAATAGACAATGTGTTTGACTGACTTCAGACTCATCCAGGTTTCCCAGGGCATAATGGAGTATGGGATGATAAGCCAAAGTAATCTTGCAAACAGAATCAGCAAGGTCAAATTAAGTAAAAAATGACCAAAGCCAACAGTACAAGGCCAGTCCAAGGAAGAACTCCCGTTTTTCATATCCAAGAGCTAGTGGAGAAACTTTTATGGAAATGTAGGAGATAAATTACTCAAGCCAGAGGTACTGAGATCTCAGCTGTTGTCCTTTGTATAGCTTTGGGCAACAATTCTTTGAAAATACATAGAAGATGTTCACATGAGTTTCAGGAAGAAAAATGGCACTTAATAAGGAATTGGGGAAATGGAGTTTTCTTAGTCTCGAACAGAAAATACTAAGTGCAGATATGATACGTTTCATGTGAATCTACTTGGTTTTGCTCAAAGGTGGCGGTGATGAACATCTGGCTGTAGGACAAGGTGCAAACAGCTTAATGAGAAGAAAGAAAAATTTGGGATGTTTATTTGGAAAAATGTTGCATTTAATGATAACAAAGCATTAAATGGTCTACTGAATATGGAGTTTCCTAGGTTGTGTTTTATTTACTTGTGTTATATACAACAGGCCTGACCAACACATGTCACATGTCCAAGAGCTAGTGGAGAAAGTTTTATGGAAATGCAGGAGATTAATTGCTCAAGCCAGAAATATTGAGGTCTCAGCTGTTGTCCTTTGTATAGCTTTTGACAACAATTCTTTGAATATACATAGAAGATATACACAGCGGTTCAGGGAGAAAAATGCTTTTCTATGTTGGTATTGATTCTTTGCTGTTTCTGAGAGGCACAGAATATGCATATGCTCTTTACTCCCTTAGGAGCACTGTAAAGTTTGTGTCTTCTGTCATGAGTTTGGGAATATTTTAATTTTATAAGTAGTATCTGTGCTTGTTGTACTTTCTCAGAAATTTTCTTCTGGAAGCAATTTTTAAACCAGAAGAGAAATGAAGAACCTATCCTCCCTAAAGTTTGGTACCTTTATTGTACACTTTTTACAGGCTACTTGGTATGTCTGGAGAGAGCTCAGTGTCCATTCAACTCATGGAAACTCTTTTCTAGATTGTTTTTTATTCAAGAGCATATATGTAAAGTTTAATCATCACATGTTAAAATTTTGGTCATGATTTAGGGATATCTACATAAGGCCTGTGAATTCACTGAGGTGATTTAAATGGGAAGGAATTAAATCTCACCAGTTTGAGACTGAAATAAGATTGGATTTCATCGCATAGCATGAACAGTTGTGTGCATTTGATGGATTTAAAATGCAAAATAGAGAAACTCCCATATTAATGGAAGACAGATTGCTATATCTTTTGAAGCTCTGGATTCTTTGTTTCCTAAACCACTGACATAGTTTGGTAATGAAGGTCTGTTCTAGAATATGACAAGTTACAAAAGCCAATTTATAAATATTTATCTTGCTCAGTCTTCAATCTGAATCCTGGCAGAAACTTGCTTATGAACAAAATTAAAATTTTGCTGCTTTTAGGCAGAATAGGAGCCATTGGAATCATTATTGCCTGCAGAGAAACATTTTAAAATATTTTTCAAGTTCTTTGACTTTTGCTCAGCTCTTTCCTTCCTTAGATGCAATGTTCTTTCCTGCTAGACTAGATTTATGAGCATCTCCAGGGAGGCTGTAGCTTCCCTTGCTACCATAGAGGGGAGAGGAATAGAACAATAACATAAAATACGCTGTCATTTGTGACATTTTTGTCATTTAGAGACAGACTGTAGTAACACTTATTTCTCCGTAAGTTTTGCTCTGTTAGGCAATATTAATGTCTCTCACTACTTGTTGCTATGCAAAGCTAGAGAACATGTCAGTGAACTTGATCTGTTGTGACATGGCATAATCATGATGTCAAGATATGACTTTTGGACCTCTTCAGAGGGGCACTGGGAGGATCCAAATAGAAATTTCCAAGCTCAGGGTGTCATTTGCTAGAAGTGCTATCTTCAGTTACAATCAGCCTGTGTAGTTTGCAGGTGGCATACACTTGGTTTCCTATTACAGAACAGTGTAGCACTGCTAATGGCTGGTTGTCTGCAGTGTCTGGCCTGTGGGCAAGTTTCTTTCAGATCACTTACGAGGAGAAAAGGACTTATTCAAGGCTGGTGTCAGCTTGCCACAAATCTGACAGCCCTTGGAGGCTGCAGAAGACACCAGGCTTGGTGTTGTATCTGAGTTACTCCTAAGATGGAACTCTACCTCAAAGCACAATACAGCCCTTAATTACTTATTTTGAATATGAATTATTTCTTAACTTGAACCCTATTGTCTTCTGCCAAGGCTGGCATGAATTTATGTGTTGACTTCTCACAGTTTTGCTCTCAAGCTTTGATTGTGATGTCTGAATCTAGGGAACATATTTTAATTTCAATGAATGTGTAGCTCCCAGAGAGCAGTGTGTGGGCATCAGGAACAGGATGCACCTAAATGCATAAAGCTGTGGAAACAGCCAGCTGAGATACTTATTGAAAATATACTCCCTTTGTTGTAAAGACCATGGGATAAGCTGAGGAAAAGTGTGTGATGGATTACTAAGTGCATGCCCGTAATGAGTCTCGCTTTGCTCTGACCTACCTTCACTGAAGCACAGTGGAGTGATGTAGTTATGGGGGGCCAGCCTAGGCAGCTGATGACCCCATGTTGAAAGCTGCTAAGTGGCTGTGATCTTAGCTAGCAAACATGCTCCAGACATTAAACTAACATGTTTTCCCAGTACCAGCTTGCTTAAGGACTAGGCATGCTTGCTTGCTGACCCAATGTGGTCTTGCTAACTCAGGTCCCCTACAAATGAGGTTTAGTTCACATCTCCCTCTTACTCATAAGATATTTTTCTAGCCTCCCTCTAATCCTGTTGATCTCCTCCTGAATGGGAAAAGAAATTGAGTAAAAATACCATGATAGAAATTGGGTGGAAATAGTAAACATAACTGGAACAATTATGCTTTGAGCAATGGTTTGTGGAGAAAACCTGTGAGTCTTATGTTACTGTATATATTTACTGAGGTGAAATAGAATCAGAAGTGTTAATTTTTACACTGTAGTTTACAGTACTTGCCACTTTCTTCCCCCTTTTTTAAGCATCAAAGCAAAGTGAGTCAAACTGAGAGTTCATCTGAATAAAATCTTGAATCTTGTAATCTTGAAACAGCTGTCTATATGAATATTTTGAAATGATGATTCATTTGCCAGTAGTCTGAAGAATTTTGTAGACCTCTCTTCAAATGCCCCAGTCTTTATTGATTTGATTTATGTGGGTTTTCTTTCTGTTTTTAACCAAAAATATTCAGAATCCAGTAGAAAATAAGGAGGAATAACAGTTCATTGGTGGGGTGTATTTAGGGTTCAGATGTACACTCTTGAATCAGTACTGAGGCCTCCAGTATGTGCTGACTGGGCTATATGGCTCTGCCTGGAGTACTGTGGTTTTCTTGTGCCTGAAAACAGAGGTGTGAAACACAAAGACTAAAGCTGGTGGAGGTAAACAAAAGAGAGTGTCACCTTCTACAATCTCCTCGTATCAAGCGCTCTCTCCACCTGGCATCACAAAGTTGACACCTTGTCATCGGTGTTTTTGCAGGAGCTTAGAAACATCCAAGGTTCTGCATGTGTCAGAGCATCTCTAGTAAGCTTATGGCTGGAAATACAATTTTTTAAACTATATTCAGATGAAGGATATTGAAGTCTTGCTTCAATATACTCCACTTACTAGTTTTCAGGGCAGGTGGTCCAAGGTTGTGCTTGCAGATATGTGTGTACCAAACACGGGAGTCTAAGCCCGGTATTTCAGTAATGTGTTCCTAATACCTGATTGGGATTGTTTGTTTTTCTTAAGGTCTTTAACATGTTATTTAGTGAGTTTTAATATAAAGGAGTGATTTTAGCTGCAGGTTTCTCTGGAAGAAGGGTCTGCACTGGGGGATCAGGTAAACTAGACCATTTGGGCACATCTGCTCTGTGCTGTTGAGCATTGCGTGTGCTGTGGGGATGAGTTCCCGTGCCTCTGATTCTCTAGGTTTGCCGACGTACTTCCATGCAGCTCTGCAATATGCTTGGTAAATGCACCCTTTCTGTAAGTAGGAGAAACACACTGTTAGGCACAGGAGAAAACTCAAATTCATATTTTTGAGCAATTCTTGCAATTCATGGCGGAAATATCAGAGTGGAATTACCCAGCTGTCCATATATTCTGGTTATTATAATCCTTCACTGATGGGAAAAGGCTTAGATTTTTATAATATTGGCTCATATCCTCTGTCAGTTCCTCGAAAGCAAAACTGTTAACTGAAAGTATATAAATTTGAGTCACAGGTTTGACTGTCTTCCCTACCCTCTTCCATATTCCTCAAAGCCTTGGACTCTGATGTGCATTGCCCTGTGAGACATTCAGCTCACCTGTTGGTTTTTTGTTAAATTTTAATTTACGTGTGCCGCAACCCAGGGAAGGAAAGGCGATGACAGCACAAGGGTTCTTGCTCTGCTGTAGGTCTTTATTGTGAAGAGGTGTGAACAGTAACAGAGGCAAGCATGCTATCCCCGACTGAGGGGAGAGCTGCCACTTGTATATGGTCTGGGATGGAAAGGGCTAGAGCTTGGGAGGAGTATGGGATTGACAGGATAGCACAACCAATGGGGAACTTAGGAACTAAGTGAAGTAATCAGGGACCAATAACAAGGAACGAGGGTTATGGCAGGACTGCCCACAATGCGGCAAATCCTAGCCAATCAGGGAGAGGGAGAACTGTGAGGGGACTAACATACAATACAATATAATGAATATAACTGGGGTACATAATTTTTAAAACAATATGCATTAACAATAAACACTAAAGCATCAACCAAATAGCACACAATACAATCTTCAACTATTGTTCAGGCCTTGATGGCCTGTAAAAGTCTCTGATGTTAATAAAGTCCTCTTTAATATTTTTCATAGATGGCACGCCATTTCTTGAACTCTTCTTTTCTCCTCTTCTTATCCTCCTCATACACGAAGGAAGAAAACTTGCCAAGTAACCATATATGCATTCCTCAGAAAGGACTGATCATTTATACCTAGATGTAATTACATGAAAAATATTTATAAAAATATACTATGTGAAAGGCTAATGCATAGACAAGCAAACAAATGTTGGTTACGTTACCAACAAACAGCAATATTTTGAAATTCTGCTTTAAATAGGTTTAGATACTCCTCTATATTTACATTAGTTTGAGGTTATATTTAAAGAAATAAATGCTTTCTGAGAGGCAGTATAGGCTTTTTAACAGTGAGATAGTAAAATGTTGAGATATGTCCCAGTTTAAGTGAGACAAGGGTCTTTTGCTGAGGATGGATTAGGAGGAAAAGACCCAAATTTCTCTTTCTAAGCAATTATAAATCCAAAATTAAGAGGCTCTGATTGAAGGAAAACAAATTATGGAAAAGGGAAAAATAACAGCCCTTTATTAAAAGGTATGTGTGTATTAACAGGAATACGAAAAAAACCCAAGTAAAATAATTAAGCAATACTCCTATACCCACCAATAATCCCCTTCAAGAACAAAACCGATAAACCGGCAAAAGGAAGATTAAACAGTTCGATTTTTGCACCCTTTGATGCAGTTCCAACCACAGTCAGCAGGGGGCGCCGTCGGGTCACTGGAGATGCAAAATTTGTAATGTCCTGTACCATTCACCAGGTGGCGCTGTTGGGTCACTGAAGGTGCAGAACTTGTAGTGTCCTATTGTAGTCACCAGGTGGCGCTGTTGGATCACTGGAGGAGCAGAACTTGTAATGTCCAGTGCCGGTCACCAGGCGGCGCTGTGAGATCCTTGGCTGCTGCCAGGTGGGGGGAGGTGGGGGAAGAAGAGGAAGGAAAAACAACAGCAATAAAACAGAAAGTTCTCCCAATGGAAGAAAACTCACAAACTTCAGCTGATTAAGGTCCATTGTAAGCAGGACCTGCAGCCAGCCACAGCTGAGCCAAGAGCAGCAGCAAAAACTCCCCTCTGACAGGAAAAAAAAACCAAAGAAACCTGGCAGTGTCTGCAGCCCGCAGCAGGCTCCCCTCAGGGCTGAGAGACTGAGCTCTCCCCCAGCCTCCACCCCCTTCCAGTCACACACCAGCCAACTCCTCCCCCTTCGTTGTCAAGGAAATAAATCTCGGCCATTAGTGGGCCAGGGCCGATTCTTTTGTTCAACTAATGGCCCATATACAGAGCACACACACACGGCAGGGGGAAAGGAAAGAAAAATTCCTTGCTAAAATCGGAACTATGACAAGATAAACAAGGAAAACTGAGATAAGTTTATTGGAACATTTATTTTTAATTTATTATGAGTTGCTTTTTCCAACCACTCTTGACTGATTTATACACTGGTAATAAACATTTCATGTGATGAACTAGTAATTGGTGCTTTGTAATGTAATAAAGAGTAGAAGCTAAATATTGCTACCAAGGATTTGAAAGCATTATGAACAGCTAGCCTTGATCATTCTGAGGTCTGCTAAGTTCAAGATGAAGAGACTCAAGCCCTGATTTTATTTATTCATAGCCTCATATTCAGAGAAGAGAAAAAAAAAAAAAGGAAGAGTGGAGGAGATAAAAAATAATGCAAATTATTCTTTGATTAAAGTTTTCACCACAGTTTGTAATGCAAGTTCCAGATCTGGTAATTATTATTATTTGATGCTATTAGTACTGATTGTTATTGGGAGGGATTGATGCTGAAGCTGTTCTTTTTAGTGTTGTCTTCATTGTCATGCCCACGTATCTCTTCTGAGAGATGCATGGAAAGAAAAGCACTAAAGCAAGATTTCCTCCTGAAAGTTAATCAGATCAAACACTAGTAGGCTTTTCCTGAAAAAATATGAGCCTCCTGTGACTTGTTCCCAAGAGAGACCTTAGGAACATGGAACTGTTTAACTCTTGCATCAATATGGGAGTGATTTCCAGTCATGAGTGGCTGGCTAGGGTTGCTGTGACTGCATAAGGAAGTCTCCATGTAGCTGGAGATGATGATACCAAAGCGTGAGCAGGTGTCTAGTTACAGCTGAAGAAATTATTCATGTGGAAATAATGTTTATTTCTGAATTTAATCTGATTATCTTATTCTTTCATGTTTTAGAACAGATTGTAGCTTCTTAAAGTTAGTTGTTACTCTAGTGCACTTTTTAAATAGCTCTTCAGTTGTTTTTCTTTTAGATTTGCTAACCTCCAAATTGAATTTCTCTCTTTTGTTGTATTCCGTTATCACTCTGCCTGGTTTATACACAGCCTATATTTTTCTTTTAAAATTAATTAAAAAGTAATTTAACAGATCATACATCTTTTCTAAATTATCTTTTTTTATCAGGTAGTTTGAATAAGTTATCAGTAGGAAACAAAAATATTCTGGATTGGATAAGAGAAGTTCATAGAGCTGCGTGTGTAATTAAAAGCTAAAAAATTATGTCTCTGGTCATGAGCAAAGCTTCTGTTTAATTGAGACGGTGGATCTAAGAGGTAGTGCCAAAGTAGATTGCACGGTAGAGGTTTTTAGTTGAAGGCCAAGAGCACTTATTGTAAAATAAGAGGTGATCGCAAGTTGGTAGAGGGAAAAGAAGTAGAGGAGGCAACTTCTTCAGAGAGAAAGGAATGAAAGTTGGACTAAGGACAGAGAATAAACCCAGAAATCTTAGAAATGCTGGTACAGAATAAAAGGGTAAAACAAAGAATAAAAGTGAAAACCAAAAGGGAAAGTTACAAAGGAAAGTGACAGTGATAGGGCAGCTGTAGGTGGACAGGAAGGGGCAGAGAGCAGAGCTGTACGTCACTTGCATATCACCGATTAATGTCTGTACATATGTTTAATTTGGGAGAATAACATTTTTTTTCTCTGAGAAATGCTGACTAGTTTTGTTGTTTTCTCATGTGATATACTTTACTGGCTTGATGCAGTGTTTCACTCTTGCATAGGAGTATTTATAAGAGGACAGAAAATCCTGATGTAACCTTGTACACTGTTTGTTATCGATGAGACTTAACAAATAAAGCCAACAGGAATAGTTTGTGTGCTGCATTGTTAAGGGCTCCTTGAAATATAATTTTCTGAGTTAGCAGAGGTTACTTTGCAAAAACCACAGTCCTCATAATTGCCTTTAAAACCTGTTACAACACAGAGAATGATAACATCAATTTCCAAACGTGGTTTTTTGGTATCTGGTTAAGGTTGCATTTATTTTACCACACAGGCACACTTGGTTACAAATTTGGTTGAATGTTACCAAGAGAAGCACTTCCAGAAAGGACTGGCAACTGTAAAAATAAACTCAATGCAGTGATACCAGAATTATGCCTGCAATATCTGCCTAGCCACGTTAGCGTGCCCACTAGTGCTGAAGATGGGTTTCATTACTCAGAATGGAGCTCCTACTCTAGCAAAACCACACAAATCCACCCAGGTCTGGTGTCTCTGCACATCCCTACACATACACTTTTCGATCAGCCATCTGGTATTCATATAGCTGTTGTATCTGCCTCCTTGCTTTGCTGCAACAGCTTCCAATCCTGTAAGTTAAACAACAACTTCAGACATTTGACAGCAGGATAATTAAAATATCAAATTATAAGAAATTTTAAAAAAATATATATCATTCAGATTGTAATTTTCTGCAGCAATCTGATCTTTCCAATAGCTGAAATGCTTTTGGGGATTTTTTAAAATATAGTCAGTTAGCTATATATAGTAATATAACTATATATACTTAATGGATGACTATAAATTGAATGCTACATATTGTTAACAGTACAGACAGTACATTTTTTCAGGAAGAAAATACTCCGTGTTCTTACCAAAAGTCAGTGTAAATAGTCCATCCTGTGGGTCACTGCTATGCCTAGGTGCATGGAGGCTCTCAATGTGTGTCTTTGTGCTCCCCTGTGCTCTATTAAATACAAATAAGACACAGGTAACCTTCAGCGAGGGCTTCCAGCTAAGCTCAACTGCTCATAAATTTTCTTTCTGGCAGCATCCTCCTTCCCACCACTTTCTCAAGTGGTGACAGTGAGCGTGTATTTTCCATGCTCAGCCTTTTCCTGAGCTGGCAGTAAGGGGGCTCACCTTGCCCAGGGACACTGTGAGTCAGCAGAACAGCTCAGTGCAGAGGTGCTGAACCAGAGCAGGAGATCCTGGCTGAGCATGGTTGTGAAAAAGATGTTTATTTACAAAAAGCCCTTTTATTTTTCAAGAGGAAAACCAACTAAACAGATGCTTCAGTCCAACAAAATTTCTTTTCCATGAGTACATTTGACTTACAGAAGCAACTGCATCTTCCTATCAGAGACTATATTATTGTCTAGGAAACATTTATCTGATCTCTAAGGTAAAGATAAAGAAAATTAAGATACACTGTTCTGATACCAGCTCAAACACTACAGAAATATCAGAGGACCCTTCTAATCTGATGACTGCAAGCAAAGTCCTGTAAATTACCCAGTAAATGGTGAGAACACATAATAGGTGTTTCATTGTATGCCCAGATACATTTTCAGTTTTCTGGTAACACTCTCCTGTACCTACTTTTTTCTCCTCTACAAATAAAAAACGTGTAAATTTGAAGTAATCTGGATAAGAAATGAATTCTAGAAAAGGCAGTCTTTCACTATACTTCTCAAGGGTGAAGTGTTTCAATTTACAATTTAAAAAAACCCACAAAACCCACAAAAATTTTTCTGGTCTGATATCTTGGCATACACAACCCAAAATGTAGGAATTAAATTAGTTCTTGCTGTCATACTCAATGGTGACCAAGGACTTTTCAACCAGAATTTATATCTCTCTGGGGAATTTTAATGTAAAATAAAATCCAGTTCCCTATTGGCACAGCAATTCTAACAAAATGAGATGCAATAATTGTATTTTAAAGGTCAACAGTAGACACACATCTTAAAAGTCACTGGGAATTGTTTTGCTAAGTAAGGAAATATTTTAATATCATGGGGTTTTTAACTACGTGGAAGCTGCACTTACTGAATAGAAGGTCAGTTTAAGCAGAAGTCGACTTCAGAAGTGCAAACCTAGGAGATAGGCAGGAAAAAATATTTTCCATCATTGAATAGGAGAATTTTGGTTCTTCTTAGATCTTGCTCAATTTCTTGCATAGATTATTAAACTGTATGAAGTCAGTTGACTGAGCAGATTAGTTGTTCTCAAAAGAATTTCATCCATGAATAACTCAGCTCTCACCTCAAATTCCAGTAAAAATTTGGAGATGTCAATGTAATGGCCTCTTTGTGCAGCATATAAAGATCAGGCTTTCTGGATCCCACAGAAAAAAAATTAAAACATACAGCAATGAAGCAGTGTGAGTTGGTACAGTGTGAGAACAGCACCATATCCATTATGTCTCTTTTATTTAGTGAAAATTCTTCTATCCTTGTGTTTGAGAGGAAAAAGGAGATGTTTTGGGGTTTTTTTTTATAGTCTGTAATGTGCTTGGTATGTGACAGCATATTTATATTTGATCTATGGTACCCTGTAATACTTAACAAAAAGAGAAAGGAGATCTAGGTCCTGCAAACTCAGAAGAAATGTCACTGCTGTCGGTGTACAAGAACCAAGCTACAGTTTTTCCTGCCCTGTCCCTTGCTATGAGTAGTATTCAACATATTATCCTAATAATAATTAGGACATCTCCTGACTCTCTTCAGGAATATCTATTTCCTTTTAAGTTAGACAAGGTACGAAGTGGCAACTCTGAAAAGCTGAATGCTCATTTCTTTTCATATCATAACTATTGCTAAGGTTCTTCAGCTATTTGAAAGCTGTGTATGAGTTTCCACGTTTGTGATTTCAAATGATATGTGGAAGAGGAAAGAAAGTGCCTCAAATAATAGGTGTTTTGAAGGAAGTGTTTAGAATGGCCCTGTTGGTTCAAATTAACCCTTGTTAAAAATCTCTGCTCACAGACTATTAACTTTCTTCATGGCTGGTTATCTATAGTAGGTTCTGCTGCAGTATGTTCTGAATTGAAACTGATAAAAAAATCCTTTTGAGTATAATTTACCTTGTAACATAGAAAACCGGCAAAAGATGTTGTAGCTTTTGGACAGGCTAAAAGATTCCAGTTTATGCAAAGATGAGGTTTTTCTGTCCATAATGACATTAAGGTACTTTGCAGTTTAATGTCTAAATATTTCTTGATGCAGCTCAACTTTGGGGTCATTGAACTGTGAGCTAATTATAAAACTGTGTCTAATTGTGTTTCAGTCTTCATCTCTTTTTGTTTGTGCCTTTATTGGCATTTTTGTAATGTAAAATCTGCTCACAGGAGAAATAATTGTGTTGAAATTAACTTACAGTGATTGCATAGTTGTTTGGGGCAGAAATTAGATAGGGTAAAGTACTGTAAAGTTAAAGCCCTACATTTTATGGCATGTTGTGGAAAAAACACTTTATTCTTTCACTTGAGCAGTAATCTTTCCACTACTTCCTGTGCTTTCTATCATGTACAAGGTAACAGGGTAAATTCCCCTGTAGCTACTTCAAATTCTTTTCTAAATTGTCCTGATGGCAGAGTTGCATTCATATTCTTAATCTCTTTGATTAGTTGATTGATTCCCTTCTGATATCCCTTAAGTGTAATAGGGATGGCTTTCCAAGTTGTCATGATTTGGAGGGGAAGTTTTGCAGAGTTCCCTCTATACCAAAAATGGGTTTGCTAATTGTTTAAATTTAAACAATATCCCTCAGAGATTTTTTTTCTCCTTTTTTTCTTTTTTTTAAGTTCTTTATCAGAATGGGCAGACTCACTACTGTGAAAAATACCCAGATATTCTTAACTACTTTTTTCTTCTGAAAGTATAAAATAGTGTTGAGCATGCACTACATACTAGCAAGGAGTAGTGTCGGAATGTTGGAAAAAATCTGCTCTGACCAGACTAGCAGATTTCCTAGGGGTTATTCATCATATTGTTTAACATGCTCAGCACTTCCCAGCTGCTCCTGAGCAGCATGAGATGGCAGGACACCACAAGAGCCATTTCTCTCCAGAAAAACCTCTTCTGGGGGACTGAGTCTGAGACAGGTAATTTAGTTTAGGTGCTCTGGATGCAGAGTGCTTGATTTTGTAACCCAAATACAGTGCAAAGACTGAGATCTATCTTTATTTATTAAAATCTCTGCATTGATCCTATGTGTTGCAGAGTCTGAAGTGCAAATTCTTGTGGTATTTCAGAACCTTAGTATCACTCCTCATATGTTTGAGGCTACTTAATGCTATCTAGGATGCAGGGTCCTGCATTCTGCAGTAAATTGTTCTTATCTCCACGCTTATTTTCTCATACTGTTTCTCAATGAATGTGATTTACTTGCACTGATTTTTACACAGTTGCAGAGTCATGATTTATTCATCTGTCTTAAGTTCCGCATTGAAGGAAAGGAAAGGGAAGGGAAGAACAGGGAAGGAAAATAAGGAGAAAAAAAAAAAAGGAAAAAGGGGAAAAAAAGGGGGGGGGGGGAGAAAAAAGAGAGTGAAAAAAGAAAGAAGAGGGAGGAAAAAAAGGAAAAAGAAGGGGAAAACAGGGGAGGGGAGGAAGGAAAGGCAGCTCCTCTTGGGATCTCTTTTATATTTCTGGTCTGCATTCTACTGATTCTTCCTATTGATTTGGGCTGTTAATACTTGACTGTGCGTGCTGCAATGAGAGGTCCTGTTCAGAAGGGTGAGGGTGAGCAGGTAGGGATGGGAAGGTCGCATGATGCCGTTAACTAAGGCTCTGAGTCTGCAGCAATTTGCGTTCAGCAAAGCTGCCTCTGATTTACGTCATGTGAGCAAGGAGCCAAGAGTGGTGTCTGGTGCTGCCTGCAGCAGAGTAACCTTTTAGTGAAACTGCCAGTGTTTTCCCTCTGTGTGGAGAGCCTGATGGATGTAGGGAAAGTGGTTGTAAGAAAAAAAAAATCTTTTTGGTTGACCAAGTTTGACTCCTGTTAAGGATAATTGGTTTTCAGAAGAATACTGCTTCAAGTAGTATATGTCTGTGCATTAACTTGATTTCTGAATGCTCAAACCGGATTCTTCTTTGCCTTTCTCCAGAGGCTGAGAACTTCCTATTCTGGTCTGGTTTTTTTAATAGATTTCATGTGCTTTCAGAGAGTGCTTTCATAGCAATTTTCATAATGAAAATATCATAATGATAATTTTCATAATGAAAATATCATAATGATGATTTTCATAATGAAAAACCTCCTTGTCCATATTCATAAGGAGTATTACCACAGTATCACTGTGGTAAAACTGCCTATTTTCTTTTCACCAAAATGTGACCCTGAAATCTTTGAAATGTTTATATTTAGACCAGTGTTGTAATCCATACACAGTGGTTTCCCCAGAACTCTGCCACTATGACACTGAGAGAGATCTTCAGGCATTCATGGGTGCATATTTATTCAGAAACAAAAGTATAAATAGTTGAAGGTTAGAATGAGAAATTCTGTACCAACATGGTACTTTGAATCTGAAAAACTCACTTGAAATAATGTCATCTCATCTTAATTTCAGAGCAGATTTAAAAACAGTTAAGGTAGTTACAGGAAGAGAAGGCATAGGATTCATGTTTGTAGCCCTGTTAATCACATTGGCTTGCACTTAATCACACAGTTTTACATTAGTCACCAGCACTGAATTTATATTGCTTTATCTATGAGGACTGCAGTGTTTTATGCATAAACCATTTCAGGCACTACTGAAATGCAGCTTCCTTTTGAAGGATGTGACAAATGTATCATAGTCCATAGCAGTGCTGACAATGGCCAAGGGCGGGAAGAGGAGAAAGGACAAAGTTAAGAAAGGTAGAACAGAACCACTTGAATGGTTTTATTCTTACTGCTGTGAAAAATACACTGTGACCAATACCTGGGACTAATAAGATTTAGCTTTGCTACTTTTATGGAAATGTAGCATCTCTGATGGCCTCAATTTAGATCTGAGGAAGCAATTGCATCTACTGAAGAGCTAACATGATTTCTTGCAGCATCCAGAACTTCCATTGTGGCTATCAATCTAGTTCATAAAATTCATCTCCCAAGGAAAATAATTGGATAAAAGTTATTAAAAGACACAAAGCTAAGAGTAATAACTCTGTCCTGTTATTACTTTGCTTATTATGAGCTTTTGATGTAGAGCCCTTGGTTTTTATGAAGAGGAGCATGTGGGTAACTTGATAAGGACGATAAGGACTACCCTTGGAGGAGTAGCATCATTATTCAGGCAACCTTTCCTGTAGGATGCATGTTGTCAGCTTTAGTTGCCTTAATACTGTGACAGTTTAGGAATACCTGCACATAATCACCTGCCCTTTTCATCGATTTGCCTGCAGGCCTATGGCAATAGCATCAGTCAAGAGCATTGCAAGGATTAAATTAGCATAAGTCACATTGAAATTACAGTGGAGGGGGCAGAAATAGACCAGGAGTACTGATATAAGTCTTGTCCTTATCACTCATCGACATGAAGTCTAAAAGAAGCATCAGATATATATATCTATATATCTATATATATCATAACAGGTTTACTTATAATTCAGTGTAAGGTTTCTGTCTCTGGGATTATTAAGAATTAGGAAATTACATTTGTAAAATTACACTTACAGCTGATTCTTTATGTTTATAATGTGGACTAAATGAAGCTGTTCCCATATTCTAATTTATTAATGGAGTTAGAAGAGTCTTTTGTGTGGTACATGATGAAGTTACATTTCCTTAATGTAATGGATCAGATTTCAGTATATAGGGAATTCTTAGCATTGTAAAAGGAAGTGTCAACCTCCTGTTCTCCAGGCTAAACAACCACAGATCCCTCAGCCACTCTTTATATGACTTACACTCCAGACCCTTCACCAGTTCCATTGCCCTTCTCTGGACACACTCTAGGACCTCAAGGTCTTTCTTGAAGTGAGGGGCCTAGAACTGAACGCAGTACTCAAGATGCGGCCTCACCAGTGCTGCGACAGAGGAACAATCACTTCATTGGTCCTGCTGTTCACACTATTTTAGATGCAGAACAGGGTGCCATTGGCCTTCTTGGCCACCTGGGCACACTGCTGACTCATGTTCAGCTGCTATCAAACAGCACCCCCAGGTCCTTTTCCGCTGGGTAGCTTTCCAGCTGGGTGGCTTTTCCAGCCACCTTTCCCCCAGCCTGTAGCACTGCATAGGGTTATTGTGACCCAGTTGCAGGACCTGGCACTTGGCCTTGCTGAACCTCGTGCTGTTGGTTTCAATCCATCAATCCAACCTGTCCAGATCCCTCTGCAGTGCAGCAGATCAACACTCTTGCCCAACTTAGTGTCTTCTGCCAACTTACTGAGGGTGCCCTTGGTCCCCTCCTCCAAATCATTGATAAAAATATTAAACAGGACTGGCCCCAGTACTGTTCCCTTGGGGACACCACTAGTGGCCAGACACCAATTGGATTTAGTTCTATTCACCACCTCTCTCAAGGCCTGGCCATCCAGGCAGTTTTTAACTCAGTAAAGAGTGCACCTGTTAAGCTTCTCCAGTGAGAAAAGATACTCCTTTCACTATTAAAGACTTTACTGAAATCCAGGTCCAATCTCAACCTTTCCCTCATCCATCATCAGGTCACCTGATCATAAACAGAGATCAGGTTGGTAAAGCAGGACTTGCCTTTCCTAAACCCATGCTGACTGGGCCTGATCCCCTGTTTGTCCTGTACATGCAATGTAATTGCACTCAAGACAATCTGTTCCATAACTTTCCTGGGCACCGAGGTCAGGCTGACAGACCTGTAGTTCCCTGGGTCCTTCTTCCATCCCTTCTTGTAGGCAGGCATCACACTGGTTAATCTTCAGGGTCCTCATCTGGAACCTCCCTCAGTACCCTTGGGTGAATCCCATCCAGCCACATGGACTGTGAGTGTCTAAGTGTCACAGCAGGTCACTTAACTAATTCCTCCTGGACTGCAGGGGATAGATTCTGCTCCCTGTCCCTGTCTACCAGATCAGGTAGATAACTGGTCTTTCTGTTACAGACTGAGGCAAAGGCAGCATTGAGTATCACAGTCTTTTCCTCATCCTTGGTTACAAGGTTCCCCTTCACATCCAATAAAGGTTGGAGATTTTCCTTTGCTCTCTTTTTCTTGTTAATATATTTATAAAAACATTTTTTATTATCTTTCACAGTAGTGGTCAGATTAGAAAGGCAAAAGTTCAGCTATAACTTAGTTTTCTCTCTACATGACCTAATGACATCCTTGTACTCTTTGAGTTGCCTGCCCCTTCCTGTGATTAACTCTTTTCTTCTCTGAGTTCCAGCAAAAGCTCCCTGTTCAGCCAAGCTGGACTTCCCCAACAGCTTGTCTTTTGGCACATAGGAACAACCTGCTTCTGTATCTTTAAGATTGCCTTCTTCAAGTATGTCCAACCTTCCTGGATCCCTTTATTTTTAAGGGCTGTTTTCCAAAGGACTCTCCCTCCAAACCAGTGTCCTGAACAGGCTGAAGTTCACCCTCTGAAAGACCAAGGCAGACATTGCGTTGACCCTCTTCCTTACTTTACTAGGAATTGAAAACTATCATTTTGTGGTCTCTATGCCCAAGATGGTCTCCAACCACTACATCTGTCATCAGCTCTTCTCTGGTGTAGCAGAGCACCAGTCCTGCTGTGCTTGCTTACCACACACTCCAGGAACCTCCTGCAACTGCCCACAAGAAAAAGGCCTAGTGGTAGTGAAGCATCAGCCAGCCACTTATAGAATAGTTCATCTGCCTCCTCCTCCTGGCTGGGTGGTCTTTCACCAGGATGTCAGCCTTGTTAGCCTTCCCCCTGATTCTTACCCAGAGAGCACTGAACCTTATCCTCACTATCTTTGAGCTCTATAACAGTCAAAACACTCCCTAATGTGCAGAGCCACCCAACCACCTCTCCTTCTTCTCCTGTCCTTTCTGAAGCGCTTCTAACCATCCATTGCAGCACTCCAGTCCTTGGCAGTTTATAGCTTTGTGATTACAGTGGGCATCCCACATGCAAGGTCAGAGCAGTGGTGATGTTAGGAGGCTGATCTAGAACAAGGACTTGCAGTAAAGTTTAAAAGTTGACTGTTTAATGTTAAACTGCTGTTGTATTTGGCAGTTTATGAAATCAGTGTAATGGCCCCATTTTGAAGTTTGCAAACACTTAGCTGTCTAAAGTACACGTTGTTTTCCTGAGAAGAAAAGACACAGTCTTTGCAGAAAGGCAGCAAATGTTGATTGTTTCAAGGGTAGTAGAGTTCCAGAGTACTGCTGCAATAATTATATTTCATGAGCGACGTGGGCGTTAGTTAGTAACTCAGTCCAATTTAACACTAATGACTTTGCACCTTTTCCTCATGAGGAAAGAGCTGGCCTAACAGCTTTTTGAGATCTCTGATCCATGGTCTTAAGGGTGTAAACTGCCTCCAGAGTAAGCAACTGGATCTCTGCAAATATTGGAGGGCCTTTTTCCCCCACACAAACAGGATTGGGCAAAGAATATGCCATGATCGGGTTGATCAGTGGATTGGGGAGACCTTTAAAGACTTTTGTTTCCAAAGAGTCATAGATGTAGGTACAATTCTTCTTTTTTCCCCTTCCATAGTCCCCACAGAGAACTGCAGTTATTTTAGCCTTATCAACAATCTCACTATGCATTGGGATAATTTAGTAAACGGCATCTTATAGTGTGTAAATCTAAGAGATAAATTATAAAAGAAGTGAACTATTGACCAACTTCCACAAGTTCTAGATGTCAACTGTTATGGAATCTTTTGCTGGGAAATGCATTAAATCTTTCTATTAGAGTATTTTGTTAATGTTATGGTAGATAAGATGATTCTGAAAAGAATCATCTATTTTCCTGGAAGCCATACTCTTTCTTGGAGCTGCTGCCCACAAGTACCTTCCTAACCACCTTGTATGTATGGAATTCAGTAACATGAGACTGACTAAAGTACAAGTACTTCTTTATTTTTTGATCAAGAAGAGGTCCATAATGCTTCTCGCCTGTATGATCAAATTTTGACATCATGGGTAGATACATATGAGTTTTTACAGCACAGAGCAGGGGACATCTCCTTCCTTTTCAGCCTTTATGTAGCCATCCTTTCTTCTGCATATTTCAGCAGCCAGCCACCAATTCTGCTTTTGGCTGAAAAGCTGGCTGTCCAAGGACAGATCTGATGTTTGACTGTATTGTATACTGTGTTGCCTGAAGTTTGGTATCATCCAGATATTGTAGATAAATCAAGACTAACTAGATAGCTGTCTTCACCTTGGCATTTAAAAACAGTTCATCAAACTTCTCACAAGTCCTCTTGATAGCATGCTTCACAGTACCTGGTTAACAGAGTAAAATAGAAGATAAAGACAAAAATTGTATTTGGTTATAGCGGGTCATGTTTCCATCGCAGCTGGAAGGGATCTCTAGAGAGGGAATCCAAACACATTTTAGAGTGCAAACTGAAGAACTTTCTGCACCATACAGGCAGGCAAAAGGGGGACAGTCATAATGTGCATCAGCGTACAGTTCTACTGTAGACTTATGCCACACATCTCTGATCTGGTTTCAGTTTGTGTTTTGCAGGTTTTAGAAGGAAGTTTCCTTCCTTTTGTATGGAGTTGTTTGTTTTTCTGTTAACTTGCAACACCATAAGGCATCTGATAATCAGGATATTCACCCTGAGTGTAAATGCTAGGAAGTCTTTGGTGGCAGACTGTATTTTCCAAATGCCCTTGAACATGACTAGCAGGCTATGATTCTGCTGCATGTGGGCCAAGGCCTAAACACCACAATATACTTCCCCCTATATGACTAACCTGGTTGACTTTGAAGAGATTGACATTATTAAAGCTATGATCTTGCTTGATCAAGGAATCGTGGAGCTACCTGAGATGAACATCGTCTGTTCAGACAATGTTTATCCCTGGAACTTCAGTTATTTCATTAAACAAGCTTCTGTGCTATTAAAATGCACAGAGTGATCTTTGTTTGTCAGAAACAGTGTCTCTGTGCATTTAAATAACAAAACCAGTATGTTTTTAAAGACACCTAAGAACATCACAAGTTTCCTAAAGTGCTTCTATCTAACATCCTTTGGTACCTGTGAGTGTCAAATACTTCTGTATTCTTAAAAGATCTCATTTATATTCACATAAATGAACAAAATGTTATGGCTGTGGTGCCTTTCAAATCTGTTAGTAGCTGCCAGAAGTTAAATTTATATTTATAAATGCCTACAGTTCTGCTTGCCTTTTAAAGTCAATATGGTTCATTATCTGAAAAGCATCTTTTATGAAAGCATATAGTAAAAATCACTTAAAATGTGTCTTTGTTCTGAAATTGCTGCAGAAGGTATTTTACACAGCTGAAAGTTTCAGGGACTGACACAAAGGAAAACAAATAAAATCAATCTTTGCACTTAAAGAACTATTCCCGGTAAGTTTGGATTTACTTATTTTTGCACCAGTATCTTTAAATTTTAACTTTTGCTACAAGAAATATGACAGCTTGAGTAGGTATGATAGACAATTTTAAATAATAGTTGCCATATGTATCAGTTTATTTCTGGGAATGGTAGAGAAACTAATCCTACTCATCTTTCTCACACATTCAGATCCACAAATCTAATTACCTGAGTGCAATAAATGAGATTTGGACCTTTTTATGTACTTGTACTATGTTATATGGGCTTTATTTAGTTCTTTGTGTTGCTCAGTAGTTGTTTAGGCACAGTGTTAAGGTACAACATCTGCATCTTCAGATTAAAGCTATCCTTTTGGCATGCTGCAAGATTAATAAAAAGCTGGCACAGCTGCTTAATCAATTCCTGTGCCTCAGTTTTCTCCCCATACAGATAGAGGTGTTATAATCCAATCCTGAACTGATTTTAAGGGGTGCTTGGAAGATAGGTACTTACTGTGATCATGGTGGATAGGAGTGTTTAGACTGGCTGTACGTTTGAGCTCCAAATGTAACAAGACACTGAGGAATGTGTAACTTTTTGATGGGAGATGGGCAAAGTGGTTTTTTCATAGGATTAAGTAGTCCTTTTACCAAATTGTTGTAGTTTAATCTCCTTTACTGCTTTTTCATGTCCAACAACATTTTCAGATCCATTTTCACATGTCAGCTGATTTTCAGTGCTTAAAATATTTCTTTCTTCCACCGATTTTAAAATATATCAAGTGTTTTTAGACATATTATTATAAGAGAAGCTGGAAAATGTCTATAGAAAAGCAAAGAAAATAACTGAACATTAGAAAATTTGACCATAAGGAAATATTGAAGTCATGGCATTTGGCCAGTGTAGAAAGGAGTAGACTGAAGGTGGGAATGATAACACTCATTCAAAGAGAATGGTGATAATTTTTTCCATTTTTGTCACTGGATACCAGAACAGCTGATCTTCAAGAGAAAGATTAGAATTGTTTGCCATGCTATTCCATGATGCTTAATGCATGAAAGACTGTCAAGTTAGTATTCTTTTTGTTCCAGCTGAATTCAGCTGTGTACCATATCCCAGTGGTTTTCCTGTGCCAGTTTGCTTTGGAGGGCATTCCTTCCATCTTATGTACAATGAGAGATTTCTGTTGAGCTGTTCATTGAAGTATGTGCTTCAGCCTCAGTGGAAACAGTTTGCTACTGAAGAGTATGATGGGCCTAGCAGCACTGGACTTGCTGATGAAGGTCCCTCCAGCTTGTCTTTGCTGCTGCTGTTTCTCCAGCATGCCTTGGTGACTACACTAACAGGTTGTATGGCCACAGCATCCCACTGTTCTTTTCTCTCGGTTCTGGAAGTGCTGTTTTCTAAATCTTCTTATACCTAACAGAGTTTGTGATATTTTTTTCTTACCTGTCCTAATCCTTTTTCTGTATTGAAATTGTTCTTTGTCCAGATGCTGAATTTTTCTCCTTGTCAGTCTTCTTCTCACTGGGATACATTTTCCTGATTTGGTCTTTGTTTTAATGAGGACCATTGAAAGGCATCAGAATCTTACTCCAGATGAACAGTATCCTCAGAAGAACATGGCTTGTCTTGCAGTAAAACAGTGCTCACCTGCTGTTTATTTTCCAGCATTGGCATATAGGCTTCTTCTCTGGACCTTTTTTTTAGCCTGGAAGGTGTGACTGTTACAGAGCTCTTAAATGGGTTTTTTTCATAGCAGCACATTGAGTGGAAGGGTACTGATATTGGCTCAGCAAAGAAAATACTTCCCTGGAAAGGGAACCCTACATGTGCTCTACATGCTGCTGATCTGAGCAACACATTGATTTCCATGTTCAGTAGCTCTGAGGGCTAACTCTGGAGTTTCATGTCCCACACCCTGAGAGAGAGGATGAAACCCTGCTTGTTTAGGATGTCTCAGGTGTCAGAGTTGGAGCACTGGAAAAACCACTGCTGGTAGTCAGCTTTAGTTAAGAGCTTTTTTCCTTTTCAGTAACTAAAAGGCCATAACCTGTGGCGAGCATGAAGAAAGGATGCACATAAAGTTCTGAGAATAGTCAAGCTTATCCTTAGTAGCACCTCAGAACAAAAGCAGAAATATGCTATGTTAGCTGAGCAGCCTTAGAATACTTTAATGTTATGAGATACTCTTTGACCTTCAGTAATGCAAAAATTATGAATAATTCTGAAAAGCAATGAGAAGGAAACATGGTAACTTTCTTCAGAAATATCTGACTAGTGCATAATAGTAACCATATTATGCTGATTTAATTATTTCCTTATAGAGATGGCCTTGGGAAATTTGTGATTATTAGAGGTTATGTGTTCACAAATTCTTCCAGTAAGTCTGAAATATATCTCTTTTGGATCATCAAATTTCTGACAAAGCTATTTTTTAAAAAGAAAGACCTAGGTGGCTTCAAAGCTTTCATAAGTTAGATTTGTTGAACCAAGTGTATATGCTCTATCTAAATTTTCTTGCTTTTGAGAACTCCATTTTTTGAAATAAACTTAATTATCTTTCCATCTAGAGAAGGGTGAATTCATCTGGAAGTGTTATGTCAGTGTCACTGTCTTCCTTCAGATGAAGAGAGATGAGGGAGATTTGGAGCATCCCAAAGGTGAAAAGTACCTCATCAGCAACTGTTGCTATGTCAGGCACATCACTGATATTTAGTGTGCAATATACTCATTACCTGTGAAGAAACAGTAAAAATCATCCTCCACAGATGAGCATCAATCTGGAAAATGTTTTGCAAAGTGCTAGACAAAGTTATCTTCATGTACTGCGTTGCTATGAGTGACCAGGAAATGAGACTGTCTTAACAGGTGGTGAAATATTCTGTTGGCAAGCCACCAAACCGTGCTGGAAACTTTTGGTTTTGTTTGCCCAGGGCTCCATTATATCAGTCCTATAATGAAGGTTGACCTCAGTTTGCAGAGAGAAATCCTATCCCTGCTGAACATGAAGGAGCCTCAGAGTGGGCAGCATCTGCACCTCAGTGTGTGCTGGATCAAATGTGGGTGTCTCTTTCTAGCCTCTGACAATTCCTTTCCAAGAAGTATCTGTGAAAATGTCACAGCTCAGACTGGAGGAGGCAGTCAAGATTAGGCATCTGTATTGCTGCTTAGAGCATATGGACTAATTTAGAAGCCAAACTGAGAGGACACAAAAACACAAGTAGCCCATCCTGTAGATATAGTGGTGTAAGTGGAAGGAAAGTAAATTCAGAAAGTAAATAGATAGCAAAAGAACTAGCTGGTAACCAGGTGAATAGAGGTATCAGAGGTTAAATTATTAATCATGGCTTTTTGGTAGGATCTTCACACAACTCAGGATGATTGTTCCCTTGTCTTCAGTGCTATGAGGGTCAGAGAGTCAAATAGTCTCTTGCTTTGAAAAGCTTGCAGTCCAAATGGGGCCCAAAGTAGAAGATGAGGTAAATGAAGTTGTCACATGAAGTGACATGGTATGAAAGTGAAATGTTATCAAGGCAGTAAATAAAATACTTCTTTGATTGTTGATGTTTTTTGGAGGGACCAGTATTAAGGAAAGTGTCTGCTTAACAGTATGTATTGAGGACAAACCTAAGGAGAGTAAGAAAGTGAAGGAACTGGTAAGAGAGAGGGAAATAAAATGTAATGAGGAGAATCTAAGTGAGCCTGAGTGCACAGCTAGTTTCCAGAAGGCTGAGACATGCAGGTGACTACTAGAAAGCCATTCAGGTACTTTTCAGCTAGATGAGTAAACTCCAAGGTATCAGTAGGCAGAAATAACAACTGGCAGAATTATTTTGTTTAATTCAACAGAGTGGTGTTTTGACTACTTTGGGATGCAGTAAAGGACACAGAAATTCAGACAAAGATATTATTGCTAATTGTTCAGGCAGTTAAATTTAGATCTTGTTCAACCAAAAGAGCTAATCAATCTCTTCAAGAAGTATGAGAGCAACAATAGCCAGAGGAGGGCAAAGAGATTGTCTTTCAGTTCTTTAAGAAGCCTTTTTATCTCACTCTTCCTCTTCTGTCTAGCTCTAGTGCAAATACTCTGAACACAGCAAATTTTTGTATTGCAAAACTCCTATTGACAGGAGGACGGCCCAGAGGTTAAGATGCTGGTGTATAATAATCAGATTTTGGTTTACAATTAACATTCTCTGAACTTAGTGTAGAAGTTACTTACCTTTCTGGTACCTTTTTTTTGCCCGATGGTAAAGTGAGCAAAGAGCAAACCATTAAGCAATTTTGTGAGGAAGAAGAACATTCAGAAGTTTGAGGATCATAGATGTTGCTATGCTCATAGCATAGTTCAGTTCAGGAGCCTGAGGTCTAGGCTACTTGAGTTGTATCTCGACTTGCCTCAAGCTGCTGCAATTCCAGAAGACACTTTCACAGGTCCTGTGTCATGTTTTCCACCTGCACAGGTGTGTTTGAGACATCCTGTGCCATCTGAGGTGCCTGTGGGAAGACAAATGAATCAAACCCTTGTTTTTTCAAAGTTGATTCTTTGGTTTTAGCTTGCTCCCTATTCTCTCATAATGGTTTGCCTCCCTCTTAATTCTTTCTTTGATTTCTCACTCTTTTTTTCTCTCTACACCTTGGTCTGTGTTGTTTATTCTTTCTTTCCATTTTGTTTCCCTATTTAAGCTGCATTCCGTGAAAAGTACCATTTCAGCATCTCTACTTTGATTCTGTTCTCTGTTATATAGGCTGGTCCTCTGTTATGTAGTCTAGGGAACAGTTTGTTTATTTTTTGAAATACATGGCAGTTCTTTGAGGCTCTTTCAGGTTTTCACATCTGCTGAGGATAAGCACCTTTCAGAACACATGCAGAGAGTGTCTGATGAGCCACCTTATCATGTGGGAGAGCCCCATAGCATTAAGCCCTGTGAAGTTCCTAAGACACAAACAGGAGAAGTCCCTAGCAGTACATTGTCATAGCTGTTAGTATTCCTCCCCTTTTCATAAGTGAAAAGAGGCCTTTGCAAACTTGAAAGCTCATCCTTCAATCTTCTTAAATTTTTACCATCCAACTGAGTTTTACTTTGGACTTCTTAGGATCACGCTTAATGAAGAACAGTAGCCACCTACTACTGGGTTAAATTTTGCAAGGGTACATACTTCTAGTGGACCAAATTTGCTGGATGTTACAAAAGAAAAGGGTGAGCAAAGGTCTGCCTACTCATTGTGGTACACTGCAGTGTGCAAGTCAGTGTACTCTGTAAAGTACTTTCTGGTTTTAACCAAATGATCAAGGACTAATGCAGAAGTCTGTGGCTTCATTCTGAAAGCAGTCATAATCTTGTTTATTTTGCGGCCCACTTTAGAGCATTTTTACATTATCTGGGCAATGATGTACAATTAGATTCTGTAATTTGTGGAAAAGTTACTATAATAATCTCTCGTGGCATAGTGTTCACATCTATCATTTAGGCTGCATTAGAAAGACCACATCTCCCTCTTTCAATTTTGATTAAGAAAATATAGCTTATCATAGTGTTTTGTGTTTGTCTGGGTGTTATTCAATACTCTTGTTAAACAAACTGTTCCCATGTGTCACGGTATTTTACAATACTCAAAGCATCAGCAAGCGAAAGCTTACAAAAACTTAACAAAAGAAAAGCATTTATAAGAGAAGTGCACCTTTGTGCTTCTTTAAACAGCAAATACCTTATCAGAGCTTAACCAGGACAATCCAGCAGTAAGAAAAATCCATCAGATCTATAAAATGTGAAGAGGCAACATCAGGAATTCATTGAAGTGCAATTTGTTAGTGGTTGGGAGAGGGTTCTGCAGGAGCATCACTGCACACTTATGTATCTTCCCTGGGAATCTTCTTTTGAGGGGGTTTGGAGACAGGTTAGTATATTACATGGACAACTGGTCTAGCCTGTAGAGTCATCTCTATGCTCTTCTGTACTGGAAAATGCCTGGTACCTAGCAGCTACCCTCTTCTAGTGCAGTGCTAGGGCTGTTTTTCATCCATTCGTGCAGTTCAGGATATGACTTTTCTTTGGCTTTGTGACTTTTGTTGCCTATGTCATATATTAGGATAGCAACTGTGGAGTTGCAGTCCTCCACTAAATGATACACTGCCAACTGCAGTTTACTCTCGTGGCCTTTTCTCTAGGACGTGACCCACTGTGTCAAACTGGAGCGATGAAATTCAGTGTAAATGATGAGCAAATTAGCATTATTGTGCCCAGTGTAAGAGAAGACATTGGAGGAGGCTGGGGCACAATTACCAGTACAATAATAAAAATATAAAATACATTATGTGACAGTGAAGATTAGCTATAATTTGATGAATGATCAGTTGTTCTGTATGGCATTAGTAGTGCAAGTGTGGGCAGAGAAAAGGAGTGGTAACTACAGATGACCTAAAGCTGATCTAGAAACCTCAGCTAAGTTTAGTCATTTTGTAAGATCAGTAACAGAAACCAGCACCACACAAAGCAATTGCTTTAGTCATGACCTTTATTCCAGTCTTTCTGCATTTTCTGTAGTAAATCTTAGTAAAATGCTCAGTGTTCTGTATTAATCAGATTTTCAGGCTTTTCCAAGTCTGTCAATGACAAAGGGATTTTTTATCCAGAATAGAGGCTCAGGCAAACATTTGTCACCTTCAGCTGATGTTTCTGCAGGAACACAAGGGTGAAATAGCAAAGGCTGAGTTCTTGAAAGTATATTTTCCATGCTATATGGCCATATGAAGTTTAGTTAACCACTTGGACAAGAGAAGCAGTTGAGCCTCTCTTGTTGCACCACAGCTATGCTGGGATTGAAATATTCATAGCAGAATTGACACTGAGCAATACACTATGCTACCTCAGACACAGGCATCTTAACTCCATTATAAAATCCTAATTTATACCTACTGAGTGTGTTCAGCACTAGAGAAAAAATTACCAGTTTTTTAAAAAATCCTATATTATTATTTTTCTAATTATGAAATTCCATCTAATTTTTAATCGTACCATGTAACAATACTGAAAATATCTCATTACCCATCTTTTCTTGCAGACCATATTTTGAGATTTCAGTGCTGAAGCGAAATGGAGGTGGCATCATGACAAAATTGTTTTGTTATTAAATGCCACCCAAGTAGATTTTGAGTAGTTAGATAGCTTTGTATTAGCTGCACTAAGCAAATAGTTCGAAAAGCTCTATGCTTACATATCTTTCATCCACTCCACTGTCTCTTCCTGCCTCTCTTTGCAGTGGAACAACCACGTAGCATCCTTGTAATGATTCTCTCTCTGGTTTCACTTCAGCTACCCGTGTGCTAACAGTGAGGAGGTGGGAATCTTGTGTGACTTCAGTGAGTCTTGAGTATTCTATTTCTTGTGCTTAACACCCTGCTGTCGTGCATGGATGAGAGTCAGTAGATAAGTTTTGAAATTAATTCTGCACCAGGCTTCATACTTCAATATGTTGTCCTCCTAGCTAACTTTTATTTCTGGAATAAACAGGGTTTCTTAAACTTTGCTCCTACACTTCTCAAATACCAACTGGGTATCATGGATCATGCTTGACTTTCCTATTTCACTTTTTTATGGTTTTGTGATATTGGATGCTTTATATAACATCCCATCGCATGAAAAAAAAAAATTGTGTTTTTAAACATGGGTGTCCCTGGAAAACTGCACATATTAGTCATGCAACCCTAATATTTCTTTTGCAGGTTGTAGAAGAGTCAAGTACTAGGAAAAAATATATGTTGCAGAATAATGTTGTGAAAGTACTGCAGAATAGTGTTATAGATGCATGAGTTTGCATCTGTTGAGATCCAGAGCACTTTGCTGGTTTTGAAAGATTTTGGACAGGGAGTCCATGACAATGTTTTTGGACTGTTTGTTTTGCTTTTCATACTGGTGTTATTCTGTTAAATTCCCTTAAATGTGCTACTTGTGGCAAGTTAGATTAGCTTAATTTTTTCAATATTTTAACAGTCCTTGGGATTTCCAATTAAGTCTTCTCCTTGGTAGCCCTGTCTGAGCAGTCATGTCTTCCTACCCTGAGTGGTTTTGAATGTGTTGGTTGTTCTTTAAGAATACTGATGTGTGACTGGGGATGATGTATGTTGGGATGTCTGATGCTGCTGCTCTGCAGGAAGCTGAGCTGCTCTTGAGGCAGCTCCTGGGTGGCCACAGGCTACATCAGAGAATAACTTTCAGGGTTTTTTGGTTGATGCTGGTTTGGGGTTTTTTGTGGGGGCTTGGGGGACGTTTTGCATTGGTTTTGGATTGGGGCTTTTATTTGTTTATTTATTTATGTATTTATATTTTTTTCTTTCCTTGAATTGCCATAGTCTTAAAAACTTTTTTAGGGGAGGATGGGTAGGTCTCTCAGGATGGTAGTTTCAGCAGCTATTATAACACTGTCATTCTTGCCTCAAGACAAGAGTTTTCAATGCAATCAAGCTTTCTCAAGCTAATCTGTAATTTATTTTATTGTATTGGTTTCCTTTCTTCAGTACGTTATGTTATCAACATTCACTTATCAACAATCACTTTGAAGTTGATCATTTGAATTCAAGTTCTTTATAGAACTGAATGTATTGTTTGATAAATAAAACCACTTCAAAAACTAAAGGAGAACTGTTTAGTCTTATATCTTCTGAAAGTTTGCTGAAGATGCAGCATCCTCAAATGGAAATATTCTTGCATTTTGTATCTAGAAGTGTACTCTTGATGACTTTTATAAGTTATATCAGACATGCTTGCTGTTCTTACTCAAATGTTACGTGTTAGTGTGGAATCTGCCATATGTTATGTCAGTACCACATTGTCTCACGATTCCTCTCTGCATGTATTTACTTGACAGCATCTATGTTTATCATCGTATCAAATTTAGCTTTTACTTCATTCTCAGTGCTTAATTGGACTTAAATATATTCTTAGCAATATATATATTATATACCTGGATCAACACTGATACCCATTTTAGATTTTTTTTTTAATCTTTTTATGTTATTTTAAGAGAAAACTTACTGGTAGCTAATTTAGTTTAATTGTATTAAATGAGGTAACTTTTATCCTGGATTTTTTTTTTTCAGAGAGTGATCGGCTTTTTAAACAATTTTCAGAAGACTACAGAAAACTTGACTATTGAGATTCATTTCATGACTCTTTCTTTAATTTTTAAAATTTATTTTATTGTAAATGGTATAGGCTGTTCATACACATTGATAGATGTTCTCAAACCTAACTTAAAACACTGTTTCTCTGTATAGGCATGCTAAGAAAAAAAAATACTAGCCGCCTGCCTTCCCTACATTCTGGCCTCATTCCAGCCCTACAGGCCACTGAATGTTTAGCAACATCTTTGGACCCTCTGCTCTTTTTTTTTTCCAATACTTGAATACCAATCCGTAATATGGGTCACCTACCACATGAGCCTAAAATAAAACATTTGCCACTTATCGGTACAGATCTCCCTTCTTTGGCATGTCGTAGAGCCCACTAAGGCTTTTGTGAAACACTGTCTACCATTCTTCTGCCCTCATGGGCCACGATAAACTGAGCTATTCCTGCTACTAAAGCTAATGTTTATCTGTAAGGGTGGTTGAATTGAGGCTTAAGGGGGAGGTTAGACACATGCTGCTCCTGAGCACAATCTTCATTTTACCATCAAGAGCCATCAGATGCTTTCCAATAACTTGAGTGTTTCAAATCTGTTTTCCCTTGTTCTAAACTTAGTGCTAGTAGCCTGTCTACTTGCCTAATCCCTGACTCTGTGTAAAAAAATTGCCTAATCCCTGACTCTATGTAAAAAAATGACTGTGTTTAAAATTTATTTCAGCCTGTCCACGGTGGGGGGAGTTGGACTTAGAGGAACCCATATGTAGGGCAGACAAGCCTTCACCTGGCCTTAATCCTACTCCAAAGACACCTTATAGGTGCTGATCTAACTAAGCAAAAATAAACTAACTCTAGACTTTTCTTGGATAGAGACTTCCACTTTGAGACACAAGTGCTGGAGGGTGGGTCAGTTTCTAAGACTTACCTCAGCCTGGCAATTTATCTATTTAGACTATCAGTGGTAAAGTTATGGTTACAATTGGGTTGGTTGTAAAAGGCTGAGCTATACATTTAGTGGTGCATGGAGGTATATGGATGGGGTCTAAAGGGACCTGTGAGGAATAGTTTGGTTTAGCTCCAGTCTGCTCCACTGTCTCTATATGGAATTGTGGGGATGGGATTAGGATTGCATTTAGGAAAAGAGTAAGTGAACCTCAGTTATCTGTGTATGAGGCATGTGCTTCAGGATTTCCATGAGAGTAAGTAAAAATTTACAACTTTTATTTCCAACCATATGATATATCTGTAGTTCTGATCTGCATTAAGAAAACTGAGAAACGATGTTATTAATGATTATTTAATGGAGTTCTGGGTTGGTGTTTGCAGAGGCTAAATTAGTAACACTGCATCTTAGTTCAGCTAAATACCTGTAGAGAAATTTTAAGTTGTAGATAGGATAAAAAAAACCCAAACCATAGGAGGTAGGTACTGTAAGAGGTTATTCCCTTCTGAGCCTGGCACTGTTGGGCCTGAGTGCATATTTGGAGACATGAATGTGTGTCGCTGATATTTTGGAAAAAAAAGAGTCTATCATGACGACTTTTCTTGCTGTAGTTTCTTATCTATGTTATGAATTGCTCAGACTACAGTTAACATGCTACTTCTTGCTGTGAACATAGTTTGAATGTATTGCCGTGATCAGGAGGCTTACCTGGCAGCCACCTCTTTGAAGAGGAGATGTTGATTTTAAGAAATCCACCTGATGCAGATCAAAGTTGGGGGCAGACTGTTGGTCTCACTGGTGACGAGGAGCAATGTGATGATTCAAAATATTAAATTGATTCCTCTGTAAAACTATCTGTGATACTTTTTATGAGGAGGTTGGTGATGACAGTGCATGAGGTTTCTGGGACTAGCCAACAGTCTTAAAAGCAACCCAAAATGCCCATATATGCCAGAAAATGCACATCACTATTGGCAGCAAAAGGTTGGTCTTTGCCTTTTTTTCTTCTCTGATATCATTCTGTCTATCTCTCTGCTGTAAATATGTCAAAACTTCCTTGATGTTTCACATGCCATATCCACAGGTATGTGAGAGACTGGATTATTATATTAATTATTGGCTTGGACCAACTTAAGTGTGTGTGTGTAGGGGGGAAAGGACAGGTTGAATTTCACAGAAGTGAGGTGATGATGCCCTGTCCCACATCCCAGCCCCTGCTGTCAGTGGGCGACTCCCGAGCAGCTGTCAGTCAAAGGCAGCCCAGGAGCACTGCCTACATCCCACCTCAGAGCCCTGACCCAGCCCAGGATTGGCTGGCACAGTGGGAGCACCACTCCTTACCTTACCCTGGAGCCCCAGAGTGGCCGGTGGGCTGGGAGTCTCACCTGGGAGGGATGGCCACAGGGGGCCAGAGCACATAAAAGCAGCAGCAACCTGGTCTCCATTTTGGCTTGAGACCTACAACCTGGCCTCGTGGAAGCTGGACTTGCAGATGACTCATGGTGGTAGCTCTTTTCTTCTTTCTTCTTACTCTTTGTCTTTCTTTACTACTTTCTTAGTATTTTGGGTAACTTGGGACCAAATGGATTGGATTTTGCTAGGTTGTATGGGTTAGCATGTGCTAAATCAGTACTTTGTGGAATGGTTTGTTTTGGTTGCATGTTACCCTTTAAACTTTTGCCAAGACCTCTTATTTTCTGAAGTTTACCAGTAAAAGTACCCTGTGAGAAAATGTGGAGCTTTTCTCTTTTGTGCTCTGTCTTAACGTGTTAAAAGAGCCAAGGGCTCTTCTAAAGATTTGTTGGGTGAATTTTTGGAACCTTATATATTTTTGAAGTAAAACTCCCTGGGTGAGCTCGTAGCTTCAGTCCTAGGGTCTTACAGGGTGGTGGTGTATCAGCTTCATGACCACCCTGACCCCCGGTTTCCACTGTAACAATGCTCACCGCACCGTTGTGCAGCCTGATGTTGTGGTGTGGGGCTGGCTGGGCTTGGGAGAGGAAGGTGGTCAGAAGGAGAATATAGCAGTACTGGAGCTGCACATTGTTTGTTGAGAAGAACAGATGGCGTGATGCTTATATGTTTATTCATAGTGTCTGTTAATTGCTACTGTTTCAATTTCATGGGGTTGGTGGGTTTCGTTTTGTTTGCATTTGTTTGGGTTTGATTTTTCCTGTGAAAATTGAAAGTTTGGTCAATTTGTCATAGGAGAGCAATCTGAACATCACTCTGTGAGATGGTTCAGTTCCACATACATGTATTCTATAAAGATTCAGGGGTTGCTTAACAAGCAGGGTGAAGCCTCTTTGCGGGTATGTGTAAATCTTCAGTATTAAAATGAATGAATAGCGATGGGATTTAATAGTAGAATGCATTTATTGTAGTTAAATACAGTGTAAAGTGTAGATTTGTCAAATTACTTTTGAGAGTGCCGATTGACTCTTATTGTATATTTATTATCTAGTGGATGACAATGCACTTCTGAATTAATGAGGTGAGAAAAAAATGAACACAAAGTTTTAAATAAGCATCAGCTATAACAGTTTCTCATGCCACCTCACAACTCATTATTTTCTATGACTTTATGTTGAAAATCATGCAGATAAGAATAATGTTCAATGTAGTGAACCATAAACAGAAGAAAAACCTAATTAATTTATTTTCTTTCTTTGTCTGAATTGGAGAAAAACTTGCAGTGCCAGCAAAATTCTCTCGTTCTTCCTTGCTTTGAAACCATGGAATTCTTTGCTAAAAGAGAAGTTGTTTCACTAGAAAACAAAACCATATCCCACCAAGGACTCTATACTTTGAAGTATATTTCCACACACACCACATACTCCTGCTTTTATCTTTTGTTTTTATTTTGACACAAGAGTTTCTTGTGTGAACTTTAGAAGCTGTAGTGCCTGAGCACCCCCAAAAATAAAATACTATTTAAGCCTAACTGCAAGAACAGAAGTGTTGAAAGTAGCAGTATTTTTGTTCTGTGACATAAATAATAAATTATTCCTTTTTCCTTTCAATATAGGTACTTCAAAAGCTTGGAAAAGCAGATGAAACTAAAGATGAACAGTTTGAAGAATACGTTCAAAATTTCAAACGGCAAGAGGTCAGTTATGTTTTCAGTTTCTTTAATTATGTTGTAAGAATTGCTGATTTTGAAGGTGTTACAGGGTAGCAGGTAGGATTTTTTTTTTTTTTTGGGTGGGTAGAAGATTTCATTCTTCTGTTTTCAAACGGAAATAATAGTTGGCTTTGTGTGTGCAGAGGGCTAAAAACAATGTGATAGTAAAAGGATGTACTGTAATCACATGTAGCAGCATCATTCTTGAACCACTTGAGATTAGCAGAGTGACAGCAGATTCTCACCAATGTAATTGAGAACAGAACCCAACCCCAACTAAATGCAGCCTAGTGTTTACCTTCTTACAAAGAAGAGAAATATTTCCTTGGTTTTGTTTTATGGACTATTTTCATCAGTGCTACATAATAATACTGGTTTTATAAGAAGTGAATAGTTTAATAGGTTCAGTATGCATATGTGTTGTAACTTTCCCTGTGGGTGCTGGAGTCTGTGGTGGCAGTGCTGATAAAGCACTACTAGGGAGCAGCAGTGCTCAATTCCTCTTAGTGTTCTAAACACAATACAGGGAAACAAAGGTGCCCCAAAGAGTCCATAACCTACTTCCAATGCAATCCTAAATTCTAACCCCAATTACTTGTTGCTTTGTTGGACAGACTTTTTGGCTCTAAGGTGATGAATTATATAGTGCCTTTCTAGTACAAATTAATGCCTACCTCGAGCTGTGGTAATACCACCAAGAAAATAGTCTTTTTATGTAAGTATGAACTGTTGTATCTGTCGTCTTTGTGAGCTGTCATTTAGAGCTCCTATAGAAAAGCACTGGAGGGTGAGAACTAATCCCACATATTTTACACAATGTAAAAATTGGCTGATGTCAGTTTTTGCAGTCTCTCCTCTGAATCAGTCCTGTCCACCACATGCACTTTTCTCCTTTTCACATAAACACAAACCCTGCATCCTGACTGCTAGGATGCTTATTAACTCTTTTGCATCTTATGGTCACTTAGTCTTTATTTTACTCTCTCAGTGTAGAAGAGAGGGAAGTTTTAGGTGCCATTAAACTGTTGTCTAGATCTTTCCTCTTCAGCAAAGAGGAAAATACTGGGAAGTAAAAGAATCTATTTTTCTGAGAGGAGTATTCCCTCCCTCAAACTTTTTGAGGTCAGGAAGATGGTGGGAATTATTAGGTCTGAAGAAGCTTTGAAACTCTGCAGAGGTGTTATATTTCCCCTTTTATTCCCCTTCCATTTTTCCAAGTCTTCTTGACTTCTTGATTGTCCCTATGTTGTTGCTTATCTTTGCTGTTGGTATCCCGGCTGTTTGCACAGCTAGTAGCTGTATTTCTATAAAGGTACATCTGTAAGGGGATTTTTGGCGTAGAAGGATCAATTGGAGCATCCCCAAGAAGAAACAGAGTTTGTGGGATTTTTTTTTTTTTTTAGTTCAAAATTCTGAGAGAAATTTAGAAAAAAAGAGGTGAAAGAGAAAACACATCTTCTTTAAGCAAAATTACATCTCAAGTATTGGGGTTTTTTCATCCTTCAGAGAGAATTTTCTGTAATGGTGATTTTCAGCTGAAAGTCTTACCTAGGGCTAAGGAGGATCTTAGTATTACTTTTATTTTTATTATTCCCCTTCGATGTACAGAGAGACAGTAATAAACAGTCAAGGACTCTGCAGGAACTGCATGATGCTAAATCTAGATACAAATGTGACTTGGGACCAGAGAGGCAATTGTGTAGGGAGTACAGAGGGAACGACTACAACTCTCAGGAGGGGCACATGCAGATTAGGCTAGTTCCATTGGCACACAAAATGAGAGAGATTGTTTTTATATTTATTCATCTAGTTGCACATGCTTATTGTGCTTTCACACAGTTGTGCTCAATTCTTCAAATATAAGGGGGGAAAATGCTGCAAAAGCACTCTTTCTGCCACAGTCACCAATAGGAAGCATATAAATAGCTTAAATTCTCTAAGTATAGTCCTTGCTTTGATTTACAACTCATTAGCAATGCAAAGATATGAAGCATTACAATGTGCATCTGAATTATTACTTTACTAATAATGCCTTGCAGAACTTCTGTGAACTCAAGCAGCCATCTCTTCTTGGTTTACATTCAGTTCTGCTTTCAAGGTTAGTTTTGATACTCTAGAGCCTTTAGAAAAAAGACAAGTTCAAGTCTAGATACTGAAGAATAAAAAGGCTGCCTGGTTGAGAGATCATTGAGCTGATGTTCATCAAACTGTATCAGGAGGCTTGCAAGCAGAACCACCTGTGGTAGAGTCTTCTCATCTATTTCACTTCCCTTCAGGATTATTTGACTCCTTGGTGATCACTGGCAAACAAGGCCATGGCAGAGGCATTTTGAGAGGACGTCCAGACTTTACTTGCAATCTCACTTAGCAATGATTTGTCTGTTCCCTGAGCATTTCACCTACCCACGGTTCATTTTCAGAAACAGTATCACTTCAGTTCTGTGTCTCTTTGCAAGTTCTTTGTTGCAGCTGGTGCCCTGTGTCCTCTGGGCATCTTGGTAAGCTGGTAAATGTGAAAATGGTCTGTTTCTCTTGTCCCCTGCCATATTGAGCCTGCAACACTTGGGAGCTCAGCTGATCTTAAGTATAGAATGATGTTTTTTTAATATTCTCCAAATATAATAAATCAGGACTCTCACTTCAGCTAGGGAAAGGATAGAAAAAGGGAAGGGCTCATTATCCAGGAAACAGATAATTGAAAACCTTAAATCTTAACATGCTATTCTTTGTCTGAATAGCAGATCAGATGGTGGGTATGTACCAAACTCAGCAGAAGGCTATGTGTAATGATACGTGCAGCAGAGCTATCTGGATAAAAAGCTCATGTAGATTCCCCAGTGATCCATTTCCATCTCTTTCTGAATACAGTTGGATACAAGCCCCTTCTGGACTTGACAACTCAGAGTTGATTTACCCAGATGAATCACCATGGAGAAATTGAGTCATCCCATGTCCAGAGAGAACAGAGCACAGTTGCTTTGCAGAGCCCCAGGACTTTCTCTATCAGAGGCAATAAGCTGCTGCAGCTGATGCCAACAATAAAAACATTGAGATTTTAAGAAGTGAATACAGCTGTTTTTCACCTTCCACTTAAGTTGAAAACTGAAAATTGCCACTCTAAATCAAAGCTTGTGGAACAAACAAAATGTGTAAACTCATATGTGACAGTATGACACAGATTTTCAGTGTATTGCAAGAAATTTCTTGAGGCTTAAGCATCTTACACGTTCTTTATTTGACAGAAAGCAGCAATTGCCTTTATACCCATATATATTTTAATGACTCACAGTACTGGCTTTATTTTTCCATGAGAGCAACATTCTATTTCATGTATATGCATATTGTCCTCTCATTTTTCTATATGTAGTTATGAGACCTCTACTTTACAGACTACAGTTAAAATATATTTTAGTGTTTAAACCAAATAACTTTATGTATTGTATGTACACACGAGATATAGTAGTTACTACTACAAAAGCAACTACCTACAGCATGTTGTTAGAAAAATGTCAAGTGCTAGTTGTTGCTAGTTTACAGAATTAGGTGAAAATGAAAAGCCTTTTTTTGCTGTTGTTGAGTGAGCAGAACCTGCTTCTGTGGACTGCTTTGTTTATTGTCTACCTCATAATAAGAACTGCTCCTTGAGTGTAGTTCTTAGAGGTCCTGAAAAGATTGATCCTGGCCAGATCTTCATTTCACACAACCGTGCTCAGCTGCCTTACAGCTGTGTCATGACTTCGTGTAAAAGTTGGTCTCTGACACAGTTAACATTTATTGAAGTGCTCTTTTTGCATCAGCTGATGCACTGATTTTTTAAACTTATTAATGAATTAAGATACCCAAGATGAGATTCACCACCCACACATAGGCAGCAGATGTGCCTCATAATATCCCACCTGGACACCAGCTGTTACTCAGACAGATCCCCATGGCTTTGACCACAGTCCTGTCTCATACATGCTGGCTCTGTGATTCTCTTGAGCACCTTGTGACATCCAAAGGAGGGCAATGAAGATGGTGAAGGGCCTTGAGGGGAAGCTGTTTGAGGAGCAGCTGAGGTCACTTGGTCTGTTCAGCCTGGAGAAGAGGGGTCTGAGAGGAGACCTCACTGCAGTTACAACTTGCTCATGAGGGGAAGAAGAGGGACAGGAACTGATCTGTTCTGTGTGGTGACCAGTGACAAGATCCGAGGAAATGGCTGGAAGTTGTGTTGGGGGAGGGTTATTGGGTATTAGAAAAAGGTTTCTCACTCAGAGGGTATTTGGGCACTGGAACAGGCCCCCCAGGGCAGTCCTCACAGCACCAAGCCTGTGACAGAGTTCAGGAAGTGTTTGGACAATACTCTTGGGCGCATGGTGTGACTTTGGTGATGGTCCTGTGCAGAACCGGGAGTTGGAGTCGATGATTCTTGTGAGTCCCTTCCAACTGGGCGTATTCTTGTGATTCTGTGAGTCTGTGATCTCCAGCTGCAATAGACATGTGTTTCGGCTGCTGAACCCTGTGCCTGGAGAGAGATCCAGTTTCAGATTGCACTATCTGAATTGTGGATGTCTTTGTTTCCAGGGGTTGAATGTTTCCAAGTGCTTGTGCTGAACTGGGCAGTGGGGTCTGGAGTGAAAGACAGAAACCCATCAGTTTCCTGTCTCTAATCAGCCTTGTCTGGGTCCTCTAATCCTGCACATGGGCCCTAAATAAGCTCAGCCCTTGGCAAAAGTTACATCATAGGCTCATCCTATGATGAGCAAGACCACAGTGTGTCCTCCCTGGCTTCCAAATGTTGCTCACCAAAGCTGTCAGGTCCCTAAGGTCCAGTTGCTTTTGTCATTTGTAGGTGTGTCACAGAAGGCCCTAGATGGCTATGCTGAGTTTTGACTATTGGACTTTCTTAATTGCTATCCTGACTACACAGGTTGCACTGAAGAGATATTCATTGGCTCTATGACAATGACAAACTCATGTATACAGTAATAGGGGTCCTAATCTAGAGCTGAATAAAAGACATGATGAAGAAAGGGAGGCTCAATACGTATTACAAATAATAATGTGAAATTCAATCTGTATTCTGTAAAGTCTTATTTTCTTTGGGAATTATTAGGTATCTGTCCCAGTTTAAATGGGACAAGGGTCTTTTGCTGAGGATGAATTAGGAGGAAAAGACCCAAACTTCTTTTTCTAAGCAATTATAAATCCAAAATTAAGAGGCTCCGATTGAAGGAGAACAAGTTATGGAAAAGGGAAAACAAAAAAATAACAGCCCTTTATTAAAAGGTATGTGTGTATTAACAGGAACACGAAAAAACTAAGTAAAACAACCAAGCAATACTCCTATACCCACCAATAATCCCCTTCATAGAGTCATAGAATCATAGAATAGATTGGGTTGGAAAAGACCTCTAAGATCATCAAGTCCAACCAAGAACAAAACTGATGAACCGGCAAAAGGGAAATTTAAATAGTTCAATTTTTAGCACCCTTTGGTGCAGTTCCAGCCACAGTCAGCAGGGGGCGCCGTCGGGTCACTGGAGATGCAAAATTTGTAATGTCCTGTACCGTTCACCAGGTGGCGCTGTTGGGTCACTGAAGGTGCAGGACTTGTGGTGTCCTATTGTAGTCACCAGGTGGCGCTGTTGGATCACTGGAGGAGCAGAACTTGTAATGTCCAGTGCCCGTCACCAGGTGGCGCTGTGAGATCCTTGGCTGACGCCAGGTTGTGGGTGGGGGGGAAGAAGGGGAAGGAAAAACAACAGCAATAAAACAGAAAGTTCTCCCAATGGAAGAAAACTCACAAACTTCAGCTGATTAAGGTCCATTGTAAGCAGGGCCTGCAGCCAGCCACAGCTGAGCCAAGAGCAACAGCAAAAACTCCCCTCCGACAGGAAAAAAACAAAGAAACCCGGCAGTGTCTGCAGCCCGCAGCAGCCTCCCCTCAGGGTAGAGAGACTGAGCTCTCTCCCCAGCCTCCACCCCCTTCCAGTCACACACCAACCAACTCCTCCCCCTTCGTTGTCAAGGAGACTAATCTCGGCCATTAGTGGGCCAGGGCTGATTCTTTTGTTCAACTAATGGCCCATATACAGAGCACACACACACACACACACGACAGGGGGAAGGGAAAGAAAAATTCCTTGCTAAAATCGGAACTATGACAGTATCTCATGTATCTGTTTGAACATCTTTAAACCTAACTTACCTCCTTCTCTTAAGACTCCCCTCATTTTACTGGTCGTGTGCATGGTCTTGAGATGGATAAAAGAATCCAGGCAATCACAAAAACCGTGAACTTTAAAATTACTCTGAATGAGAGACTCTATTACTACTTAGCTGATACTCAGATTTTCTTGGTTATCTGTAGAATCTCATACTAAACTGCAGGGGATTCTTAGTACTTGTTAAACTGCAACATATTATGTGTTTAATATAGTTCTGTCCATAGGAGACTCCTTTGCTGAACAAAGATGATGCCAAGTGTTGTCCCTGGTAGATATTCTGAAGTAAACCAGACATAGGAAAACACAGTCTAACCTAGTGGGATGGAGCTTTTTTTTATGCAAACCAAAAAGTGTTTGTATGCAGGGGGACTGAATGTGACAGAGCCGTTTGGGACAATCCAAAAGTGTACTTCAGATACTGGATGATCACTAAGCCAAACATAAACTATACAGTGTGCAAAGTGTATTGGGACTATGGGAGGAATTTCTCTCCTCATTACCATTCCATCCTGAAATGTGTGTTTAATAATTATCTTATGTATGAAGAACCATTTTTTCCAAGACAAGAATAAACATAGTGTACCATTGGATCTCATCTCAACTTCATTAATTTCCAATCGGGCAGGATATGCAGAAAGGTGAGTCTCTCTGTTTTATGCTACAAAATTATCTCTACAAGGACAGCCTAGATCCATTCGAACTAATTCCTCACTTCAAAGAAGAGAGAGGGTGATCTGATGTTTTGCTTTTTTGATTCTGCCTATTGATTGCTCCAAATCCAAAGTCTAAACCATTGTCACACTGTGCTGGTTTTGATTGCCCCTTGGACATAAACTATTATACCTCTGGAGCTTTAGTAACTGTGCTAGTTGTTTTCTCACAGGCAGTGAAGTTGAATGTTTGAGTTATTTCTGACTATTTTTAGAGGAGACTGGTATATGCTTCTTCAGGAGCCCTTTGGAATGACTGACCCTGGAGACAGCTGACATAGCCCAGCTCTGGGATTGAACATGATGCCGTTCACAACAGTTCTGGAGAGTTTTATATCATATCTATTAATACATAGCTTATATATGTTATTTACAAATGTTGTATGGGTATGCAGCTATAGGCATAAACAGAGGCCCAAGTACATGATCAGAAAGTTTATTGTGTGCATAGATTACTTTTAGCCATAGGACCTGTAGACTCTGCACTTGCTGCCTTTGCAGATCTCAAATTCTCATTAAAACCATTAGTTTGGACCCTAACTTGAGGACATGACTGTGCTTGTAGGAGGATGCAATAGGTGTGAATATAGAATCCTAATTTAGCAGAGAGGGAGGTTTAGCTGTGAGGTGAGGTTGCAATTTCGTTTCAGGTGAGTACCAGGTATTTTCTGTTCAGTCTTCATCTGAAACAGGAACCAATGGTTCAGTGAACGGGTTAGTTAGTTGAGTGTCCCTGCAAGCACAGAGAGTTCTCCCCTGCCTACTGGGAGTTGCTACTACATGAGTAGAGCTCCCTGTTTCTTACCTCTAGAGTTAACTCTTTTTGGATTTGTCCAAATCATCTGAGAAGCCAGTTTGATGCGGTTTACTTGAATTCATTGTGTTATTTAGTAACTAGAACAATGAGATTCTTACTTTTGAACCTTTTTAGTTGACTGGGCCACAAATTTGGTGCTGTTCTGGAAGATACTGGCATGCCTAAAACCTCTGTTTCCAGAGAATGTTGCAGACCCAACTTTTTTCAAGTGATGCACTAGAGAAATATTTCAAACCCCAAATCTCCTACAGATTGTAGCGAGAGAAAAGAAGAAATCCATTTCTTTAAGAAAAATATTCCAAAATTTGGGAGACAGTTCTAGGAACTATAAGGAACCTAATAAATAGGGTACTCTGGTAAGCAGATAGATTTCATACTGAATTATTGAAAGATTTGTCCAAATAGCCTCTTACTTTGTTAAGCTTCTCCTAATAGTCCTTTTCATTCATACTTCAGAGTTCTCTAAAAGACCTACCAGTAAATACTGCCTGAAGTGTTTATGAACAGAGACAGCACTGCTTTATATTGTGACAAATAACAGCACATTGCAGTAAAGAATGTCTTTTAACTATTTGCCTGATGTCTTCGTAATTCAAAAATTCCAGTATTAGAGCAGCAGTAATAATGATCATTTTTCTATGGGCCAGGTAATTAATTAGCCTTTGCTCCAGGTTCAACATTTTTAATGCTCTTGGCTCTCACTAAATTGGAGTGATATATTTGGGTTTTGTATCAAGCACATGCTGTGCTGACCTTTCCTGTAAAGATGTATTGTGTTTACATCCTGCATGTGATATGATAGCAAAATCAAACTCTTCTGTTCTGATTGGAAAGCTGTAAATAAATGATTCCTGGCAAATAGGTCATCCATTCCAATTTTTGTGGAGGCAAGGTGGCCTTTAGTTTCTGAGTGGATGCAACAATTTTTCTAACGCATCAGGAGGCAAAAGGTGATTAGACAGAAACCATGGGTTTTATGGGTTTAATCATTAACTTGTTTTTAGATCTCATCAGCCTCACAGCCAACAGTGAGCTTAATTGTCTTAATTCCAGTGCTAAGATAAGCTTAAATAATAACACCAAGGTTGTGGGTTCGATCCCTGTATGGGCCATTCACTTAAGAGTTGGACTCAATGATCCTTGTGGGTCCCTTCCAACTCAGAATATTCTGTGACATAATAGAGCTGATCCAAATGCTGTTATTTAAAAAGAAAATCAAAACTAAACACACACAAGAATCATTACTACTGAAAAGGCTTAATGCTGCTGTAAGGGTATGTAAGACCTGTGGCTGTAGATGACAAGATCCCGAAACACCAAACCTCCTTATCTCACTGAGTGCATGTGTCTTTAACAACTGTATAATACTGACCATGTAATGAGACTAGGGAGTAGAAAGGTGATATGCTATCATGTTCAAAGCAACAAACTGTTGTTTGGGACATTGCTGTGAAGAGCTGTGTCAACTTCCTAAAGGTGGATGTTGGTTTGGTTCGTTAGCATGCTTCCCTTGCTCATAAGTGAAGTTTAACAGGATTATGTAGTAGATTTTGGGTAATTTTTATATTGAATTTGACCACGTGTGAGGGTAATAGCACTGATTTTTCATGCTGGAGTCTGCTGGAACTTGCATATTGTTATCAAACAATCTGATTGTGAAAGTTTGCTATTAAGTATGCTATTGAGATTTCTCTCTGGAGTTTCTTATATATTATGAAACTCTGACTCATTTTACTTCCTCACGAAGAGCAAAGCATCAGTGCTGTCTTGGGAAATTCCATTTCAAAGGAACACAACACTGGCGAAATGACACCTACTTTTCATTCTCCCTCAAGAAGCTGCATTTCATTTAACAAAATTCATGGCTTTAGTGAAAATACTTGGAGCAGTGGTTTCAGAGCCACTGGATGCTTTCATCTGATAGGCCACAGAGTAGAAAGAATGTACCAGTAAACACCACAAAGAGGCAACATTTAATATGTGACAGTCTATAAAACAGTACTTTTTAAAACCTTTGTATCACAGTTTGGAAGATGTACAAAGCCAACAATGCCGTATTTTCATCCTGTCAAAGTGTGTAGACTGGAGGCACATTTTACAGAATTCATGGGGCTGAGGACTTGTGATGCTAATTTTTATTTCTGGTATTTAGAAAGGTCTAGTTCTGTTGCCATTGAAACTGAGAGATTATCTCTCAAATTCAGTGGGAGCTGGCCCTTGTTCATAGGTGCTTTAATGTCATGTCACACAACATTTGCTAACAAGGAAAAATTCTTATGACTCTATCATACTCAGATATTTCAGTGGTTTGTGACCTGTTAATAACCTAGACTGAAAGAGATGCATGTTAAAATTATTCTTTTGAATGAAGTGTCAGAACTCATAGCAGCACATATGGCAAGATATTTGCGTCATGTTTTACTACTTTGAGTTTTTCTTACACATTTTCCTGAGCAGTGGTTGCCGGTGATGAACGATGCTAACCAAGCACAATAGATCTCACAGTGGGTTAAGGTACCAGCTGTAAAACTGCACAGCAGTTCGGTTATAAGCATAGTGTTCAAGCAGTGTGTTTCCCAGACTTGCCATCTGTGGTGTGCTTGTTAGTCCTAGAGACAAAACCACATTTATATGAGTAAATGTAGACCTCTTACTGGACATGAGGTCAGCTAAGAACGTTCTCAGCCTTCCAGCTGCAGTTTTCTGCTCCTGAAGCACCAGAATTGTTTCAATAACTAAAAATTTTTATTGTATGGGCAACTGTTCAGCTGGAGCATGGTAAAGAACCAAGTTGTTGTATCTTCTGTTTTCACCACAAGTGCTCAGGTTAAAGAAGGTATGAATTGAAAAGATAATTTCTATACCTTCATGTGACTTTTTAGAGTATCAGGGATCCTTCCAGGAGGAGACTGACATGCATAAAAGGGGAACTTCTCTTTCTGCCAAATGTTTGCTGATACTCTTCTTCATACATGAGATCAAGAAATTTGCTTCTGGGTACAATCTCCTTTCGTCTCGAGCAACGTTGATGATTTAATGCCTTGGTCCATGAAAAGCAGTCATCTCACCTCCTCCCATTCTAGCACAGAATGGAGTAGAAAGCAGTCAGCATCTACTGTGTTATGTGGGATAATGTGATGTGTTGTAATGATGCATTAGGGTAGTACTTTGTGCTAAGCAGTATTAAGATGTATGCATGTATATTTTCTCAAAGGACACAACATCAGGCTACTTCAGAACTTTCAGTTTCTTTATAGGTAATTAAGACTGAGGTTTAATCCACTGATACTCAACCTGAGCCTGTCTGGCCCTTGTTTTGATGTGCAGTGTTGATCCCAATGCAAGGGAATAGGAATTGCCTTTCTTTGGAGCATTGAATATGGTCTCAAACCAGAGAATGGTTGATGGGCTGGCTGCTCCTGTGCACTTGCTGTTACTCAGCAGCTTCTCAGATATCACCCTGGTGGTCTATGCCTATGCTCAGAATTAAGTTGATTAGTGGCTTTGAGAGCTGTAGGTGACTTGCTCCAGATCAAATTAGTGTAAAAGCTCTCTTCTCTTTGTTTGATCTGGAAAGTGAATTCAGTCTTTCTAGACCCACTCAGGCATTTTTACCTTCCAAATTCTTTACTGTTTCCAGGACTTTGAAGAGTTGCTCTAATCTGACAGTGTATTACAGTTTGCAAGAGCGGGATAAGGGGATGGTGTTGATCCTATTCTAAAAGCCTTCAGTTCCCTTCAGGAAACTGGGAGAAGCAAGTGAGTTTGGTGAATGCTATCTGCATTGCAGTGTGTGTACTGATGAGGCAAGTCTTTTTCAGGACCATAACTCGGACTGTCAAGTGGCTGCAAGTAGGTGGATTCTAAGTGCCAGATAGCCCCTTTCAACCTGAATTTCTTATGATCCTGTGTCTGAATGCTCTGAGCATTGCAGTCGCTGATGGCAAATCCTTTACTGACATTAGAAGCCCTTTGACTTAAGTGGGGTTATAACAGCTTACACGTTCTGCCTTCTCAAGTACTCACACTATTCAGATGCAATCTTCATGTTCTGACTTTCACGTGGAAAACACAAGAGAAACTTCAAAGCAGTCAGTCATATTTTGCAGCTGATCTTTCTATATGGTGTAGCTGTAAGAGAGAAAATGTGACTGCAACCTGAAATTCCTGTAGTTTCCAATTGCTTAAATAAATAGTTTGAAAAGTATTGGTAACTGGTAAATGTGGAACATTTCAAAAATCTTCAGGCTATTGAAAGTGTCCTGGACAGCAGCGTTTTAGTAATAAAGTATGTGTGTGGCACAGGTTTCTTTGCAAATCCTAGGAGCTGTGAAGTTCAACTTGTGATACAGTCAAAGATAAACACAAGCCATTGTGCATTATCTGTTCTGAGTTTTTCAAAGGCCATTGATATAAGAGAAAGACAATTTTGATGTATTTACCAAAGAAACATTTGAGTTTTCACAGTAAACTGCACTGTGCACTAACTAAACAAAACAAGTAACTAAAATTATTGTGTTTTAGTAGTTATTTACTTGCAACATGTTAAAATGTTAAAGTACTTGGTAAACTGTTTGCAAAGATAATAAGTGATTTATGTAAGACCATGGATTTTCTGCAAGTCTAGAGTGGCCTCATTTGAGTGGTTTCCAGTGGAGGTGCACCGTTCTCTTTGTGTTTCAGGTTGGGCCATTGGCCAGACTGACTTGAACTGGACCTTGGCTGTAAAATATACCTGTTTTTCTTCAAGTGGGATTCTTCCCGTGCAGATGACTGATAAAATAAACCCAGAAATTCTAGCCTAGAGAGTACACTATGCATAGCATCTTTGCCAGGCCCCATTTGCTGTACAAATTTGTGCATGCTTGCAACATGGGACACTATTTATCACATAGCTCCTGAAATTGCGTTTTGTAGTTATGTTTGTCATCCTGTATGTATGTTTCAAGGCATTAAACATAACTGAAATGTGTTTTCACTTCCTTGCCTTTCTTTTTCTTTTCCAGGCAGAGGGTTCCAGACTCCAGAGAGAACTGAGAGGATATTTAGCAGCCATTAAAGGTGATTTTTAAGTTTTACATCATGCTTTCATAAAGCAAACTTTTTTTAAAAGTTGAGACAAGTAGGCTTGTTTAAGTTATACAAAGACAAATACACATAAGATTCTCTTTAGCCTGTTGCTAGGTATTCTGCACCTGTAGTATCAACTCATGTGGGTACAGTCTTGCATGTACAGCTCATCCTTGCCTGTCCTTTGTGTGCAGGAGCAGTGCTCAGATTCTCATGTTGCACGCATTTTCATCACTCACAAAATCTACACCTCTTGTTATTCGTCTTTGCAAATGCTAGAGTGTTAAATACCCCATGCAAGGCATCCCAATCAAGGGATTGCTTGATCTCCACAACTGTAATGTTGCCAGGTATTACCAGTTGGATGATGATCTTCCTCCAAAACCATGCTTCCTGCAATGATGGGATTTCTCGTATATTTCTGACAGCTTAATCCATGTTTTTTAAGATTAAAACTCAAATATGATGTCTTTTGATACTACATTGAAAATCCAAGTAGCAGAAGTTCACTAGTCAAAGCTGAAATATCAGAGATAAGTGAACAGTGTTTAAGTCCTACTAGACGTTTGTAAATCGAGCACACTCCACTGCACACTGTATGCAAAGTGTTCTCTTTCTCATGCCACCTCTCGCTGGAGGAGCTGGAGGTGCTAAGGGAAGGGAATAGGAGTCAGTGACTGAGAGAGAGAGAGTGGCTTCACGAGATAAATATATATATATATGATAAATATATACGTGTGTATGTATTTTTAACCTGACTCCAGTCCAGTAGGAAAATGTTGCAAATGGGTGTTAACATCCCTGAAAATCACTGTCATAGTAAGGCTTCAGCAGCTGTTCACAGGCAGGTAAGAAAGCGCTTTTTGATGGGAAATGTAAAGTGGGGAGCAAAGCAGTAGCTTAATGTCTTTGACCATCTATTGTTTTCTGGATGGAGTGGCCAAAGAAAATTCCATACCAGACAAATTTGAGCAATGTCTTTTGTTCTTAGAGGAAACCTTAACATCAGTCTTTTTTGGGACCCACTGAATGCTTATTTTGTTCTCTTATTTTTCAGTCTTCCCCACACACATTATATGATGGTTGCTCAGAAGCAGCATGATGAGGCTGTTTGTTGGCCGGGTGGCTTATCTGTCATGTAGGGTGACTGTTTACACGATGCTTTGATTTCCATGTAGGTGACAACAATACTCTCAGTTTAATTTTCTTTCTCTTTCTCTTCTTTTCCTAGTGTTCTACACTCATGGTCCTTTTGCTCGTTTTCTCTTTATTGGACTACTCTTTGCATCAAGTTTTGTTTTTATCTCTGTGTAAAATATTTCATTGTTCAGGTTTTGCCTTTTTAGCCATGCTTTTCTGTTCAGCACCTTTCTCTTGTTCAGCCTGTAAGTAATTCAGACTCACTTTTTTACTAGGAATGAAAAATGTTTGCTAACACCATATTATCTACATATCTTTAAAAAGATCTAGCCATAAGCAACTCGCAAGAACCTTAAAATGTTATTCTTCAAAGTCAACAAACCACCAGTGGGCATCCTTGGCACACATGTTGGCACACGCTGGTGCTGTGGAGAGAGTGCACAACCTGAGACAGTAGACCATAATACACAGCTCTGACTGGGGCTTCCTCAGAGCTGATGTGAAAGCAATGTGAAAAACCTTTCCAGATTTTGGATGACAGAAGCAGCTGCGACAATATCTTTATCTCTATTCTTTGAAGGACTGCTATCATTGGAAGATTTTGGGGTGTCTATGCACAAAAGCATGGGAACCCCCATATTTAGGCACTGGAGTGGTATTTTTGTACCAAGGACATCAGAGCCTTGGAGTCGTGCTGTCATCAGGGGCTCATTTTGCAGGAAAGAAGGACAAACATATAATTGCATATATTGGACTTACTGGAAAATAATGCACTTGACATCCTTATACTCTTAAAGGTATGAGAGAAGCAGTTCATTTTAAGGGGTTTCAGGAATTGAACTCCAGTAATAAACTTCATTTTGCTGCATGACTTTTAAGTGACTCAATATTGGAAGTTAGAAGTACAAATCCAGGCACGATTTCATAGAATCATAGAATGGTTTGGGTTGGAAGGGACCTTATCGATCACCTAGTTCCACCTAGGACCTATAGATCACCCATCTCCTGCCATGGGCAGGGATACCACCCAGTAGACCAAGTTGCTCCAAGCCACATCCAACCTGGCCTTGAATACTTCTAGGAGCAGGGCATCCACAACTTCTCTGGGATACCTGTTCCAGTGCCTCACCACCCCTGGAGTAAAGAATTTCTCCCTAACACCTAATCTAAAGTTCTCCTCTTTTACTTTCAAACCATTCATTCCCCTATGTCCTATCACTATCTGCCTGTGTAAAAAGTTGCTTTCCCTCTTTCTCAGAAGCTTCCTTTAAGTACTATCAGGCCACAGTGTGGTGTCCCCAGAGCCTTATTTTCACCAGACTGAACAACCCCAGCTGTCTCAGCCTGTCTTCATAGGAGAGGTTCTCCATTCCTCTGAGCATCGTTGTGGTCTCCTCTAGACCTGCTCTAACAGATCTTTCTTGTGCTGAGTACTTGACACAGTACTCCAGGTGTGGATTTAAGCAAGGGATGGTCAGTTAAGCCTTCACTGTCCATTTTAATATACTTGACAATTTGAGGTTTAGTATCACACATTCTTAAAAATTTTTTTGCTGTATTCAGACTCCTTCTTTTGTTCATTGGTGCTTATTAGTCTTAGCTGGACATTGATCTTTCCTGTTGGTTATTCAAGGACTTGGAGGAACCATGTTATAAAGCTGTTGAACTTGTGAATGGCTTTTATGTGATGTTTAATTTCATCTGCATGATAGTTAAACATCTGCTGTTTGTACTGACAAGATTGTATACTGTCTCCTGTAGCTTTAGTCATCTCATGCCTCAGTCTTCTGTCTTTTCCAGTCTCCTTGGTAATATGTATCTGGGTTCTCTACTTCATGATTTACTTTTAAGCTTTTGAGAGTTGTAAGTAACTTCAGTGGTTTTATGGATCAATTGTTATAGAAACTCTAATCAGTCTCCTGCTCTTGTCTAAGCTCTTTGCAAGTACCAGTGCAGTTGGGGAGATATAAATCTGGACATTTGTGCATGTGGCAAGGTGAAAAAGATTTAAAGGAATCGTGCATGATTAAAAAGAAACACCATACCTTTCAGGTGGCTTAATGTAGTAACTGGTTTACAGGAAGGAGAGGGGAGGTTTTGGAAGTCTGTATGCAGTTTTGCTGCCTAGTTGTGTCAGTCTGTGGTTGGCAGAACTACACGTATCCTCCAGACACATGAATCTTAAAGTCAGTCATGTAATTTCTTAAAAGCAATACAACTGTTTATCATCTTTCTGCAAAATTTATTTATGACTTATGAAATGATTGAATTGTCCTAGTGGAAACTCTAATGGGTTAATAACAATAACAAATTATTGTTATAATAATCCCCTAGGGTAGAATAGGTCATTTCCCTGGTGAACCACATAAGTAATATTAAGAGCCAGTCCAAAATGCCTCACCCTATCGGGAAAATGGAAGTTTCTCCATGACTCAGCCTAGATTATGCTGCAGGGGAATGAGGAGACCCCACAGTATATGGGCTCTACAGCCAACATGCTGTCCCAGGCCAGTCTCAATGGGAGCTTGAGTACATTGGAATTGTAAAGATGGTAAAGAGTTGCCTACCCTCTACTACCCCTAGAATGTTTAGTGGGAATGTCTCTGCACTGCCACGCCCTATCACATGGGGGCCTCTAGAAGTTTTTAGGTGTTCTAGGAACAGGGACTCTTTGCCAGAGAAAGAGGGTGATTTAATCCAAGAGGCTCAGACTTCAGTAACTGGGCTATTTGGCAACATTTTTCCTATGCAATTAAAATATTTTGGCATTTTTAGTTATTGAATAAATGATCCAGTTACCAAGAAGCAAAACTGAATGAAACAATTGATATTAAGTATAAATTTCTAACTGTTCATCTGCAGTAAAAATTCTTTTCACATCTCTTAGTACTTTAATGACTTGCTTTTAACATTTTATCTTTCTCAATGATAGCAGTTAAAAACAGCAGAAACAGCCTGCAGTCTATGACTGAGACACTAATCCTCTTAATTTTAGTGATGAATAATGCATATCAGTTTATAAGAAATATATATGAAAACAAGCCAGATAAAAATGTCATTGGACATTATAAGTTTATGCCCACAGACATGAAAAAGAATGGGAATTCGTTGGATTGGTATTTATCTTTGCACTCATTTGGGGTATTCCAGTAAACCTGGTAGAGGTGCAGTTGGAGAGGACTGCAATGGTTGATCTTGGCCTGGCAATTTCAAACTGAAGCCTCTGACTGAAGAAACCAAGTACTGTAATGCCCACTTGCCTCACACTGCAGCTGGATTTGACTGATGTTTTTTACGGGAATGTAGTGGAATGAAGGATTATCTGATTCTCAGAACTGAAAAAAAGTGTAAAAGTTGGTGCAATTTTGATATGACTCAATCATGGGATATTAAGTGTCTTTTAGTTTTTCCCTTAAGCAGATATATACCTAAGCCCTGAAGTACTTCAAAAGGAAAGTGTGCAGAGGAAAGGTGCTCTGCGCCAGCCTGGTCTGTGACCGAGCTGAGTGCAAGCTGCAGGAGGGATTACCCAGCAGCTGTGCCAGCCTGCCTGCCACAGTACATGGCAGGTTTATCACACAGTGCTGAAGGGCAGAAGTTCAGGTATCATAAAGGATCAAGTGCAAGCAGGGATGAGCAAACTCTCCTGGTCTGTGTGTTCACCCTGAGTGGAGAGAGGCAGCCTTTTTAAACATGGTGATACTGTGCTGGTTTCGTCTTACCTCTTGAGTTAATTTTTAGTGTCATTAAAGATTTGAAATGAGTTCTGCCTGGAAATATATGTGAAGATCATTTGTATTTTACTGTAATTTGCCATCTCCGAAGGAACAAAAAGAATTAATTCCCCTTTATTCAGGAACTCTTTTTGGCTAGATAGAAAAATGTGTTTTTTTAAAAAACGTTAACGCTAAATAAAAAATTTAACAGTGTTGTTCAGATGTTGCAAAGAAGTTGAAACAGAAGTTGTCATTTTAAAATTACTGATTCTGAATTCTTATCAAGTTAGGTGAGAGCCGTTTGGTTTCACTGGGTTTAGAAACGTATTCAACATCTAATGGATTGTGCTCCATGAAAATAGCAAGGCAGTGCTTTTGCTGAGGGTGTTTTTTTATATTAACTGGGGTCAAATGGATCTCACTGAAGATAGACTGAGGTTCTTTCTCATAATGTCATTGAAACCATTTCATATTTAAGCCAGCTCCTCTGTGTATTACAGAGTGATAACCATCAATACTCCCTGTTCTTGTTCCACCTATGATAGCAAGAACTCCAAAAGTGACTGATCAGTTTGGCTTAGCACGTGGTGCACCACCTCACTGCAAGCCTAAATAAGCACTGGGGGGCTCCACAAACTTGCAAAGCTACTAGGTGAACATAAAAGATTCTTGATAAAATCTTGTCCATTACAACACTCTCCCCAACTTCACGCATCTCTTTTCTAAATTTGGGAGAGGGAATAGAATAGTGGGTACATGTGGGTGGAAATGAAGATATTTAGCAACTGTTTCTTGTAGTTTGCGGTTATATGTTCCTCCTTCTGTCTAATTGCAGGGATGCAAGATGCCTCAAAGAAGCTTACAGAGTCTCTCCATGAAGTTTATGAGCCAGACTGGTACGGGCGTGAAGATGTGAAAATGATTGGAGAGGTAAGATGTATGAAAAGAGGGAAAAGGTAGTTCAGCTGCAAATGGATTAGTCTGAACTGTGGAGAAGTGTATATCTGAAATTCACCTGAATTCTTTGTTGCATGTTAAATTCTGTTTTCTCAGCATATAAATTGTTGATCTTGTGAAATGCAGCTCCTGCTGACCAGAAGCAGCACTTGCAGTGTCTGTTTTACAAACTAGCTGATATAAACTCCCACTGAGGTCAACGTCAGTGTGAGCAGAGTTGGTCCTGATAGCATCTGATTGACAAGTTTGTACAGAGGTATCTTATGTGCAATTTTACAGTCTGGATTCTCAATTCAAATGGATGTTTAAAACAATCAAATGTTCTTACCCTTGTGTGCTGTGTATCAGCTGTTGAGCCAGTGGCACTAAACAGGATATCTGATGAGACACTCACCTGTCTCTGGAAAGACCGTGGAATTAAAGGGTAAATTCGGCTGCAGGACACTAGTCATTTTCACCTTTGTAACTTCCTCCAGTGATTAGAGAAGAAGAGGCTTTTTAGACAACACTGCAGGAATTTGAGTTGAGCTGCTCTGAATTGCTTGCTTAAACGACCTTAATTCTGGGGGAGGTCTGTCAGCAAATGTGCTGATGGTGACAAGGAAGTTGAAACAGTTGTCAGTGAAGCTTTTAACCAACTGGCGTTCAGTTTGCAAGGCCTCCTTGATAATATAATTAAAAAGAAACTGGAATACAGAACAGTCTAACCACATCTGCTTACAGATTGCTTTGCTTCTCTATCGCTGCCTTCTCTTACCTTTCCCTGCTGCTGAAGGCATGACATGTTTTTGATTTTAAAAGCGCACAACTTCCAAACTGTTTAATTTTAGGTCCCATACCATTGATATTTTTTCCAGATTAAACAGCTGGAAAATCTCATACTGCATTTTGCTGTAGCACCTCATCCTGTATCTGCAGACTATTAGATTTTAAACTCAAAAATTTGTAGTTGCGTATGAAAGAACCATAATTTGGATCTTAAGTTCTATTAGGTGTAAAGATAAATTTTAGAGATGTCTTCTTAATAATAGACTTGTGAGCAATATTACAAAGTCTCCTGATTTTTTTTACCTACAAAATCACAAATGCAGATTGCAGATTTGCACAAATGCATCCCTCAACCTAGAGTACAAAAGAATTACGCATCTGTTCAGTCTAGGATATAAATGATCATTCCAAAAGGGATCCACATAATTGACCTTATGGTGTATGGTAGGAAAGATGATGGCTCAAAGGACCCTTCAGCAATGTTGTTTGACTCCATTAACTTTCAGAAAACCTTCATTACTTTTATTTGTCCAAAATATGTATCAGCAAGAGACAAAGGCAAATGCATAAAACTGGCAGTTGCTTGCTGTGATCTAATGTTGTGCTGCTCTGTAGACTACTTTCATTAAATATTGTGTTAATAAATTAGGTGTTTCTTTTAAGCATGTTTAATAGATTGTAATAATTCATTAGGGACTCCTTTAGAGCAGGAAATAAATGGACTGAAGACTGGCATCACACAGTATTTATAATATACCCTATAGTAGCTTATGATAAAATGAACACTAGGGAATAGCTTCCCAGACTTGTCAGTGAGGATAAGAGCCCTGCATAGCAGTGCTCACACCCTTTAGCCTTCCTCCCATCAGAGGAGGATGTTGAGTGATTTTAGAAATGTGCAAAGAATCAGGATGTTTCACACGTGCTAATGACTTGTTTAATTGAGAACCCAAGCACTATGTGTATGTAACAGAATTTGCTTCTAGTAAGGAATGAGTCCTTGTCACATGACCTGCATTAATATGTTCTTAAAACCCAGAAAACTAGGAGGTATTTCTCTTGGTGACTACCCCAGAGCTCCAAAGGGGGCTGGGGACTGGGGAAAAACACTATGCTTTCAGGGCCTGGGGGTGGCAGGGGGACGGATAGCGCTGGGCGGGGTGTGGATTTTGTTTATTTTGCCTGCTGATGTTGGGATATTTCGTATCTGCCATCCCAGTTCTCCAGTAGTGCGAAGTAGAGTTCTTGTCTCTGCATCAGCCATTTCATCACATGTACCATAATGGCCCAAAAAGTAAGAGCTGGAAAGACCTTTCCCTTTATTTTATTTCCTCTTCTATTTTTAGTTGTACTTCCTTTCTCTGTAAGGAAGGTTCATGATCAGCAAATATACTTAGGTGCAAGAACTATGGCAGGTTCAGATTCTCAGGAAACCCTGAGGAACACCTTGAACCCATGATATCCTTATTTTCACATAGCAGTTACTATTTGAAGTAATGAAAACACAAATTATTAAGCTAAATCTTACTTTCTTGTGAATTACATTTTCAATGTCAAGATATTCCTTTTCATTCGCCTTATGAGTGTGCTTTGATTTATTGCCATAAAGAACATTCTAAAACTTCAGAAATATTAATCTTTGCCAATTAAATTTTTTATTTCTCCTAGGCTTAAAGTAGCATTAAACTACTAAGTACATTTTTCTCTTTTCTACCTTTTCAGAAATGTGATGAACTTTGGGAAGACTTCCATCAAAAACTGGTGGATGGGTCACTGTTAACCTTGGATACATATCTAGGACAATTTCCTGATATCAAAGTAGAGTAATGATTTTCTATAAAGACAATTTCTAAAATTACTGTTGAGTTGCAAAATAAATAGAAAATGATATTACAAGCAAAGAAAAATGAGAAAGAGGGGAAAGTGAAAATCATTCTCTCCTGTAATGTACAAGATGTTGTTCTGTAAGTAAATCCCTGATATTAGACCATGCTGATTTTCCAAGTGAACAAAAATATTTTTCATGCACTAGTACCTGGAAGTAAATTAACTTTTGTAGAGGAAACTTTTATATTTTTTCCTGCTCCTGTTTCTTTAGTGTGAGATAATTTTCACTGACTTCAGTAGGGACACATTAAGCTCTTCAGCTGTTAAAATGCCAGACAAATTATATGGCAAACAGCCTTTTTCTTATTGGCTAGATGACACCTACGAGTATCTTTCACTTGTCTAAGCCATGGTTCCCGTCTTTTAATTAGTTATCAAAAGATTTTGTAATACACATCAATAAAGAATGTTATGCAGATTCTAGCCTCTTCCAGACGTCTGTCTGGTGTACAGTCCAGGGAAATGACTTGTAAATTAAATGTTTGGGGATAAATAATCATTATAGGTCAGAGTTGGATACTTTTATATTTGAATATGACTGTATGAACATAGCTGGAAATTTTTTGTGATGGTTTATTATTGAGTAGGTATCACACAGTCTTCTCCTTTGTCATGTACATCAGGGACTAATGAAAAATTAATTAATTAAAAAATACTAATATTACTCATATACAGTCCTAAACTTGCTTTTTAATCCAACTGTGCTTATGCCCTCTCAGCATGTGAAATTTGCATATAATATATAGCTCTGTAAAGTCTATATCAAAGTGTATATATATATATATGTTGAACTCTAGTTGTCTTGGTTATGTGTCAAAACAACTAAACTGAGAAGTATACCCTGAGGTTAGCTCAGTTGGTTAGAGCATGGTGTTAATCATGCTAAGGTTGTGGTTCAATCCCTGTAGGAGTCATTCACTCAAGAGTTGGACTTGATGATCCTTGTGGGTCTCTTCCCATTCAGAATATTCTGGGATAACATTTTAGCATTTTTCAAGCTCTAGAAAAAATGCAGTAATTGCTAATTTTTCACACTATATATAAGGGAAAAAGATTGTGTTACCATGAGTTTACCAGGTTCACTTATTCTGGAGAATGTGACAAGTCTTACATAACATTATCTTAGTTTCTAAGGCCTGTAAACCCTGCATCCCACAAAACTCCCATTCCAAACTATCTGTAAATTGATTATTTAAAATAAGGTGATTAGTTTCTCTCTTTTACCATTTGCATGTTCCTGCATGATTCAGGCTGCTCAGGGAATTAGTAAGGTCCCCTGGGAAAATGTTTTTGCAGATGCTGGGGTCTGTCAGCACAGGTCACTTTTCAAACATCACCTCCTAAGGGCACAGGAGCAGGCAATTCCCAAATGTCGGAAGTCAGGCAGGTGAGGCAGAAGGCCAGCTTGGCTGAACAGGAATCTTCTTGTGGAAATAAGATAAAAAGGTAGCAAGGTCAAGTGATACAGGAAGAAAGTTCATGTGGCCAAAGCTCAACTGGAGCTGAAGCTGGCCAGAAATGTGGGGGTCAGTGAAAAGAGGTTTTTTTCAAATATATTAATGGCAATAGGCAGTATAGAAATATCATTGGCCTGTTACAGGATGAAGATGGTCACCTCACAAACAGGGACAGAGACAAGGCACAGGTGTTTAACACTTTCTTTGTCTTCAACATGGATGACAGACCAAGGGGATCTAAGTGCCCTGAGCTGGAGCACCATGACTGCAAGAATGACTGACCCTAAAATTGTGTGGGATCTCTTGCTCCAGGTGGATCCCTATGGGGCCTGATGGGATTCATCTCAGAATCCTAAAAGAGCTGCCTGATGTCATCACAAAACCTCTCTTGATAACTTTTGAGCAGTCTTTAGAATCCAGAGAGGTCTCAGCTTGACTAGAAGCTGGCAAGTGTTGTCCCAGTTTACAAAAAGGACAGGAAACAGGACCCTGGAAACTACAGGTCTGTAAGTCTCACTTTAGTGCCTCGTAATGTTATAGAGAAGATGATTCTGGGAGGTATTGAAGAAACACCTGGAGGACAATGGTTACAGCCAGCATGGCTTCATGAGAGGAAAGTCCTGCTTATCAAACCTGATTTCTTTCTATGACAAGGTAACCCACCTAGATGATCAAGGGAAGCCAATTGATGTCATCTTTTTGGATTTCAGTAAAGCTGTCGATACTGTCTCTCACAGTATCCTTCTGGATAAAATATCCAGCCCACAGCTGGATAAACACATCACGTGGTGGATGATCAGTTGGCTCATGAGTCGAGCACAGAGGGTGATAGTGAATGGGGTAACATCAGACTGGTGACCTGTCACTAGTGGGGTTCCACAGGGCTCCATCTTAGGCCCTGTGCTCTTCAACATCTTCATAAATGACTTGGATGCAGGACTGGAAGGGATACTGAGCAAGTTTGCAGATGATACAAAACTGGGAGGAGCTGTTGGATCCCTCGAAGGCAGGGAGGCCCTGTAGAGAGACCTCAGCAAATGAGAGGACTGGGCAATCACCAACCATATGAAGTTCAACAAGGGAAAGTACTGGATTCTGCACCTGGGATGGGATAACCCTGGATGTACAGACAGACTGGGGAATGAGATGCTGGAAAGCAGTGCCACAGAAAGGGACCTGGGAATCCTGATCAGTGGCCAGTCGGATATGAGTCAGCAGTGCCCTGGCAGCCAAGAGGGCCCACCCTGTCCTGGGGGACATTAGGCAAAGTGTTGCCAGCCGGATGAGGGAGGGGATTGTCCCGCTCTGCTCTGCACTGGGGTGGTCTCACCTTGAATATTGTGTGCAGTTTTGGGCACCACAATATAAGAAAGATATGAAGCTGTTAGAGAGTGTCCAAAGGAGGGCAAGGAAGATGGTGAAGGGCCTTGAGGGGAAACCACATAAGGAGCAGCTGAGGTCACTTGGTCTGTTCAGCCTGGAGAAAGAGGAGACTGAGGGGAGACCTCATTGCAGTCTACAACTTCCTCATGAGGGAAAGAGGAGGGGCAGGAACTGATCTGTTCTCTGTGATGACCAGTGATGGAACCTTAGGGAATGGCCAGAAGTTGTGTCAAGGGGCATTGGATATTAGAAAAATGTTCTTCACCCAGAGGGTGATTGGGTGCTGGAACAGATTGTCCAGGAAAGTGGTCACAGCACCAAGCCTGATGGAGCTCAGGGAACTTGGGCACATGGTGTGACTTTGGGGATGATCCTCTATAGGGCTAAGACTTGGACTCAATGATCCTTGTGGATCCCTCCAACTGGGCGTATTCTGTGATAATAATTCTGATACAAGCAGCAGATAAGGGAGAATAAAAGTACGTCTAAAATTTAATTGACAACGTAGGTCTAATAGCTTTTAAAAAAGTGCTCGTAATCCTTACTTTCATTTCTCCCCTGTACAGACTCGCATTGCAAAACGAAGCAGAAAGCTAGTGGACTACGACAGTGCAAGGCATCATCTAGAAGCCCTGCAGAGCTCAAAAAGAAAAGATGAAGGCAGAATTACCAAGGTAGCACAAACAAACATTCTGGCAAAAGATGGTGGCTTTTTTTTTCTGTGCAGTGACAGAGCAAAAGTTTGTCTTCCTTTTGCTCTCTTAGAAATGGAAATAATATCTTGAAGCGTAAATATATATTGAATACTTCAGTGCATGTGGGGGGCACACTCAGTGCCTTCTACCAATGAGTCCTGTTCGAGCCTTAACTTTCTCTCTTGATAAAACTGAGGGGCCAGCAAATCCTTTGTTGGCTTCCATGGCATGGGACTGAGTCACATCCTTTGTTAATAAAAAATTTTAAAGACCAACAAATAAAACCCAAAAAAACCAATTCTGGCATGTCGTAGTCATTGCAGAAGTAATGCTTTTCATTTTCTTTTAGGCAGAAGAAGAATTTCAAAAAGCACAGAAAGTGTTTGAAGAGTTTAACACTGACTTACAAGAAGAGTTACCATCTCTGTGGTCACGGTAAGCCTAGACAGATATTGTCTGCAAGGCCTAAATGGGGCATAAGAAAAGGGAATGAAGGGATTTTAATGAGCTGATAGAAAATGGATTACTGGATTCTTAAAGGTTGCATCCATTGTTTTTTGAAATAATAAAATGGAAAATGTATGCAAGTGCTCCAAAATATACTTACTGTAAGTGCTTATTTTTTTCAGTGTATCACTGAATTCCCATTTCAGATTCATCATCATTTCAGATTCATTACCATATCTTAATTCTGCAGTGCAAAAAGGTCTGTGTTTTATAAGTAAATAACTATGATAGAGCACTGAATAGTCTGTGATGGTTTTGGTCTACTTACAGGTCACTTTTTGTTATAACTACATCAGAATACATGTCATACTTTTGCACTGATTATATTTATGATGTAGAAGGATTTGATGGCATAGATCATTCATTCAAGATGTTTAGTCTTGAATTGTGTTTATTCAGAAAGTTCAGACAATATGAATGGGAGAACAAAATCAGTAGAAAGAGAAGCATCTCATTACTGTGCTGTGTTCTTTAACAGTTGACAATCTGGAGTGGAAATGTGTTATGAGTCACTGAAGTATCCTTTGTCTTCTATGCCTTTTAAGTGAAATCCTGTTAAATTTCACATCATCAGAGTGTTTTCCTGCTATGTTTCTGCCTATTTCAGTTGAAAATCTTCTTAGCACTTAAAGATATTTTTTTTGTGGGCCTACTAAAAGTAAAACTGCATATGAACGATTTAGAGTAAGGACCCTTTTATTTCAATATGTGTGTTGTCCACTAACTAGTCTCAGAGAGATGGTGAAATTTAATTTGAGCAATAGGCATAATTTAGAAACCAGTTGCTTTCAGAGTCCTTTATTTTAGTTATTACAATTCTTCAGGAAGAAAATAAACTATTGAGTCGACATTTTTCAGGCTTATTTTTATTCCAGAGATGATTTTTTTTAATAAAAATTGGAGAAATCACACATGAAAATTTTAAATAGGCAAAAGAATAATACAAAACCTAAGAAAACACCTTCTGTTTCTGAAAGGAGAGGATTTTGACTGAATGTGCAAAAATGTTTAATCCATATTAAATTATTTTCTCTTTCACACATGTGCATGTGTTTCAGGGCTGATTTCTTTAAGGAGGGCTGAGCATGGGACACCCACTCCTGGGCTATACTGAGCTGTACACATTAAAGCTGACCCCAGAAGTAACTGCATCACCTTGGTGCTGCAATAGCATCTAGGCCACAGGCGCTGGCAGTGCTGGAGTGGTACCTCTCTACTTTCAGGAAATGGTTGTGTGCTGTCTGGTGGGAGATGGGCTGCCCAGAGCACCTTGCCTCCCGTGTGCTCGTACTGCACTTGTGGCCATCCTTTTCCACTCTTCCCTTCTCTAAAATAACCTGAAGGTCCCGCAGTGTGGAGTAATCTCAATTGGTTTACTGTTTGGTGTGAAATATGATGTTTCTCAACGTGAACAGAAATAATCATGAACAAACTAGTCTGAAATTTTGACATTTCATCCAATTATTTACTGTACTGAGAGTAATAGTCAAGAATGTTGCTTGTAGTCTGCAAAACAGTTAATTCATTTGCCTTTGTGGGCCTCCCACCCATATCTTTTATTTTCTTTTTCCTTTCTTTGTGCTATCCTTTATAGACGAATTGGCTTCTACGTGAACACCTTCAAAAATGTATCCAGCCTTGAAGCCAAGTTTCACAAGGAAATAGCTTTAGTGAGTAAAAATGACTCACATGTGTAATGAATTATGATATGCATGACAGCAGACAGATGTCTTGTAGTAAAAATTTAGCAGAGACACACATGAAAATTTGCCATAGGTCCAGATTTGTAGTATAACCTTTGTCTTTATTTCTACGTGCCATATTAGTTCTCTCCCTAAGGGAAGAGCAGCCCCTACAATTTTGGATTACAGTGAATTATCACTTGTAGCACTAAATTCACTTTCTACTTTGCTGGTTTATTGTTGCGTTCAGTATTTTTACCATGTCAAATTTCTAAGCACCTCTTTGCTTTAATCAGTATGAGAAAAACATGTCAAGCATTCCCTTCAAGTCTGCTATATATATGGTCAGCAATGCAGCATTGTATCTGTGACCATTAGGCAAATCAGGTAATTTCAGTGAGAATCCCTTGAATGTGCCTGGCTAAGTGGTAGTGTATTATCTGTAGTAACTACTTGGAATTGGAACCAACATTTTTTTTGAAAACTAGCTCTTCTGAAGTCCTGTGTAAATTGGGATTAGGTTTTTGATGGGGAAAACGTGAATCTTCTTGGCTACCCATGTTGCTCTAAATTTCACGTGACCTCCTTCATCAGATGTCACGTAGCAGTCAGTCACACTTATGAACTTATTCTCTGAAAAACAGCCTATGCTTTTGAAGAACTGCTATTATCTTTGATTCTATGGATTTTGCTAGGTTTCTATTTAGGCTTTTGCTGTGCACAGCACTGAGAATTTTTGGAAGGATTTACATTGTAAAGTCATCAGATTATATACTACCAGGTTATCAGTTATCAGAACAGATTTATCACCTGTGTTTTTAATCATGACTGTAGTCATTCACGTAAACTCAGGCGTTTTGTTCTCACAGCTATGTCACAAACTGTATGAAGTGATGACGAAGCTGGGGGATCAGCATGCAGACAAGGCCTTCACCATTCAAGGGGCACCAAGGTGAATTTACTGCTTTTTTAAATGAATTACATTGCAGTAGGCTTTGTGGGTTTCAGCATCTGTAGTAATCACCTACACCATGTGTGGATATTGCTGCACAATGTGGTAATGAGTGTTGTTTGTTCAGGATGATAGATGAAGGTACCTTGGATGAAGTTCTTATCAACAGGAGTAAAGTGCAAAGCACACTTTCTCACCAACTTTTTTTCAGAAAAAACAAAAATGAAAGCTGTTTCAATTTAACCTAGTTCATTGTAGACTGTTACACCAATTTGTAGCAACCAAGTGTGTAGCTTATTTATTCTTAAATGCTTAGTTTACAGCAATGTTGCTAACTCTTACAGTTTTTTAAAGCCTTGAAATATTTAGATGTGTTTATAGCTCCTATTATTAGGTGAGAATCCCAACCTTTGAAAGTCAATTTTTATCTCTTCTGCTCCCGGGGAAAAATCAAGATCTGAGGGTGTATTATAAAAGCAAAAAAGCTAAAGTAAAAAGAATGTCACAAAATACCGTATTTTTAAAGGCTTTCAAGAGAAATCTTGTCTTAAAGCACACAAGCAAACAGAGTTTAAGATAAGATAGTGGTTTCTTGAGGTCAGTGGATGCCAGTACAGTATTTTGATATTTTGCTTTCAACAAATATTGCCTTTCTACCATAATTTAATCTCTCAGTACTCTATTAGTGTTATGCAGAGAAGGTTAAAATTGTAAAACAGTGAGACTTACCAAGCCACAACGATATTTGGAGCTAATACATAATTCCATTCAATCCCAGCTAATCAGAAGCAACAAGAACAGTGTTATAGCTACTGCTAATTTGCTCTCAAACTGGACTTAAACTAGGAACAATTAAGACTGACCAAACAATATAACATCTGGCCTCAAACATATGGCAGTTATTCCTACATTTGTTTTTACCTTGCTTTGGAAGAACAACAAATGAAATATTGAACCTTCAACCCTAATGCAAAATTTAGAGCTACTTTATAAGCATATGACAAAAATTTGTGTTTTGGATTATTTCAGTGATAATCCATGATAATATGTATTTGCACACTGCCTCCAGAGCTGTTAGCTCATGCATCAATGCTTCCAGCCGCTTTAGGATGGATTCACAAACTGGCCTATGTTTCCATAACGGATTTGTAAAATTTGAGGGATGTGAAATAATGTAGCGTTGGAAGATTTCAAGCAGTTTTTGAAAAAACAGATATTTTGTCCACTTGTCTCCTAGACCATGTGCAACAAGGACATGCTTGTTCCCACTGAATTACTCATGCCCTTAATGAGAAGATAATTTTTGCTGCAAATGACTAGACATAAGTTAATTCGGTGTTGTCTCAACTTTAAAAATGCATTATTTTTTCAGTTTCTATGTTACTCTCTTTTGCTGTACCATTCAACAGCTTTATGTGAAAATCTGGATAGACTTTTACTTCCATTATTAGTGATGATGCTCTAAAAGACTATTATGGAGTGGTTCTTCATAGGATAAAGAAGCTTTCCTTTTTCGATGCATGAGAAGTGGATACTAGACAAGTACAGTATCTAATATTTCCTTTAAAGAACTGTATAAAAAGAAAGATCCTAAAAACTTGTATGCTACTGAATCTCCTGAAGGTAAATATTGTGTCTGGGAAAGAAGTTTCTTAATGACTGATTATTTTTTCTCCTTTAATATTTCCACAGAAAGAGGTGGTGAGTGTGAGCTAAGCTTATCCTTCCAAAGAATAATTTTTTTGTGTTAGATTTAGGATAATGTTTATGCTGTAGTCTCAGTCAGGTAGTGCTTCTGCTCTCCCTGAAGATGCGTAGGAGTCACTCTTACCAAGTACACACTGAGTGCTGTAGTTTATAGCCTCCCTGAGTATAAGCTTTCAGCATTTCTAGGTAGCTGAATATTATCTCAGTGTTTGCACCAGATGTTCTAGGACTTCATCAGATCCTTTCTTAGTATCAGCAGAGTTCTGTTGAAGTCACTTTGCTGCTTGTTTATAGTTGTGGTGAGTTGTCCTTCTAAATTGTGATATCTTTATAATAATCTTGGCTGTGTTTTATTGAAACCTTTCTAAAGTTGCTGAGCTTTTAAAATTATTTGCATTATTCATTGGTATGCCTTCCTGTGGGCTTTTTTATCTTTAGAGTCTTTTATTCTGAGAACCGTGTGAAATGAAGACAATAAATCTATCTCGCATTTTATAATAGTTTCAAACTTATAAGTGAAATGATATTTCAAGTACAGAATCTGAAAAAAGTGCAGGTATGCTTTTTCCTTCAAGTTATAATGATCAGGTAAACAGACGTTCCAAAAATCAAGATGATTCAAAATTAAAACTTCCTTTGACACTGTAGATAACTGAATTTTAATTGCATTTAATTACAATTTTAGTTTTAATCATTATAAAATGACTTAGTTCATCTCCAGTGTGTACTACCTTTCATGGTCACTGGTATTACATCAGGGATGCAGTTCAACTCTTGCATCAAATTGTCAAGGTAATAAATCAGCAAGATATATATGTCCTCGCCGTTGCTTTGCTTCTGTCTAGCGATTCAGGTCCACTCCGCTTTGCAAAAACACCGTCACCACCAGAGGAGGTGTCTCCCCTGCCTAGCCCTACTGCTAGTCCCAATCATATGCTGGCACCAGCATCTCCAGCACCGGCCCGACCTAAGTCACCCACACAGGTAAGCGGATACCTAGCGGGAGAAACTGGCCTGTTGTCCAGTGAAAGATAGCTGAGATGGTGGAATTTTCATCTACGTTGTGACTGAGTCATGGTAGGGAGGCCACTGATTCTATTGCAGTCTGTTCTCTTCATTAGTTGTTCATGTTTGTGTCATGACATGAATGGAAAATGGTTTTTATATCAGAGGGAATGAAGAATTTTTAAGGTGCCTGGTGGATTGGTAGAACTTGCAGTGACAAAGCAAAATACTTCATTAAAAATTATGTTGTCTCTGAGGACCCATATCCCAGCAGTGATAGTTGGAAAAGCCCGTTTCTAAAACCTCTTTGTAAATTTCTGTGCATTATATATTTCTACTCTTCGTTCATTGTCAATTTTATGCTTACCCTGGGAAAAATTAGCCAGTGATATCACTGGTCTGGCCAGCCTCTAAAACAATAAATAATAAAGCTAGCTTAAATACTGCTGTGCTAATTACCAATAAATTACTGTGCTAATTACTGATAAAGTCATACTTGTTATTAACGCTGGATTGAGAAGTTTGCCACTATTGGAATCACTATACTCACCAGTACTGATAAAATAAGAATCAGTTTAATGCATCAGTTTCATCTATAGTGTAAGAGTTAAATGTAATACTTCATGAGCATATCAAAGACTTGTGTTGATGTTATGGATGTTTTTGGAATTGGGATGGCTTCTGTGATGAATACTGTTTCTATGCTGGGCACACATCAGAAGAAGTTTAATTTTACATTCAGTGAGCATGCTTATTTTCTCTGGTCTCCCAAAAGAGACTGTCTGAATATTCATCTGGTAGGACTCAGTCTCACTGGTGCTAATGGTGTTATGTCACCGTGCCACCTGAGGATTTTTTTATGGATTTGTTTTCTCGATATTTTGATAGATTTAAAAATTATCCAATACTATTTGGTATTATTCCAAGCAGTTAGTCTGCCACAGTTATGCAAATCTCTGGAGAGCAGGGGGGATTAGTAAACTAAGCACCTTTGGTTCCCAGAAGTGATACGGTCTTAACATTAAGTATGCTTTAAAAGTAGCAACAGGTGGGCAGGGACGAAATCCCAAAGCTAAACACAAATGAACTCAAGAAGCCAAAAAGCTGCAGAGGCTTGGTTCTGTGCCATATCATCCTTCCAACTATGGGCTGCATAGGAGAGCAAGTGTTTTGCACTCTTGTAGCAGAAAAAAAAAAATTCAAGAATTGCTTTTGTATGAAATCTGATACTTTGAAGGAGTTTAAAACAGAGTTGTTTTGCTCTTCTGACAATGTTTATTTCAAGACATTTGGTGGTGAACAACTAAACAATTCCTTTCAATATATGGCTTATTCCCATGTCTTATTTAGGGTGAAGCAGTGGAGATAAAAAGCTACCACACTTTGTTTAGGCCTAGCTTATAGCTTTTATCCCTGAACTAATCTGTGACATTTTTACTGTCTGCTTAGCTAAGGAAAGGTCCGCCAGTCCCACCACTGCCTAAGCTCACACCCACGAAGGAGTTGCAGCAGGAGAACATCATTAATTTATTTGATGACAATTTTGTCCCAGAAATCAATGTGACAACCCCATCACAGGTAAGCTTCAGTGAGTGGTTTACAGGTCCAACCTTGTAATCACCCTAAGTTCTCCATGATAGTGCCCTTGGGGCTGATCTTGATGAGGAAGGAGGAGGGTGCATGTAGAAGGCAGAGGCATAATTATCATTTTCTGTATTCTTGAAAGGGTGTTTTGCCATATGGTGTTTTACCTTTGAACAAGTCACACATTATCACTCAACTAACACTGCTAGCATACTGAAAAAAAGAGACATTTCCTGAGAGGCCTGACTAAAAATGCTGTGAAATAGGTGTGTTCGAGATTTAAATGCAACCGGGTTGTATTATAAGCTGAGAGTTAATCTAAAATTTTCTTTTCTAATCCTAAGCATCTCAAATGGAACTTTACAGTGATCCTTCTTTATTTCTGTTTCCTTCATCAAAATCATTAAAAGTATTCCTTTTGTCTTTTGAGGTTTTTTAAGAAATGGAACTTGGCTGGTTTTTAGAGGTATAAAAGGGTGCTTCAACCAGCTTATTCCTTCGCTTAGTTTTGCTCATAGAAACATTACACAGACAAGGAGTAACCAAAATTAATTTTATCTCATTATTATGAAATTTTTAAAAGTTGTTTATAACGAAGAGAAAAGCCGGAGTTGTGTCAAATGAGTCTGTAAAATTTGTATTCAGCTGTTCAGCTTTTACATAGTTATGGTAATTGCTGTTTTTTGATAATGGACCCTTTCTATTATGGTAATTGCAACTCTGAAATCTGAGCCTTTGTCTGATAGACTGGGGAGAAATATGTAGATCTGAAGCTTATGCAGAATGTTTATGAATTTTTGTTTTCATGTGAATCATTGGTTTTGTACTAATTCATTTGACAACACAAGAGAATGTAGGCACAACAGTGAAAAAGTTGTTTTGTACAATTTGAATATGTGCTGCTTTGTTTTCTTGTGGAGGGGAGAAACAGGCGTTGCTGTCTGTAGGGATCTATTTGGAAGAGACAAAATTATTTATAGTAAAGTCCCCCTGCAATTAAAGAATTAAAGGCAGCTCCCAGAATGCAGCTACTGCTAGGCACTTCTTCTGAAGGGAGATGGCAGCTACCCTGAGTTAACTCTGTTCGCGTGAGCCTGGACATCAGTGGTAAGAGTTGGTGTAACCTGTGCTAAAGGTGTCCCCCTACATTAAATACTGTATACAGTTAACACTTGTATGTCGGGCCAGCTGGGGAAGCAGAAATGGAATTGGTTTTCTTTTCCATTAAGAGATGACACTGGAACAGGGCTTTAAATAAGTGTAAGTCACATTTCCAGAATCTTTACATTCTTTCTGTGAGAGATTGGCATAAAAGGGGAATGGGATAATAAAGGTCGGGCATGCTTCTGAGAACTGAAATCTTTTCCATGTCTCTCAAGAAAAAATGGATCTCCCTTTAGTGCGTAATTTATGTCCTTCTGTCCTCTGCAGTCAGTGACTTGGGAATGACCTAAGCTATTCATTCCCTGGCCACCTTCTCGATAATCATCTGCACATCTCTCTCCACAAAACCCACCCCCATCACTAGAGCATCCTTACTGTATCTGAGATCCCTGAGTATGTACAGACATACCCAAGTGAAATGATGTATAGATTTGTATCCTTCTGTAAGAGAACTGGTTATTGAAAATATATAGCGTGCCATCCTCAGGAAACGTGAACTGATTCTTCTTGGTGCTTATGGCTTCTCCTATACTCCCAAAGCCCTTGTTGGGCAGTGTGGAAGAAGCACTCAAGCCTGCAGAGCCCGCTAATGGTGCAGGACTTGCCAAAGGACCACCATAGGTGTCCCAGACACTGCTCGTGCAGAGACACAAAACCAACAGGCTGATGAATAGGGCTTTGCTGCTTTAATCCAATGTTTCAGAGCAGATTACAAACAGACCAAACACTTTTCTTCTCTGGAAAGTAAATATCCTGTAATTGTTGTTGCTCCTCCTTCTTTGCCAAGCAGTACTAATGCATTTGCTGCTGTGCAAGATACTGAAAGACAGTTCTGCTTGATGCTGTTGAATATTTCTGCACTGATTCAACAAAGTAACTCACATGTCCAGGTTATTCATTGTCAAGAATGGATTTAATTACTGCTAAGAAAGAGGTGAGAAGATGAAATATCTAGTTGACTGGATGAAAGGGCCATTTGGAGATGAGTGTTCCTTGTTTTCTTTTTTTTTTTTTTTTTCCATTTTCTTCACATTTCTCTGTAGTGTCCAGTTACTAGCTTGGACATTGAAGGCCTCTATATCCCCTCTACAGATACATAACAATGTCTGAGTGTGTCCAACAGCTCTGAAGGGATCTGCTAAGGCTATTTTAAAACTTGTACAGACTGTGTTCAGAGAGGGAGTAGTGGTTCTGGTACTTCTTGCAGGTTTTTTGTGCCTTCTCCATGCTTTGCACATACCTCTCAGGTGTACAGCCTTGCTTCTGCCACAGCCACCTCATTCAAATATTTCATTTATTCATGCTTTGTCATGCTATGGTGGAACAAATACAGGATGTTTGGCAGACCTCCCTGACACAGCTTTTTCCTTTGTTGAGGGATTTCCCAAGGTTCCTGTTTCTCCTACATCTCCATGTAATGTGGTATCTTAGGTACTCTGTACGTTTATTTGAGCCTTTGTCACTAAAGTTAAGAGAAGTGTTCATTTTGTTCTGAGGGTTATGGGCAATGATAAGTTTTGCAGTCAGTACGCTGTCACTACAGATACCTTACCTGTCATCACATATGGCCTAACTAAGGCTCCTATTCACCTGATTTAGTCCTCAAAAGTAGCAACTTCATTCTCAAACCTCACTGAAAGATAATTAACACTTCTGTCTCCATCCATTTCTGACTACGTCAGCAAATGCTGTGTTGTTACATCAGGGTGTATGATCACATGAGCATTAGTGGCCCAAGGGCATATGTGATGAAGTCTAAATGCACTGGATGGGAGGCATGACTGAATGAGTGTAATGGGGGTTACTGGTGGAAGTGATGGGTTTGACTTTAAAAAGTGCTACACTGTAACACCAGCTTCAGTTTGTCAGAGCAGTTATCCCTCATAACTTGTGGCGAAAAGCAGAGGCCAAGGGAAGAAGATACGGCAAGCAAAGTTGGTACTCTTGACATGCCTTTCATTATATTCTCCCAGCCTCCAATCATTTGCAATTCAGGGGCTTGTTCAACATGATTGTCACCTATTTAGTAAGCCTCAACAGACTATTTTGTCACAAATTTATTCAGTCTTTCAGCATGTGTACATTTTTCACATTCTTACTGCCTGAAGACAAGGAAGTCCCCAGCTGAACTCTGTGCCACATGGAGCACCACCACCTTTTCTTTATTCTGCACCTGTCCCTATCAACTTTGCTGCCATCAGCCTTCCTGCTTTGGAAGAATCAGGGAGCAGCCAAACCCCTGTGCCTCTCACGCTTGTATAGACCTTGCTCATATCATCCCTAGCACCCCTCTTCCAGATGGAAGAGTTCCAGATCACTCTGTCATTCCTAACGTGGGGGCTGAGGAGCTATTTTGACCATGTTTGTAGGTGACACAGAGAGCTTGGGTGTTTTGTGGCATAATGGAAGCCATTAATTACCTAACTTTGAACATCTGTTTACCAATAGTAACACTAATTTGGAAAGTTTATATTCTTAAGCATTCTAATAAGATAAGGACTTTGTTCATTTATTTTACTATCATCATCGTTGTCATTATTATTATCTCCTAATTTTACTGGTTTACTGCCCTGCTGTTGCAGACTTGCCCTGTTGTACAAGCTTCTCTCACTATTTAATAAACACTGAACAACTAGCAGAAGGCAGTACTAGCCTCGTGACTGAGACCAAGATGCTTGCCTAGAATATTTATAATTCATGATAATTACATCTCAGCTACAGCTTCAAGCTAATTAATATTTTCTGTTGAGGCATACTAATTGTTTGTTCAGGTTACTTTACAGTAGGAAAGACCTGTATCCCAATCAAACAAAATTATATATATATATTTATGTTGACCTCAGAGGCCTTGGCTAATTTATTAATTGCTAATAAAAAAAGACTCTACCATGTAGTCCAGTTAAGTGAGAGCATATCATAGAGTCATAGATTGGATTGAGTTGGAAGGGATTGGAATGGACCTTAAAGATCTCTAGTTTCAACCCACCTGCTGTGGACGGGGACACCTTTCACTTATCCAAGTTGCTCAGAGCCCCATCCAACCTGGCCTATAACACTTCCAGGGATAGGTCATCCACACTTCTTTGGACAACCTGTTCTAGTGCCTCACTATATTTATATATAACTACTTCCTAAAGTTTTTAGAGCTAAGGGCAGGCAGCATTAAATATAAGTAGGTGTTCATGTTCAGAATTGAAATTTAATTCAAAGGCATTTATGTCCTTCTGCGTTGGCTTTTTATTAATGTTTGTGTTTGGGGGGAGATTCACTTATTAGAATGTATGGCCACTGGGTGCCATTTATGTAGTCTTTAGTTTTGATGTCTGTCTCAAAGTACTTTAAAAGGACCTTCACAGTCAAATGGTGTACACTCAGCACTTTTTTGAAAGGATTGTGAAAGGCAAAGCTGTACTTCAGCAAAACTAAAGGCATCATAAGAGTGAATCTCCTAAAATTAAAACTTACACTAAAACTCGGGAAAATCTTCAGAGCTTCCTCCCCTCCTGGCATGCACAACAGCTAGTAAGTCTGTGATATAATTATTTTCTTCTTGTGCATCTTAATATTTTACTGCCCAGGGAAGCTTTTGAAAGATACGTTTTTCAAGAATTGTGTTTCTCTTCTAACAGAATGAAGTACCTGAAGCTAAGAAAGAGGAATCTTTGCTAGATTTGGACTTCGACCCTTTCAAGCCAGAAGTTGTACCAACAGGAGTTAGTCACTCACCCATGTCTCAGGTATCTCTTTGCCTTAAGGTAGGCAAAGCACATGAATGCAACGTGCTGTGTTTGCTAGCAAAGATTTGCCGTGTGTATTACAGTGTATCTGCAGTGTCTGAAAACCTTGATCTTCTGAGAGGTTCTAGTTAGCCTCATATTTCCCCCTCAGTAACCCTGTACTTGATGATGTACTGGAATGAGAGGAAATTGTCAGGTGGTAAAATGAGATGTCTGCCAGTGAGAATGTTTGCTGGTACCTTGGCCTGGACTTTGGCATGCTGTTATTTTCCATCTTAAGAATAACTCTTAATGCAAACATTATAATTCTCCAGTGCTTGTTTTTCTGACAACTTTTCTGACTTGGCTTTGGTTCTTCATGTCTGAAGAGATGCCTTGGGGGACCTAAGTCTCATGGAGTCAGCATGCAATTGCTTTGCTGTTATGGAGTTTCTGTACCAGGCAGTGGAATGATCTGACTGGTTTTGCTATAAATCTATTTTAGACTTAACCTCGAGGAAAATGAGAGTATGGAATAGAGTGTTTCCTTGTAGAATGTTGTGTTACAGAAATTCTGCTTCTAATAATAATATTTGCCATGGTAGTTTCTTGCAGCAATTTGAATTAAAAAAAAAAACAAAAAACAAAAAAGGAAAAATTACGATAATTGATAAAAAAGGTTGCTATATTAAGTTGCTGATATTGATTGGCTTACCCTACAGGACCTGCTGTTTTAAAGGCCAGAATTCACCCTCATTGCCCAGAGGGCAGATAGTAAAGTGGGGAAGGTCTCCTGGCCAGCATGTCTGTATTCACTGTCTTGTACACAAAGAAACAATATTAATACATCATTAGCAAGACCTACTATCCCTGTGGCTATCACTAATCTGCCTTGTTCTGTGAGACGTGAAAGGACTCATCAGCTGTTCAGGAGTGCAGCATTGGGAAAGGAATGAGAAGACAAGCAGGTTTAGGGCTGAGATAGTCCTGATTCTCTGCTGCTCTCTTCCTTAGTTAATTAATTTCTTATTTGGTGTGCAGTGCTAGTTATGTACTGAGATCTGTAGTGGTCTCTCATGGGATATGCACTACCAGAAAATTGATGCATTGTCAGCATTCCAAATGCAATCTGTAATTTCTCACTGAGATTTGCTAGAAGTGTTTTATTCTAGCAGAAGCTTTGTGCATATTACTTGGTATTTTTTTGCTCCCTCTAAACAGGGAAGAGGATGGGGAAGGAGAATGAAATTCCTTGGCAATCACCAGTGACAGAAAACTCTAGGTGTAGCTTTGCTAACAACCTTTTCAGCTTGTTTTGTAATAACACTTATTAAAGCAGTGAGATTGTTAAACAAAAGCTTTTACCTTTTGTGACTGAACACATTTGTTCTGACATCATCTTGTACAGACTGTAGAAGAGTTTATTAGTTTAGTGAAAACCAGTTATTTTAGATTCAACTGTACCATGAAATACAGAATATAATTCTATATAGAAAAGTATATTGTAAGTTTTCATCTAGGTGCATAGGAAGCATTCACTGAGCACCTTCACTCTCCTCTTCTTTCACCTTTCCCCATAACGTATGTATATGATCTGCATCCATGAGAGCACGTGAATGAGTAGGAGCACCGTGTTTTTAGAAGGGATGACAGCCCTGTGTCTGGGTCTTGATTTGACAAGGGTCAGTGTTGTGGCAGCATAGACAGAATGAAACCTGTGGTTGCAGACTTTGGAGAACCTGTGCTTGTAAGGAGATTAAGTAGAGAGCCTTAAGTGGTGTGTATATATTCTGTATGTGTATAGCTTTTGCCGCAGTCATGGATATTTTCCATTCAGCAAAGTGGTGAAGAAGTGATGTGAAGACAGAAGTCATCTGTGCAAGATGCCTTGGGAGGCCTGGTGTGACTTCTCTATCAATAATTTAACTAATTACCTTCTTCCACTGCTCTGCCAGGGTGATCAAACCACAGTAACTGAGCCCCTGGCCTACCCTTCCTCGATTGCTTTTCTGTTTCTATGGCTGCTTCAGAAGTGACCTTTCTAAACCCACCTTACCCTCTTCTCCGTTTTCTAGCTGAGTTCTGTCTCACCTTTCCTCAGTTTATTCCTTCTCCCTCGTGCTCAAAGGTGAAAGGAAAATGAAAAAATGGAAAATGAGCAATCTCTCCTTTCATGGAAGTTAGTAGGACATTTAGGGTTTGTTACATTTAGTGCTTTAAGAACAAACCTGTCATTTTTCCTTACAACTTGAATGCTCAGCTAATAATATTACAGCAAAGGAGGAACATATACTTATGAATTACATCTGCAGAAGCAGCACATACCTGGACTTAAAACAAATTAAAATGAATGTGAAATGGCTCTTGATGTTAATATGCTGTAAATCTGAGTAGTGAGTTATTACTGTGTCTTTTGCTTATCAAAGCAGAAGTTGTTCAGAGAACCATTCTGTCCTTATAAAATAAGAAGCTGGAAGAAAAGAAACTAAATGCACCAATCCTTTCTCTCATGCAAATGTTAGATGTCACATTTAACATTTGCAAATGTTCCAATTTCACATTTTACTTTATGAATATCTTCAGGTTTTGAGGTTTTGTGGGCTTTAACCTAGGTGTGAATATAGTAGATACATTTAGAAGCATCTCAGACTTTTGGGGCCAGCCAGCAGAGCTCCTTCTCATGTGGTCGTCTATAAGTGCTTGGCATGAAGTCTGCTGCTTTTTTTTCGTCTATTTGGCTCTTCTGTTAAAAGGTCACTAACATTAATTAACCAACTGGACAAGAAAAAGAAAATACTGGTTAACTTTCTTGTTTTCTTTCCCCAAAAGTATACCATTTTCCTTTCTAGTGCCAGAGTAGTGAGAAAAACCACTTTATCAGTGCATAGCTGGATCATTTTTTTAGCTGATTGAAAAACCTGACCTCTGTAAGCTCTTTAAAGCTGACACCTTGCAGAGGCTCCTGTACATGTTGGAAGTCATTCAGTCACCAGTTCAGAATCTGGCCATTACTCATGCATGTGACAATGTGAGTTTACTGGAAAGCAACAACTACTTTGAAATAGGAAATAACACAATGCATTGCATACTGCCCATCCTGTATAGCCAAGAAGAGTATCATGCAGATACATGCACACATGTGCTAATATATAAAACATGAATGTAATATAAATATTCATATAAATAAGTATTATCTTCTTAGTGCACAGTGTTTGTATATACAGTGTATGAATGGTATTTTTCTCACAGCCTCTTTTATCCACTCCTTTTTTCAGACATTGCCATGGGATCTATGGACGGTAAGCCATAATAATACATAATTTCCGTGCATATACTTAATACATATTTCCGTGCCTCTGATTTTGCAACAACCTAAAGTCAGATTTACAATGCTCTTACCAAAAGACAAGATAAAAAATTTACAGATGATGATACTTTCTAGTATATGAAGCCAGTGTTGCTTAGCCTACAAAACCTAAGTGATGTCAGTAATCTAGGCTAATAAAATTCACGATCATTATCGCTAAGTGTGTTGCTTTTTCTATGCCTAAATTACAGGTATTAGAGTGTAATAATTGCCTGTAATAATTAGAGTGTACATTACCTGAAGGTGTAGTTCCTCAGAACTTTAGCCCAATGGAGAACCATTTTCTCAAAATTCAGGAGGGAAGAGACAATTTTGCTTGTGGGCATACAGTGAACTGGACTTATTCACAAAAGAAACTGCTACTCTAGGAAACTGTATGAATCCTTCCTTCTTCCTCCTGGTGCCAAATCAGATACAATGATCTGCAGGACGGAAACAACTCATTTTTGTGAGCTTTCTTATGGCTTAATGTCATGGAGTTAGCTGGGTTGACTTGACATGGAGCCTGGTACATTAATTTTTGACCTTTTGTAACTTCAGCCAGCACAGAAATCTGTGAATGCTTGTTGTATATTAAGACTTGGAGCACCATTTTGTGAACAAATACCATATGTGATGTATATTAAATGTTCATCTCTTCCTATTGAGTCAGGTTAAATAAAGCCTGGAAAAAAATCACATATGTAGGCTACCCAGAATTTCAAGGCTGCAAATATCTAGATCAGCTAAAATGCCCAGAAGTGTTGTGAATGTATTGCTCTAAACTTACATTAGATAGCTTTAACAATGTCTTCTTTTTGCACAATTTTATTTATAGCATTTTAATATTGTATAAGTATTCTAGATTATAATTAATTTTCATCTTTGCTCTAGTTTAAAAAAAAAAAAAAAGTAGTGGACTTCACAGCTAAATGTTTGAAATTAAGGATACACAGTTTCTCTTAATGAATTGAGTGCATAGTAGTTGTAGAATTTCCTTGGAACGTTTGCATCTGTTCAAAGTGGCAATGTAGACGGCAGGTTTGTGACTTGATGCCTTACTCTGTGTGAATGTAAATGCCTCTACAAGATAATGGAGAATCAGAGCTGCATGCTCAGGGTCCTCTGCATTGCCTGAGTGTAAATACAAGTAAGCCCCACTACCACTTGCATTTCTTCCTTCCTTGTCACTGTCTCACAGAGCAACTCCTCTTTTCAGTAGAGATGTGGTAGGATTCCTGCAATAAAAATGTCAGTGGCTCACAGAGGAAAGCAAAATGTGACTTTTTGAATAAAATAATGCAGAGGGTTAAAATTCAAGAGCCTGGGATTAGTCTTTTGTGGAGTGGCACCAAAGGACCTACTGCTCCTTCCCAACACTGGTAGCTCCTGGTTAGAGAACTGCTAATTAATGAACTGCTGCTGTAACAAAGTACATCATGGTCTTCTTTTCTGTGTATGTATATATTTATATGTATATCTTTATATTCATGACTTTATATGTATGACTTTATTCTATACAGACAAGCAGCGAATTGGTGCAGCCGGTAAGCAAACCTCCCCCCAAAATTGCAACCACTCTAGAGATATGCTTAATCAGCGTAATATAGAGTCTTCTGGTTTTGTCTATCAGTGCTGCTCTTTTGCATTATAATCTATTGCCTCCAAATGTTGCAAACCACATAGCTTTTCCTTAAATGGCTTAATTTAGTCACTTCATTCTTTAAATTAAATTTGCTCATGTAAAATATAAATTTTGTGTTTTCTCATCAAGTCCGCCTTTATCTTTTTCATCTTGTGTTTTTTCTTTGCTTTTCTGTCTGCTTAAAGCCTGACTCTTCAAAAAGTCTTTCCCTGTGTAACCTGGTCATGGAGGAAACCCCAAACAGTGGGTCATCAGAAGATATTAACAGATCTCAAACTAATCTAGGTTCACTCAGCTGGGGCCTAGACGTTAGCACACCCAGTGTCAGCCAGGAAATTACTGCAGGCGATTCTTTGCCTTTCCATGGGGCAGAGCAAACCTCAAGCGAATCTGTGGGTACTCTACCTGCTAGTATTTGGCCTACAGTAGGTGAGCAGGAGGATTCTGCACCAGGGTCAGCTCCTGTAAACGAAAACCAGAGGACTGCACTGGAGGACCAGTTGGATGCCAAAAATGTCCTGTGGGAAGATGTGGTGACCAATCAGCCTTTAGAGAACATAACCAGTTTTGAGACACCCATCCTGGGAACTGATAGCTTGTTGGATGAACCCCTCCCATGTGATGTGCAAAAGGCAGAGGAAGAGCGTGAGGAAGACGAGTGGGCAGGTGTCAAGCCAAGTGAAAAGGTAGAGACCGAAGCTAACTACAAGGAGGTAGAAGGTACAGAGGAACTGGAAGAGCGAGGTTGTGAAACCAAAGGAAACAGTGAGGCAGAATTTCATAAGGGTTTAGCAAAATCAGATGTTGAAGTTTTAGACAGCACAGAGGTAGAAAATTTACATGCGCTTGATGATAATGATGGGGATACTGGGAGAGCTAGTGGTGCTAACCTAGAAAACCCTAGAGAAGAAGAATTCAAACAGGTCAATGTCACTGAGGAGACAGATGGAGAAATACCATTGTTGAGCACAGGGCTGGAAAATGCAGACAAGGTATTAGTGTACAACTGTAAAACTATAGAAAGCACTGACACTGAACCTGAGAGAATCCTTGGTATCTGGGATCAGGACCATGAAGGAATATCTGAGGATGCCTTAGACCAAACTGACAGTGGTGCTGGTGAGAATACATCCACAGAGTGTATAAGCATGAGGTCATATGTTGATGTACAGATAACTGACCACACAGAAAAGTACTCTACAGGTACTGTGAGCAATCTGTGTCATGCTCAATTATTCAGTGCAGAAGAGTCTGGTAAAGGAACTGAAGACAATAGCATCAGCCACCCCCTAAATGGTAGTACTGGTACTGAAGGTCAAGCTGCTGCTGAAAACCAGTGGGCATTGCAGCCCAAGACAGCTGATACTGTTAGCACAAGCTGTGGTGATCCTGGCCTAGATAATGCAGAAGACCAAGTGATAGGTAGGGCAGCAGCACCAGCAGTCACTGAAGAGCATCCTAGTAGCAGTGGTGTTCCTGAAGCCTTGGAAACAGACCCCTGGCAGGCAAACTGGGATCCAACAGTTACTAATGATTCCTGGGGTTTTTCTAATCTGTCAGATAGCCAAGCCAATGGACTGGATAATTGGCCCTTTTTCCCCAAACAGCAAGGCTCAGATGAAGGTAACATGGAAAATATTTGGTTGGGCATTAATAATAAATGGTCTACACAAGACTTAGGTACTGATAACAGCTGGGGAGAAGTAGGTGAAAGCGCAGGTGATAAAATTCAGGACACACCAGTAAAACAAGGTCATCCTGGGGAGCAGGCAGGCATTAACAATCCTGGACCGAGCAAGGAGATAGCTAGACCCTTGGCTCTGTTTCAAATGGGAAATTCCAGAAATGCTAGCACCGAGAGTTCAACTAGTCCTAAAGACAATGAGACCAACAACTCAGATTTATCTGAAGATGAAATTGCTAACCGGAGATATGGATTGTTGTACCAGGAAATTGAGGCTGATAAAGAAGAGGTACCTACCCCAGTATGTAGCCTAGTCTAGACAAAGAGTTCCTTAGGCCATGCATAACCTTGTCTTTTAAAAACATTCCATTTGTGTGTTTCCCACTGCCCTTCCTAAGCCTGTGCTATTCTTTTTTTGAAAAACTGCCTTGCAACTGTTCATAGTGTGGTGCCCTGCAGCCATGTAATGAAGCAGGCTGACATGCATTTCAAAATGGTGAATGAAGCTTTGAACTGTGAAGGCACATTGTGTCTCGCAGCTTTTGTGTTTTATCTATATATCTTTAAATGCTCCCAGTCTTTTTTTATTATTGTTTTGTAAAAATGCTTAAGTTACTCTGCTTTTTTTCTTTCTTTTTTGTTGTTTTCTTTAAACCTGTGATGCCTCTTATAAAATAGCACGGTTGACAAATTTCTTGCTGCCTTATCCCCCTTTTTTTTTTTTTTTTTTTATGTCTGGCCTACATTTTTATTTTGCAAATAAAAATGTTTTGACTTATGTTCTGATCTAGTAAACAAATGATAATTTGTTCTGATCTTCACTTCTACTTAGGCATCCACCACAGCATTTAATGGATTTGCACAGGTAAGAAATAAACAGGTTTTAAGATAATTTTTTTTCTGTGCTGTTAGGAGGGGATTAGAACTGGCTATACAATTTCAGGAACTCTGTTCTCCAGACAAGCAGCATAGCAATGTCATACTGTCTCAAATCCAGACCTTGTTTGTCCTCATAAATTCTACTTAGATGTGTTACTAGAATGATTCTAATACTCTTAGGACTCTTGGCCTCACTGAATTTAATAGCAAAAAATCTGACTACCTTAGTGGGATGGATTTTTTTCCTCCTAAAAGGACTGACTGATTTAGCTTTTTTATTGTGCTCTTTTTTGAATTTTTCTCACAGCCCCCAAATCCTGTAAAGAATGGTTTCACATAGTTTTGGTCACTCTTTATGTATATATATAATGAGGGGTTTTTTCCTCCATCTTTACTTTCATTTAGGATATATTTTACTCTCAAATGTTTGCTGCGGTGCTGATAGTGAGACTGTGTTGCCCATCACAGAGATACAGCACATGAAGACACCATGTTTATGCTTTCAAATTTGAGGGCTGTGTCAAGATCCCAAATTTCAGGTGGATTACCTGGGTCCTCATTATTTTCCATCATCCTTTTAGAGACTGGCTCATCCACAGTACATGCTGTACACCATATTTTAAAAGCACCTAAAAAGACTCTGCTTATACAAGGACAGAAATGAGTCTTCCAGTGCTTAACCAGTCTGTTCCAGGACATTTAGTTTAGTGAAGGATTTGGAAGGAAGAGGAAAAGCACAAAGCACAACCTCTGGTAATTAAGGCAAAATGTTGGTCTGGAGGAAATAAATATCTGCTGCCCTCACTGCAGTAGGAAAATAATTTGGCCCAGCAATATTTTGCAAATTAATTGGTTCTGAATGAGTGAGGTGTTGGAAAACACCTCCATATTTCTTAATGCAGGTAAAATTTCGTATCTGTAATTACCATAGTTATAATTCAAATAAAAGCCCAGGATCAAGAACATATGAAAGTAGCTTAGAGCTAGTGTAATCTCCAAGCATAGAGTTGCATGTGTTGTCTGCAAAAAGTTTCACAACTTGGAAGTGCATCGTACCTGAAACAAAGTCCTTGCAAATCACCTATATTTAATGAAGGGTTTTTCACTGCCTCCAGTGAGGTGAAGAACTTCTTGGTTTAGAAGGATAGAATATAATTGAAAAAGCAATGTCTTTAATAATAAGAGTACTTAGATAGTCTAAGTATTAAAAATAATTATTAATTATTATTGTATTTGTCATCTTATTCTGTGTGAATGTACTTTGGTGGACATCTGCAAATATTCTGTCTCAAATACTTTTTGCATTTATTTTTCATTTCTGTATCTAGGATATCTCTGTATTTACAGCGCAAGCAAGTGAGAATGTGACAGAACCTTTGGTAAGTGGTGGCTTTTGGTTACTTTTTAAATGCCTGGTAAAAAAAGGCATTTTTTTATTCTTCCTTTGGGCAAAGAGATTTTTCCTTTTTTGTGTGCTTTCCATGCTTTAGATCACAAAAGCTTATACAACTCTTCTACCTGGAAGAGCTGGTGGGTGATATGGTTGTAGTTTGTAAATCCATACTCACTAAACCAGTCTCTTACAAGGACAGCACAGAGCAAAAGAAAAGAAAACCAGAATATTCTAAGATATGTTTACTTTAAAAAGATGTAATCAAACAGTTTGTTCATTTATTGCATTTAAGAAATTAGTAGAATAAGTACTATGGTCCAGTGTAGAGCAAGCAGGTGATAGTATGTGATGACTGTTTAAATATCTACAGTATTGCTGTAGTTTTACCCACTCTCCATATATTACTAGTAGGAATGATCTACTTCTAAGGAGTGGACAATCTTTTTGAAAGTCATCACACCTGGGCAGTTTCCTAGCTCCTCTTACAATCTTTGGTTAGCCTGAAGTAAGGATGTGAATAGCAGCATTGCTGGGTGAGTGCTATAGTTACTAAATAGCAGCAGACTGATAATCAATATTATTTAATGTGGCTTTTATATAATGCCTCTGGTGGTGTTTGTGTTCATGATGGTTACTAAATATGGTGAGAGTATTTTTACTTGTAGCTGAAGTGTGGTAACTCTGCTTGTCAACAAATGACTTGAGCACATCAATGCAATCTGCTTTATAACGTTACCTGTGACTTTAAGCCTGAAAGAATCTTCTAGCATAAAATCTCAGGAAATCTCTCTTAGTCACCTTACCTGGGATAAATCTACTTTGTGTTTCTCATTCCAGTTCTATTTATTCTTTGTGAAATTTTCTAGAACTGTCATTAATACACTGCACAGAGAGATTTTTGCACAGCTTGGTACAATATGGTGAATGCTTCTTTATGCTATGCCATATCCTGAAAGTCTTGCATAGGCAAACTTGTCTGTATCTCATTAAAAATTAGTCTGCTTAAGGTGTATGTGAGTAAAGAATTAAGAGGTTTTGGGGTTTTTTCCTGAAAAATATCAGGAGATTTTAGTATTTTAAAGAATTTCATGGAAGCTTTCCCTTCATGTCTCACAGGAGACATCACATTCTAGCCTATTATCAACTGTGAAGCAATTGCTTTTGAGCTCCATATTATGCTGAGCAATTTGTTCATGGCAGATTAATCTTTTGGGGTTATTTTATCTAATTGAGTCAGCCATTTTTATAAATGGAATGTGCCGAGCACTGCTTGGAACTCTCCCCTTGTATATGCATGTGATGTTTCGCAAGGTGATGTTTCCATTGGAGATTGCACTTCTGCTGTGAGCTATTTTGCCACAAAACTGAACTTGTTTCAGGGCTGGTGATATTTGATAGATCCTCTTGTTCAAAAACAAGCTGAGGCCAGAATTTAAACGGGTGGAAATCCCAACAGTGGGTTGATAAATGGATGCCTTCTAGGTGATTGAGAGCTCAAGAGAAATGCATTTTAATAAGAAACTAGGGATGATTTTCACATTGCTAGAATTTAGTCAGTCAGTGTTTGCCCTTGTGCATATAAAAACTGTTTGAATGTCTGCTAATTGCTTCTTACCTTCCCTGGAGGAGGGACTGTATTTTCCAAGAGCAGACCAAACTAAGGAGTAGGAGGTAGTTTTGAGAACTCATATTTGAAGACCAGAGTTGGTACACATGGGTGCCACTTTCAACTTCTGGCCTTGCTGTCAGTTTCTGGAACATTTTGGAGCAAACTATGGGCGCTTTACTTGAGAAGGAGGGATGTAAAACTGGCACATTTTACATATAGAACATTGAGGATGAAAATGTCCTTTAGATGCTGCCCTTTGCCAGGGGCAAAGCTCAGCAAGATTGAGCCTGAAGTAATACTGTGCCAGGCACAGTTCCCTTTCCCCTCCTCCATTCCCAGTATCATCTGGTCCTCAACAATTTTTCCACTATCTACTTAAAAATCGATAACAAAAGGCTGAGGCTGAAGAAGCTCCACCTGGGGAACTTAAGGTTGCTGAAACCCCTGCTCCTGCTGCTGTTATGGAAAAGGAGGCTGTCCCTGGTGAGCCTGCTGAAGGAGCAGAGCAGGCTGTGGTGAGTGATCTGTCCCTGTGCCACCTCCCAGGCCTCATCTGAGACACCTTTCATCATGGTGAATGTGCCTGCTGCATTTTAGCCATCCTTTCCATTGTCATCCTCTTTGGCTGTTTTCTCCAGTGCCTGGCTGTGTCACAGCATGCCTCTCCAGCACTCATCCTCCTTTCAGCCCCAAAATGTCATTCCTCTTATGTTTCGCATTTTAGACCGAAGTTCAACTGAGTGATTATAGTTTCACAGGTTGTTTGATTCCAGATGAATTTCAGAAGGGGAAAGAATTGATGCCCTGTTTAGACGACCTTATTAACAGTTTTCTCATTTCATTTCAAGCTCTAAGCCAATGTATGCCTTGTATGGTCCTTACTAGAGTGTGAAAATTCCAGAGGAAAAAGTGATAATAATATAAATGTCTTCAAGACTCATGGTTTTAGAAGCCAGTTGTGCTCCAATGGGGAAACTCCAAACACCAGTTTGGAGATTTTTTACATGCTGGCATTTAGGAAATTACGAGAGAAGAAATTACAGGTCTACTTGAAGAACAAAGCAGGGCACACAATATCACCACAAATTAAGAGGTGGTCTGAGGCAGTAGGCATGGGATTTTACTGCTAACTAGCATCCCTTTTTATACAGATAACTCAGTGAATATCTCTTTTATCTCAGTGAATATCTCTTTTATCTCAGTGAATATACTTTTTATCTGAGATTCCTCTTCTACATACTACTGTCAGAAGGTCTTGGTGGTGGATGAATGCATCTGTTTTTGTAGTCTGACAGCTTTCATGCTTTCCTCAGGCAAGAACCTGTTCAAAGGGTCTAATGAGTGCTTGTCGCTGATAGAATATGCAGATTACTACTGAAAAAACTGGATGAAACAAAGAGGTTGGATTTTGTTAGTTCTTCTGCCACAGAAGCTGGTGTGTATAGCTGTGCTCTTCTGACTATTGAGCGCAGTTTGGTGCTGTAAGTGTCCTCTGAAGAACAAGGCTTAAGCTTGCTCATCTGCACTTGGCCTTGGGGGAGTCCCTGTGTGTCTTCAACTGCAAAGCAGGGATGATGATACCCAATTCACCATAAAATTAGATGGTTTTCAGTAAGCACTTGATACACTGCCACATGGAAAGCAATATTAAGCTAATGTAGATGCAAATTAGCTGAAGAAAGTGGAAGTAGCTATAGGTGCACATATAGATGTGGCAGCAGAGAGCACTGATAGATATCCACTTGCCAGATAAGAAGCTACTGTAGCATTTCTTGGAGCATCTCTGGAGCTCATTTTTATTAATGGCAATGGCTTCAACACCACAAGGCTAATGGTGACATTTATTGATGACTCCAAGTTGGGTAGTGTCATTGACTTAGGAGGATAGCATTAAGCCCACTAACTCTACCTACTAAGGATAGGCTAGTTGTCTGCTGGCAGTGTTAGAACTGCGCAAAAGCCACATTAGGAAAAATGTCTTCAGGAGAAGGAATTAGGTACTAGCATTGGTTGCAAGGCTGTGGAGTGCAGAAGTAGTTTATTAAAGACTTTTTTTAAAGGTTAATTGATGAGTGCCTGAGTGGTTTCAACTATCTGTTTAACAGGATTAAAAAATGGTATCCAGCACAAATGATACAAAGAGAGAGGTAAAACTTTAGCTGTAGCACTTGCCTAGTTCATTCTTCCCTTGGTTCTATCTTCCTAATGGAGGAAAAACAATTTATTGTGTGAGGAAAGGTGGGCAGTGGTACCTGGGCTGTTCTGCAGGACTTTGGGGAAAAGGGCAGATAATACCTGTGCAACATTACCCTCTCTCTCTGGACTCCTAGCAGCAATGCACCTATGGAGGGAAGCAGTTCCAGTGTGTTCCCTAAAACTACGTTTAGGGTTTAATTCTGATTACATTTGCATGAACTTTGAGTATTTGTTTCATAGTTTTAATTGGCTTTTGCTTGATTCCATGGTATACACTGGAGCAAATTACTTCAGGATCATCCCCTTCTAGTAACATAACTTAGTGGTATAAGGAGAGCAGGCTCTCCCCTCCTGTGTGTTTCCTTTTCATGTGATATAAATCACAATAATAACTTGTTAACTCCATAGTAGGGCAAATAATGAAATTTTCTATGTGAAGCACATTGTTTTTGTCAAACTGTTGTGCGGAGTGCCTCATGTAAATTTGATAGTTTGAAATAAAGAGGGAGGGAAGGGATAGGAAATCAGTCACTGATGATTTCCTCTCTTCCTGTGAGTGAATGTCAGGGAATGATGTGGAAGAACAAATATTAATGAAGCTAAAAAGGTGATTTTACTTTGATTATCTGTGAGGATTTAAGGAAGAAAAAAATGTGAAAGAAGTTCCCCATTTTTCTAAGAGGAAACCAGCTCCCTTTTATCTTGCAGTAAAGATGAAGCAATGCTCTGAAGGCTGTTGTACATCCTAAGTGCTAATTAAACAGGTTGTGACTGCAGCACCATGCATTTGCTCGTTGGTTGACAAGACCTTTTCAGGTGATCCATTTTGCTGCTGAGGAGTTCTGGGTCCATGGTCTGTCATCAGCTGCTCTGGCTGAGTCGCAGGACTGCAGAGCTGTTGTGAGAGGCAGAGAGAAACACAGTGCAAGAGACAGGCAATTTAGGAGCAACCCAGAAGAAATAACATAAGCATTAAATAGAAGTTAAAGAGTTTTGATTAGCTTTGTTCTTGTTTTTTTGTTGCTTATTAAAAGTGAAGTTGTCCTTGCTAATTTGGGAAAATAAGCTAGAAATGTTGATTTTAAAAATGCCTAAAATGGGGTAATTCTGCATTTGGCTCTGAAAAGTTGTTATTTCAGGAAGGGCTTTCCAGGACTTGCAAGGAAGAGTTTTGAAGATTAGGATTAATGACAAATATGATCAAAGCTAAGGAAAAGTACACTGAGTTGCAAAAGATTAAAACATCATTTCTCAGTGTTCTGCATTTGTTTGCTTTATGAACGACAATTTACTTTAAAAGAGAAGTTGTAAAATACTGATAGATACTGTCTCATGGGGAATCTTTTATCAAGTTTAGTTACTTCCAGTTTGGAGTGACAGCCACTTCTCAGTTTCACTTTTCTGTGGTAAGTTTCCTGTCACATCCCATCAATCCAGAAAATTTATGGCATATGTTCTTCATTGTAGGAACTTCACAGTAAATTTTCTGGTAGGATGTTCATTTAAGTTATGGAAAAAAAAATTGTCCAAGGGATAGGGTACCACTTGCCTCTCAGGGCAATTTTGGATTCAGTTACATGCTGGTTCGTAGTCTGCCTCATCAAGATTGCCAAAACGCCATTAGAAGAGCTCATCAGAACTGCTGCCTGTGGTCTCATTGCATATTTTGTCTTGATCCTTCAGGTCTCAAATTCCATAGAACAAATAATGTTTTTGTTAGTATCTGTCAACAGTTGATCTTTTTTGGGGAGGGGATAAAATGTTTGGTAATTAAAGGCAGAGGATGACCATGTGTGCCAACAGAAAAACGTTTACCATGATAAAAAGTTCATGCATGGAATTCTGCACACAGAAACAATTGTTTCCCTGTTCGCTTAGCATCCCCAAAGGCAGCTGAAACATCCAAAGGATGGTCTAAAGGATATAATGCACTAACCACTGATTTATTGCTACTTCAAATAATACTACCCCTCTCAACACATCAATTTTTCACATTCAAGTAAAGATGACATGAGGACATCAAAATGAAGTGAAAGCTTATGAAACGTTATTTCCCTTTCTTCTTCAACTACATGTGAGACATAGTGCCTGGAGTTCAGAGCACTGTTCAGAGATCAGCTTTTCTACTTCCATTACTTTTGTTAGTTCATAAAGGGCCTCTCAGTTCTTTGGGCCTTCCTGGACTCTCATGTTCTCCCATTAAAGCAGTCAGACACTCAGCTAAATACTGTCAAAGCAGTGTATAAGCATATATGGAACTATCTTCTGGTAAGCTCTTTGCAGACACTGAGCAAGTACAACAGAGGCCAGGAAACAGCCTGCAACTTCAAGAGTATCTAATTACGATTGAGTCCCACTGCAGGTACAATTTGCGGTGCCCAAGTAGTGGAGTATGTATTGTTTCAGAGGGCAGTACAATGGTTAGATACAGAAGAGCAGTCAACTGTGTCCAGATTTTGAGGGTGAAGCCAAGTGCAGGTGCACAACTGGAGCATAAGGCTTTTAAAAATATATGACTCTCGTATAGAGGAGAGAACTGATGTAGAACAGTGTCATTCTGTTGAAGTCGGCGGAAGAAGATTTTTCTCTCTGGAACCAGGGTGTTAGTTTACTAACATGTTATTTAGTTATCCCTTTTAATAGGCTTTCATGCTCTAAAAATGATACAGTTTATGCTACCATGCCTCTCTTCTTAAAGTCCACTCTCCACAAAATCCTAACTTCCACCTAATCAGAAAGGCAGAATGCTACTAATTTGACTAGTACGCAATAGTGACATTAACTTCAGGAAAGCCCAAGCTTTGGGAAGCAAGAGAAGCTCTCCGTACTTCCACCTTTCCAACCAAAACTGTGCTTTCAGTTAGCCTGGGAACTACTTCTCATTTAAAAATATGTAGATGTATATTTTAGATTCTTCTGCAAAGATACCCAAAACTGGGCTGATGGGATTCTTACCAGAGAATATTGCTAGGGAATTATTAAGAAAATGTCAAAGAATGACACATTCCTGACTTTGATGTGTAAGATTATGATAATTTCTGAAGGTAAATTGTAAATACAGCTGATGGCAGAAATTCAGCACTATTTAATGGTACGAGTAGGGAAGCCATCTGACTACCCACTTGCAGTTGGACATAAAGCCTTTACAGGCAACAGTACATCTCTACTGTGCAAAAGAAGAAGATTTCTCTGGATGGCTGTGTGCATGCATGCATCACTATAGAGTATGAAATATTTATATTTTCCTGTTGATATTTGTTTTGTTCTATTTAGGATCCTCTACAGTCTCCTCAAACTTACTATAAAATTGAAGACCACATGGCAGAGGCTTGGCATTTTCAAAACAAGTGGAATTAATAATTTTAAAAGAAAGTTATATAACACTGCAATTTTAATGGTGATAAGGCTGTAAGAGGTCTCCATGGCAACACCATTGTCAGCAGCTGCCTTTCCGTGGCATCTGGGAATGTTTGGGGCTTGTGAGGTGACTGCAAGTAATGCTAGAAGATTAGAGCAGGGAAAAAAATGAGAGATATGAAGTTTGCATATCGATCAGCATTCTTTTATTGAAAAAGAAACATGCAACTGTTTCAGCTGAAACTTTAAGAAATTTTGGAGTGACAGTTGGGGTTGTGAAGGCAGGTAGCTGGAGCCTGAGTACTTGAGGTCTCCTAATTTCTGATTGCTAAAGCAGATGGTCCCCTCTACCATGCCCCCTACATATATTTGCATAATTTCTCTTCAACCTTACAGCTCTTTAGAGAAATCTGACTTAGCTATGTTTGCAAAGCAGCCTCAAAATTTATTAGCAAAGTGGGTTTCCATACCAGATCTTTGACTTGGTTTTGCTTAGCAGTGCATCTTTAGAAACAGCCTGTGTCCGCAGAGAGTCAAACCTGAACAGCAAAAAAGGCAATTCCAGCTGTTCTAAACAAAGCCTGAATTTTAGTGACTTTGACAGGTTTTTTATGTAAGGCACCAGCTGCATATACTGTTGAATATGGACCTAAAGAAAGGTGATTGGGCAAAAAAAATTATGAACTTTGTGACCCAACTGTTTTGAAAAGCCCCTTTACGTGAGTTGCAGTGCACCATGAGTAGAAGTGTTTTACAAAGTTTACCTTGAAGCTCTGGTGAGTTGCAGGAGCAGCAGCAGGTCATAATAGAAACAGATTGAGTCATGGTGGGAAAAATTTGAGCTTGGTGGAAATCGCAAAGTTGTTTAATAAACAATTCGTCAAAGCTGGTGCTATTATGAAAATACCTGTAATAAAATAAAATAGAATTGTCCTTAGCTGTTGGAGTGTGATGATGATGACATACTTGAAGGTTTTATTTGTTTAGCATGCAACTACTTCTATTTCAGATTATATGTGGCATACAAAAAGAATCTTCCTGCTTGCTATATACTACCCCATTTAGCCAGTCGTTTCATTACATTCCATACCTGGCATGCTTCCATTAGCTTGATTAATTCCTCTGCAGCCATTGCCTCAGCATGACCAAGGTGATGACCGTATTTCCTCTTCATACAGGAGAGTGTCGAGGTGGGGAATAAGGAGACAACAGAAGTTGCTGAGAAAGAAAATGAGGTACATATGATTAGCCTCAAGAGTGTGGTTTTGCTTTAATGTCTTCAAGAGAATCCTGTAAAAAAAAAATTGATTTTTCATTTGCATGTCATCAACAGGCAGGCCAATATGATACAACTGCAACCTGTGGTATCTAGTCTGGCACCACACAGATATATCTGTATTCACGGCATATATTCTAACAGATCACTTCTCATTCAATGCAGGATTTGCCTGAGAAAGTGCCTGTTGCAGCAGTATAGAGTCATGAATATTTCAAGGCAGCAAACAAAGCAGTTCCATGGCAGAAGGAGCTGTTTCTCTTGACATTCAGAAATACGCTGCATAGATTCTGAGTAGCTTTTACAGTTTCCATAAGTTTTTTTGCCTAGCCTTCCTGCAAACTTCTTTGTAAAAAGTAAAAGACTCTTTGATTAATCATTTCTTTTTCCTACCACAATATGCCCTAAGATAAAACAGGTACTCGAAAATAATCATGTTATGAGTTGGTTTGCTAAAACACAATCTGGCATCATTAGATACAGTTAAAATCAAATTACAAAGCAAATTAAAAGCTCAATTACATACTTTAAGTTATGCATATGTGGATTTAAATGATTGTATTTCGCTTATATTTCATCAGAGGTGATAAAAGTACTTACCCCGAATCTTTGTATACTAAAGTGAACCTATAATGTGTTCAAATGTGCACAGGAGGAATGGCTGCATATTAAACACAGGGATAAAAGTAAGGACTGAGAAAGAGATTATAACTTATAATTCGGGATTTGTATCTCAAGGTCGTGGCAGCCTTCTGTTTTTGTTGTTATTCGTTTTGGTGCCATGGTATATATGAAAAGATCATGAACTGGTCTCTGTTCACTGGTTTCAGAACATACTAAGTTCAGCTGTCCAAGCTTAGGTTTGTTATCCTGCTGTAAAATAGCACGAACTTTGCTAGAGATGATGATGTATCTGTGGCTCTAGAGTATGCCAGTGTCACTGGGAAGTGAATTTGGGACTCACTGGTGCCATACTCCTCAGCAGCACTGCCACATCCACATAGAAAACAGTGGAATTGCATAGCAAGTCCAGGGTAGGAATGGTAGATCAAGCCCAACTTTGTGTTGACGCAGTGCAAGAGTGTTGCTCCTCTAGCATTGGCTTGTCACTCCCAGCAAGTCTGGTCCAAGAAGAAACATGGAAGGCCTCACTGTTCTGTGAGCAGCAAGGCTAAATCTTTGAAATCTTTTTCTTTATTCTAATACTACTTGTTCTAATAAAGTTGAGGTCTCTTATCTGAGGGTGAATTTGACCCTGTGTTCTGTTTAAAATAGCTGTTTAAAACTGTATTAGTGTATGAAGAAGAGCTGGCGTAAGAGCTCAAGCTATTTACTAAGCTGATACCTGACTGCCAGTGGAGGGTGGTCCCTTTGATACTCTAGCTTGCATACAAATTCTTCAATACTACCCCAGAATCTTCCAAGACTTTGTAATCGATGCATTCCCTAAAGTGTGATGATTGGTTCCTCTTGACATTAGCTAGCTTAGCTGTGATTATAACCAGCTGCCATAAAAATTACCCATTCCTGTTCTAAATGCAGCCTTGGGGCAAGAACTTCAACCCTGGAAGACAAGCATAGCTCAGGCTGCTCCTCTGGCGAGACCCCAGTGACAGGTTTGGTACCCCTCCTTCTCCTCACCCTGGGCTTGTTCTTGCTGCTGCTGAATCTGTGGCATTGTACTCAGCAAGGTTAATGGGAGTACAACAGTGTGAATCAGCTGCATCCTGTCTAAAGAAGAATTCACAGCTGTGCCATTAAATAGTCAAGTGGTTCTATCATAGCCATCGTTATTCTGGGCAATCTGTTCTTTGTCCCCTCTATGGTAGGTATAATGGGACAACTGTCCAAATTTCAATAATACTGCTAGAGATAGCTGATTTGGAACAATCTTAGAATGTCTAATGTTATTTATGACCTACAGAAAAGAGATTTGTAGGACTGGTTTTCAGTATGAAGTAAGGTAATATACCTGTATCTGCAAGTATGTGGTTCAACATAGCTGGGTATGAATTCAGTCTGCTCTTTTTTTTTTTTTTCTCCTCTGTACTAATCAAATATATTTGAGGCTGCATGTAAGGTTCATCCTGTGCTACCTCACATGCCTTTTTGTAAAAGATGTTTTTAGTCTTCTAGCTTGCATTGATTTTGCACTCTTAAGACACAGGGACAAATGAATATGCAGTTGTAAGCAGTGGTATGCATTTAGTGACTTACAGTTACAGGCTGTGAGAATGTTACTGCAGGGCATATGCAAGCTGATTCATATAAATTAGTATTCTCCTCCTTCATGAAATAAAATGGGCTTTGCAAATGCAATAATTAGAAAGGGAGTTGTTGATCCTGATCACAACAGACAGCAAGATCAATTCCTGCAGCATGGTGTTAGAAATACATAGTATAAAATCAATCTGATGTGCACTCTATTCCCACACTTTCCTACTAGCCTCTTCCAGGATTTTTACACTCATCATTTATTTGTATATCTTCTTGGGTCAAGGCCACTAAAATTGTTAATAACGTAAGTGGCAGACCTGCATGCCTTACAGGAGAAGAAGTCAGCATCTGCCCACATCTTTGATGTTACTTCTTTTTACAATAGAGCATCCTTCATCAGCATCATTTGCAATTTAAATTAAAGTTCCCCAGTAATTTCTGCAAATCCATATAGTGTTTTCTGAGTTCAAGGACTCTAGGAGAATTTCTTTATCACATCAAATAATAGCAGTAAATAGGAGTAGCACTGAATATTAAATGTTGCTAACAAACAATGCCAGAAGAGTGCCCATGAACAGTTGCTGAGTCCAGGTAGCAGAGTCAGCCTCATCCACGGGGGAGAGATCAAATTGAGGAAACAAAGAGCATCAGACTGTTAACTGGAGATCAAAGAGATCAAGCTAACTGTGGCTTGACATTGGTACCTCTAAAACAGTTTTCCTTTAGTGTTTTTCCTGGAACTGTTTACTGTAAGTTAAAAATTCCATCTAGAAATTATTTAGATTAAAAGAACAAGTTTTTCATTAACTTCTCACCCTTTGAGCCTTAAGACTAATCCATTTTAAGTGTATACCGAATATGCTACTGTAAGCAGTACATAGCAATATAAATGTTAGGGTGATACATAAATTATGGTAACAGTTTCTGCTGGATGAAGGATTCAACATTGATCTAGTTGTAGGCAGGTATTTTTCTATCCATCTTTCAAGAACTGGAAGAAATCATGCATGAACTTTTCAGTGTGGACTGATCAGAAATGTTTCAGTCATATCCAGACTGAATGGGTATCTTTTTATACTGATATAACTCTAGATCTTTGCAGTTATATTTTTCCTCATCTTTATTTAGCTGTAGAATATATTTACTTTTCCTGACATAGCCTGATTTATAAGTCTCTCTGTTAGAAAGGAATGTGTAATTAAGATTACAAGATTTTTTAAGTCAGCACGTGTCCAGAGGTAGCTAACCAGCTGCAGAAGGCTTGGAGCCACTTACCAAGAACAGATTCCAGTAGCAGGGTCCTGTGGACCCCTTGGACAGCTTGTAAGCTCCTCCTCCTCAGCAGAAACCAGTGGTAAATTTCTTCCACAATAAAGCTGGATGACAAGAAAAGATAAAAATACTACAGCCTTGGCAAACAGTTGCTCCACTAGTAACTAGTCCACCTGAGGACTCTTTCAAGTGTAGCCTAGTGAGGTTTCATACATCTCTTCTTTCTCCCGCCTGTTACTCGGCCTCTCTGCACAAGCTTGCCCCCAGTGCTGCTCTCCTTCATAAATCAGGAGGAACACCAGTGAATTCAAGACCACAGGTCAGCATCACCCAGGGAGGTCACAGAGCAGAGGCTGGTCCATGGTCTCTCCAGCAAACATTTAACTCATATCCTGAAAAGTCCCTCCCTCCTGTTGTTTTTAGGTGGTACCTGTTGATGAGGGGGCTGCAGCATCAGAAGACAGTCTGGCCGTGGCAGCAGGAGCTGGTGATGGCACTACTGCCACTGAGCAGGAGAATGTTGCTGAAGGTGACAAACTTCAGGGAGAAGAAAAGGAATCTGATGTGTCTCAGGTAACTCATGTCAGTGCATGGAAGAAAGTGTTAGGGAAATTGGGACAGATTCAGCAATCTTAGAGAGGCAAGGCTACTGAATGTCTGTGCCCCCAGGTCTGATCAGTGACAAGGCTGATGTTCTCCTGAGAGACCCTGTGTGGGCCCCTCCCAGGGCTATCCCTTCTTCTGAGTCCTTAATTTGTGTTGTACCTGCCTTTGTGCCCCTGTGTTTCCCTGGGCTTGTGGAGATGGGACTTGATGGGCTGATGGCTCCTGTGCTGGGCCCCAGAGCTGTATGGACAGTGTATTCTTTGAGCTCCCCCTCCTGCTGTTGTCTCTCTGTGCCCCTCTGTGGAGATGAGATTTATCATGTAACAGGGCTTTCATGAGAAACAGACAGAAAAAGGAGTGGATTTTTCTTGTGTCCTGGCACCACGTCCCATTAACAGCATTGCTTTGTTTTATGTAAATCGTGGTGGTCAAGCCATCTATCTGTATCTGGCCTGCCACCTTTTATTCTGCAGTCTCTGAGGAGCTGGTGAACGTGTACTAGAGCAGACCCTGCAGCTGGGCACCAGCTGTCACCTGTTGTCATTGCATGTTGTATTTCTTCTCCTTCTGCATGCTCCAGAATAACATAGTCTGGCAGGGAATCAGTGAACATGTTTTTTCAGGTTAGATGCTCCAAGAACTTTTATTAATTTATTATACTAGGTTTCATTACTGGTGAGATGCTGCCTACTTAGCCTCTTTGCTTTCTCTGCTCCCACTTACATGTCTGTAAATCAGGAGAAATCCCCTCAATCAAACAAATAGGTTGTGTTTCCTCTTTTCATCACCTTTATGTCACTATTATCATGCTGACTTGAATTTCTAGAGAAATACAGGACAGTGACTACTGCAAATAGTGCCTTTACCCAAACCTGCCCAAAATTAAGAGCACAGTGGAGGAGAAAGGTCTGTTAATCTCCATGCACACTGAAAATGAAACCCAAACTACCTGCAGGGCATTTTTATTATTTATTGCAATAAATTTCGATAATAGAAAGTAGACATAGGAGAACTAAGGGGAACAGTGAAAACTGGGAAGGGATTACTCCTTTACATTCTTGCACAAATACTGTTTTCTGTCTTAAGAATCCACTGTGGATAAAAAAGAAATTCCCAATATATACCCCATGCAATAAACCAACAATAGTGTTTTCCTGCTTGAAATAAAGTACTAAATAGTCTTGCATTTCTGGGGGGTGGGGGAGTGCGGGTCATTTGTTTGTTTGTTTCTCCCCAGGAAAAGGTCAGCAGCATCCCTTCAGTGGTAATAGAGCCGGCATCAAACAACGAGGGGGAGGGAGAAGAACACGAAGTCATCGTGAATGAGTCCAAAGATGCCACAGCAGAGATGGGCACTCAGGGCACTGGCACTTCTCCCAGTGAAATTTCCCAAGTTGGAAGCGATCAGAAACCTGCTGAAGAGATCCAATCTGTACCTTCTAAAGATCAGCCTGTTCCAGAAGATGCAGGTTCCGCGATGCCACCTGGCTTTCTCTATAAGGTCTGCTTCTTCATTCTTCTTTTAGATATCCCTTCAGATCTAGCTTCTGTGGATTTATCTGTCTGCACAGGTAGTGTGATGACTTCTTGAGGTCAAAGTATACTTAATTTATCAACCAGACACATGCACACACACATACACACAAACAAAACTCTAATATTGTGGTGTTGTTTCATAAATGAAGTCTGAGAAGACACATTTTCTGTATACTGTTGTTAATGTGCATATTCTTATGTATCTGTAAGACTCACAAAGTACAAGAAACCTTTAATCTCACCAAACAACTACTGTAAATTAATATATTGAAAAAATTACTCTGCCACAGAGTTAGTCAGGAATATTGTTGATATATGCTAATGATATATTTGATATGCTAACAATATATTTAATCTCTAAGGTCCCTTCCAAACTCAAACCATTCTATGAATCCATAAACATTAAAAAAATGGCATTTTTCTGGCCTGAAAATCTATAGTGTAAGTACTGTTCTATTGAAACCCATGGGACTTACAATTCATGGTAATGAAGCCAAAATGTCATTCTGTAACTTTAGTAATATTATAAACTGTTAGGGTAACCAAATAGAAAAGTTTAATGAGGCATTAGAGAAATTGTTTCCTTGGCTGGCAAGACCCCCAGGGTTTCCTGGTTCACAAGGTTCTTTGATAATTCTTCTCACTTCAGAATCACTGAGCAACAGAAAAGCTCCTTGAGGATGGATGAACTTTGCATACTTCCTATTATAATTTGCATAGTTCAGACTAATTAGTCCCATAGCACTCCATAAATATGCCATTCTTCTTGGTCTATTCTCATTGCTCAAATATTTTTTTGAGAATAATGTTGAGGTGAACATTGTGGTGTAACTGTGACTCAGACAACCTGACATAGTTCATCTTTTGTTTTTCATCACATTTTCTTGGGTCAGATGTAAATAAGGAGAAGCAGAATATATGCTTGCCATCTGGTTCGCAGTGCCACTTTCTTTCATTTCACATGGAACTGTCTGTGCTTTGAAAAAATTAGACTAGCTCTCTCTCAAGGAGAGAGAGCATTTACTTGAAATGGCCTGTTCACAATAACATGCTGATCATTGCGATGTTTTAATAATCACCCCTTTGAAAGGCAGATATTTTTGGCATACCCGTGTGCCAGTATGTGTGAGCTCCTTCCAGGGCAAGCATTAAGTAGGATTCCCATTACTCACCTTTTTTATGACCTGTGCTATACAACTGACTCAAATTTCCGTAGATGTTCACAAGAAGTACAAAATCAGTGGCCACAACGAGACAGTGAGAGCATCTGAAGTCATTAGTTCCTGGGAGTCTTTCTCAATTTTATTTGCCAAATCCTGCCAAAATCTCTCTCTCAGACATCGTAATAATAGTGGGGACTTAAAGGAAGTTCCTTACACAGGAGGAATGATGGTGGCAAGTGTAGAAGGTGGCCACAAAGGCGATGAGAGGCCTGGAGCACCTGCCCTACAAAGACAGGCTAAGAGAGTTGGGGCTGTTCAGCCTGGAGAAGAGGAGGTTGTGTGGAGATCTCATGGCAACCTCCCAGCATCTGAAGGTGGCCTGCAGGGAAGATGGAGAGAGACTCCTTGTCAGGAACTGTAGTGATAGGACGAGGAGTAATGGGTACAAACTGAAAGAGGGGAAACTTAGGTTGGATATTAGGAAGAAATTTTTTACTCAGAGGGTGGTGAGACACTGGAACCGAGGAGGTCATGGATGCTCCAACCCTGGCAGTGTTCAAGGCTAGGTTGGATAAGGCCTTGAGCAACCTGGTCTAGTGGGAGGTGTCCCTGCCTGTGGCAGAGGGGTTGAGACTAGAGGATCATTAAGGTCTATTCCACCATTATGATAATTTGAATGTACCTGTCTATAGCCATATGTTTGCATAAAGGTGGCTGCTTTTTTTTTTTTTCAGTCAAGATTTAACAGATAATTTTGTTGAGAAAATATATCTCCCTTTAGATCACATCTATATGTTTGGTGTTATTTTCTTCAGGTTGAAGTTCTACATGATTTCGAGGCAGCTAACAGTGATGAGCTCAATTTAAAACGAGGAGATATTGTACTAGTAATTCCTTCTGAGACCACAGCTGATCAGGTAAAAACATGTGGTTCTTGCTTTTGCTGACGTTTTTCTTTGTCTCAACTTATTTTTCTCACGGATTATAGTTAATGAGATTGCATGTTCAAAATGTCATTACTGTAAGAAAACACAAAGATTTTAATTTTGGCTTTTTATTTGGTTTCATCTGAGACTAAATGACACAGTTGACTGTGAAGTCCCAGTTGAAGTCACAGTTGAAATCCCAGATATATGCTATTAGCAGGATCTGACTTCAGCATATTTTCTAGGGTTTTTTATTGCTACGTGGTAATTGATTTTATACAGACAGATTTACTCAAAGACTTAATGCACAGGATGATCCACAAACTCTGCATAATGTTGTTGTATATGATTTTGTCCTAACACTGCAGTAGAACTGATTACATGCTCCCCAGATGTTCAGAGTTTTTATGTGTGGACTTGGAGAAATAATACAAATTCACCGAGGACACACACAGGTTGTGCTGTCCTATAACCTAAAGTTATGGAGGTGCTACAATGTATGCTGTTTGCCTCTGATAAAGATAACTTTGCCCTCTGGAAGCCTGAACCTGAATTAAACACTTTGATTTCATTTAAGACATCTAATTTTGTTTTAGCAATGCATTTCAGGTGAATTTTTATACAATTGTATTCCATATGTTAAATTGAATTCCAGTGAAGTTTTTTGAGAAATACACTTTAAAAGTGCTTTAAAAGAGAAGACTGTACTGCACACTATTAGCAACAGCAACCCCATGGGCATCAGTTAATGCCTGTGGTGTTGGTGAAAATTCTTCCATTGATTTGGGGTTTGAGAGGTGGAGGACTGATTCTGCCTAGTCAGGTAGCTAAGAGCACTTCTCTGAATGAAGAATATTTCTTAAAATAGGCCTAAATACTAATGCCTTAAGCACATATGAGTGCTGAGAACTGTTTGAAGTTGTTTTGCAGATTGATGCTGTCCAAAGGTAGGTAATAATCAATGCTCATAGTCTCAGATGAGCATTCTTTTAATTCAAGAGACAACTAATTGGGTTTTTTGGGGGGATGGTTCTTATTTCAGAACAAAATATTTTTATTTCAGCAGGCACTTAGCTCTTTTTATAGGGATAGTCTCTTATCCTTACTCGAATTATGCTATGCCTTACCTCATCAGTTTACTTGATTTCATTATCAGTGTTTGCAGAACAGGGCACTGCCCTTAGAATAGCAAAATATGCTCTCTGTCTTCAGACTGTTTCTTCTAGGATATTAGGTGTTAAATATGCTTTATCTTCACTTGATGAGTCTGTGAAGTATATTCTTCTTCTGGTGTGCATCAGATTTCCATTACAATTAACTGAAGTAAATTGTGTGCAGTGATGGAGGAAATAAACCTGTATGTATTCATGTTTCTGAAACCATTCTGTTCACATCTTTATTACTCAGTATGTCTTTCCTCATCACGTTTAACATCACCATAAAGCCTAATATTTTTTGTCTTTTGCCAGGTACTTTGTTGATTTATATAGAGGGTTTTATCTTTGTTATTCTTTTTTAGTTTTTATTCTCCTTCAAAATTGACCTGTCTAAAGCTGTAATTCCAATACAGCTGGTAACATTAGCCTGTGTTCTCTATTTAAAGCAAGCCAGTCCCATCCAGTGGCTTTTTCCACTAGTCTTTAGTTGAAATTATTATCCAGTAAAACTGTGTATTCCTTCATACAATCTATGCTGCCTGTTCTAGAAGGCTGCAATTCCTCTATCTCTGATATTTCACATGCTTCAAAAAAAAATCCCCAGTCAATTGCATCCAGCCAGTGCCCTTTATAAGCTGGATCTGCTATATGTGGGGGCAGCCAGCCAGTAAACAGCAGCACGTGCAGCCACCAAGCAATAATGACTCGACGGTGTATGTGATGATCTGTTCAAGCTACTCTGTGTCCAGGTGTACAGTTTGTGCAGTAATAATATGGCTGCATTAGAAGTTCTGCTTGTCATGGCTTTGCTCTGCCTCCTGTTCTTAAAAGGAAAAAGGTACAGAGTTACTGAATTAGTAAGATGAGAGTAGGTTGATCGTTTTTAAAAATACTAGAATGATTTTATTCCAGGTAGAATTTATCACACTTAAGAGAACCCAGTACTTTCCAATAAGAAATCTCACTTTTGTTGCTTGAACTGCTGGTGATTTGGTCACAATTTTGCTTGTCAATTTCTGGTTTGGGTTCCCAGGAGTTTTTGGAGAAATTATTACATATTTTCTAGAGATGGTAACTCCAGAGATTGCAAGAGCTGTTATTTCTTCTGACTGCTAATACATGAGTGAGAGAAAAATAAATCTCGGAGGAAAAAATTAAGATTCAAAACTATTTTTCCGCCATCTGTTCATGAGTTCAGCTAGGAGTTAGATGGGGCTAAAGGCCATACCATGTGCTAACAATCATAAGCACCAAATCTTTTAGCCATGTAACTCTGAAACATCTTCAAGTCTGAAGCTCGTAGTGAGGAATGGGGTAGACGTGAAATTTAAGAGACTCTGTCTTTTTCTTTGCAGGAGGCTGGCTGGTTGACTGGCATTAAGGAATCTGAGTGGCTTCAATACAGAGATGCAAATAGTTATAAAGGACTTTTCCCAGAGAACTTCACACGCCACCTGGAATAATTCTCCCAGGCAGATGAACGTGATATGAAGCTCAGTCAGTAGGTTTTTAACCTCTTTGAAACACAGGAGCCCGTCTTTTTGTAGTTTAAGCTGTTAATGGTTTACAGACTGGTGTCAGACAAAGCTTGTTGGAACATATCGAAATGAGCATGAATGCAAACAGTTAAGCTAGCAATTTCTGAAGCAGTACATGGGAAAAAAATCAAATAAAAAAGAAATGTCCTTATTTGTTTATAAGTATGTGGCGACAGGTTTGTTTGTGCTTTGTCAGAGCTATGGTGATCCTATATTTGGTCCTTTCCCATGAAATCTGAAATTAGCTTCCTGAATACCAAAACCTTAACTTCTCTGCACTAAGTGTATTGTATTGAGTTGCACTGCAGAAATTTAATTAATTATCCTGTAGTTATGAGGTCAAACTATTATAAGTTTCATGTGTTTAAAAAAATAATTAACTACTGCAACATTTTTCAGTGTTATTTTTGGACATGCGTAATATATATACACAAGAACTTATATGTGTATATATAAGTGCATATGGCTATATATGCATTTTCACAACTTCATGGTAGTTCTTTGGCTGTGTAGTATCATCCAGTACATGCATTGCTCTTTCACTGTCTGGCATAACAGGAAAAGGTTTTGTTTCAAAGCAAAACTAGCTGCTCCATTGCCAAAACATATTACAGTATCTGTGTTTGTAATGTGAAATTTTCATTCTTAGATAATGAATAACATCATGTTCAAAGCTGCTAACCTTTGAGAAGGCATGGCTCAGTCTCCTCTTTCACTGCAGTAGTTACAATGAGATAAATCTGGAGGAGGAGCTCTTATGATGCTAATCTATACTTTTTTATTTAATTGGCTGAATAGATTTTAAAAAAAAAGAAACAGAACTAATCTCTGAGAAGAAATAAACACAATATATTTTCACTATATGTATTTATGCAGCTTACCTTTTAAAGTAAGATATATAATGTATCCTGTATCAAAAAGTCATCTGTAACTTATGTTTTCCAGTGCTGTGTCATTAAAAATAAACCTTTGGTCTCAAGAAGCTGTTTCATCTGTGGTGCTTTTGGAGTTTTTTAACACTGAAGTCCATATTGTTTATACATTGTGTTATATCATCTGGTCTTAATTTAATACAGCATAGCAGCTGCACCATCTAAATTCTTACTCTCAGCCGTAGTTGTGGCCAGAATTCCAAGAGGTCTGGACCCCAGATCAGCTGCTTCTCCTGCTGTTCCAGACTCTGACCATGAGCTAATATCTGTGCCCTAAGGAAGGGAGCTTGTCTGTGCTTGGCCATCACTCAACTGAAGATCTCTACCTCTTAGTAATTTTTCACTTGTCCACTTATTTTATGTGGAAAGTAAGTTCGCCATGAATCTGGAATCTGCTCTGTTGTGTTTGCTGAGGAATGGAAGCTGCAAATATTCAGAAACTTCTATATTCTTCTAGGAATTTAGTTATTTTTCATTATATTTTCATTGGGTGCTTGGTTTGTGTGCAAACAATATCTCTTTCCACTCCAACTCCATCTGTTAGATTTCACTTGAAGGAATGAGGGGTTGTGTCTCTCCAAGAGGAGGAAGTTGATTTTTCTCTATTTTTCAGGATACAATAGCTTTCAAAAGCAAGTCTAATGATAGCTTGTGGAAAGTGTTTTGTGAAAAAGCTGAATGGCTCAACTGATAGCTGGGATTTTGGCATTGAAATGTCACAGTGAGTCTAAAGAGATTACAGGAAAGCTCTCTGATTTTCTGTTCATTCCTTCAACAGGTTTGATCTAGGGCCAAGAATCTCCAGAGACACAACTTGGTTTGGCTATCATGTTACAATTCCAGACTCCAGTGCACTATTTTGAGGTGGTTATAATAACCTGTTTCACCTGGTTTACAGTGATAGTCTGATGACCTCCAGTCCATTTTTCTGCTTAACTGCATCTCAACACTTGCATTTCAGTAATAGGTGCTCTTCAGACCAATGCAAGAGACCAACACTGGGCAATGGAACCTCAGTTTCCCTGTGGACACCATGTCACCACTTCTTCGAAGGGCACCTACAGTGAACTGAGACCACCATGTGTGACAGTCCTAACCCTAAGGACACTATGATCAACACAAAGCATTCCTTTAACCAGTGTCAGTGGTGTGCAGTTAACATTATTATGTTTTAGAAGTATCCATATCAAAGACAACACGCTCGGCCTTGATTCTTCTGATGTCCTTGGCACAGCACAGTGTGCCAAATCCACAGAAGTGTTTGCAGCACACTTGAGATTTTACACAGACAGGAAAGGTCTCTGGCCTACAGCAAAGAGCTTTCATGGTTTCTTCTGCTATGCTTTTCAGAAATACCTCTCAACTCTTCATTTTTATTTCCATCTCTGTATAAAGAAAAACATACATTCAGAAGCTATGAAATGTCCACATCTCACTGCAAGGACTGTCATTATTTGTTGATAACAGGATGTACTGATAATGTCCCAAAAGCCAAGCTATTGCCCGTGGTGTCTCTGTCATTTAAGTGCTGCAGGTGACTGTGTGTATGGCATACCATTCTGACATCAGTGTGTGTTTTCACATCTCACACATGCACCCCAGAGCCACAAAGCAAGTGTCTGGCAGAAAGGATGAGGAAAATTATTAATGTTATATCTTTAAAATTCTTTACAGAATTCCATATCCTAAAATGGTAGAAGTCAAAGAAAAGACATTGATAAGTTAGCCGTGAATGTTAATTTTCCTAATTTTCCCTTCTAGCAGAAGGAGCTCATGAATAGAAATGTATTTCTTGGTTTGGATTAACGACTTTTTCTTATATAAATTCTTTTTCTTACTCTAATTTTGTTAGACAATTAGACTTATCTCTCAGACACTTTTATGTTTGCATCTCCTGAGGTGAACACAGTAAGTGTATTTCTCTACGATCTATGGAACTTTATTCTACGACAAGCAAGGGAAATACTTTCCAATATGTTCTGCTGTTACATACCAGTGATACCCTTTCCCCCTGAAATTATATTAGCCCAGAATTAATTCTCCCTTTTCTTGGATTTTTTGGATTAATACACCGTATTGGACTTTGCAAATTACTGAATTTTGTGCTCTTAGAGTGATTGTGAAACAGTAGTCCATTGTATCTTTTTGTTTCTCTAAAGATTTATTTATGCCTAAGAGAGCACACGGTACTAACCTTGTAGAGCAGGTGTAATTTCTGATTCTACATAAAATAAACCCTTGAAAGATTTAGGGATCCAGTCTCCTGATCCTGCAGACTGATTATGCATGGTGTGGCCTTGAAAGAAAGACAAAATAACTCAAGCTGGAGGAACATCTCATGTGAGTAAACAAATAAATTGTGTATTTGCAGCTCATCTATCTGGTTTACAACCTTGCATCAATAATGAAAAATGCATAAGCTGAACAACACTTCTGTCCCTTCTCACCTCCTCCTCCACCTCCTCCTCCTCCCCACCTCACTCCATCTCTTCTGCTAGGTGCAATTGTCCCTGCCACAAGAAGAGGAAGGGAAGACTGAGGAGTCAGTCCTACTCAGATGGCATTTGATTCCAGGATTCTCTAATTGAAATAAATCAAAGTCTCATTAAGGTCACACTTAATGAAAATTACTTGGTGTCTTGCTGACTCAAGACAAAAAGCATCAAAATAAAGCCACTGTGATGGGTAGGTTGGATGGATGGCGTTGGGAAAGAGCAGCTGCTTGCTGTAGGACCCTTTAGAAGGCTGTTCCCTCTTGCACAGCCACGTGCAGGCAGAGCATGAGCAAGTATTGCAGCTGCAGCAGCCACTGTAGCTCAAAAACACCAGTTTGCGGCTTGAAATACAAAATCAGATTTAAAAGATCTATATTTTTGTACTTAGAAAGCTAAGGCACTAAGATGACTGTTGATGAAACACCACCTGATAAGCCAGTCCTTAAGTGCAGAGAGTAGTTCAATTAATTAAGCAAGGTCACATTTGTGAAAGCAGTGCAAAAGAGCACTGCAGCTGGCTGTATCAAGCAGTGTTACTGTTAGCTCTGTATTTTCTGGAGGCAAGACATTTGTTGCAGATGAGAGAACTACAGTGGACTTGGTGCAAACAAGCCTGTGAAACTACAGGCAGCCCCTTTACTTCTGCTCTAAACCCAGCCCTTTTTGAAGTAAAGAAATCCTGTTTAGTTGGGAAGAGAAATTTTAGGAAATGGCACATTCTCTGTCTGGGTTCAGAATTAGAGAATGTGAAGTGGACTATGGTTTTGGACACAGCATCTCACTAAATATGCAGATGCATAGATCTGTAATAGTCACTTCTCAAAGATTCCTTCCTTAGTTATTTGTGTGAGTTGACACAGGCAGGCAGCCACAACCACAAAACCTCTGCTGAAATGCAGAGTAAATTTATTTCATTACCTTGCTAACCAGAGGATCCTGAAGCAAGACCCGGGTGGAGACACAAAAGTGGGAACTCAGACACTGTCAGGCTCAGTCCATCCTAGCGGGTGGTGGGCCTGCTTTTCGCACCAATTAATCAAGGGCCCTTGCACGCATATTTTACCACCATGCTGTGATCTCCTCTGTGCTTTTTGTGATCTCTGAGCTTTGATCATCTCTCTCTATTCTCATAGAGCTCAAGCATGTCTGTGAGAGTGCCTCCAAGTCTCTCAAAACACCTAAGTTACCTCTACACAGATATTCTACTTCTCAAACAGAGGATAAGCAGCAGTAGGCATAATATGTTTGGTTTTCCATACTGTTGCTTTCCAGGCCTTGGCATGCTTAGCTGCAAGGTCACTTGAGCGAATCTACCATCCTCCTTGTCATTCTTCTACTTTTAACCCTTTACTCCCAAGAGTGTTCATCCACATGGTGTCAGCTCTAGTGCTCTTTGTGCACTGTGTCTCTGCCAGTGTTTCAGATTAAGTCCATGTTTTTCTTTCACTCTGACCTGTTTAATCAGCACAGAAGCATCATATGGGGAAAACTACAGCATTTTCCAAATGGTGTCTTTTGTATCCAGCAGAAACACCGTGTAATTAGCATTAATTTGGAAAAGCTGAAATTATCCCAAAGAGAATTGTGGTCCATATGCAGATGCTTAACAGCAGTTAAAGAAAACTTTAGTGAAAGAAAATACCCAGACAGTAGTAAAAATACTGCTTTGTATGTGTGCAGGATTTCTGTCCAGCCACAGTCACTAAATGCAATGCAGAGAAGTGCAAAGTACCATATAGCCATCAAAACTTGAGTCTTCAGGAATCAGAGGGACCCACATCCGCTGAAGAGAGCCAACAAGGGCAAAGTCCTCTGTCCTCAACCTGGTTTCAGAGGAGAAAAGAGGCTGGGTTTTCTTTTGGTGCTGTCAGAGCATAGGCTTTAGTGTAAGACAGGCTAACCCCAAATCACTAATACTGTGTCTATATTTTCCTAGACAAACTGCTTATAGTACAAGGTATAATAGGACCAAGAACATCAAAGCACCAGAAAGGTAAGTTGTTATATACTTAAATTATTACATTTCCAAGGTACACAGAATCATAGAATCAACCGGGTTGGAAAGGACCTCTGAGATCATGAAGTCCAACCCCTGACCCACTACCACCGCGGTTACTAGACCATGGCACTGAGGGCTACATGCTACCATGGAGAAAGTGAATGTACTCCAAATTTCCTATACTTTGTTTAATTCAGGTAATTATTCATAGGAAAGCCTAATTCTCTATATTAAAGTATTTAAATTTAAACACATTGAGTTGCAATGGAAGAAAGAATCTAGCTGTGCGTCAGTGAATGAAAAAAAAAAAAACCAACCATGTAATCATGAGAATAAGCTTTAGGGATTAACACACAATTGCCAAATGACAAAAGTCATGCAAAATTCTCTGAGTGGCTAAAATCTGACAGACTCCATACCTGGCATGGTGCTGTGGCTACCAAGGTGTCTTAGAGCTACACATGAAAGTGGAAGATGTCCACAGTCATTGGTAGAGATTCAGAACCCTGCATTTTAAACTTATGTTTCCCAGGAGAGGTGGTGTAAATGCTGAGGATCTTGGTGTATCTGCCAGCCCAAGAAAGAATATCACACTACTGTCCACCTAAAAACAACTCAGGAAAATTAACATGATCCATGTTCAACTGTTTTCCTTAAAAATTTCAGAGCACTGTAGGAATTCTTAGCATCCATCCATGCCTATGGAAGCTATACAGATCACATGGCTGCTCACTAAGAGCTTCTGAGGGTTTTACTTCTTTATACCCAGCAGAGGGTGGTAGATGCCAGAATTTGCATTTGCCAAATTAACTGTCATTTGGATCCATCTTCAGCCATGAGTTTGTTTCACTAATATCTCTCATTATCTGAAGTTGTCTCATACCTGCAGACACACAGAGAAAATTCGGTGCAATAACAAAAGGAAAACCAATTTGTAACTGGCTACTTTGACCTGCAGGCAAACAGAGACAGAAAACTATATTGTCAAGCTGCACTGTAAATCATTACATCAACATATCCTTACATCTCATACATGTTAGAACTCATGCTGTATACCAAACATGCTAAATTTGCACCAAATAGTAAGTTATTCAGCTCATTCAATTTAAAGTGACAATGTTGGTTTGCAGAAAAACTAATTTTATATGCTACTTCTACTTGAAATAATTTTATAGTCTACCTGTGGTTAAGTAAATAGCTAAATTATTAACTGTGGGAAAATATTTTAAAACAGCAAATAAAAAAATTATCCTTCAAGATTCTGTAATATGCCCTGCCTCTGCAAAAGATCCTGAAAATATTTAAATATGCTAAAGTACCCAAGGCCTGCACTGCTCTGCATTTTATACAAAAGACAAAAAAAGCAAGCATGGACACATAAGCCAGCAGAGACCTCCCCCAAACATATCCTTAGGGCTGGTTCCCAAAGGGATGCCTCTCTGGCTGCCTGTGTGAGTCTCCTTCTGCTTAGCAAAGCCTGTCATCACCCTTAATCTCATCGTGGCAGCTCCACAGCTCCCTTTCCTCCTAGCTCTCTGTGCTGGGGCCAAAGGGAGAGATGAGTGCTGCTGTCCTGACAGCCATCCTGGCCTCTGCAGGCTAGGAAAAGCAATGGTGCAGAGACTGGAAGATGGAATAGTAACAACATTTCCAGCTGGCTCCCCTTAGGGGTGTCAGGCTCCTAGATGGGGCCTGGCATCAGTTCTCTTTGTTCTGCATTAGTTTGAGAGCATTGGTAGACAGTGGGCAGCGAGTTTTATCAGCACAGGAAGGGACAGTCAGACGAAGTAACTTGGTTTCTGGGTTAGACACTCTTGGCAGAGCTTAGCAGGCTTAATGGTTTGAAACTTGGTGCTATTTTTTGACAGGTTTCAAACTCTACCTAATAAAGAAAGGAAGAGGAATGAGTGAAGTTTAATCTAATTATGTTCACATCATGAATGAGCAGATGAAAACAACATCTGTTTTACATAACATTTCTTTGGCTATTCAATCAAATACTTTACTCTTTAGAATTACCCTTTGAGCAAACCCTCATGCCCTTTCAAAGTACTGAAAGGTTTATTTGTGTGGTCAGTTGCTTTGAGTCCATTACTGGGTGACCACCAAATGCAGTGGTTCTGGAGGTAGATTCAGGTGGAGGAGGTACCTGAATGCTTTATGGAATGCTCTGGTAGTTTCTCATTAACATGACAGATTTCCAGGTTGATCATTTCCTTTCATCCAGTTTGAATGCTTGAAGGCTGCAGGGGTTTGTGCTCACTTTGAAGAGGGCAGAGTTAAATATCTTTGCTTTCAGTGCTGATGGAGAAGCTGGCAGTGATGTTATAGTCATGATTGCTCATGGCTGTTCATGAGCCCAGATTAGCACAGGATGTCACTGTCTTTCCCTGCAGCTGTGAATGTGACTGGAAATATGTGCATAAGCTTTTTACACCCTTTTACATACTTCAAGGTGTAATGATATTTTTCCTGCATTAGAGGAAGTAGCACATGCACTGATCAGATATTTTGCTTTAGTCCTAAAAATGTCCAGACTTTGCTTTCCTAAACGTTTTCTTTTTTCATCAGTGAAAGTAAGTTTTTCCTTTATGTTCAATCTGACCCTTTCTCATTAGCCTGCTAGATGTAGTCTGATTAGCAGTACTCCGGGCAGGAACCACGTGGCTCTCCAAACAAAACACAGGACCTCTCCCTTGATCAAGATCTAACATATTAGTAAAATGAACATTTAGCAAGAAATTAATTAATTTATCGTGGTTGCTGGCATGTTTATGCCTCTTTGTGAGTTACCCTTGCTGTGTTAGATGCTTCAGAAGTAATCTCTGTGAAACAATCCCTATCACTGGGGAGTTATGCTCCCAGTCAATAAGCAAAACAGATGAAGACTAGGGAAAGGGTGAAAAATTACTCTCTTTTTTCAAGTCAGGCACTTCAGCATGAGTGGTTTCTGGCTGGGTATCATCAAGCATTTACATGCTGGCTGAGCTCAGTGGGCATTCTCCACCACTGCAAGTCAAAGCTTTTGCAACTGGCCTAAGACTAGACATAGGGTGAAGGGGCTGAGGTCAGGCTGCAGCAGTGCTCTTTCACCAGGCTGCTCACAGACATGCCTGTGCTAGCAGGGTAAAGCAATTGCTGGGGAATCCTTATGAGAGAAACTCACTTCTGAGAGTCTTTCACAAACTACCTTCCGCTGAAGACCTGAGCAGGGGATTGAAGGGACTGCAGAGTGCCTGTGATTCCCAAGGGGCTATTCTAGGAGCCATGCAGCACGTGTAGCTGCAGCCCTCTCTTCTCCAGAGCAATTCAATATAAGTGCAGTGTTGGAGAGAGTTAATGAGAGGTATCTTATGAGGTATCCTACTTTGGCACGATGCTGTCCTTTCTTCCTAGGTTGTTGACTCTTCCTTCTCAGGCTGCTGAGTGATGTGCCGTAAGCCAAACAGCTGATAAGCAGCTGGGAGATGCTGCTAAGCTATGGTTTATTTATCAGATAAAAGTCAAATGCAAACAAAAGCTGTTTACAGAAATATAGGAGTTAAATATGTACTCTCAACAGTCTTTATGAATTTGTATCAAAAGTTTCTAGAACTAAAAGGGAAATTTTAGGGCACCGGTCAGATCCTGCAGTCCATCTTTTTCTTCATGTATTCCTTATATTGTTTCTATGATAATCTAGTTTTAGCAGTCTTCAAGGACTGCCATCATCTCCAAGGGGAAGTGATGGGCTACAGCCTGTTTTTTCTCAAGATCAGGGCATTGTCTTGATTGACAGCCTTAATTTGCTGTACCAACAAGGGCTAGAGACATAGAGTTCACTTACTCTTCCACAGAAGAAAAGGTCTACCATTTTTTGCTGCAACAGCTAAAGAATGCAAAGCACTTTGTGAGATTAACAAAAAAAGGGTCCTTATTTGAATATTATTTACAGCTAACAGTGATGAGAAACAGAGAAGTCAATGCTTCTGGAGTTGCTAAAGGGCTGTGTGGATTCAGGCTTTCTGAATAAAGCATTCAGTACTTTATTGCATATTAGTTTGTAAAGCAAATATTTAAAGAAAAAAATCATTCTTTGCATCAGAGGGTGGATATTTTTCAGATGCTGAATTGCAAAGAACTCGATTCCCAGTTGTACCCTGTGTTCATCTATATAAACCAGCAAGAGGCAAAGGGTAGACCAGGATCTTTACTGGAGCAGTCCATCTTTTTCCAGCCTATGCTGCCTCTTACACCTCATATGGAGCGAGTGGTCAAGGTAAGAAAATTCTAGCATGTATGTCTCCAGCACCAGTGATGCACAAGCCCTGGACTAATGCAGCATTGCTGTTGATCCTACAGCTTTTTGTAGTCTTACAAAATAAACTAACATAAGTCGTTTGGGGCTTTTTTTCATCCCTCACAGAAAGCAACCAACATTGTTTCCAGTTGCAACACGTCTCCACTTCTGACTATTTTGCTATTCATACAGGAAACCCGCAAAGTGTTCTTTAAAGGTTTAATAGCTATGTAAGCCAAGTGATACATTATGAAACAATAAGCAGTTGTTTTGATGCACTTGCATTGAAAATGAATTAGTTGCACTTTTAACAGGTACTTTTCACAGACTTTGAATTGATAATGGGATTTTCACTGCTGGGGGGAGCAGAGTCCCTTCTGGAGACTGTTTTCTGACTTGCCATAAGTGAGAGTTCTCAGCACTTCACAAGATGAACGAGTCAGCCAATGCTGAGCAGAAATGAGAGGAGGAGTCCCTTACCTCGGTAGGATTTGTAGTAAGCCAGAAGACAGCCACAATGCTCTCCCATTTGGTTCAGCTCCAGCTGGAGAGGAAATGACCAGCTCTCCTTGCACCTTTGGCTGTTTTATGGTCTGAGAAAAGGGCTCAGTTGACTCTGCTGAAGTCAGTTGTGTCTTGAGTATTGACCTGGATGGTAGCAGATACAGGTAATTGAAAGGAAGAAGAGAGAGAAAGGAAGAAGAGAGAGAAAGAAAGAGAGAGAGAAAGAGAATGAAAGAAAAAAGAGAGAAAGAAAGAGGGAAAGAAAGAAAGAAAGAAAGAAAGAGGGAAAGAAAGAAAGAAAGAGGGAAAGAAAGAAAGAAAGAGGGAAAGAAAGAAAGAAAGAAAAAAAAAGAGGGAAAGAAAAAAGAGAGAGAGAAAAAGAGGGAAAGAAAGAAAGACACATCAAAGACCTAGGGAATGTGTGCATCTGCATTCAGGTTTCTCCAGCGCAGCAGAGAACAATGGGGTGGGGTGACTGAAGTGTGGAGTAGACTCCTTACTTACGTGAGATTGCGGTGGTGTTCCAGATAGTCCTAAAGTCTCTTAAAATTTGATGAATGCACTCATGCATTTCTTTACAGTTCCTTCCTTGAAATGCACACCTCCTCATCTTGTCTGCCTTGGTGAAAGGCAGCTGACATGATTTTCATGTCATCTCAACAAGTCATAAGTTTTGAGCAGAGGAAGAATCCAGCTCTGAAGGTAAATATTTTGTCAAGATAGAAGTATCTACAAAAAGACTGTTGGAAGGCAATCCTTGCTACCTAAATTCTTACTAGTCACTGTAATTGATTACTGTGCATTTGAAGGCTTTTACATGCTCTTCAAAGTTCCTGTGATACACCTAACAGATGTATCAATGCAGAAAGTACTATGAAGTTGTTGACTTAACGTTTCTTAGCTAAAGTCAGACCAACAACCAACACTGAATTCAGTTCCACCTTTTCTAGAGCCTTGATGTCTCAAAAAAGGCTCAAATAGGCTCATCAAAACCATGTGCTGGTTCTCAACAATGAGCTGGATTAAGCTATTCAAAGTCAGACTTGCTTGTTGACAGACTTGTACCTAATAGGTCATTTAACACTATGAGCTGTATGAAGGTCCATACATTATGGATGATAACTATGATTTTATATCATATATGAGAGAAGCCCCTACTAGAGTTTTGGGTTTGCAGGAAGAAAGAGTAAATTTTTTAATGGTTTGGTTTTGGTTTTGTTTTAAATGGTTGGTTTGTTGCTTTCCTTACCAGAAAGTCTTTTGTTCATAAGAAGCTGATTAGGAGTAATTCAAGGCTAAAAACAAATATCTGTGTGTAGGTTGTCTCCAGTTATTTGAGTGTGTTTGAAATCCTATTGAGACATGTAAGAAGATTCCTTGGACTTTTGATGTGAAACTCAAATCAGTTTTTGGGGCAGAAAGTGTGGAAGTGTGGGAATTACTTGACAGTGCTGGGAAAATTATATCTTGCAACTGATTTCTGCTTTAAAAGAAGAGAACCCCAAGAGCACCAGTATCAGTAAACTGTCATAAATTTGGATGTATAATGGATGAGTTAGCAACAGAGATGGGAGATAGCTGTGGAAGAGGACTGTTCATCAGCAGGTTTCCAGATCTCAGTATTGACCTTTTTTTCTTTCAGAAGAGATTCTGGGTTGCCTGATTAATGCCAGCTGATATATAAATACTTAGGCCTATGTGCTGCATTTGTCCTGGGAGTGTTCACTACATTTTGATTAAAAAATCAAATAGTAAACTGCATGAGATGCATAGAAAGCATATTCCAAAAAGGGCTCTCTTGCCAGTTTGAGAATGTAAGAACATGAAAATGAGCTCATTACTTCTGAGGGCATGCAGATGTCATATAAATTTATACTGCAAACCATCACCATTTAAGCTAGATAGCTAAACATACATTCCTGCCTGCTAAAATTTGTAAGGGTACCAAGACCATGGAAAGAGCCTGAGGATGAAGACGGTGGCCTTGGTAGGCTGAGAGAAATCCCACCTTTTCAGTACTGTGAGAACCAGCAGCAGTAGGGCCAGGTAATAGAAGATATTTGGGGGTCAGGCATACTTTTGATGTCTATTTATGATCTTTTAATTGCTGGAGTCATCAGTAAAAGTCTGAAAACACTGGAGCTTTCTTTGCTGTACTGGGTAACTCCAAATGCTGACGGTAGGAACAGGGATTTCATGTAGAAGCGGTATTAAAGGATCCCATTTGATGTTCTAGGTTCAAAATGAATGGGACAAATTGTTAGAAGAAGATTTTCAGAGGTATTGTCATGGGATGAAAAATTATCTTACACTTAAAATCTCCATCACCTCAGTCTGTAAGAGAGTTAAGAAATGAAGCCAATCTCTGTCTAGTATCTTATGTGAGGAATACACCTCAGAGAACAGGGATCACACTAAAACAAGCAAAGAAATAAAGAAAAGGTGACCCTACTCATCATCCAAGAAAATCCCCTGTGGAAAAAAAAGAAGATAAAAAAAGTTTTTCTCAGTAGTGAGTTCTCCTCTTATAAGGGTGGGGGTTGGATTTTTTTCCCCTTCGGTTTAAGCGTTAACCAAAGGAAATGGCTTGTGCACCATTATTTAACAAACTTGCAGCTGGCACAGCCTCATTGGATGGTTTTCTGCCACTCAGATCTGCTTCACCCACTCCTGAGGCTGGCCCTGACCCTATCCCTGTAAGGAAGCCTTAAGGAGAGCAGTGACAATGTGGTTGCTGAGCACTTTCTTCCTGGCAGCTGTTTCTTCTTGTATGTGCCCTGCTCATCCTGCTGCCTGCGCATTCACCAGTGGCAAAGGGTATGTTCTCTTATCTCAGCTTTATGCCTCTAATTTTTCTCTTTTTTTTTGCCACAGGTGGCTCTACACGAGACTTGCAGCAAACCCCCATATCCATCACAAAGCCAGAAAGCAAAACAGTGCTGATCAACTGCCATGTCTCCAGCCCTGGTTTTAGCACCATTTTCATTCACTGGTACCAAAAGAAGGCCAATGAGGCTCCAAAGCGTGTTGCGTACATGTCCTCCAGGTCTTTCCTCGAAAACCAGTCGGATGAGGGGAAGTTTACTATTGAGAAGGATCTCAGCAAATCTGTCTGCACCCTGACAGTGAGCAAAATAACTCCGCAAGACTCCGCCACCTACTACTGCGCTAGGTGGGATGCACAGCAGTAGAAAGCCATAGGGGACCTGCACAAAGACTGCTCTGCTTTCCAAACCAGATCCTGCAGTGTTTGGCAATATGCAGGAACATCACCACCCTGCTTTTCCCACCATCCTTGAATCAGATACCAAAGATGCTGCTGAGCTTTGCAGATGCACACTACACCAATACCAGCAGAGCTGTTATTTCACTTTGCCAACAGAAAGAGTATTTTTATAGGTCTGAACGGATTGCCTCTGAGTGGGTTTACAGGATGGCAGAGTGGGTTACCTAAAGGCAGGAGAATCCTTTCTATTCCCATTACTCTCCAAGCTGACTTGTAGCACTGATAAATTCCATTTATCTCTGGAATAAATCCCCAGTTACATCATTTGTGTGGCATAACAGAAGAATACAAGTGAAAATAAACTTGAAGCACTACTCAATACCACAGATGTAATATACCTGTTTTGTACTTCCCTGTCAGTAGAGAATCTGGTTTTATTTTCTCTTAGTTTTCTGTTTGGAGTTGATCAAACCTTCAGTTAGGTTAAAATTTGCTTCAGACTACAAAACTACTCTGTAAATAGTTAAGGTAACTGGGAGGGGCATGGGGGTGGGGAAGGGAGGTACATAGAGGGTTTGTGCCACTTGTGTAAAAGCTATAATCTATCTGTAAACATTTAGAGGGGCTCAATCAGTCTACTTAGTATCAAACAACATCCACCTGTAGCCAGGGCAGCCTCTCCAGATTACGCCAATGTGAGTCATTTCCTTGCCTCAGCCCCTGCCAGTAGTGCTGTTACCTTCCTCCCAGAGGCAGACACCAGCAAGACCTCTCAGGATGCTGCTGCTTCCTCTCCTGGCCCTGTCTGCAGCCTGGTCTTGTAGGTTCCCCTAGTCACCATGGTATGGGGCAGTTGCAGGAAGCATTCCCTATTTCTGAGTGTGAATGCACGGCAAGCTAAGAGTATTTGTTCTGTTCTCTCTCCTTGTTTCTAGATGGACAAGTGCTTCTGAAGCAGAGTCAAGTATCTGTTACCAGAGGGCACACTGCCACTGCATCGATTGACTGTATAGCTGAGGGCATATCTGGCTTCCAGTACGTGTACAAACATTGGTACCGACATGTGCCCTCCAGAGCTCCTGAATGGATTCTCTATATTGGAACACGTTCAGCTTCTTATGGTGGCGATTCCTATAAGAACAAGTCGTCTTCTTTGAAGAAATGTACAAATGTCTGCACTTTCACGATTAATGACATCAACTCCAGTGATGAAGGTACCATGTGGGAATGGTATTCACAACCCCATGTCCATGCAAGTGGTTTTTTTGTTTTTTTCGTTATAGATATGTCTGCACTGCAGGACCTGACACAAATTCATGTATTTATCACAAGGACAACAGAGTAATACAAACTTTCTCTACTAGTTGTGAGATGAGATTTATTTGTGAACACTGTTATTGTCAAAAGCCTGAAAATGATCCAGAGGATTCTCTCTTTAGGGTCAGAAAATATGACATTTTTCTCAGGGAAGAGTATGAGGTGTGGTGGCTGCTACCCAAGGGACCATTCGCTAAAAAGTCGCTGCAGGGCATTTTCTCAGCGCCCTGAAATGAGGGAAAGTACAAGAAAAAGCAGGGAGCAGCAAATAGCTGGCTGGTGGAAATGCATGCTTTACCCTGGCCTTGTCACAGCCACTGGGGCTCTCTTACAATAGAGCTACCAGCTGTATTTTTCCTATTTGGTCCTACAGCCCTGTTATTAAGGAAGGCAGGCGCTTGCACACAGTACCTCCCCAACCACCTCACTGCTGGCAGGTCACTACTACCAGAGGAACTCCTTATTTCATCCAACAACCTGAGAGAATTAAGGGAACACAGGGATACTCAAAAGAAATGCATCATGGCTAGTCAGTGCACTTGGATGTTTATGTGGCATTTTATGTATTGGTAACCATCAATGCACACTGAAATTACCAGCTGCATATTCTTTTTAAGAGCAAGATAGATAGACAGGTAGACAGATAGATAGATACCATTAAATATCATTATGTATCAGCGACTCCTCCCCTCTTTGTGTTGTCAGTGAACTTGCTGAGGAGGCCTCTGTCCATTCGTCCAAGACACTGATGAACAAGTTAAACAATACTGGGCCCAGTATTTTACCCTGGGGGACACCACTAGTGACAGGCAATAAAATGCTCCAGGGAGACTTTATTGCAGCCTTGCAGTACTGAAAGGGGGTTTATGAAAATATGGAGAGTGACTCTTTACATGGGCTGGTAGATGGTGATAGGACAAGTAAGAATAATTTCTAACTAAAAGAGGAGACCTTTAGATTAGATATTAGGAGGAAGTTCTTTACTGAGAGGGTGGTACGGCTCTGGAACAGGCCAGGGAAGCTGTGGATGCCAGATCCCTTGGAAGTGTTCGAGGCCAGGTTGGATGTGGTCCTGTGCAACCTGATCCAACTGGGTGACGTCCCTGCCCATGGGGTCGAGGTGAGAATTAGATGATCTGTAAGTTCATTTGCAACACAAATCATTCTATTATTATATGATTCCATAATGTTCTAGGAAAAACTGGTGAAACATTCTTCTGTGAAAGTTTTGAGGTGTCTGAGGAGAGGACAACATCCTTGGGATGGGCCAGATTGAACAACTTGAGTTTTTATGTGTGTGCTCAGTAGGGAAGTCTGAAATGAGTTGTAGTAGGTAGACAGATGAAGAAACTTTTTTCAGATTGATGTCCTTTCTCCACTGTTACTGCTGTGGTTTAGCTTCTCAGTAAGTTTAACACCCTTGGTGGTAGCGAGTTGAAGAACAATCATTGGATGTGCTGAATGAGTCATTTCCTCGTCCCAGTCATTTGATGCTTTCTCCACCTGAAGGGCTCTGTAACATTTCTGTCTCTATTTCATTTCCAGGTTTAATCTGCACAGGCAGCATGTTGCTGCTTCCAGTCCTTCTTGCAACTTCATTTTGGTCCAGTAAGCTCTTTTTTCCTTTCCCCTCTCCTTCTTGTGTACTGATTCCAAATTCCGGGAGCTTGTCCCCTCACATAATTTCTCTGCTTCCACTTCCAGGTGGAGACATGCAGTCAGTGCCAGTGCAATCCCCAGAGGTGTACCATCAGATGAAGGGCAGACCTGCCAGCATGTCATGCCTACTGAAGAACAAAGACATTGTGCACTGGTACAAGCAGCTTCCTGGAGAGCCACCGAAGAGGATACTGTACTTGTCAGGACATGCACCTGCTTTTGATGACAGCAATGATAGAAATAGATTTGAAGTTCGAAAGGATCCTATTCAGCCTTTATATAATCTCACGATAAATTCTTTAACCCCTAGGGATTCTGGCACTTATTACTGTGCATACATGTATGCACAACCACAGCATTAGTCGATCAAAGATAAGCCGTGCAAAAAGGTATTTTGTGCTTTGAACCACAAGCTCTGCACTCTGCAGCAAGAGAGGAAAAACAGCATCTTATGACAACTATTAAATATATAATGTTAATAATCACCATATCACTTCAGTAGTCACATGCATCTGCAACATCCAGAAACTGGAGTCTTCCTGTCACTTAAAGGTAAATATATGAAACAATGCTCTTAAACTGAAGGCTTGATTTTGCTGAAAGCACTCACCTGACAGTGAACACAGCCAGTCTCTGTGTGGGAGCTATAAATCTCTTCTCTGTTAAAATCCTAGCAAGCAGAGCAATGTCTCCATCCCCTCAGTGCTTTCTTTTGAAAAAAAAAAGACAGGAATATGAAAGAGGGAGAGAAGACCAGATGATCTTAATATTTTTCTTTTGTCTTCCTTTGCATTTCAGTCACTACAAATTCCTACAATAGACCAGAAGACCGATTTTTACTGTCACAGTTCCTCACCTGATGTGTCCAAGACATAACTGAAATCCTCAGCCATGAGCTATGCCCCAGGCAAGCAGAGCCTCTCAGAGCCTTTGGGTTAAGTGTACTTAAGTGAGTTTTACAAATCAGATTCTACAATCACAGACTGGTTCTAGGAAGATGGCATTTTCCTCACAGCTGGTCAGAACACTGGTATACTTTTATGTCTTCAAGTTTCTGAATTAGGTTAGAGTGCACATGTTCGATATCCTTTGAGATATTCCTCTAATGCATCTGGACCTTAAAAATGGAGCCCAAATACCTGCATGGTGATGGGTTTACAGCTCCATAGGCTCTGAACACTGTTTTTGCTCAACTTTCTGTGTGATTTGAGTCTATAACATCTTGCTATAGATGCTTCTGTTCTCCTCAACTATTTGAAACATAGGTTGTACTGCATGTGACCTCAGATGTTAACTTCAGTCACCTTACCTTTTGTCTTTGTATCCTTTGGTTCTGAGGATTTCTCCCAACCACAGAGATTTCTGGAGGGAGTTGACAGCAACTTCCTGACACAGGTGACTGAGCAGCCAACAAGGAAAAGTGCTCTGCTGGACCTCCAACTCACAGACAATAGAGAACTTGTTGAGGATGGAAAGGTCAGGGCCAGCCTTGGCTGCAGTGACCGTGAGCCACTGGTGCTCAGACTCATGAGAGAAGGCAGCAGAGCAAAAGGCAGGACCTCAGCCCTGGACTTCAGGGGAGCAGACTTTCATGTTCCTCAGAGATCTGCTTGGAAGAGTCCCTTTGGATACATTTCTGGAGAGAAGAGGTGTCCAGGAGAGCTGTTTGGTATTCAAGAGTCTCCTCCAAGCTCAAGAAGGGTCCATTCTGACAACTGTCTGTAAATTAAGCATTTATTCATGTGAGATGCAATCACTGCCATATTTCTTTACTCTTCATCTGGGATCAGGTGCCTGGGAGAATTCTGCTGTCTGATCAGAAGAATATCTATGTACTGCTGCTGTTTCATACATGTCAGTTTTTTGCAACAAGGGCTTGATTTCAGGTCCTCAACATACAATTGCCAGTGCAGTTTTCTCTCTGATTAACTACAGTTGCCCATGCAGGAGACTGTCATGGGATGCTGCTGAGATGAGCGATCTTTTCCTTGACCCTCCTCCCCACTTCACCTTAAAATCTGTTTCTCAGTTCTCTCCTCGTCACTTCGTTGTGTTCTACCGGTCTTTTAGTAATTTCTCCTTCTCATCTACCTCAGGGTGGCCAGACACAAAATTAAATGGGCTTTCCTGTCGGGAATAAGGGGACCCTTTCCATTGCCACCATGCAGAGGCAGGTGTCTCTCCTAGCCTGACTCTTCCTGGAACCCTGCATTCACAGGCACTTTTCCAAAGCACTTAGCAGTGGGTGCTTACCACCAACTGACTGCACGTAGCCAGCTGCCAGCAGCAGGGAAGCCAAACAAACTCATTTCCTTTGTGCCTGGTGAGCCGCAGCCCAGGCCCACCAGTCACAGGGGAGATCATTTAATTAAGCACCAGATCATTTCATTAAGAAGTCTCTGCCATGGCTGTCGACAGCTGCTGCTCTCTTTTGTTTTCCAGTCTTTTTTCCAGTGAGTGTTTGCATCTCAGCTGAGCTTCGAGACTGAAATCCTGCAGTTGTGCATTTCCTCCCACAACCTAAGCCAAAGTGGAGGTAAGTCCTTGCCGTGCAGCTGCCCTGGTCGCTGCTTTGGTGGAGGGCAGCACCTGCACAGGGGCACCCTGTCACTTCCGCACTCTGCAACTAGGTGGTTAAGGTGAAGCAACAAAGGGTGGCTCCTAAGAGGATGGGGAAATGCCTCCCCACTCAGACACTGTGCACCTCTCTGCACCCCTCAGGTGATGGTACGCACTCACTGCTCACCAGGGCGACCTCCAGGCTGAAACCTTCACTCCACAATACATATCTGCTCTCACTTGCAACCTTTTCTCAGTTGCTCTGACTCAAGTTAATTAGGGCCACCATCCTTGGATTTACCGATGTTTTTCATATTTACTTGGAAAGCAGACAGGACTACAGCCTTTTAACCAATTTTGGCATGTGGAAATCTGGAGAGGGTTTTCTGCAAAGGCACCCCATCCTCTTGCACATGGAAGAGCCATCGCTGAAGGCCATTCAAGATAGTCACCTCCTCCTTCCACACAACACAGTCCCTCCCCATCTGGAGTGCCTTTCACTCTCCTTTGAGTCTCAACAAGAGCAGAGTGTGGCAAGCAAACATGCTGCTGCTGGCAGCGCTTGTGGCCACAGCCACTTGGTCTTGTAAGTACTTCCTTCTTATTCTACCTTTCCTCACAGGCACTCTTGGCTATGCTAACAGGCATCTTTCACTGAATTCCAGCTAATGACATCATTTCTTTGTTTTCCTAGATGGATTTGCACAGGAAATTCCCATACAGAGTCCTATATCCATCACCAAGTTCCAAAAAAGTGCACGAATGACATGTGAAATTCAAACATTAGGGGCAAATTTTGATGGTACTGTCATACACTGGTATCTGCAGAAGGAGGGTGAAGCTCCAAAGAGGTTCCTGTTCCTTTCAGGAGGAAAACCTACCGTTGAATCTGGCTTTCAAGCAAGCAGATACACAGTTGAAAGAATTTCTGTCCGGAGACGGTGTGTTCTTACAATAAAAGATGTAATTCCAGATGATGCTGCTACTTACTACTGTGCCTACTGGGATCCTCACTGTGATATAAATTCAGAGATCATCAAGGCAAAAAAACACCTGCAACGTCTGAACCACAAGGCTGTAACTGCGCCATTCCACCAATCTTCTCACTCCACCTGACGTGAGCTGCTGAAAGGCCAAACCTTTTTCTGCTTCCCAAAAAGAGCAGCTAACTCTGCACAAGTGTCCTTTTCAAAGTCTGGGTCATCGTTTGGAGTCCTGTCTTCAACATTCATGCACTATTTTAAGGACAAAGGAAATCTTCACTGCCTTAGGACTTAGCACATAAATGCTTGACACTCCCCTGCTCCTTTGGTGCTGTTTGCATGCCATAGCAGAATTCTAGCGTCCTTTAGGGGAGCAAACAGAGAAACATTGATCTTCCAGTCCAGCCACTGTTCTCCCTTAGGAAAGAGAAGGCAGCAAAAACAAGATAACATACCGAAGGCAGTACTATGTTTGTGGATGGAAATTATATACTTGCCACTGCCTAGCATGTCTGAGAAAAAGTTCCCCCTTAGAGTCTTCCCTGTTGTACATGTAAGCAACTGTTAGCCTCTGGAAAAACTGTAAGCCCTGTTTACCTACTTTGGATACCACAAAATCCCACACAGACCAATTTAAATTAGATATTTACAGTCTCTTATCTACCACAGCTGATGATGTGCTGCTTATAACCATTGTTTCGTTTCATTTCATGTTAAGACAAAAAAAATAATCATAGTTTTATTGGAAGAAGGATATTTGCTGAAACTGTCAAGTTGGATGGACTTAGTATGTGGCCCTGAGCACAGCAAGTATTTCACAGAAAAGAGTAAGAGAAATAGCTTTTGTTTGTGACTATAGCCAAGTATGTGCCTACTCTTCAGCTTTTCTTTTCCTGATGAGGGGTGTAATTGGATACCTGAAATGCTGGGGCATCACACAGTATGAGCAGTGGGACTTCAGAAAGATCAGGCTAGGTGTGAATAAACACTACACACCAGTAGCCTCATGTCTTGAAAGTCTTAAATGCAAAGTAAGTTTAAGGAGGCAAGTGCTCAGCGATTTCATAGAACCATAGAATCATATACTAACAGAATGGTTTGGGTAGAAAGAGACCTTAAAGATTGTCCAATTGCCACCTACCCATCATAGGCAGAGGCATCTTCCACTTGATCAGGTTGCTCAGGATAGTATCTGTAGGAGAAGGTGAACAGACAACACCAACCACCTGGATAATAAAAGAAGAAGAAGAAAATACTAAACAAAAATACTGCAGTTCTCAGTGAGCCAGGGTTAAGATTAGTGTGTGTGTGAAAAGAATCACTAGGTCAAGCTGGAAAGCCTCTTGAAGCATGGTTATTCTATGTGGCTGGAAGCAGTCACATGGGGATGTGTGGTATGTGGAGAGATGAGATAAGGAAACATCTTGCTGGCTGGAGAGCTCAGACCTGGGGTCGGTAGAGAGTCTGTGTATAGAAATGAAGTTACAAGAGAGTTCTTCCTGGGCAAAGTCTGTCTCCCATGGATTCATTTACTGAAAACAGTGCAGAGTGAGGGACCTTTTTTCTACAGATATCCAGCCTGGACCTAAACACTTCCAGGGAAGAGGTATCCACAGCTTCTCTGGGCTGTCTATTCCAATGTCTCACCACTTACTTATACAGTAAAAAATTTCTTCCTAACATCTAATCTAAAGCTCCTCTCAAGTTCAAAACAGTTTCCCCTTGTCCCATCACTATCTGCCTGGGTAAAAAGCCACTCAACAGGATGCAGTGTTCATAGCACAGGATATGGTTGGCCTTCTGTTCCTGAAAATAGGCCAGCATGTTGTACTGTGACTCTTCAAAGAAGATTGACAAAGAAAATTGAAATAGAGAGCTTTAGCCTGAAGGTTCTTAAAAATTTTAAGCAAAGGAAAAGGAGAGTTCTTTTAATTTGTGAGTTAGCAGCTGTCAGAGGAGGAAGATTTTCAATTTATTGAGACTGGAGGTGGGCAATTTTGTTCTCTTTTTTGGGAGCTGTATCATTCCCTTTCCCCATCTTCTTGCCTATCAACTATCTGTGTTTCATTGGTGTTGGATTGGAATCATCCAAAAGATTGGAGACAGCAAAGTTAGGAGAAAAAAAAAAAAAAAAAAAAGGCTTCCTATAGTTAAACCCAACTTTTCCTACTTGTGTTTCATATGGAATGCATCCATCCTAGTTACTGCCTCAAGGTGCATGCTGACCCTAATGCCTGAGAAATTAATCCATAAAGCTTTTTCTCTACCATCAAGCCTCTCCCTAATATTCTCCTTTTCCTGTGAGACCCTGAAAGTCTCCTCTCGTGGTTCATTGAAGTGTAACTCATTAAAGAATAATGGGATGAAAAAGTGACATAACAACTTCAAATGCGTACTAGGTTTCCAAATGACTGTAGGTCACTTTTATCCTGCTCAAACTTACAAGCCCAGATTATACAGGGGAGTTGACAAGCTATCTGCAATATGAAGTGTTTCACTTTGATTCTTCAAATGAGACCTCCCAGCTACTAACTGTCATCAACATAAATCCAATAGCGCCTGCAGCTGCAGGTGATATGGTGGTGGTCTCCTTCACTGTGTTTCTAAGGACATGGCAGGCAAACTACCAGTTGGCACCATTCGCTTTCTGCATCATTCCTGCCCTTGCTTTGTGTTGTGATTAGGATGTTCCTGTCCAGAAGACTTTTTTGCACCTACTTCAGCTGAAAGACCTTCACCCTCTGGTTCCTCCCTCTAGCCTCAAACAGTAATTTCTCAACAGAGCTTTGCAGCCAATATGCCACAAGAGATCCCAGAAGTACTCTAACTCAGTTTATTTTAAACGCCAAACCAAGCGTGCAGGCTGTTTGATTGGTAGAAGTGGTAACTCCTCTGATGTTATCTCGGACAGTTGTATAAGAAACCTCTGCACAAAAGCATCTTTCTCCCACAAGCTAGTATATGAAAAGCTGCCAGCGGAGCCTGGAGTGATTCCAAGAGATGGGCAATTACCACGTCCTGATGACAGAAAACACAACCTGCAGCATAGAGACACCTTCACAATGCTTTTGATGCTCTCTCTCCCTCCTTTCCATCTGCTGGACTGTATTCAGATAATGAAAAATGAACTGCATGCTAGCTGTACTTGGTGCCACTTAATTGCAGGTGAGAAGGGGTGTACCACTTCGGGAAAGAGTTGGATTTTCACCTGAAGGTATGTGGGTTTTTACATGCAGAACTCTGTGTACCTATTTGTGTGTCTAAAATCGAAGAAGAACCTTCATCTAATTATAAGGCATTAAGTGGAGGGGTTATCTTACAAATTTGCAACACTTCAGGAAAGAGGTTTGCTCTGAAGGGCATTAGATATCAGCTGAATATCCAGATACAAGTCTGAAATTCCTGACAGCAACCAAGGGCCAGGCCTTCATGCAGACTCCCAGGGATGACGAGGGAAAAAATGGGATTTTCTTCATCAGTGGTATATCAAGAGAGCATTCTAGCTTATTGTAAAGTCAAAATCTGGTGTGGAGCACCTGGATCAAATACTTTGGCATGGGAACAAAGCTTATTGTCTCTAGTAAGTACCATTATAATTGAACTGATTTTCACAGAATCATTCAGATTCTCAGATAATTAAGAATGAAAGACTGTAGAAAAATTAATTTCTCCCTGATAAATTATGGGGTTTTTGTTAACTGTGCATTCTGCCCCAGTTGGGTGGGTTGATGATCAATAACTATATCAAACTCATGAATATAGATTACCTCTAGAACAAGTGCTGAATATTTATAAAGGATTGGGTAATGGAAAAAAAAGGAGTAAAATTTCAATATCGCAATGAATTAATTTCTGTTGTGGGAAACTTCTTGAAAGTTTACTCTCAGAACAGCAAGTGAGAAAGTCAAAAAGTTTTTGATTTATAGAAGTGGTCCAATCTAAACTGATTGGGAAGAAAAATTCCCTGAATGTAATAAATTACTAGTTCCTGGCCCTACTGAAAGTAACTGTGTTACTTGTGCACTTGTATTATTCTTAATTGTGGTGAAGCTATGCAATCAATAAGATGAATGATGGTTTCAATAGAAAGTATATAACAATGCCTATAGGATGTTGCTCGGAAAATACATGACATTATCAAGGTGACTATAATTAAGTCAAATTGCAAATAGCTGAGGGGAGTTACAGAGAAATTTAAAATGTTATCTATCCATGACTTTGAGCAAAAGTTTTCTGAACTTTTTACTCATTACAAAACTTAAAGTATTTCTAAAAAAATGGCTCTCTAGTAAATGTTGAAAATTCAGCTATTGTACTGGGTCAGAGAGACTTTGTCTGTAGCCTGTGCAAGAAAAGTGCAGTGCAGGAGATATTGCTAAGCATTATCAGACTGGGGGATCCTGACGTCAAAATATTTGGAAGTGGAACTGAGCTTATTGTTTCAAGTAAGTACAAAATATAAAACTTAACTACTTCTGAAATGCTTCTCAGTACAGTTAGATGAAGTGCTCTGCTATTTTAATTCCCTCTAGTTTTAATCCTTCTGAATTCTTTGCAGGATTTCCCCCTTAAATAGCATTTTGATTTGCAGAACATAATATAATTGTACTGTATTTCTGTATTGAAATGGGGGAAATACAACAGCTGTTGCAGCACAGATGTATACTAACCCCAGTATTATTTTCTTTGCAAAGATGAGTTTAAATATAGCAAAGAAAGCATTTGGAGAACAAAAAGATGTTTTTCTCCCTAAGTATGCACATTCAGCCTTTGTGATATTCCTAATCCATTCTGAAAGAAATGTATCCAACCTTTGTGCTACTCATATTCTTTGAAAAGTATGTGACTATACCAAATGAAAGTTATCTGAGGTATGCCTAAAACAGTTTTAGGATAGACATAGTTGACAGGCTGCTCTTTCTTCCTAGCTTTTGCAGAAACCACGTATTATCAGTTATTACTACTATTAAGGGCGAATGCCAAATTCAAAATATTCTGGCATTGTTATCAGAACTATTTTCTTCAAATAAACTTCAGGTGCTCTGATACTTGCCTGGGAGTTGGCTCAGCTAAGCATCTGAGATGAAAACAGTTTGCCTAATTTTGACCCACTAGTATATCTGGTTAGTGGAAGTTTTGATTCCAATCAATGCAGAGTCTTGCTTCGTGTTATGGACAACAAAAACATTGGCTGGTGGTCTCGCGCTACTCAGATCGCTGCATAATGTTTATCAGTCTGATATAAGGAGCAAATTACTTCACCACTATCTGATCAAATAGATTTTCTGCTGCTGATGCCTCTTTCCAGAAAGGAGAGATGGAGCCAATGTGCTCAGTCTGCACCATCCACCTACACTTTCAGAAGACTCAAATTAGTTGAGATTAATTCTGTCCATTTAACAACATACCTGCCCTCAAAAAACTACACCTTTTTTTTTTTTTTTACTTTATTTTAGGTAAGTCCTCCTTTTTTTTAGTTTTCTAGGGTCTAAAAATTGATTATATAGCAAATCTGATTTTCTTTAAAGAATTCTATTTATCCGTGTAAACACAATGGAGCTGCACTGATATTGTAAAGACTTTATTCACTGTGACTGGTTACTACAACAAGGTATTTGGCTCAGGTACAAAACTCATCGTGTCAGGTAAGTTAAGTTGCAATTTATATTCATACAATTCATACAATAAGCTATAGGAACTTGGAGTGGTCGTATAGATGTATTATACTGTTTCAGAGCTGGCACCGTCCTTGCACAGGATTCTCCTCCCCAGCTCGCCATTCCTACGTTGAGCCTTGTGGTATTTGCAATGCAGTCATTTAGAACCACTAACATATCTGAAAAAGAGCTATTTTGAGCTAGTTTTGATCATAGTTCTCCTAGAATCTAGTGGGAAAAGGCCTGTAATAGTTTCCAGAGCCCTTGTTCTTTCCTCCAGCTATACTGAAGGAATTGGCAAGGAATCAAGCAGCTGTGAATTAAGCATTAAAAAAGAAAACCTCTTCTTAATACAGATACAAAGAGCAGTATGCAACGGTCATTGCAAAAATTTTTTTAAAAATTAAGCTAGCAAAAGTGAAATAACTTGTCCACAATTATTTTTCACATATGCTGCACTGTGGCAGTAGAAATAAATTAGTGCCTCCAAATGCTCTTCTCATTGCTTAATAACTACTTGTAGCAAAGCTCTTAAATTAATAACAAATTAATTAATTATTCATCATTAATTATGCTGAATGACTGCTTAATAATTGCTAATGAAGAAATTATCCCTTTTTTACCTTTCCTGCAGAGACATTTATTTTAATGAAAGGTAGAGGACAAAAATATTTTTTAAAGATGTGCTTTAAATGCCATAATCCTGAAATAAACAACTAATAGAAACAGAGCAGAGGAACTACTGCTACCAAATGTTTTAAGCCCGGTTAAATATATAAATGTATGTTAGTATATCAACCAAAGATTGGTTCTAATGATTTATGTCAGAAAGACTAAGTAAATCATACCTATAGTTCAATGCAAATATCTCTGGCATGTTGCTTTTAGCGAAAATCCTTACCTTATTAATGAAGTAATTGCCATGCTTTTCTTATCTACAGTTTAATATATTTTCAAGCATCACTCTAATTCTGTAGGATTTTGTCTTTATGAGGACAAGGATTCTGAATCATTAATAGGGTAAGAGGGTTGTAGTTACTTCACATTTAAGATCATTAAGGAATTGAGAAAACCAGGATTCAGGATAAGGCTCTTTGGGAATAGCATCATTAGCTGAGATTGAGTCCAAATATTGTACATTCATGTAGCCTACTAGACTCCTATTGTTTGTGTGATGGTTGTTAAACATGGTACTTTTCCAGCCAAAATCATAGAATCATTGAATGGCCTGGCTTGAAAGGGACCTTAAACATTATCAAGTTCAAACCCTGAGCCATGGGCAGGGAAAACTGTCACTAGACCAGGTTGCTCAGAGCTCCATCCAACCTGGCCTTGGACACTTCCAGAGATGGGGCATCCACAGCTTCTCTGGGCAACCTGTTCCAGTGCCTCACCACTCTCACAGTGAGGAATTTTTTTCTACCACCTAATCTATACCTATTCTCTTTTAGTTTTGATCCATTCCCCCTTGTCCTGTCACTACATACTGTAGTAGAAGTCTCTCTCCATCTTTCTTGTGGAATCCCTTCAGACACTGGAAGGCTGCCATTAGGTCACCCTGAAGCCTTCTCTTCTCCAGCCTGAACAATCTCAATTCTCTCAGCCTTTCCTCATAGGAGAGATGCTCCATCCCTCTAATCGTCCTGGTGGCCCTCCTTTGGACTCGCTCCTACAGGTCCATATCCTTCCTGTGCTGAGGACCCCAGAGCTGGACACAGCACTCCAGGTGGAGTCTCACCAGAGTGGCTTAGAGGGACAGAATCACCTCCCTCAACCTGCTGGGCCCACTGCTTTTGATGCAGCCCAGGACACAGTTGGCTTTCTGGGCTGCAAGTGCACAGTGCTGACTCATGTCCAGCCCTTCATCCAGCAGCACCCCAGGTCTTTCTCAGAAGGGCTGCTCTTGATCTGTTCATCCCCCAGCCTGTATTGATACTGAGGGTTACCCTAACCCAGGTCCAGCACCTTGCACTTGGTCTTATTAAACTTCATGAGATTCCCATGGGCCCACTTCTCGAGCTTGTCCAGGTCCCTCTGGATGGCATTCTATCCTTCAGACAGCAGTTCCTGTAATGGAATATACCATTGTGGGATCACATTTGTTATTTGGTTCTGGCACAAAACTCATCGTCACCAGTAAGTGTTTTCAAAATCCTATGTTTTTAGAAGTTTTGTAACGGGAAAGCTTTGGAAAGAAGGCAGATGGATCTTTAAGGTACCTGGGAAGGCTCACCATAGGGACTACACTACATTAGTACCAATTTAAATACCCGAAGCCTCTGTTCAGCAGGACAAGAATGCTGTTTATTAGCTGAGTGTGCTGAGTGCCCTCACCTGCCCCTGGCTTGAAGGGGAGCTTTGAGTACTGGACAAAATTTGTGGGATCATCCAAGAAATAAGAATTAAAATTTCAGCTTAAGAACATGGTGACATTATTTATAAATCATATTTATAGACACTTATAAGGAAACTGTAGAGGAGTTGCATTAAGAAAACTTTTGACAGGTAATCTATAAAAACATATATTTTGAACTTAAATTTTTAATAACTTATTGATTACAAATCTAACACCAGAATTTTATTTGTACAATGTTTTGCAGTCCCATTGCATTGGGAGACAAAAGACAGATTTAGCTTAAGAAACATCTGTTCATGCTTATATATTATTTGAAAAGGTAAGACCTATATACCTCTTAAAACCTGCCTTCAAAAATTGTTTGACAAGGTAAACGGCAACATTTTTGAATGTTTAACTAAACCAAAAACAACAGTGAAGTTTAAAGTCCATTACTTTAGAATTCTTCAGAAAGAATCAGATAATTTGCCCAGAAAAGCCAGTGTAAACTGTCTTGTTGACTTCGATGACTTTACAGATCAGCCTGAAACTACACCTAAGCCTACAGCCAATTCTACAAGTTTTCATCCTTTTTTTATTTTTCAGAAATGTACCTACAAAGATATTTTTCTCACATGCAAACATATATCGTATGCAAAACTTAATTCGTTCAGTTCTCTACTGTGATGCATTTACATGTGTATGTAGATGAGACACTCCCATGCACACACACAACTGCAGTTATTCAAGCAATGTACTCACTACATTTATTTCCTCAGTACAGAGGTATGATTTATGTGTTTTATTTAAGCTAAGCATCTAGGGTCTTCTTATGGCAAATGGAAAGATACTGGCAATTCCAGCGGCGGAAATTATTCTATCTTTACAGAAGACTCTAAGCAGCTGGAAACATCTCTCTCGCTTCTCTATTTAGACTTGACAATCCAAGAGAATAACGGCAAAGTAGGCAATTAGATTTTAGCCTGATGGAATTAATCAGGATAACTTACTTAGCTTTGAGGCTTTGCAGAGTGCAATGTCATTGGGACAAGCACTACTTCATGGTCTTCTGAGCATATACAACTCTGGAACAAATAATAATGTTAGGAATTACTTTAATCTTCCATCCATGGGAGAACTGATGCATAAAGAATATAAAATTAACTGCTAAGTTAATGTTAGAGAACCATAATATTGTTAGCAATTTTTGGTACAACAGAACTCTGTCCACATTGTCATTTCACTGACAAATCTCTGAAATAAAGGAAATACTTCAGGGATGTGTTATCCTTTTGAAGGTAAAAAGGTCATTTTTTTTAAAACATCAAGGCTGAAATACTTCAAAGAATCACTAAGTTGTTTTAGGGGAGATACAATGTAGAGGATTGCTCTAGAATAGCCAGATTATTTAAAGAAAGGTGGAAGCTTTTTGACAAAAATACATTTTTATATGAATATGTTTTCTCCCAGTGCACCACTGTACCATGCAGTCAGACCACAGTTTAAACCCTGTGCATCCACTTGCTCAAATTCAGCAGCAGAGATTTACATAGGAATCTAAAGACAAAAACTGGTGTAGGGAGATGAACACCTAAAATGTCTCTGCTGCCTTAAAAAAAATAGTCTTAAGCAGTTCTTTCTATATAATAAAAGTAAATTTTGAAAACTGTATCCAGGCTTCATTTGCAGTTAAGCATAGAAAAAAAATGATCACCTGTGAGCAGTTGCTGCAGAAGTTCATGTTGAACTAAAGTAGATGTTAAAATTTACTATTCTCTTAAATAATATCAGAACATCATCTCTGTGTGGACAAAATTTGGATGACTTTGACTCCTCCTAATAACATAAGGCTTAATCCAGAGAGGCAAATGAAATGGAGATTACCTACCGTTAACTTGTGGAAACAGCACATTTTTAATTTAAAATATATTCATGTATGTTCATACTGAGCATACAAAGCACATCACCTACAACAACACTGGGAAGGCTTAGATATGCTGTTTAGATGCAGGAATGTTATCTGGATATAGCATATTCTTCTGCTTTAGTTTAGTTTTGGTTTTTCTGTTTCAGATGTGTTAATTAAATAATTTAAACTGATCTAGTAATAAAGGAATGGCACTGCTAAACTTTGGTGTCCAGGGCATTTTGTGATTGCTTTTTCCTGTCTTGATAAAGATCTTCACCTGGCAAATACATGGAATACCTTAAAATAAAAAGGCGACATTTTGTTGCCCGCCTCCCCCCACCCCCTCAATTAAATCACAAAAGTAATACTGGCTTTTAAAATTTAATTAGGTATAGCAGATGTTTATTGATTAGCAGTGGGGACTTATACTGGGGGCATAAAACTGCAAAGATTTGACAGGCAGGTTCAAGTACCTTTTATATTCTATAGAAAAAATGTTTATGTAATTGTTTTTGCACAAATATTATAAATTAATTGTTTTTGCACAAATATTATAAAGCAATATTAAATTACTTTTACTGAATAAATGAGCAAATGTCTTTCAGGAAATATTACTGTTGCTTAATAATTGTCAAGACTTGAGCAGATACTGCACTGACAGCAGTACTGCTTGGAAGGTTGTGGGGATACAGGCTGTCATGTAGCCGTCTGGAGTTTTCTAACTCAGTTTCAAGAGAGATCAATAGCTATTAATATCTTCAACAGTATTTCTGTTTCTCAACATTTCTTAAAAGAGTATTCACATTTGTTATGGGCATTTTTAACACTTGTTAATAAGGCGTTTATTTTGTTGGTCTTCAGAATTTGTATTTTGTGGCTGTGTATTGATTTGCTGTACACCATTAATCTTTCAAATCTCTGTTTTTTTAATTTTCTTCCTTCAATAACCAATCCAGACAAAGGAAGCTCTTCACCAGCAAACTCAGAAATCCTGCAGAAAAAGCATGAAAATGAGATAATGTATGTTTGTCTTGTTGAGAAATTCTACCCAGAAGTTATTCGGGTCACATGGACTGAGGAAGAAAAGGAGGTAACAGACAACGTAGTGAAAGGCGATGTTTGGAAGCCCACAGGAGAGGATGAATACTCAATTGCCAGCTGGTTAACTGTACCAGCAGAGAACAAAGACAAGAAATATTACTGCAAATATGAGCATGAAAGCCAAAAGGATTCACTGCCAACACAAGGTATATGCAACATGTTAACAATTTAATTCTATGTATCGTTAGAGACATCCTTTTTCTTTGCAATAAAATTAGAGAAATAGTGCTTTCTACTACTTCATAAGACACCTGTGCTCCTTGGCACAGCAATAGCTAAAATACACAACTGGAAAAACTACCAAAGTTTTCCCAGGAAAAGCAACTCAGCCTGTGTTATGCTTCCCAAATGAGCATGCCTTTGTAAGAGAAAAATAACAGTTACTGAACTTCATCAAGTGTAAACAAACATAGCTACAAAAGGTCTGCACTGAAGCACAAGTTACTTTCTTGTTTACAGAAGTTACTGAAAATTACTCATGGCTTGCAGGTGTAAGTTCCTCTGACACCCCCTGACATTAGTCACAGCTGTAAAAAACTAACGAGTTAAAAATGAGGTTGCTGAGGATGTAGAACAAAATTTAAATATATTACTTACTCATAGTCCAGAAATAGTTAGATAATAACTATGTATAAAAATAAGATTTTGTGCTTAATTGTGGAAAGATTGATTATGCAAAGCAAAATCTAAAAGACAATGCAACTTTAACTTATATTCAATGCAAGTTGTTTATATCATAGTAATATATATAAGAAAAGTGATCTAAATTGGTTTAAGTTAATATTTTCTCCATACCTACCTCTGCTTAACTTACTACAAATTCACATAACTCCAATGAGTGAGACCATAGCCCTAAATAAACATTACATTTCAACCTTCAAAATATATTCTGACAAAAATATGCTTTAAGCTTATTTTGATGGAAGATGTATTTAGGGATGCAATATGGATGTCTTTAAGCCCACGTATCTATGCATACAAACAACGCAAAAAAGAATAAACACAAATTTGCTACTTCAAGAACAAAATGAGTGTATTTTAGAGAAAAACCATCACCAAAATAGTAAAGTCCTAATAGGGAAACCTTAGATTATACACTTCTCAATATTATTCTTTAGTGTTGAACAACCATTAACATATTAACTGAAGTCTCTTCCAAAGTAAATTATTCTGCATTTCTAATAACAGTAAATTGTGAAGGCAATTAGACTCCAGCTTCTTCAGTAACAAGATCAGCCAGTCAAACTGACTCCAGTTTCAAATAAAAGAGACTCTGCTAAGGAAGAGCCTAATGGACACATTTCTGAAAGGGCAAAGACACATCTCCCACTTATGGCAACAAATACCCAGTAACTTCTCTTTGAGCATTTCTCCTCTTCAAATTCTCTCTGCAAATGAATCCTGCTTGTGAATATCTGCTTTGCAAACTAATCTTAGGCAACCTTTTTTGTTATGTAGCACTAACTTCCCATCTCCTTGTTGCTCTACTTCCCCCCCTATTCCTCAATTAAAGAAAAGCCTAACTAGGGTATTTAAACTCTCTTTCCAGTAAATTCTACAAAGAATGCTCCTCAGGAAGGGGACTGCAGCGCAGTTCTTAATAGAGGTAATTTAATGTATTAAAATATGGGAAAGTGGGTGCATGTGGTGCAAGAGATAGATATTGCTATGTATGCTCAGAACGTTACAAAAATGATCTTTCAAAACTGTAAATAGTGCTTTTAAGTCTGGGGTCTGTAACTTAAAAACACTTCAATGCTACTCTGAACTAACTTCTGTTGTGGATTATAAAGGGATCTCCTACCTTTATTAGGTAGTTTTATTAGGATGCCACAGATGCTGTTTGGGCTATTAGATTATTAGTCTGCATTTAATTGCCACTTCATTAAACATCGGGAGTAGTGAAATGCTAAACGCTTCAGCTGATGGTTCATTAGCCTAGCAATTGCCCAGCATTTTGGACAAAGGAATTGGTTTTTTAGCTTGAGTGGGGATTTTGGAAGAATCATGAGCACTTATGTTCAAAAAATCCAATATAAAAGGATTCAAACAAATGTGATGCTACTGGTAATAAGTGCTGGAAGCACACAATTATGCTCTTACCTTTGCAAGGAATAATACCCCAGTGGCATGTGCTAAGAAGAGCAGTTGGGCTTGAACTTATTAGCAGTGCAAACTCACTCACAGGACAGTCAGATATTGTACGTGCCACTGGTGTCAAGGTAATTGCAGCAGTAAACTGACTATATAGTCCCAGTTCTACCCATCTTTTAAGAGGCTGTACAATATTGCCATTAAACAATACTTTTCTGTCTTATGTTATGCTTACAGATGTTACAGACGTTATGCTTCCAGATCACTTAATGCACAGGACAGCATATTTAGTGTACATCATCCTTCTTCTGAAGAGCAACATGTATTATCTTATCATACTCTTCTTCATCTACAGAGCGCGGGCTCCAACCAAGCACCAAGGAAAGAGAGCATAAGAAAAGGTTTAAGAAAAGGGTGGATTTACTTTGCTTCCCCATATAAACTCCCCTGCTCTGTATTAGATGTAACAGCAAAAAAAAAATCCCAAAATAATTTTCGGGCATTAGTGCATAGGGCTCATTTTGCTTTATTGCTAGTGTTTTTGTATCAGTCTGGTTTTCCTGTTTTTTTCTGAATATCAAACAAGGATAGGCAATAGCAGTAAAGGATTTTAATCCAAGATCCCTATTGCAAAATGAAGAAGATACTCAGATTGAAAGTAGTTATGCATGCAGAAGAGTAGCAATGTAATGGTACTTTTGATATATAAAGCACAGATGGGTTTTGTCATTGCACTTAAGGCTTAATAAGGAGCATTTCTGTGCAGTAAATTCACAGATATTTTCTCATTTTTACTTTCAATGATTTGTTGCCACTCTCATTTATCCAGCAAATGAGGACTTAATTATTCTGAAGTGATCAGTGCTTTAAGAGACAATTAAACATAATTTTTAAAAGTGAACATAGGAGTTTTGAATGAAGAAGTCAGATGAGAATAAAACCAATTACAAGGTGTATGCATACAGAAATGAAGAAATCCACCAGCACTGTGACACACTGTGTTTTTAAAGAAAGAAACCACTTGTAATTATCATGTATATCACCTTGTTTAAAGATAGCTTTTCAAATTGAGCAAAACCTCAAATATGAAGCTTTGGTAAAGAAAGTATTTTCCCAAAAGAAGAAAAATTCTCAGATGCTGGACTTTGAACTCTTGATCTCCAGGTTCCAAAAATTAGTTCCTTTCAGGTTTATGCAGAAAAGTAGAAATTAGACCTACTGGGATAAAGCACTTGCTCGGTTTTGGGCAAAACATTATAATATGTTTGTAGATAAGGGCTTGCAGCATTTACACTCACTCTATCTTTAATGATGAGGGCAATAAAAGCTTTCCTCCAGCGGCCGTTGTGAGGTCTGTGTTTGTTCTCCAGCATTTCCACAGCCTGTATAAAGATTCCTAGAAAACCTGATTCATTTTTCTGTTCACATAAATTTCTCAAGACATCAAAGATCCTTAAAACATTAGTTTTCTGCTTTTCAGTTAAACAGGAACATTTACAGAGAACAATAAAAGCTAGTCTGTTACATTTTTTCTGTTGCAAAACAGAAAGCTAAGCTTTGTAAAATGGAGCTAAACCAAGCCGGGGGAAATGTTACAAAAGGACTGCCTGCCTCCTAGGCCTAATGCCATCTCCATCACAGGGGAACAAAAGTATGTCAGGCTCAGTTCTAACAACCACAGCTATTTTGCTAAGGGCATATCTTACAAGTTATTTTACAATTTGCATATTGAAGCCAAAACAACTAATTACTGCCTTCAATGCAAAGAAAGATACGATTTCTAATCTTCAGCCAAACTCTTGAGAAAGGGCTGGGATTCCATGTTGTGGTAGTGTTGCAATATATAAAAGGATGCAGAAGTTTTAATGTTGTTTAAGTGAACATGCTTTCAAAACGATTTCTACAGTCTTTTTGTAAACTCACCCTTCTTCTTCCCAAGGTTCCTCAGTCTTACCTCTACCTTTGGAAGGTCTGAGAGATAACTGAAAGCTTATCTATTAGTTGTTAACCCCTTATTGTAATTGGTTGTTAGTAAGACCTCCTGGACCCCCAGTGGTCACTTTGTAATCCCCCCCAAGTGCTATTTAAGTCACTACCCAGAACAATAAACTCTCTCTGCCTCTCTCCTTGCTGCTGCTGTCCTGTGGTCTCTGCTGGGGCCATGGAGACCTCATGGTGGGGGGAGGGGGGAGAGCACCTCCCTCTCCAGGACTAGAGGTAAAAGGGAAAAGCCTCTAGCCTGGGGTCCCCCTCCCTATCCCCCTTCAACCTTCATCAGTTCCATGCTACTATTTATTAAGGTTTGGTTCTGGTCAGAGCAAAACAAAACAGCTACAAAGGCATTTTGTAGTTACTATAGATTTCAGTAGCACCAAGGATATTACCTGGATATTACATGGATCTCCTCTGCCTTTATCCCTGCTACAGAAATGCTTGATTGAATAAATGGGCCAAGATCTCTTTCACTGAAATGATCCCAAAATCCACTTTTTGTGTCTCCTAAACAAAACTGAAAGATGTCGTCCATGCAGTGTAAGAAAACAGAGAGAAAACAGAGCTTTTAAGCTTTTTTTATAAATAAAACCCTTGCCTACACGCAACCCTAAACCATGCTGAGCATAGCTATCATCTCACAGTTTCTGGCTTTTTTTTTAATGCTTGGCTGCAAGGTTTTACATCTTGCAACAGCTCATATGTCCCTGAAGTTTATTTATAGAAATGTTTACTGTTCATACTAAGTTTTTAATTCTTATTTATTTAGCCCAAATAAGAGGACAAGTGGATTTCTAAGGCTTCTAGGTGCTGGAGTGTTTGTTTGCAGGAAGGTTTGGTTATTTAGTGGAAAAACCCTATAAACTGAACCAGTCACAACTGGCTCTGAGGAGGTGGGCTGCGATGAGAGTGGGTGATTAGCTGAGGACAGTTAGACCACAGCCATCCTGCCTTCTACCACAGTATGCTTCTAAACCATTTCCTTCCAATGCAAATAAAAAGTTACAAAAACCACATGCCTAAGTTATGTGTAAATATCACGGTGAAACTCACTGTTTGCCGCACATGCTGGTCTAACTGCATGCCTGAGATACATAGGGACTATTGCTACCACAGTAACATAGGTGCTATGGGGTGTCTGCAGTCTTGCAGACTTGCAGTCTTACTTACCATGATGGCACAACAGAGGAAGATGTTTGCTATTAAATGTAAACTTTTGTTGTTGGGACTTTAACATTGACAGACATGTCTTCTCAAATACATGGCTTATCACAACTGATTTTCAGTGATTTGAAGCTTCTACAAGTATGAGCACTACTACAGCTGCTCTACTGCTACAGTTACAGAATTGATGCACATACTACAAAAATGCTTATGGGCAATGTGGTGCTTCTAATGAAAAGAAGACCAAACAGGATCAACTTCTGCCATTAAAGTACAAAGAAGTAATTAGCACAAATGAATTTATTTGTGTAAGGGGATTTGCAATAGATTCTTTATCTTACCAGAAAAATTTTGTGTCCTATACAACTACTTACACATGCTTTAGAATAATGACTTCTCAATTATAAAAACAACCTTCAAAAGGTGATATGGAAACCTTCCCATGGATTCCTCTCACATATAGTTGTAAATGAGAAAGATCTGCATAAGGATGATCACAATCTGCCAACTGCTAACTTATATTGATACTAGGTACTAACACTAATAAATTTTAAAAGAAATTCAAATAGTAGACTATTCAGTTTGAGGTTTTGAAACAGTTAGAGCACCAACATCGATTATAGAATGTGATGAGGAAATAAAAAATCTCAGAGGAACAGTTTGAGTAATTGTTCCTCTGCACCTATAGATAGTTACAGGGAAATAGATCAAATAATAATTAACAAGTAATTGACAAGTTTTACCTAATTAGTCCAAATGATCATTAAATATAGTTTCACCATAGGTAACTTTATTGTATTACCAGTCTCCTGATAAGGTACATGAGAACACACTTTCCAGTAATTGCCTAGTTCCTGAGATCAACCTCAGGAACTACTAAATACATTTTTAAAAAATATTTTTATACCACCTGGGAGGTGACCTAATACACATATGTCAAGAAGATAAATCTTTGTGACATATTACCGTGTATGGAAGTCATTCTCTTGGTTTTTTAATTAATCAACTCTCCTAGCAGCTCCACTAACAAATCCCAATAACTTCTTCCAGAGATTTTCTTTTACAGAAGTCTGGATGAATGAAGATGAGATTCAAGACAACACATAGTGAAAATGGGGGGTCAAAAGGAAAGGTCACCCTCTATTCCAAACAAGCACTAGATTTCAAATCAGGAGCTTCAGCTTCTAAAGATTTCATTCCTACTGCTGTTGGAACTTTGCCATTTTTGGCAAAGTGAATACAAGGGGTAAAGTAATTCTGAATATAAATGGAACAATTCTCAAAATGAGGAAATTATCTAATTCTGAATATAAATGGAACAATTCTCAAAATGAGGAAATTATCTCTCATATACAACCAAAGCTCACTACAAAAAGATACAGGTCTCTGCAGTGACAGAGTCCTCAAAAGGCCCTGCAAAAAATGCTTAGGTGGTCACAGAGCTATGTGCCCAGAAACAGCTCCTCAGGAGGCACTGCTTTGCACAAAGGTGACCTGATGGATTAGTAACTTCAGAGAGACTTTTCCTTTCCTGGAATAGCATAACTACCAATCATTTTGAGGCTCAAATTCTACTGTAAAATAACAGTAGAAATAAACTTTCCAGACTGCTTTTGAACATGCTACTAGCAGAACGATTTCTCAGCAACCAAGACTTCATATCTAGTCCCTTCACATTTAATATGAAGTCTCTAACCATTTCATATTTTAATGTACCCATAAAGGGTGCATAAACGAACACTAATTACTTGGCAGCTGCGAGAGACTAACAGAAAGAAAGTACACAAGCTGTTACTGAGGCTCAAGCAGCAGCTTGCTGAGATCTAAGCAATGCTGGTCACAGGCCCCTCACCACCACTTGCAATATGAGTCATGGTACCTGAATGCACATACAATATTAACCTGGCTAAACTGTGAGGGGCAACACATAAGCTTGTTCAAATCACGTGTGTGGGGAGGGAGGAAAAGAAGGAATAGAAGGAGAGAGAATCAGAAATATCATCCATTTCTACCTTCAAGTACAATCACAAATATAGAAACAAAAGGAGAACATTTCCAAAATAAGCATACAGTTTTCAAAACTTTCTGAATCTTCAAGTTTGACTTCTATACCCAGAGCAAAAGGCTGGACCTCTTCTTAAAAATGTTAACAGCTTATGTTCTGTAGTTTCAATTTGGTTTTTTGGTGAAACCACCTTGTTTCCACCAGCCAGCCTTATTACACCAGCCACCAAAACAAGATCACTTCTTATTTTTAACTACAATACTTATTTTTCCTTTTGAGTCATCAGTGTGTTTTCAGTCCGCAGTATTCCCGATCATGCCACTGCATAAGGTTTCAAGAATCTCCATGCAGGTAAAACTGATGGTACGTGGAGCCCCAGCAACCTGCCTGGTAATCAGGTTATTTCATTCATGACCTATATTACTGTAATGTAAGTTTTCCCCCTTCTATTTCCTCTTTCAAAACCAGTAATTTAATTTGCAGTGTGCTGGCACTGCACAGCATTATACTCTTCACTGCCCTGATGCTTCATCACCTAGACATAGCTTTAAGTCCCTTACACCAAGACACTGCAAGGTTTCTTACTGTTTTATTGAGTTCTAACTCCTCTTCAAAAAGCTTTTAACATCTGTCTTGAATATGCTACAGTTCCTAGTATGTACAGAGTGTACCTGCTCATCTTCATATAAGTTTGCAAAATAAATGGAAGCAAACTCCTCAGTGCAAGGAAAAACACACAGAATGTGCACATGGGCTTACAAAGGCCATGAAAGATTACAACTGCTTTCTGCCCCAGGGCTGGCTATCCTGCTTCTGCAGACCTCTACTTTTTAGGCAAAAAATCTACTTCCTTCAGAAAGCTTTGGGAAAGGCCGATGCTGAGCTCTGACACACGCCTTTAGTCAAGCTTAAGGGCAAAGCACCAGCCAGACAGCACTTCCATTCTGCATATGCTTTCCAATTCAAAGTTCTGGAAGGAATAAAAATCCCTCTTTCAGCAAAGAGTCCTCTTTTTGGAGGAGAGGCAGGGGCAATGAGCTCAGCTCATTGTCCCCTTGGCTTGTAGGTGGCCATCCAATGGGACCCGGGATCACATCCTGGAGTGGGTCAAGCTTGTGAGTAACTGGTGTCAGCAGAACACAGGGCATGACAGGCAGGGCTAAGCTGAGGACCGGCAGGGTGGAAGCTGGAATACTGCAGGGGAAGTGGTTGTGGGGTCACTGTGGGCTGTGGAGCATCCTGGTCTGGGGAAGGCCCAGCACCAGTGGGGCCAGGAAGGGGGCACCAAAGCATACCTTGGGTGGGGGTCACTGGACTCCCAGTGCAGCATCAGCTCCATTGATGGCATCATGGTCCCCCCCACAGCCCAACACTTGTGATACTCTTCAGGGTGTCCTCTTACGGTTTCCACATCATCATCGTCCAGCTCCTGGAGTGATTTGAGCTCCCCCATAGCTTTTCACTTGTGATAGAGTATCTGGAGCACTCTCAGGACTTCTACATCATCTGGAGGAGCACAGATTCCTGACAGGAAGATGGCACAGGGGCTGTTCCACCAAGTGCTGGAGGCCATGCAGCACTGCACCAGCCACAGGGTTCTGCACCACAACATCAGGGCCGAGAACATCATCCACTGTCGAGATGAAGCTGATGGACTTTTGTTCTGGTACGTATCTAAAGGACGTGCTGTACGCCTGCTTTTCAGGTGAGCTCACACCCAGGGCCTGGCTGGGCACCAGAGGCTCTCCCTTTTGCTGGTGGTGGGGAGGGGGGAATAATTCTTCAGCTGGTGGCCAACTTGCTTTTTTTTTGTGAAGGGTGGGTGGGGAAGGATTTTATGCAACAGGAGGTAGCTGGGACTGGTGGGAGAGGAGCCAGTCCAACAAAAACCACCACCCTGTGGAAAGTAGCTGAGAGGGGGTTGCAAAACCCATGTGTTGGCCTTTTGTTTGCAGGCGCAGGAGGGCTTAGACGGCTCTACTCCCCTCTCCTGCCTTGGCCTATGATATTTTTCGTGACCAATGTGGGGTGAGGGGGGGATAAAAGCAGGGTTTTCCCTACTTGTGCACGGGTGTTTTTCTTGCACCTAGTGGTCAGGCCTTCCCAGGGCCCCCTCTGCACTCTTCCAGCAGCAGGGGCTTTCTTTTACAACCCAAAGTTTGTAAACAAGAGTCAGGTGCTTGAGAGAAAGCAGCAGGTCACACCATGTGCCACTGGTGCAGTCCCTGAATCCCCAGGAATGCCCAGGCAAGGGCAGCACCTGCCTGATGAGCTCTGCCTGTGTCCTAATGGAACAAGGGGTGTACAGTGGAGTGGATCCTCTTCCACTGCTGCCATGGCCATCCAATGACAATCCGGTCCCTGGGCATCCTGCTTTACAATGTGGTATGCAGATTCCATCCCTTCAACAGAGATGAGGACATCATCCTGGGCCAGCTCTTGTTACTGCTGTGGTTGTCTCAAGGTGAGTCCCCAGCTTTGAGGAATGGGAGGAATAAGTATTGGGAGATTGCAGGTGGCACATGAGCATCCCACTCTTGCAGCTGAGAAGGTTGATCTCCCATGGTTAAGTGGAGGAGGTGGCACACGTCCTGCCATCCTGCTCTCCTCCAAACCAGAGAATCAGTTGGGAGATTTCAGTGCAGCTCTGAACATACCCAGCGTGTCCTAGGCACTGTGGACCATGGGAGAGGTTGCACACGAACCACTGACTGCTGGTTTCAGGTTTCTCTCTCCAGAGCGCCAGCACCTCATCAGATGGTGTTTATCCATGCACCCCTCAAATAGGGCATTGTTGGAAGACCTTTCAACCATTCTTGGCTGTAGGAAGTTCCCCTGCAGCCCCAGGAGATGCCTCTGCACAGTACAATCCAGAAGCGTGGCCAGTAAGAGCTTCACACATCTCATGGCATTAAGAAGCCAAGAAAACCAGACTGTTTCCCTGTGACCAAAGCACAGAGAAGGGAACACAGCTGATGAGATGCTTCTGATAGTCCTGGGGGAGGTTGAGGAAAAAGTGGCTAACTGCTCTCCATCATATTTGAGAAGTCATGGCAGTCTAGTGAAGCTCCCACAGATAGGAAAGGGAGAGACATCCCCTCCAGCAGCCAAGGTATGGAGGTCTGCCTGCAACATTGGGCACAACGGTGGCATCCTGCAGCATGACATGAAGCTGGAGAACATCATCTTCAACCTGGCCACTGGCAGGGCAAAGCTGCTTGACTTTGGCTGAGGCACCTTCTTTGAGGACACCCTCTATACTCAGATGAAATCAAGATGAGTCCACTTCTGGTGTGGCGGGCATGCTCCTGGTCCCAAGCATCACAGGGCCCACCTGGACTGGACTCTGGAGGTTCCCTGCTTTGCTGTGGTGGAGCAGGAATCAATTTTTCAACCAGCTGTCAAGTTGCTTTTTGGCAGGGGAGGGTGTGGATGTTGACGAAGTGGAGCTGGCTTCTGACCTTGCTGACAGCTTCTGTCACTCACCCTGGCACAGCTGGGGAAGGGGGAGACAGCCTGACAAAAACATCCACCCATGCGAGTAGCAGAGGCATGAGTTCTGAATCTGTGTGCCAGCCAGTTTGCTTTGGAGGATCTCAAGGAAGGGCTGAGGCTGGGGGAGGGAAAGGCAGGGTGGGAAGGTATATTCATTGCATGTGGAGGCTGGGCCTTCCCCAGGCTTGTGGTAGAGTGGTAACATTTTACCTTTTTTCTTTTTTCCAGGTTTTGTTTTTAAGTTACATTCATGCACTTGTCATTTGTTTTTCAAAGGATGATTCTTCCTGGTGCCTAGACTGGACTGGGAAGTGCTGAGATGGTCTGCAGAGTGGAATACACTGCCAGTGCTACCCTGACCATGGTTCGCAGGTACATCCCCTTCAAGACTGACGAGGACATCATCAGGGATTAGCTCCTCTTCTGGCAATGGGTCTCTCAGTGTGGGTACCTTGGCTTCACAGCATGGGTGGGATAACGGTTTTTGGAAGATGGCAGTGGCTACACAAGCACCCTGCTCTTGCAGCTACTGAGGAGGTTGATCTCCCATGGTTAGCTGGAGGAGGTGGTACAAGTCCTACCATCCTGCTCTCCAGAATGGAGAACCAATTGGGAGGTTTGGGTGCAGCTCTGAGCACACCCAGTGTGGTCTGGGTGGGACAGGGTGGACAGAAGACTTCTTCAACTGCCCATCAGTATCTGGTTTCTCTCCCCACGGTGCCAGCACCTCATCACATTGAAACAGTCTATGAATCACCAGGCCTGCAAATCTGGGGGGACATGGCGTGTTTACTGTCAAAATCTTGCATTCTTTTCCAAGCTTTTGATCCTCTTCCTCCAGGGTAATCTTCTGTGTACTTACGCACTGAGTTTATTGGAGCTGGGAAGGGTTAAGGAACTCAAAAACGTAATAGCTCCTGTCTCAAACTGCAGCAGCCACTTCAATGACCCTCAACTGCCACCCAGGCATGTGCTGCATTTCTCTTTACCTTTTTGGTGCTGCTGTCTGTCCCCTAACAACATACTCACCAAATTTTCCCACCCAGCCCTAACAGCCCTGCACAGACCAAACAAAACCCCACAAACTTGACGGAAGGACAAACCATGCTGGGTGTTAAAAATCATGCCCTCAGTAAAACAAAGAATGGTATTATGCCATGTTACAGTTATCTTTAGACCTACTATCTACTAACTTGTGCCTTTTTGCAGGCACTAACTTGGTATAACACTTGATGCAAGAGGCACTAACAATTGTCCCTGTCCCTTTGCAAGCGTATCTGAAATTATCTGGGTAAGATAATAATTAAACCCAACTAACTTACACTTTTTTTTCCTCAACCAAACCCTAATAACTCTAATAATTTATCAAAAAAACCTCCCACACTAAAAATCTTGGTTTTTAGAAAGAATGTACTAATGCTTTATCTATGCTCCAGAAAAAGTTTTGAAGTAGATTGGTAACTTTGTGTTAGTAACTCCTTATCTGACTGCCGCAGTTAAGTGACATTGTGCCACAGTTATGGCACAGAGTTTTCCCTGTGCCATAAAATGTTCAGCTTCCATGGGGTGGTTTAGAGGAAGTGAACAAGAAGACATGCCCCCTACCACATGCCATATAAGGTTTTAGCAGTTCTGTACATATCAACACACTGAAACCCCCCAAAGTATCCATTTATCTTCAGAATATATACCATTAAGGAAAGCACCTGATACAAGTCCAAAAGAATGACTCCTCTCAGACCAAATGCTGGACCGCTGACCTCAAGAAAAGTTCAACACGGGGACAGTGCCACTCCAAACTCTTCAGAATTGCCACTGCAGGTGCTACTGATTTCCTATATGTGATGTGCCAGCTTGAACCGTGGAAGTTCTAAATAGTCTTCACTGTACATAGGGAGTAGGCGACAGACAAAACCCACATCATTCCAGAAAGCACCTCCTTCTTTGTACCGTCTCTCTCTTCCATGGCAGTACTGTCAAACAGTAGCAGACTACGTTAAGAAATAAAAAATAAACTCAAACTCACTATTTCAAAGTCAAAAAGATACTTCTTAAGAATATGATATCAGATTTTACTATTCTACAAAGATTTTGCTCTGTCCTGTTTGTATCTGGGTATTCAAAAGAAAACACAGAACATCTGGTTTTGGTCAGTAAAGTGTCCATTTAATAAATTCCTTAGCCACATTTCCCACCCCCTTCCTCCCACCATAAAATTTCAATTCACACTTAAGCAGATCACATATAATTTGATGGTGAACAACATAAGCTTTTAAATCTGCACTCTTAATACTAAGAGTATTAGGGGCTAGTATTTGACAGAATTACCTAGAAGTCAGATGTGCCCATGCAAAAAAAGCAGATTTTTATATACAGTCCCTATTTTTTCTTACAAATTTAAATATTTTACAAAAATGTATTTTCAAAATGTATAAAGTTTAGTGAATACCCCAAATGTATCTTAAAATAAAATGCTATCTGGTTTCAAAGGCTATTTCAACAATGAAGTCTAAATTGCACCGGATAAAAGGCACTTGTGCTGTGTGATGTCTTAAGCAAATACATGTTAGTTTTGTAGTACAGTAATACAGTGTCTTCTTGAATTCATGCAGCTGTCTCTGAGCATCAAGCATCATTAAAGCAGCCAAAAGAGATCGGGAGTAAACCTGATTCCACAGTTGTAAAAACATTTTCTATCGCTAAGTCGAACATACAGCATTGTGCTCCATCTTTGACTCTAGAATCAAATGCTACTGAAAAATTGCTGTTATTCACATGGGAATTCAAACTACATTTCTTTCATAAGTTACAAGAAGTATGTCATTTAATTATGAAACTAAACCATCACTGAACAGCTCAGTGTTTAAATAGTTTGTGCCAATGAAAGTCTGTATTTATAAACAACCTAGGGGCTAGTTTTCAAGGAGCAGTGCATTGTATTTTCGATTTCCACTTCACTGTTGAGATAAAAGCGCAGTCCTATTTGCCTTCATCTTCTCCAGCCTTTTCATTAAATGGCTATTGGTCATCTCCATCTCTTCTATCTTATCCAGCGCTGTTCTTAACTATAAAATGGAAACAAAAATTGCAATCACTTTAGTTTATCTGGACTTTCTGCTGTTCTCAAGCTTTGCAAGAGGAAATTATGTCAGGAATACAAGCATTATACACTTTATATGAGTGCCACAGAAGTTAAGACATAACAGCTTTGTTATTGCAGGCAAATGAACCAGAATTAAACTGTTATAGAGACCATTCATCTCCCCGGTAATTTTTGTAGAAGGATTACTTTAAAATACTACAAGTTATCAGATTTAGAAAAAAACATAACTTAGATCCTTCCTTTCAAGAAAGAACAGCATTGAATGATAGTTACTATTATTTTTATGTGCTACAGTTGTCATCTGAATTCAACATAGAGACCTGAAGGTCAGACTCAAAAACACTTAAAAGCTGCAACCAAAGATTACAAAAAAACACAGCTCAAGCAAAAGACAGAGCAGTTCGAGAGTGAAAGGAGCATACAGCTGAAAAGGAAATCAAGTTAGTTACCTCTCGCTGAAGCTTCCTCTTTTCAGCTTTGAGTTCGTCTTCTACCTTTTCTGCATTTTCTGCTGCATTTTTATACCTTGCAACCTGCCCTTCAAGTCGTCCAATCTGCAAACATAAACAAGACAGGAATGACTACTCAGGTGTTCCACCTGGAGCTCGCCTGCCACCAGCTGTTCCTCCCAGGACACAGCTGAGAAGACATAGAAGGTTAAAAAACTAAGCAGGGTTGGAACAAGAAAAATAAAGAATTGGGAAACCTGTGGATTAAAAACAAAAGCTAAAAAGTTGAAAGCCAGAAACCATACAAGAAGGTGCAAAGTAGAAAGGAAACTATGAACTGTTATCAGGACACAATGAAAAAGGTCTTGAGTCCAAGCACAAAGTTCAGCAGTAAGGAGGGAGCTTGAGACAAATACTGATCGTAATTTGCAGGTGTTAAAACCCCTCACTGAATTGTTCTATTTACAGCTCCCTGCTACCCCCAAATCCGCATGACAGGGTAGGAGCCTGAATCTGTGCAAAAGGGAAAAGCTATGCATCTGTGATTCAAATTATAATCCTTTATGTAATTTTTTGTAGTAATCTGGAGTTAATTTCCTAAAATACAAAAGTATGGCAGAACATACAGAGGAACTGAAGCTACCACTTCAAAAAAATCAACTTATGTAACTTAAATACTTGAAAGAAAGTTGTAAATACTGTGTAAGGGACATAACTTACTCTCTGAAATTCAAGAGGTTATTTTCATACATGTGTCTCTCACACTTCATAATTTTAAGTCAATAACATGGTATTATAGTTCAGCGTAGATTTTCTCTTAGACTGTGCACAAGTATTGAATTGCAGGAACTATAAAAAAATGTAGTGCCCTTCTGTGCAAACTAAAGATCAAACAAGAAATCAAATCATGAAATAGGTTTTCACAGTTTTTGCTTAAAAAAGTTTTGTCAAAGTGTGCAGATTAAGTGTAATAATAACAAACATGAAGAAAGACACACTTACATTTTGTTCCAAAGTAGTTATATCTTGTTCAGCTTTTGAAAGCTTGAATTTGTATTCACTAATTTGTCTGTTGGCATCTCCTAGACAAAAATTGACATGAATATGACAGTCAAAGCAGCTCTCTAAACTAGCAAATTCCCTTTTAATTAAAATTCATTAATAAGACCATTTTATTGAGAAGCCTGTATACAGGATTGCAACAGGTAAATGTTCTTTCAGAAATCTTTTAGAGTATGGAAAAGAAATAATTTTCCTGTTAGAGACCACAATTGTTTCTGTAGGAGTGTGCACTAAATTTCAGATGTACTGATGAGTACACATAGAAAACTCATTACTTAAAAAAAAGAATCAACACAATAACCAACACATACTGCAAAATGGGTCAGACCACAACAGACATAATACCAACAGTATTTACCTTAGACATCTGTAATAATATTCAAATCTTAAGGAGCACAAGGTGTGAACCTGAGTGACAAACTCCAAGGCTCTTTGCAATTTATTTTAGTGTTACATTTGAGCCCTGACGTTGCCAGTACTTTGTTCATGTTCATTGACACAAACATATTAAAGACAGTCTGTCAAACAAGTAAAGTTTTCAGCTGAAGAAACAGCTTGCTTGGAATGGAAAATAGCTTAATAATGGCCAGTCTTCGCGAGCGAAGATCCGGGGAAGGTCTTTACACCTTCCAGCCGGCGCATTGGATTTTTTAGGTGAGACACAGTGTGCGCGGAACTGAGCCCACCCTTTAATCCTAAGGTTCATCTGCCGGGGCCAAGCGAGCTTGGACGGTGGCAGCGAGGTCCTTAGGACGTAGGTGGGTTGCCTTTAAGGGCTAACGAGCCCCACCTGCCCGGGAGTGGCCCTGACCGGGAATCGAACCCGGGTCTCCGCGGTGATAGCGCAGCGCCTTTACCACTAGACCACCAGGGGCTCCAGGAAAATAGCTTAGTGCTTCCATAAAGCAACACTGAATATTGTGTTGAATCCATGTTTTGCTTCAAGACAAGTCTTCTAGATTAAGTTTCTGTATCAAAGATTCAACAAATAAATTAGGTAGAATATATTTTAAAAATCTCAGGTGAAATTCTACGGTCTAAAAATTGAAATTATTCAAGCAGTGGCACCCACTCTAGGCAAGGTTATCAACTGAAAAATAACTTCCTAGTATGTAGTTATTCAACACTGAAAGAGGCAGATTTTTAAGCTATTCTGCAGCGAGAAGTTCCATGCAAGGACATATACCAACAAAAACCTATCTGCTCAACAATATATTAATTCACAATACTACTACTGCACAACAAAAGGAGTGGGAAGGTCTGTTTCCTCTCTGCAGGAAGAATAACTTTGAACAGTAATCATATACCTACTTTGCAATTCAATTAGCTGCAAGTCAGAACCATTCTCTAAGCCTATGACATCTGGATTCATGCCATCACTTTTAGAATACTTCTGTCGTTCTTCTTCTAACTGCATCTTCAGTTTTCTAACCTGAAAAAGGAAGTGTTCTTTTGTGAAAAAGAGACTCCCAGAAGTTCATTAGTTGTGTATCTAAATGTTCAATGGTAAAAAGGCAAAGCAGTCCTGAGATGCCACTAGCTGAGAAGCTTCTGTAAGCAAAAGTAGCAGAGCCATGTAGGAGAGGAAAGGAAGCCAGTCCTGAGGCCTGTGGCTGCAGCCCTCCATCCCCATCACTGGTGAATCATCCTCTGCATACCAATGCACAACTCAAAACCAATAGTTTGATCAGTGCTGCAGGGATATCTGCACAGTGCAGGAGCACACAGTAACTAACAGAGCTCACTTTTCAGAGGAGTAGATGGCATTAAACTCCACTTATGGATTTCTTCTACTGCATATCTTTTGCATTCTAAACATGCATGAAAATCTTGAACAAGGTCCTGGTGAGTTTACAGAGACAATAATTCACCACTTTTTTTGCAGGTCCTCTCTCACAGTCCACCTAGAAACAATGGTCCTAGGCAAGTCTGTAATGCACATTAGTTTTAAACAGTTCCATTTCAAGCTACAGCAGCTGTCTTGTGATTTTTCCATTAGTCAGGGAACACAGATTTCTCAGCTATGTCCACTGTGTACGGAGTTTATTAAAGAAGTGGGAGCTACCGTTTTGACACTCTTATAAAAATACTGCCCTACAGATTTAGCAGTATGGAAGTTATACTTGCAAAACTCCCATTCATGATACAAATCAAATACAGGATTAGTGATTTTTACTATTACATAGTGAAATATATGCACATACATATTTATGTACTTAAATTTAATGCTATAATTTATTGACATTACAACCCAAACATCTATACTATAATTAAGGTACATTCCCTGCAAAAACAATGTTCACAACACCAGTTTAAATTTGCAATGTCTTCAATTAGAAGAACCAACACTATGGTACTCTTAACAATTGCTCAATGGCTATATATGTTCTTGAGCCCTCTCTTCTCAATACTGAACTGTATTAAAATACAACTACTTTGATAATACGAATTTTCTATTTGAGTAACTAAAATGAACAATGAAATAGTATTTCTTAGCAATTTTGAAGAAAGTGCCACTTGAGCTTATGAGAATGTATTTTACTGACTTCAGTAATTCCACATAAGACAAAAGAGCTTTAAGTACATGCACTACTAACAGAGTCAGCAGCAAGTTAGATTTCAGCTAACCAGTTACTGAAATGAGGTTTCTTTAACAACCAAGATCAAAGTAATATGGATGAGGACACTAGTGAGAGGACTTGCTAATTCCTGGTAGCCAATGAGGTAAGAAGTTGAGTATTTTATTTTGCAGTAGTGCCTACGTATTTGATTAAACACTTTTGGTGCTTAATCTGTGTTTATTACTAATATATTATTAGTCTGCAATAGAATACACTAAAGTCTATTTTTAAAATGAATAGCTTATTTTACCTGGGACAATAATTCCTCCTTTTCTCCAGCCAGTTTTCGTAGCCTGATATCTAAAACCCAAAGAATCCAATTAAAAATCAGAAAAAAATGACAATAAAAATATGTTTTTCATAACTTTTTGTTCTATTTCAAATAAAATGCTCTTCAAAGCTAATAGCATTGGGACCATAAAACTTTGATATCTCATTAATAACACACTAACCTTCAGTTAGTAAAAAGAAAAAAATATTTCATTCACGCTGTTTATTAGTATAACAATTCTAAAAGCAAGACCTCCGGGTTTAGTAAATCTTCAAAGCAAATTAAAAACTGAGGATATTTTCAATACTAAAACTAATACTAAAATATATTGTCCCAATATCTAGAACTGCCATTTCCAACAAAAGTTTCTTCTGATTTTATACTCTTTTTCCTTTCTCATTCAGACAATGCTATCTCTTCAGAGAAACCACTAAGCTTCCCCATATGTTTAGAAAGTTTGTAAAAACTGTTCTCAAACCATGAAAATATTATTTGGGAAAGGACTCCTGGGAATGTGGGAATATCTCTAATTAGTCAATAGCTCAGTTATGGCTACAAAACAGTCTGTCAAGCAACACCATGCTAAGATTAGAGCATCTCCCTTAGAAATTGTAACTTCGACAGAAACAAAGCATAATGACATTTGTATTTCCCTATGAGGAGCCAGAGCAGAAATATGCATCAAGTCTAATTTCTGTCAATACAAAAATACATAACTATTATTTATTATGCACAAATATATTGCAAGTAGGTAGATATGTTCCTTCACATGTTAACAGAGTTTTACAGTGGATTGACTATGCATACAACAAATTGTTCAACCTAAGGATAAAAGCAAGTTAAAGTTATTACCCCCCCAATATGTACCTTTCTGTTGTCCCTGTCATTTTTTGAATGTTTTTAAAACTTCTTTTTCTAATGAATGTGATGGAAGACTGCACTTGCTGTTCTTTCATTGATTATACATAGTTCTGAGGAATTATATTCATGAAACACAATGGAAAACATACTAATACAAAAGACTAAACTTTTAGGCAAGATGTTTTCTGACAGTAATAAAACAGAAACTGGACCAAGAGAACTAATACATTTCAAACATACAAGCACATACTTTTTTTTTCCCCCTCAAAATATAACATCTGTCTTTTTACTCAGTGTAAGCAAAAAACTAAAAAAAAAAATCAATCTTGAAAGCTGTGTAAGTATGTGTTACAGAAGCATCACAGCTATCTGTCTGCAGCTGTAAATCCCACACACTGTGAACAGGAGGGAAACAAAGACCTCTAACACTCCATAAGGTATGTTAGGATATTTTTACCTAGTGGTCCTTCTCCTGCAGATTCCAAGACTTGAGCAGCTTCTTGTGATACAACTGTTATCGCACTAACCACCGATTCATGGTTTACATCACCATTTGGTGTGCCATCTGGAATTATAACTAATCCATATTTCTAAAAAAACAAAAGAAAGAAAAAAACCTACTCGTACAAGAAAAACTGTAAAATATAAATCAACAGAAAAGTTTTTTAAGAGCTTTTGAAGTTAATTGAAACAGTTACAATGAAATGGACCATTTATTCTACCATAAGGTCAGGTTTTCAGGCTCCACAAGAATAGTAACCATTCTTCCTCTTTTTCACTGACCTTGATTTCATGCCCTATTCTTGGATTTCTGTTACTGTAAAGTAACTACTACCAACATACCTCTCCTCTCTTCATTGTTTCCTTCAGGTCAGCCAACTCCTCTCTGAGCTCATCTCGCTCATTCTTAATGCAGTCAAAGTAATCTTTCTGTCTTTCTAGGGCCTGGGCTCAGGCAGATAGCAAGAAAAAGAATGGCACAGAGAAAAAGCATATGACAGATAGCAGAGAGATTTTCTACAAGTAAATACAAAGAGCTCAATAAAAGTAAAGAAATTAAAAGGGCTTTTAAAATATATATTAACATATATCTCTGAAAACTGCTTTCTACAAGTTGCATATTTAGCTTCATGCTGCATTTGTCTTTTTTTTTTTTTTTTCCCAGGCAAGTCTTAGTAGATTCTATAACAGATTTTTATCTAGTGAAACCTACTTTTGGTAAATTTTTATGAACTAAACTGAATACCAAAAAAGTAAGTAATTCTTCTTGATACAGGCACTCTGTGGCCAGAAATAAAAACTTCTGACACTAAGTGGAAAAGATCCTAAAACATTACATCTATTGAACTAATTTCTTTACCTTTTACGGGGTCTAGAAGTAGACACTGTACATCATAAAAGACCTTGGATGTATCCACGTACAAATACTAGTCCATTTACTAGTTGCTTAAGGGTTAAAACCACTATTTACTAAAACCAAAGCACTTGGTTTTAGAGAAAAAATGACAGCAAACTCTAGTATCGCTATTTTAGCACAAAAAAGTATGGCAGCTAAAAGTGCAGTATGGATGTAGGTAGGTTTGCCTACCTATGCTGCAGCTCTGTTACCTGGCACTTAATCAGACACTTTCATTTGACTGGGAAGCATTGCAGTATTCTATTCAATTTTAATATTACCCACATTACAAATAATCCTCACCATACAGCAAATGCAAAAGCACACACAGTTTGCCAAGAAAATTATCCCACTAAACCTTATGTTACGCATGAATGTTTAGGAATGGACTGATACCAAGAAAGAAATGAAGGTGTACACTTTTGTACTGTAATACATAACGGCAGTATGCTGAACTCTCATAATCACCTAGGATCTGTATCTAGTATACTAGAGCAGTGTTTCAATGCATTACTCAATTTCAACAGAAAGTTTAAAAAAGTGCTGATGCACTTGTTTATTTTCATGTAAATGTAACATTTAAAATACAGGTAATTCAATATCTGTGAAAACATTAGTTGTCACATCTTAGTTTAAGAATTCATTAGTGTTTCTATTATTTCCTAACACAGAGTAGATCTCTAACTACATCATAAATAGTGTGAAAAACCTTAATCATGACATCATTTTGTGTTCCACTTAAAAGATTCATCTATCTTTGTCATTTTCAAAAAATAGTGGCATAGAAAGAGGGGAAAGTAAGCTCAGCCCCCCTTGAGAGAATGGACACAGAGGCCCAGAATCACGCTACAGACAGAGATCCTACGTCCTTGACAGTGTCCTGTGATGATGCTGACTTTCCCAAAAAACGTTGCAAACCTCACTCCCTAATGCACAAGTGTTGGAAATTGGAAAATTCTGATGGGAAAGAAAATGAAACTGACATCACTATACATCTCTACCTATGAAGAGCTTAATAATCTTTATTCAATGTTGGAAAACTTTAGTAAAAATCCTAGTGTTTGTATGCTCAGGGGTTAATGTAATATGACACAGATTTTGAACACTACTTCTGCAATTCCTCTATGGGGCAGAGGACAAAAATCAGAACAACTAAGCTCTATGGGCATGTTTTACATACCAGTATGAGTAAAATCACATGGCAGAAAGTAGATTTGTCTGGGGTCTTATTTTCTGAATATTCCAAAAACCTCCATGAAATCTATACCAAACTCAGAGTTGCCATTACCAATTTCAAATTTGCAATACTTGCACAGTTTGGAGCCACCAAACAGTAAAACAGCTGTATATTTCAGGAAAATAATCTGAAGCTTTAGTCCAGTGTTCTCATACTGATCTAATTTAAGATAAAATACAACTGCAAATTTCAATCATTGTAGAAACAGGACAACATATGAAGGCAGGTGTAAAAGAAACTCATGCTATTTTTGTTCTGTTTACCTCCCTTTCTTTCTCTGAGACAGCAAAAGTTTTGCATACATTGTAAAACTACATTACAATTCTAATTATAGACTACATTGTGAAGCTTCTCAGAGATCTCTGAAGCTGGAATAGAGTAAAAATTAGCAAATCTGCTCCATAGTAGGAGCAGTCTTTCTCCATAGTACAGAGAAAGACCCAAAAACTGAGCTACAAAAAGTATGTCAGTGTTTATAGATATGGGAAAGAGAAGAGCAACATTTTAACATTTTCATAACTTAGAGATTTCAATCTTGAGATAGTTAAAAAAGAAAAAAAAAAGTAGCTGGTAGCTGTATTTGAACATTACATATGCTCTCTACTAACTCTGGCAATGTATTTGAAAGAGCACAAAAATATTGTATAAATTGAGACAGTCAGGTATACAAATGTGAAAAGTAAGTATGGAAAGAATATGGTAAATGTAAGATAAAAAGGATTTCAGAATAAGAATGTCCAGAAAAACTTAAGAATGTTGAAATTTTTTAATGATGGAAGAGAATATCACAATATGGATTGAAAGACTGAAATATGAAATAAATATAAGACAGTATAGCAGGGAGCTTGTGAACTGGGCACCATCAGTTAAAAGATAACTTTTCAAAAGGACTTGAACTCCAGCAAATAAAACAATTTTCAAAGAAATCTGCATATACTGAAATCCTGTGTAAAATTTAGCTAGAGAGAAATTACCCTGGAGTTGCTAAGATGCAGATAATTTCTTTCTAGAGGCTTTCAAATAACTCCCTATCTCCTCCAGGCAATCTACTTGTGGTCCAAACAGCCAGAAGTTCAGAGTCATGCAGTTATCACCAAGGATCAGGCTGACTCAGACAGTTTTGTGACTTCAGTGCTGCCCAAAAGTAAAGCTGACAAACCCTGCCTGACTTACATTACCTGCATAGAGAGTATCATTGCAGTTCTTCCTGTACCACCTTCCCTCCTATACAGAAACCCTACAGATGCTCCTCAAAAGCTCCCACACAACCATTGTTTAGATTCCAACTCTCAGTTCCAAAAGCTGGTACCTCTGGCATTTTGTGTGTGGTATCACAAAACCAGATTGGTTCAGTTTTGCATCCAAGCCAAACAGTCCTGGAAAGATCAGAAGTGCAATACAGGAATGCACAAGGTTGGCTGCAGAAGTCAATTCAAGATCATGTTTTTTAGCACTAGGCATGCCATTTTGTAAATATTTTGTAAATATTATAAAATTTTGTAAATATTTTGTAAAAATTATAAAATTTGATGTGCAACAGTCTATCTTACAGATTTAATTACCATTATTCACCATTATGCAAGTAAAGATGAAGTGTAGCTAATTTTCTAAAGATGAGAAAGACTGTTAAACATTTTATACATTTACGTTGGGAGTGGCCTTCACTTCTCTGGAGTGCACAGCATTCCTTGGGGTGCAGGGGGCATCCATCTACTTCTAAATTGAAAAAAATACCTTTCCTCCCATATTTGATTCATACCCCTATTTTTTTATCTTTCCAATTAATTGTCTCCTGGAGATCAAACACCTCTTTGGTTATGGAGTCTATATTCTCCTGCATACGTTGGTTCTCCTGTAGTAAATAGGATGAGGGAAGAATAAAAGAGGAAAGAGAAGTAAGGAAATGGGAAAAAAACAAACATTCAAATAGATAAAGGAAATTAAGTAATAAAAGTCAACTGAAGAGTTTATGAGCATGAAGTTACAGAAACAGCATGCAGCTTAATGTAATATATTTTTTATGAATTCATGCAAGAGAATGGTAATTAATTTTATTCAATCAATGTTGATGAGAGAATTTAATGCACCTTAGAGCTACTTTTCTTTAGTAACTGTTCCCCCTGCAGTCTCAGGATAACATCCTTTCTATAGAAATATAATTACCCTGGTTGTAATTTCTAGATACGTTCAAGTCCTCTTTGGAAGTGAACACTAATGTTAACAAGTGGTTTTATTAATGTTTTACATAATAAAAAAAATCTTCTTGCAAGTATAGAGAGTTTGAATCAAGCATCCAGGAAGTGAAAGACAGCTGCTAATACTGCTTTCTGATACTATATGAATACATGGTCCTATTTTTTTAGCTGATACCACATTTTGCTGCTTGCCCTGTAAATACAACTAAAATTCTTAGGTATGATGTCATAAGAATTTTTAGGGCTAGAGACCATTTTTTTCCCTCTTAATGAGTGAACTGGATTTCACATCCATCTGGGAATGGAAGGCAATGTCCTCCTGCAAAAAGCTACATGGCTTTAGCTAGATTTTCTGTTATTGTTGATAGATGGAGAAATTGTTCAAATAAGTGGTAAATATGGGTCAAATCTTTGAAGGGACTGGATGCATTTGTGAATATTCAACACATGCTACATTCTACCAAAGCAAACACTCCAGGTAAATCTACTGTATATTCTTGATTAGTACACTTAAACCCCATCAAAACATAACATAAAGCCAAACAAGAACATACAAAGTTATTTTTTAATTCTCAGTGAAGTCAAAGATAATCTAGAGCAGGTAAGAGAGCTACAACCCGAATTTTCTAGGGTTTTTTGCTTGCCAGTATTTATGTGATTCAAAATGCTGATAACTGAGGCTAATCTTATTCCTTTTCTTCTGCTAGTAAATCATATCAACTCTAGTTCATGATGCATATTACTTTCAAAGTAGAACTTTTTTAAGTAGACTTTTCAGAAGTCTTTTGCAGTTACTGTACTACCTAGAGAGTACATAGTGAGAGTACATAGTGAGAGTACAAGAACATAGCGAGGAAATAAAGGATCAGTGAAATATTATATAGCTTTTGAAAATCAGATAGTGGAAACTGGCCCATACACTTAAAAATCATCAATTTTTATTGAAACCAAAGGGCAGCAGGAAAATGATGTACTAATTGAACTACAAATTTCAATGTTTTAACTAAAATCATTGGGAAATAGACACCCACAAACTGCTGACTACATACATATATATATATGTACATATATATATATATATGTACTTTTGTGGGCCATTTTAAAATGAAGACTGATAATAGTCTGGGATTTTAGGGCACATGGATTTATTCCCAGAAGGGCAAAAGGGAAAAAGAATAGGGTGAGAGGGAAAAGAACACACCGCACACCCAGCAACATGGTTATGACCCAATAACATGCTGACCAGTGTTGCTATATTTATGCTTGCCTAGTAAGCAAACAAGCAGTCACTACTGCAAACTTCAGTGGCTGATGCTCTCAAAAATCTGAAATAACTGAAATGGAAACTTTTGGGAAAGGCAAAGAATAACATTTGGTATTATCCACGCATCAGAACTTCTAGATATGGAAAAAAGATTTCGGCCATAAAAACATTAATTCTGCCCTGACAACAAAGCAAAGATATTAGGAACATTTGTGAGAGAACCACAATTCTCACAAGACTTAAGGATGTTACAAGATGTAACATATTTAAAAGCCCTACAGAGACATTCTCAACTTTATAAATTTAGGGAGATTAGTAGCTTAAATTCTACCCACTAAAACAAGATAAATTCTTTCTTAAAAATGCAAGATGATATTCAATCCTGTTTTGTATATGATGGCTGTTCCCATTCAAAATGTTCACAATATTTATTTGCACAAGTTCTATCATAGACTGTCTTATATGAACATACCTCTATCAATTCATCTCTCTGTCGAAGGCCCTCTTTTAGTTCATCCAGCTTATGCTGCAGAATATTGCAGGTGTGTTTCTGTCTTTCCAATTCCTATATTAAATAAATCAATTATTTATACTTCTTTTGAGTTATGTAAGAAATATGCAACAAATTTGAGAAATTCTACCTACTAAGGTGTTAAAAAAAAATCACTGAATCAGTGTTTTAGGTAAGTTCTCTAGATATGACATGGAAGATTTTATTTCATTAAATGTAGAGGAGAGAGAAAAGATGACATAAAGGCTTAAGCACAGTATTAACAAGAAAAGCTAGTCTGAAAGTTTTCAACTGTTCTTACTAAATAGTCCAGAAGTCTACAATTTATAATCAGGAAAAAAAAAATACCTTTGACTTCTCTTCATTCTCCCTATAGAACTCTGCTATCTGTTCTTCTTTCTCCTCAATAACGTCCTTTAAAGTATCCACTTGGTAAACCAAGTTGTTTTTCTCATTGTCTAGTTGAGCATTGGAAACCATAGCTTTCTTGTATTTCTCTTCAACTTCAGCTAGCGAATCCTATTGACAGCAGAAACGTTTGTATTAGTCTAACTTTTTGATGCAGATATAACTTTAAAATATTCCCTTTAGAGATATCAAGTCACAGTTCAATTTCCATTATTCAAGTTAGGTTATACACAGCAAAGAAAAGTTATCATTACAAAAGCATGAAAAACATAAAATAATATTCAGTGGCATTTCTACTCTGCCACCACTCATGGGGATACAGTTGTAGTATCACAGCTTTATAATATTTTCAAGGGATGCAGGAGAAAACATTTCAGAATGAGGCAAAAAACCTGACAGAGAGAACTCAGACAATTAAATCACTATAAGAGATCACAAAAACATTTCCAAGAGTAGCTTTAACTTGATGTTCGTTATTTAAATAGTGCTCTATTACCTTAGATTCAAAGTTTTAAGACAGTCACATTATTTCAGTAATAAGGATTCTCTGTTTAAGCAGATATTTTGTCTTTATATTTCCTACTAAGATCAAAAAAATAAAAGGCATGTAAAGATTCACATGCTTGATTCTCTACCTGAAGGTGCACATATGTCTTGCTGTATATCCTCTTACACAGTTCTCTCCCATTTAACATTTTATCCTATTTTTAATTATCCTACTGGTTTTTTTTCAGTACTGTAACAAATGTCAACCATTTAACTACTTAGAACAAATATCACTCCAGGCACTTTTAAATATGCAATTATTTCAATAAGCATTATATGGGGGTTGAGACTAGAAGATCTTTAAGGTCTATTCCAATCTTTTCACGGTCTATGATTGTATGATTTTAAAAATATAAAAATTGATTTTCACAGAGTCCTAATTTTAGAACTGAAAAGGAATCATTAAGCCAATTACTTTACGAAGTACATCTGTGACTTACTATAAATCTTCTAGTATTTCATGTAATCTGTTCCCTGAAGGCATAAGTAGCACAATTTCCAATTTTAATTATTTGTATTATGACAGTAGAAATACTAGAACAGGAAATGCATGAACCTTGGGTTTTCCAGAAAACAGAACACTAGGACTAAGATATTAAGGGAGAAGGTGGTAACAGTCTAAGTTTCTTAAGAAAACACTGAAGAGTGCTATCTCTTATACAGTAAAATTACGCAAAGATTTTTGTTGCATATTTGTGTCTTCTTTTAGAAATACCAACTCACGGTTCAATATTCCGCTATAAGAAAGGCAAAAAACCCCTTATCCCCAAACCCTATTCCATGTTGTAAATCTCCATTTTGAGAAAGCTGTCCTTTAAATACGTATTTTAGCTTTTATAATTTTATCATAATCACAGGTATTTATACCTTTCTATTTCACTCACTGAGTTCCAGAATTTTCCACTGGAGATCAGAAGAGGTAAAACAGTTTAAGTTGTGAAAAATACACGAAACATATCATTATCATCTGGGAAGCAGTAAATAGCAAACAGCAAAGATGACTCATAAGGATAAGAGAAAAGAATGAGAAAAGAGACAACTCTCAGGATAAGAGAAAAGAGAAAAAAGAAAATAACATATGTATGTGTATTTCAAGTAATTCTTAAGATTAAACCAGGGAAAACATTTTTTGTGATGCTGTAAGTATAACCAGTTATGTAAAGATTTACAAAAAAAATGCTAGAGACTGCAAACCTTCCAAAGACTTCCAAAGAATAATCCAGTTTAGAGGAAAAAGAGAAAAGTACTAGGATTATAATGAATGCTGTAGTAATTTTACGAGGAGATGTGAAACTTAACAAAAACATATAATGAGGAAAAAAATTCCAATTTCATTGTTTCTGTGAGTGTGGTGACTGGGGTCATGTAGTAGTTTAGGTTGGCAAAGATCTCTGAATACCATCTGGTCCAATCTCCTAATTAAATAGAGCCAACCAAGATCACACTGCTCACTGTTCATTTTAAGTATCTTCAGGGATCTACACCACAGAACCTTGATGGATGATCTGTACCAGTGTTTGCCTTCGTTGTGTAAAGTCTTTTTCCTGAGCTCTAATTGGAATTTCTGCTCTTAACAATGCAACTTTTGTCTCTTGCATATTTCCCTTAGAAAGGTGTCTGCCCTGTATTCTCTACAGCCTCTTATCAGATACACTGAAAACAATAAACTGGCATGTATCTGTCTACTGCCAACCAACCCTCCAAAGGTCAAAGGCCATTGTATCAGTCTCTTACTGATGGCCACATGTTCCAGGACTCCAGCCTTAAAGAGAAGATTAGGTTGAGGCTTAAAACATTGGAGCAAAATGTCAGTAATCAATGAGTTATTTGGGGGAGGAGGGGGTGTGGAATCTGCAGTTATGGAAGAGGAACAAATTGATTTAAAGACTAATAAGTGAAAACTGCTTTTGAGAGAGAAACGAAGCTATGTCTAAGAGTCTCAGATGGGTTAAAAAAATGGAACATTGCAAAGATTTCTTTGAAACTGTTTCTTCTTTTCAAGTTAAGTATTACACATGTTCCCTGTGGTTCAAGAATTCCACACAATTTTTAGAAGTCTTCCACTTTGATGAAAAATAATATGGATTTTAAATAATTTCTGAAACACTTTAAGGAGGCAGTGGGACTTCTGAGGATGAAGCAGTGGGAACAGGCCAGAATGAAAATGGATAAGGCTCTGCACATAACCTAAAGCTATGAAAAAATACCACCCACAATTCTATCAGTAAAGTCAAAGGGCTATAAAAACTAGCCTACTTGGCTAGAATAAGATCATTCAATGCAACAGACATCAAGAGAGTTCATTGTAAACAGCATAAAAAAAATTTTGAGGAAAGAAAAAGGATTCCTTTCTAATTGATACAAAGAAATACAGAAAGGACCAAGAAAACTGAATGAAATTGAGACATGAAAAGATTTGAAGACTTAACTAAATCAGAACTATCCACATTAGTTCATTCTGCTGACATTCAGCATATTTGTAGGTAAAGCTCACATTTTTAGCAGCATGAGGGATGGGCAACCAGAGAGATCGGGAGTGTGATTAAAAATCCCTGTTACTCAACCACTGAAAACAATCCCCTTAAAAATAGTGTAAATGGAAGTATGCTAGTACTTCTTCTAAAATACACAAGACAAAACTGCTAAAGTACAAGTTGAGGAAAAGGCAATACCTTCCTAATTAAAAAGAAGGGTTCCTGAAAAAATCTCTATGGAATGCAAATCAACTTAGGAACACATTATTTAGTATTAGCAACATCATAAAATGCAATTTAATTCTGAAAGTCAAGCTTAGATGAAGATCTTGCTGTTTATTGTACACTGTGCTCTTTGGTAACTTTAATAGATTACAATAAATAACAATGCATCAGCAATGATTCGGAACAGTAGTCACGAGATGCTAGCAACCATGCAAAAGCATGAGAGTTAGATCCATTCTGAAAATATGAAGCAATCTCACATTACATTCAATCATAGCTATGTCTAATAATCTGTAATCTATTGTGCTTTAAAGTATTTTTAAAGTATTGTGCTTTAAAGTATTTATAAAGTATCTTCATATGGCAATGTAATTAAACCAAAACATACTTAATCTGAGCATATGGCTATCAGATTCAAAGTTACTTATCCTCTAAAAAGAGGTAAAATTTTTGCTACACTGAACAGCTCAAATTACGTATTTTCTCTTTAAAATACCATCTAATACACTGTTTAATCCAAGAAATTCAAGGAAGTTGTTAAATATCCCACTGTTCTATGCTCCAGTACAAGAAGCATTCATTAAATTTAGTCTATATATGAATATAAAACAAATATGGAAAGATATCTTTACTTTTATGTGGAACCATTCACAATTAGACAACAGGAAAGAGAACAAAACAAATATCCTGAAAAAGATTTTTAAGCCACATCATTTGCTGTATTCAGTTTTAGCTGCACTGTTAACTGTGTGAAAACTTAAAAAGAAAAGCATACACACTAGTATAAACAAGTCAAAATACAGATAAATTTCATATGGAGGACTACACTTAGTGCAGGTAGCTTGGTGTGTGGCTGCAGTGCAAGCTGCAGGTTGTGTCCTGCATGGGGGGAAACAGCTGGACCTCCCAGCAACAAACACAACAAAGGGCACAGGCACTGGTGGCATCAGCACATCACAGCCTCAGAGACACAGCAGGAGCTGATGACTCAGCAGGAAGACCCCAGACTATCATAGGCATAGACTGCGAGGATATAAAAGCCCAGGGACTGCTTGGATCAGGGTCCCTCCTTGGAGGCACCCAGCTAGAGCTGGTCTTGCGTTGCTGCACCGTGATAAAACTACTTAAAGGAACCAGATATCTGGGACTCTGCCATGTGAAACCTGGGGTTGAGCTTGTAAGAAAACCCTGTCTGATGGTGACAGTGGTGTGTGAGGCGAGTTAGGGAGCCACCTGCTGTGAAGGGGCTTCGGTCCCAGCAGTGAAAGTCTTGGGTGATGGAGTGTGACTGCCAGAGTGGCACCTGGACGGTCAGACAGGAAACTTTCCTTAACACTCATTAACCTAATGTTGCAAAGAAGAACCTACTATTTAGACAAGCATAATGGGCAACAAAAAAACATAAGCAAAAAGAAAAAATATTTCTTAATGGCAAAGGATTAAAACAAAATTAATCTTCTCCTGCAAGCAATATGCCTACCCCAATTGATTTCAGCATATCTTTCAAATTTATTAGTTTGGCTTTGATTTAGAAGATGTAGTATTTCCTGAAACTTGGAATACTAATACCTATGTTCTTTGCCATAGCTATCTCCCATTTTTTTGTTCCCCATTCAATACCTAGCCATTATTCAGAATATCTATTTATTTGCCAATAAAACTCTAAAAAATACAAATTGAACCTCTCATAATCTTACCAGGAAACACCCATATATATATATATATATATACACACAAAACATTAAAGTTTAATACTCTTAACGTTAATCAAATAATGAACATAAACAATTTCATGTACATTTTGAACTGATGCTATTTATGCATTAAAAGTTAGATACATGCTTTAAGGAAATTTAAAAATTTGTTAGTAAAGCCACAATATGTTAGCAAAACTGGTGATAACTCTACTACCCAAAAACACCCATACAGAATGCATGCTTGGGAGAAGTCCTGATACCTTTAGTTCTTTAAGTCCCTGCATGTATCTCCCTTCTACATCGTGTATCTGGTCCTTAAGATCATAGATATCCTGCAGGATATAGGAACGAACCATTGCATAAGTAGTATGGGGAAATAATTAATAGTCAAAAAAGCATTAAAAGGTTTAACATGCACTTCTGTCAAATGACAAAACCTGCAATAATTCCCAGAAATTAAAATTAATTCACAACAACTTCATGGAAATTAAGATTTTGTTTATATCCCTGAATCCAAGACATCTTGATAGGACAGAACTGTTTGAAATTTGACATAAACATAGTTTTATCTTAATATAAGCTGAACTGTTAGCACCATAAAGACTTATGAACACAACAAATACAATTACCAAGATAAAGAAATCATTCATGATTGAAAATTATATCCTCATAACTTTTCTTATTATTACAGAAGATCTGTATTAAAAAAAATCTTCCTATTCCAAATTATCTGAAAATGCAATTTACCCGTAATTCACTGAGGGAGGCATCAGGATCCACCAAACTGCTTGCATCTCCACTTCCTCTCCTAGACGAGTTGCCACTCAGAGGAGTTGCACTTACTGAATTGCGAGATGAGGGCTTAAAAAGGAAAAAACCATTGTATCAGCAATCATATGGTCATATCTGTTATCATTGCCATTATTCTTTATAAATTTCTTCACAGTCACAGAACAGTCTTCTCTCTTCTTTTTCTTAATATTATAGACAATATTTTCCATAACTATTTTCCAGCACTTGTCTTTCTTCTTGGTGAAATGTTGATTCCTCTTTGATGACTTATTAATCAGAACTATCAGAACATTAGAATTTTGAGTCATCTGTCCAGAAGACACTCATAAGGTGGTTGTTAGTGCTGAAATACTGTAGAAGTTTACAATATTACTAAACATTATAATTTATGCCATCAAGGATTCAAAAGGAAGTCTCCAGTGAGAATACAGCATATGGATTTTTATAGCCTTAGGGTCTTAAAATTTAGCCTTTCCTAATAAATATTTCTAACATGAAAAAAATTGTATAGAAAATTATTACTGGCAGTAAGTAAACTAAAGAACAAAAATTTTTCCTCAGGAAATAAAAGACACAAAGTATTAATTTTGAGACATAAAAATATATGTCTAAAAATATCTCTGCTAAAAAAGCATTTCTACTTTTTGAACTATTTCAATAATTGTGAACTTGTGGATAAACCCTGACTTTAAATAATCTCTTACCCTTGAAAATATTTCTGAATGTGATTTTTCACTCTTTTCTTCCAGCTGAAAAAGAATAGAGAATGTGATTACCTTTTGCTATGAGGGACTACTGAATCATCATCTTTTGTTCAAAGACACTGAGAAATATTTAAAACAAAAAAATTGAACAATTCCAGATGTTAGCATAGATCAATACAGGAAAAACAATATCAACTGCAAAATAAATGAATGCTCATAAAGACAAAGCCAGAAGCTCCTTTTTAAAAGTTTTTAAAAAGTCATTACCAGTACTGAACAAAAACAACATATTTAAATTTCAACAGAGTAGTGACTACAACACTTGGTGACATAACAAACACAAAGCTTCATGCAAGTACACTTCAGCAGTCAGTGACAGCAGTGTGAATGTCCTAGTTAACAGAAAACACATTTGTTCTTTCCATCTCTTTGGTAAAATCTGCAATTGCATCAGGACAAAACTGATTCAGGTAAAAGCCCATAACTAAAGTGTATTAATTAATAGCAACCTACAAAATAATTTCAATTAATATTTTGTGTACTGAAGCCTAAGCAAAAGAACTACAACACCCCCTCTTATTCAGGAAATTCTGCTATTGCAAAATTATACTGTAGATTTCCACATTTTCTACATTTCTATGAATCAAAATAGGTGGAATTAGACCTGTTGCCATATTTTCAAAACAAGTATTTAGTATGGTATCTGAAATATCTTGCTTGTCAAATAATACTGGTTTTTTGCCCAGGCCAGGGACAAGAGATTTTGAAGTCCACTGCAATCCCAGCAGAAACAAATGCTACTTTATAAGACCTTTCTTTTTCCTTTTATTGTGGTTTCTATAGAAGCAATATTGCTTTTCCAGGACAAATTCACCATCTCCAATGATGTACTGAAATTGTAAATTGCAAAATTTGTCACCACTCAGATGATAAAATGATGTGAAGAATGATGTGAAGAATCCAACTGATTCAATTGAAAAAATATGGAATCCAATAATACATAATGATGATGATAAAAGCAACTGAGAAGGCAGCATAAATACCATCTCAGCCTCCACCTTTTCTTTTAGCAGAGCGCTAGTTTCAGAGAGTCAACTTTATTATGGAAAAAACCTCTAAGTTTAAGCTAGAGAAATGATCAGCCTGTCATGCTTTGAGGATGTATAGATGACAAATAATGTGCATTATTATAGTTAGATAGCACTATAACAGTATTAAATATCATCTAAATGCAAAGTCACAGAAAGAGTTGTTGCAGGAGTACTCCAGCTGTTAGCCTCCCATTCAAAGTAGAACTGCCTCCAACAGTCCAGGTCAGCTGTGGCTTTAGCTAAGTCTCACCAGCCTTGTAACCCATCAGAGTGCAACACTAACCTAACTGTGGAGCTTCTTGCAGTTTCTAGAACAAACTGACCAACTGCAGTGTAAGGCTGCTGGCCTTTGTTTCACTGCTCAGTCAGGGTATGGAGACTTTGGCTCTCAACTAAGCAAGCACTTGCATGCTGCTGATCACCACACAGCATTCCATCTGCTCAACTAAATGAGCACAGTGTTCACAACCTCTCTGCCTAGTGCATGGGCTAACCCTGACCATTATTTCAAAAGACAAAAGAACAGAAATTTCTTTTTTCCCCACACTATTAAACAGAAAGGTTTTGACTGCAAGTAACAAGACCTTTTAGGACTTAACAGCAGCAAGAAAGAGAAGGCAGCTAGGTTTGGAATAAACAATATTCAGGCTAAGGCATGCACAGGAAAACCATCACGATAATTTTCCTGCAATATCATCTATTGACTTGGGATGGAGTACAAGTGCATAGCCAACAAGGAGTGCTTCAGTAATGGATCCTGACAAAATCTCATACTGGATGAATGAACCCTGTGGGCACAGTTTTAAGTATTTTTGTCACTCAAACAAGTAATAATATTCCAAAAGTACATCCCCCCCCCGCAAGAATTGTTAATTTTCATAAGAAAAAACCCAAACATTTTACATTTTAAGAAATTCTTGAGCTTATCACACACAGAAGCAAATGTGAAGTGTTACACTTGTCACATCCTTCTAGCAACAAGCAAAATCTCCATTAAAGTAAAGCAGCATGCTTTTAAAAAATTCACTCAAGACACTTTCATACAAAAAACAGGCCCAAACCCTCAATAAGCCTATTTGCAATGAAGTTACTCTGAACGGTTTTACGGTATTTACCCTTTCAGAGTATATATAAAAAAAATCTGTGGTTAGTAAGTTTGCTGCATTCCCCACAGTGTAACAACAAGCATTACACTCACACTATTCAGGCCTTCATCTGCATCGGAAACAATGCTTCCCCTGCGGTTGGAACGACTAAAATAGTCAGCAGCAGTTTCACTTTGATCAGAAAAATCAGAGGACTTCAAAAGATAAGGAGAAGGGTGAAAGAGAACTGAAGACGACACCACAGAATGAGCAAAAGTTTATTAAAAAAACCCAAATAGGAAGTCCTAACTTAAATCTTCATTATTGCCATTTATTCTTGCTTTTCTAACATCTATAAAATTTTAATTACTCTTCAAGATTTTTGCTACTTTAAATGAATAAAAAGTGTGCCTCATTGATATATTTTATTTGTGCCATATTGATATATTTAGCATAGGCATTGTTTTTAAACGCTCTTCACATTTTTTATTCTTAATAGTTCACTGAATCTAAAACTAAAAGCAATGAACACTTACCATTGCGTTATTTTTCTCAATTAGAGTAATAAAAAATTAGGGTTAAACACAAATACAAAAATTACCTTTTAAAAAAAGTTTGCAGATCATAAAGACAGATAATACAGTCAGAAGTTGATAAATAAAAATTATTATTTTTCTCTACAAATGCTGTCTTTTCTCAAAACAACACAAACCCAACAGTGCTAGTTGAATATGAAAATGATCTGGGCTTCCTCTCATTCATAATTTTAAGACATGTTACATTAGAAGACAAGCTTACTCCCCAAAGATGAATGTCAGACAGGCACCTAAAAAGGTGAGGAAAAAAATGCCAATGCTACACATCATGTGTTAAAAAGGGCAAAATATATCTAATCACACTGCAATAATTACAACTGCCATGGGAATTCAAGTGAATTATTCAACTGAGAAACATTATGCACATTAAACACAGTGTTTAATGAGAAGAGTAGGTTTATCATAAGTATTTTGATTATATTCTACTTCAAAAGACAGAAAGTTACAGTGAGCGTTATATTTAGTTTTAGAAGTGATTATAGGAGAGAAAAATCTTTATATGAACAGTTTGAAAATATACTGTCCTGACCTATATCTCACTGTTGAAAAAAAATTATTTCTTTGCACTGGATGTACATGTAGCCTCATTCTGATTAAAAGACAGTGAGGTGTCTTCTATGCAAATGTACATAGATATTACATATATAAGAGGCATACATAAAACAGTTTGCTGATGAACACCTGGATCAGATTTGCACGATTATTTCATTAAACAAATACTGTGAACTCTACTAAGCATTCACTTGTACCTTGGCATTATTGGTATAACATATGCATACTGAGATCTGATTATATATATTCCTATATAACTTTAAAGTATATACTTGAAAAAATGAATCTCAGTGTTAAGAAAAACTAAGGAGACTAGAAGTATTTTCTCAGTTCAAGAGACTACAAATGGATGTTAATACCTCTTAAGTTTTGGAATTTCATAAAGCAACAGCAAAAATACCTTTTTTCCTTCACCCTCAAAAATTCACTCTGATATCTGTTACAGCTAAAAACATTCGTTTCTGAAAAATCTGTTTTTATTTTATTTTTTTAGTATCTGTAACACTGTTAATACATGAAAGATTAAAAAAGAATTGAACATTTCAATTTAGCCCAGACCAGAACGCTGATCTACTTTTTTTTCTGCGTAGCATGACAAATGAGCAGCTGTACCAGTGAAACTAAGGCAGCTGTTCTGTGGCAGAAGCAAAGTAAAACTATTTAAATCACTTTGCAGCACAAACCCCCAACTTTGGAAGGACACTTTTAATACAATAAAGATCCAGAAATTAATTTCTCTCAATTTTGAATCCTAGTCACCATAAAAATGAGCAAACTACTTCATACTGCATGATATAACAAAGTTTGCATTAGTCCTCTTTCCCAAGAGAAAGATTTTTCCGCATGTATAGAAGTATGTTTCATGTGCTTGCCCCAACTATGACACAGGGTGGCACCCCTGACAATGTAGTACACTTCAGTTAGCAGTTGCTTCCAACTATATAGATTACAAACATTTAGAAGATGTTTAAAATACCCAATTTTTTATTCCTTCTACAGTTTACAGTCCTACTGCTAAAACTACACCTTGCTAAAAATCACACCTTTGTCCGACAAATTAAATTTCTTTGATGTGGAATTGAAAAATCAAGCCTGTGTGTTGGTCAGTAAAACAATCCCAGTTGTACATACTCATAACTGCTGGTTAGTGTCAAACCACTCAGCCAATCATGCAAGAGGAACGCTCACCACAGGACTACTTCGGACTGAGCTTGCTCTCGAGGAATAACTGTATTCAGATGGCTAAAGAAAAGTTATGAAGGACATTTTCACAATTTTCATAGATTTTTGTCTACAGGAAACAAAGATAATTAAAGAAACAACCAAAAGCCTATTACACTTAAGAGTGTGAGAACTATATGAGTTCCATCACCATACAATGAGGCCTGAGAAAGAAGGAATGAAATACCATTTACATCCAGTCTCAGAAATTATTATGACACATTCATACACTATAATTCTTATGCACTGTCACGTAATTCATCTTATCCTATCCAGTTAATATTATACTTTTTGAAAGAACAAACAAATTTTAAAGTTTCTCACCAGCATTTATTATTACTACTAGGGATGTCTATTTTGAAATACAGATCTAAGAATTCCTTTGAAAACTGTCAAATAGCTTTAAAAAATCAGATCTTAACTATATGCATAATAAAATAAAATAAAATACTTAAATTGCAATTTGGTTTTAACTGTTTTGAACCCTGGGAACTGAAGCTATGCTGTACAGTTATCAGTTTTATTTTATGCTCATCTGTGCAGGTTTTCCTGCACAGAAGGAGAGTGTTTAAAGGTGCAAGGCTGAAATCAATTAATGCACTGGATAATAAAAACAGTTCTGGGTAACACAATTTAAAAAGAAAAATATTTACAGTTTCATGCTGCTTTGCTCCTACCTATGAAGAGATCTCTAGCAGAAATTAGAATTACATGTATAATGTAATAGCAGTCATTATGGTCTTGTTCTCTCACTGAATCTTCTAAATGTTTTCTTGACAATATCACAAAGACAAAGAAAGTAAATTATTGATTTGCAATCCAAATGCAGAACAAGACCTCACTAACTACTTAAAAATATTTCATAAGAATACTTGATGATGTTTTACATAGGTTAGCATGTCTCTAAATGGCAGTATAGTTTGCATTTGAACTACTGTGGCAGCAAAAGACAAAGTTTCAGGCATGCATGTCACTTTCTAAAGATAACCTTTTGTAGAGCTATCTTAGCTATTCTTATGGCACTTCTAGCTATAGAGATGCAGATTGGGTTATCATGCTATTGCATTTTTGTGTGTTTATTAAATTTAAATAAGGCATCCTATTTAAAGGTATTCAAAGTGTATTTACCACAAATTTCAGTAATCTCCCGACAACGACTTTTCCTATTCAAATGCTTAACTTCCCTAAACACATTTTTAATATTATACATGGAATTGTTATTTAGTATGCTTGGATTAACTATGTCTAACCCCAGTGTCCTTCAGCATCATTGCTGCATTTGGAAACATTATGTTTGTCTGTAAAAAGAACAGTAAAACAGCAACTACTAAAATACTTTAAAGAGACAATTTAACAATGGTAGCAACATTAAACTGAATACCTCCACAAAATGACACACTTGGATTGGAATTAGATAAATTTTTTTTTGTCTTTGTGCATATTCTCAAAAAAAAGCTACAACTCTAAAAATATCAAAACTATACATGTCACGCCTCATGGGCATACAGTACAAATTTAAGGCAGCCATGCAAACAGTCCTTATGAACGAAACATACTTCTTATCAAACCAGTGCTTAAAGAAGGAGAGACCTATGAAGAAAAGTGTCATTTTATATTTCTGCAGGCCACTGAAACATATTAAAAAAAAAGTGAGATATTATTTTACTGTACTAACCCTGTAACTCCTAGTTGGTGCCACTGGATAACTGTATAGAGAAGATGACTATAGTGTGAAGAACAGAGAAAGTTAGAAACACCTTTTCTGTGTACATAATTTTTATTTTATATTTTACTCTATATTCCCCAAAGTTCTAAAGATTTAAATGCTAAATTTTACATCTATAATAGACAGAAATTTTAAGAAAAATGTGGAAAAAACCTCCAGGAAAACCAGTTAGCTTTGAAATCAAACTAAAACATTAATTAAAGCAATCTAGTATTCTTAGAAGATTTGTGGAAGAGAATGATAAGAAATTAAGTAGTTTTCAAATGACATTTCAATTTCTTCTAGCTACTTATTTAAACCTGACCATGGCAGTAGCTGCAGGTACTGGAAGATACTACTCATCTCATGACAGAGCATTGTTTTATCATTTATATTACTGTGAAAAAAAAGTAGTACAATGCTGTTAAACATTTAAGACTCTTTTTTGTTGTTTTTAAAAGACAGGAATTAGAAACAGCAACTGTCACAGCTGCTAGTTGTTTTTCGTATATCATACAGCAATCATGAAACAGTAGTTATTTGAAATTTAAAATGCCACATGCAAAACACAAGAGTAATCTACATATCATACATTACTTGTATAAAAGGTAACTGTAACTACCAGTGAATGTAATAACTTGAAATGTCATAGAGGGAAAAAGAAAAGTTTGCATAATATAGCATAAGTAAGTAAACCCAAATATACATATTTTATATAAATAATGAAATTAATATAAGAAAAGGAGACAGACCCGAATATGGTCGGAAGGAACTGGTTTACTATATCCAAGGTTGCTATAATTTCTTTGATCATAGTAAATTCCACTCTGAGGGTGAGGAGGGGAAGAAGAGAGAAAACAAAGGTTGCATCTGTAGGTCTTGTAAATAAAAGTTCTATCTTAACAGTGCCCAAGTGTTCCCAACTTGTACAGAATGCTGTAAAATTTTGCCTATGGTTGACTCAAAATTTATATAAGCACAAAATCCCCAAAACTATGCTGTACTCTGTATATCAGCATTATTTATATTTTAATGCCATGTTCAAACAAAATAATAAATATTTTGTGACTTTTTCCTCCTTAACAAATAAGAAAACTCCAAAAGTTTGACAAGTGCAGCATGAAATACATAACTGACAAAACTTGCTAATAATTAGTACAATTGTTTACTTGATCTTTTTTCCATTAGATGCCATCATAAATCAAAGCATTTTGGGGAGAGGCGACAGAAATCCCCAATGATTTAATAGGGGCTGAATGTTTACATGAGCAGAATTAGCCTGTACCCTACCACTGTTTTTCACATGCATACTGAAGTGTGCATACTGAAAGTCTGGCTCATTTCTGTTGGGTTTTGATACTTTCTACACAAATTCTGTATTTAGGTAAATGTGAGGCAAAAAATTTATATACACATTCAAAAAAAAAAAACCAGACAGATGAAGAGATGGCAAAAAGTAGTGCCTGCAGAATGCAGTACTTCATATCTTAATAGGCAACAGGAAGCAGAAATATTCATATTATTCATATATTTAGGAACTGAGGGAAGAGGAAAACAGCACCTCAAAAGTGCATGGAGAAATGCTGTAATACAATAACAGTAAGTAAATAGAAAAATTACTTCAGCCTTCTCTCAACTCAAGTGTCCACTGCTGCTCTGACTCCCCCAACCCCCGATGCAACCAGCACTGAAAACCCTCTGAAAAATTACATGCAAAATATTTAATTTATTGACACTACATTCACATGTTACACACTAAACTTCACAGAATAGTTTCTGCAAGATCCCAATAATCTACGCGCCTTTCTAAATAAGTCACTGGGTTAATGTCAAGGTCTACGGAAAATTCAATCTGTATTGAATTATTATTATATTTATTAAAAATTAAAAAATATTATTGTATTAAAATATTTCTAACTATCTGATAGGGGAAAAGTGTAGTAATAGAAAACATATATCCATCCTGACTGAATAAACTTTGATCTGGAGAAGTGGCACATTTAAATAGTTCCAAGAGCCTTCCCCAGACCTCCAGGAGAATGGGATTTCTATTTAGATTCATTTCATTGATGGTATTGGACTGATACAAACACACTTCAGGTCAGAATCTGATCAATACTAGAGGTTTCTTTTTTCCTAAAAACATTTATGCAAATGTCAGTAAGCTAATTAATTTATCCACAATTGTATCAGTATATAACTCTACACACTTTGTATATTTATAATGAATACTATATATAGAAAACTAACCAATAAATCTTTATGGGAATAAAGATTCACTGTAAACATGACTCTAAGAATAAAAATTACAAAATGAATACTGCTCTATAACAGTATCTTCAGTCTTAAAACATAAAGAAGTTGAACACAGTGATTTAAGGGTTTTTCACCTAAAACAGAAACACTACAGAAATTCTAACTACATGACTAGAAAAATAGGCCATGCTTTTATCACTGTGTTAAAAAGATCTGATAAATCAAACTATAACCAATTTTATTCTGATTAACACAGACTTTGCTTAAGCTAGTGCTCACATTTCACAAAAAAAATGAAAACCAACATACAAACTAAAAAACCTTAGTAATACAGACTATTTTAAGCACTATATTGTGCTTGTCTATCTCTAGCTAATTCAGATAGCAGTGCTGTTTAAACAAAAACTGTGTTTTAAGTTGATTACATATTGCTTTTTGTGGTACTTGATGCTTGTCTTTTCTTAAGAAGACACACAAATCTTATGTGTCATAATATGATTATGAATATGATGCACTCTACTACCTCTTCATAAAAATATGAAAGAATTTTTTCAAGTAAAGGTATACAAAGCACCTGCTTTTTTCAGGATTGAAATATTTTTCTATTAGATTAAGTAAAGTTTCTATATGGAAATGAAGAATGCAAATAGATGCATACAGACACTTTTTTTTCTTTTAAAGAATGTCCTCCAAGTCTAATCTGTGTGTCACTTCACTACAAAGTTTAGAAATAACAAATAAATACTAAAAAGTGCCTACCGAAAGACAGCTGTCTTTTTAACCTGAAAAAGTTTGTACATGCATTCTACAGAAAGTGTTAGAATCATGAAACTATTCTAGGTTTGAAACTGTGACAGTGCAAGTTTACATACTTTTTAAAATCAGTAATTCAAAGTTGCTAGTTAGTGTCACTACACTTCACTCAAAGACATGCAAAGTTAACCAAGTATCTTGAAGATCTATCCTTAGCACTGTAATACTAAAGTAAAAGAAAATGAAACTAAAATCAAAATTATGTTAAAAAAATGAAAATTTATACATGAAGGAATGCCATTTATCCAATCTAAAGGGCATTCTGAGGCTGGAACACTTAATAAAAACTAATTTTTTCCCCAACAGCATCCCAATTTATGAAAAGTGAGATAATTTTGGACAGCTATCTGAAAATTTCTGTTAGATATCAAATTAACACCAAAAATTCCATTTTATATATGGAGTTTATATTTTTTTATAAGTTATTATAGGACAGATTTAGTTAATATTATTTCATACTGTTTTCATATTACCTCAATAGTTCCAATATATCCAATATTAACAATATACTAAATAAAATTTTAATGTTACATATGTAATTTAGAGACTATGGTACCTTTTTATGTTGCTAGAAGTATTACCATACAGTATCCATAGGACACTGCATCAGTTTTAACCAACTTAACTGTTTATTTTTTAAAAACAGTTTCTCCCTTTAATTATTACTTATCAATAAGCAACCTTGCTACTGGCGAATGAAGACAGATTACTCAGATAATCATTATCATCCCAACACTTAAACCTTTTATAACCATTAACAGTTAAACCTTTTATAACCATTAACAGTTTAACAGTCTACTAACAAATGGTTCAGTTGCCTAAACTAGGAATACCACAAAATATACAGAAGTACCCATTACTGAAAAATTAAAATTTCTGTATTTCAGCTTTGACTATAGTATTAAAATCACAACATAAAAGAGAAAAATGTTTCCTGTAATAACTTTTAGCAACATCTTTGTACCTATCAAGGTTGAAGCACAACCTTTGTCACTTTATTTTACTTCTCTTTTGGGGACATTAGGAGAGAGAGACTGAAGAGATAAATTCTCTTCATACTTCTAAGTGTTCTGTCTTGAAGATAACTTCACTTAGCACTTTTTTTGAGCCCCCAAATTTGGTATCACAAAGTGTTTGATTACAGCAATAGTTACAGCAGTCCCATTAATACCATTTTCTATATTCATGCTTTCACCAAACTACTGCTTTGGTAAGTAGACACAGAAAACATTATAAGGTGAACACAACGCATTATAAATAAAAAGCATGCTCATTCCAGGTTGCACACCACAAGATTTCTCCTTCTGGAGGTACTTGCTCTGCTCCTGTGAGATGCACTGACATTCAAAGAACTCTTGAAAATGAAATTATAAGAATATATCAATATATGAAATAAACTTAAAAACTTAATTCTAACTGTTAATCTTTACTGAATGAGACAAAATAACCAAAGCAGTCAAAGAAATTCTAGGTAAGCCCACCTAAATGAGTTCAGTTATCTGCTCAGTTCAAACCCTCTTTTTTAGACAATGGTTTAATCTTTCTGTCTTTTATAGGAACAAAGCTTCTTAAGCAAACCAATCTACAAACAGCTCTGCTCTGCAGTGACAAGGAAAATAATAACCCCAAGTTTTAAAATCTGAGAGAGGATAACTAGCTAGGGCACCTTAGTATCTTTTGTTCTGTTGAAAGATGAGAGAATGTTCATTCTGGCTCAAAAAAAGGAATATATGAGAAGAAGAAGGGCAAACCCACAACTAGCTTAAAATTAAAACATTAAAATGTTTCACATGCCATAAACATCTCAAACGGTTACAGTATGTAAACATGTTAAGAATAATTTTAAAACTATCCAATCTGAAGGCTACAACAGGGCTTTAAAACCAGAAATGGTAATTTCTTCTTTAAATTACTCCCTTCCTACTGTTTTCAATATGTCAAACTATTCTAAAGATTGTAAGCCAGTTAATTTTAGAGTTAAAAGTTTTGTCTCCAGATCATAGATGGACATCTAAAGACTAAAGCTGGCTTTCCTACTGCTTATGATCACATAGTGATCATTACCACTGGATATATTAACTTGTTTAATATTATTTTATGACTATTCAATAGGCCTAGTTAAAATTCTGCAAGAAAATTTCCTGGGGGAGAGGGTACGTTCATTTCATAATGATATTTTAGTCTTCCTCTCTATAACGTCTGTTTTGAAGTTTAAAAGGAGCATTTATGCTATTTAACTTTTCAACACAATATAGTCAGATCATTGCCAATTGTAAATGTGTCAGTTTTGTGTCCCTGGTGTAAATGGACAAATACCTGTTAGTAACATCTGTGCCTGGCAAGCAGACAGTTTGCTATTTACATAAGATTCCTCCTAGTTCTTAGGTAACAAGTCTCTTCCTGACATTCAATCAGAAAATAGAAAGCCAGTGTTAAGTGTTCAGCATTATCAGGTCAAACGATAAAGTATTACAGTACATATTGCAAACAGATAGCTGCTGCTGGTATCTATCAAGCTTGATTTCTAACAATTTAAGTCTGAATTATGCATGTTAACTGATACAGAGGTTAGGTCTCCCAGTCCATGAAAGCAGTGCATATGTGTTCAGAAATCTCCTGTAACAGATGTATCTCTTAGGATTGCTAAAGGAAGGTGGTATTCAGTTGAGTGGCATTGATTTTGATGGGAGATTGCTCACAAATGCAATCTGTCTTCCACTTTTTGGAAACCCTTGTTCTTGAGCAAAAAAACCTTCAAATGTGCATTCTGCTAAGAAATAACAGAAATCTATGTTGTTCTTCTTTATAAGTAACATGAGAACTAATATATACACAAATGTCAGTTTAGCAAAGAGACAATATAAAGTCAGCAAACTTTTGCAAATAAAATTCTAATGACAGTTTTAGGATTTCTCAGCAGGGTTGCCAATTAAATGTCATTGTGGTTTAAACTGTTTGAAATTATGGGTAATATCTGCATGTATTACTTAAATCTTGGTGATCCAAACCTTCACACAGTTCACGCAGTAAACATTTTCCTAAAAACCAGAACAACTCTCACATCTCCCATATACCTTTTTAGGAGGCCCATGAAGTTTGTGAAAGGAACTCTCTAAAGAAACATTGCAATAATGTCAGTCTCACTTCAGTGCCTGGTAAAATCATGGAAAAGATTATTCCAAGGGGTATTGAAAAACACATGGAGGACTACTCAGTTATCAGTCAGAGCCAACACGGCTTAATGAGGGGAAAATCCTACTTGTCAAATCTGATTTTCTTCCGCAACAGGGAAACCCACCCAGTTCATCTAGGAAAGACAATAAATGTAATCTTTTTGGACTTCAGTAAAGCTTTTGATATTGTCTCACACAGTGTCCTTCTGAACAAAATGTCCATCATACAGCTGGATAACTGTGTTATGTGACGCGTGAGCAACCGCTTCACAGGTCAGACACAAAGCATTATAGTGAATGGGATAACATCAGACTGGCAACCCCCCCACTGGGGGGGTTCTGCTCCATCCTAAACCCAGTTCTCTTCAACATCTTCATTAACAACCTGGACACAGGACTCGAAGGTACACCAAGTAAGTTTGATGACACTAAATTGGGAGCAGCTGTTGACTCCCTCGAGGGTACAAGAGGCCCTGCAGAGAGACCTCGACAAATTAAGAAAGATTTAACAAGGGAAAGTGTGGGATCCTGCACCTGAGATGGTTGTGCGTATAGGCTAGGGAACAAGAGGCTGGAGAGCAGCTCTGCAGATCTGGGCATCCTGGTCAATGGCAAGTTGAATATGAGTCAGCAGCGTCCTGGCAGCCAGGAGGGCCAACTGTGTCCTTCAGGGGCATCGGGCAAAAGCATCACCAGCCGGTCGAGGGAGGGGATTGTCCCGCTCTGCTCTGCACTAGTGCAGCCTCACCTTAAATATTGTGAGCAGTTTTAGGTGCCACAATATAAAAAAGACACTAAGCTATTAGAGAGTGTCCAAAGGAAGGCCACAAGGATGGCGAAGGGTCTGGAGGGGAAGCCGTATGAGGAGCAGTTGAGGTCACTTGGTCTGTTCAGCCTGGAGGAGACTGAGGGGAGACCTCATCACAGTCTTCATCCTCCTCAAGAGGGGAAGAGGAGGGACAGGTAATGATCTCTTCTGTGTGGTGACCAGTGAATGGGTTGAGTCAGGGGAAGTTTAGGTTAGGTATCAAGAAAAGTTTTCATCCAGAGCATGGTTGAGCACTGGAAAAGGTTCCCCAGGCGAGTGGTCACAGCACCAAGCCTGAGTTCAAGAAGCATTTGACAGTGCTCTCAGGCACATGGTGTGATTCTTGGGATGTCCTGCACAGGAGCTGGACTTGATGGTCCTATGAGTTCCTTCCAACTCAGTTTATTCTATGATTCTGTGATAATTTAGAATAAATTGAGCAGCAGCTTTCTCAGGTTGTAACCCTATCTTTACGCCTTCCCTATTAGTTTTAACCTGAATAAGCAGCCAAATACTTCATCATTATTAACTGAAAACAAGGGTTTCTTCAATCATCCATAGTTGATTTTTAAGTCATAAAAGTGACTTAATCACCTGTAAAAACACTAGGATTTGCCATGTTACTCAAACGAAGAAAAAAGCAAATGCAAGACCACTAAGGAAAAAAGTTATAAACCCAAGTACAAGAAGTTAACTGAAATTGACACAATTATTATTAAGACATTTACCTAATTGAAACTAATCTCATTTCATATAAAATAGATTAATGACTTTAAGCCAGTACATGGTGGAAACACAAAACATTTCTTTTTAAGAAAATCATGTCATTCCATAGTTTGTTTTTTGCTGCTATAAAGTGCCCTGGATATCCACATCAATATGTAGTTTATAAGTAATTGCTTATAAGACACTTCGAAATGACACACAGCAAACCATTAGTTAATTACTTCCTTCAAATCCTGTTAGTTCTCTGAATGGCAAAAACATGCACAACAGGTGATTTTAGCCTACCATCCATTTCTGGATATGAGCCCATTTTCTATCACATGAACGCTGAGAAAACTACAGAATGTAAAAAGAAAAACAAACAAACCATTTACAATATAAATTAGTCACCACACAAGACAGGATTCCTAAATTGAAAATTCAGAAAAATCTAGTTAAATTGCCATGTAACCTTCAGTATAATACCAGATACCTAAAGCAGTTCAAAACCTGAATCTGTGGCCTAAGAAGAACCAGATAAAATTAAGGCAAAAACTGTTTTGCAAATGGCACTTGTTATTATCACAGAAACCCCTCCCCACAACAACCAAATATCAGCAATCCACTGATTTGAACATAATCATTAAAAAGAATAAGTTCTCAATCTTCTCCACGCAATGTCAAAACCTGAACTAAATACAATAACCATGAAATAACCAGACTGCTGAAAACCTAGTTTATAGAGTTTTTTTTTCAAGAAATGCAAACTTTTATTTTAGGAGAAATGTGTGGAGCAACACACAAGTGTATGAATAAATATTACCCCAATTTTATTAATTTTTTAAAAATAAATATCCTGACAATAGGTTATTTATTGTGAACACTTTCAGTATAATCCAATCCTAATGCTGAAAATACTAGCATGCAGCTGAATTACACTAAAAGAAAAAATCTTATGAAAATGCGTAAATAAAATATGTTAATAATTTTAGGACAGGTTTATAAGAATTCCTGATGAGTTACACTACCTCTTTTTGCTGTCGCTCCAGCTCTCTCATACGTATATCTCTTGCTTCTGCTCGAGCTGCTCGTTTGGCTGCAAGTCTGGCTTCTGCCTACAAGTAGGTTGAAAATACTGAAAGTTAAAAACATGTTTTCTGAATAATGGTTTAAGTACTCAAATTAATAATCTCTTCACAATTACACATTCAAATTCAAACATCACAATACAGAGGAAGTAAAGAATTCAGAGTTCTCAGAAAGAAATTTCAGAAAGAATACGTACCCAACTTTACAGATATCATTGCTAGTCAAAAGAATTACATGTTGATAAAAGAATCAAAGAATGGCTTGGCCTGGAATGGACCTTAAAGATCATCTTCTTCCAGCCCGCAGACCAGGTGCCACTAACTAGATCAGGTTGCTCAGAGCCCCATCCAACCTGACCTTGAACACTTCCAGGGACGGGACACACACAGCTTCTCCGGGCAACCTGTTCCAGTGCCTCACCATCCTCACAGTAAAGAATTTCCTCCTTCCCTAAATGCTACCCTAAATTTAATCATGAGGAAATAAAGTTTGCCATAAAGCTAATGTTTGAGGAAAGCACAAACTCAATTTCTTCATGTTTGAATAATGAGTTGACAAAAAATTCTGTCTTAAAGTCTTGAAATACTAACCCACTGAAGAAGGTTTTCCACCAAAAATTCCAGTTGCCTACTGAATGTTAATTAAAAATTTATGAGAAACAGCAGCAGCCAAAAATTCAGAACTCCTAACAACCAAAACATTTAATTTTGTAGAACTTCTTAAAAATGTAAAATTCAGTGGGATTTTGCCTTTGATTAAGGATAGGTTTTTTCCCCTGCTTTTACCACTATCACAGCATAGGTTTATGTAAAACACTGGAAACTTATAAAACTTTTTACTGTGCTTCACAAAAATTAAAGGGATTTTTAAGCTGGAGTTAAACTACAAATTATTATTAAACTATAGGTACAAATCTATTGAATAATGACAAGAAAGAAGGCAGACACATTATAGCTTTATTGCTCAAAATCGTTTGTCTTAACTTCAAATGAATCTCATGAAGACTGTTTTTCTGTATATTGCATACTCAGATAAAACAATTCCAAGGCTGTCTCAAGACTCCTGACTGCCAAAATATAATCTTTTTCCTTCTACGTGATGACAACACACAAGTAAAGCAAGGAAATTCCCATGGAAAAGGAAGTACTCCCCTTTGCAGCCCTACTCTGTAATTATCACTCTGTTGCATATAAACTGTCATATAGCTAGGGATGCAGTACAGAAAGGACTCAAAGTTCTGATATATCTGGGTTGAGTTCTGTCTATAAAACAGAAGACATTGCATCTAGCCTTTAGGCTTTGACAAAACTTTACCATTAAAGATAAAAAGTTAATTTGTTTACTGATTCAAGCTGAAAATCAATTCACATTTCACCACTCTCCTAGTCCTACAGTCAGAGACTTAAAACTTTCAGATTCCTACAGTAGAGGGGAAATTCCATTTCTTCTAATTTACTAAACCCTTGATAAAACACAAGTGAATTCTACAGTAATTAGTCATAAAATAGACGCTTGAAATTGAAGAAAAAAAAAAATCTTTTTTAGAGAAATTTTTTAGCAAGAAATGGTCTGGTATTACATCAATTATTAATCTGAGCAAGTAGATGCCTCTAAAAATCACACAATTCCAAAAAAGACAAAAAAACTTGGCAAGTTAACTGAAAGCACAGTTCTCGGGCTTCCATCACCAAACTTAAAAGGAAGAGACAAATCATAGTAACATTTGAGAGGGGTCATGACACCAAGTACTTTTTTATTCTCAGCAGACCTGTTAGAGCACAGGCCTCATGTTACCAACACAGCACTCATATAAATCTTCATAACTAAGTACCTGAAATTCTAAATTAACAATCAAAAAGAAACAGCTCTAATTCCAAAGGATATAGGTTTTTTCCTGGATGCTGCTATTCACTCTGTTGCCTTACTGAAGAAAGCCCGTAAAAGTTGCGAAACGAATTACCCCCAACAAACCCTTCACAAATTAATTTTGTTGGCTACATTGAAATAAAGTTTTAAATATCTGCTAAGGAAAACACAGTGACTGTTAGGACTGTTAGTCGTGGGTCTGGTTAAGATGAAGGCTGGAAGCAGGTCACTGCACGTACCAGGAGGAAGGTTCCTCCTTCTTCACAGAATTTGACAGGTAGGGTTGCTACCTTCTGCAACAGGTATGAGGCTCTGGAACTAGAAGGCCAGACAACTGGTGAGGTGGGCAAAGGTCCTTATGGGGTAGTGGGGCCTCCTAAAACAACACCACCTGTACCCCACATCAAGACCTCCTCTGTCAAGAGGAAAAGAAGGGTAGTTGTAATAGAAGATTGCCTTCTAAGGGGAATGGAGGGCTTGATATACAGATTGGACACAACTCACAGGAAAGTCTGCTGTCTCCCAGGGGCTTGGGTAAGGAAAACTGGAAAACTCTCCAGTCTAATAAGGCCCTCTGATTACTGTCCACTATGGGTTATTCAAAATGGAAGAAATGAAATAACAAAGAGAAGTCCAAGGGCAATGAAAAGAAATTTCAGGGCCCTGGGGCGACTGGTAGAGGGATCAGGAGCACAGGTAATGATTTCCTCGATTCTTCTGGTACCAAGGAAGAATACTGATAGGAATGGGCAGATCCATCAGGTCAATGCATGGCTCTGAGGCTGGTGTAAGTGATAAAATTTGGGGTTTGTTGATCATGGGATGATCTACTAAACACCTGCTCTACTGACAGCTGACAGGATGTACCAGTCTCAGAGGTGAAAAAGAGTTTGTAGTGCAGGAACTAGCAGGGCTCATCGACAGAGCTTTTAAACTAGCTCGGAAGGAGGAAAGGGGCAAAACCAGGCTTGCCAGTGATGAGCCATGGGATGGTATGCCAAAATTTGAGGAAACAAGCACTCGTGGGATCCCTCAATCTGCTTCACAAGGTATTGGCTACAATGTACCACATCTGAAATGTTTCTACACCAATGCATGCAGCATAAGGAACAAAGAAGAGGAGCTTGAAGCTTTGGCCCAGTCCCAGAGATTTGACATCACTGGCGTAAGTGAAACCTGGTGGGATGCATCCTGTAACTGGACCAAGTTCTTCACCCAGGTAAGCGGTATGGTAGTACATGGAACTGATATGATAAATGTTTCCCTCCATACTCAGCAAGGAGAAGCATAACATCTGTCTCCATATTATAGACAGGCATCTTTGTCCTTTCCGTTGCCTGCAAGAAGGAATTCACTATAAAGCAAGAGTATTTTATTTTTAATTTTCATACTCTGGAGAAGATGATTTAATAATTAGCTCAGATTCAGCATAAAAGCTTCATAAGGATAAAATATAAGCTATAATAAAATGTTATTCACCTGGGAAAAAATTAGAATTATTCTGTCATCATGGACTACAACACGTGAAACTCGTTTCTCTCTCTGCCAAGCGTTATGCAGCGTTCACAGTCCCGCAGTTTCCAACTCAGGAGGCCCTTTTGATTGAGGAGTGTTTTCCTTCTTCCACCAGATGGCGGCGGCGAGCGCGCCGCCTGTCCCTGCCGCGGGGCTCCCTGCCTGCCACGGGCTGCATGGCACGGCACCAGGACACCCTGCCGGCTTGGGCCAAGCTGCAGGGTGAGCGTTTTACAAACGCTCACCGTATTTCTTAATACTTTACTGCACACGGCAAGTTGAAGTTTATTTCATCATTTCTTATTAAGCAAACATGAAAGAGTCTGTGCCCATGTGCCAGGGAGGTTGGAACTAGAAGATTTGTAGGGTCCTTTCCAATCCAAACCATTTTATCATTCCTCTCTTCTGCTGCTCATTTCTTCTGTATTCTCATTTCCATGCTTTTCACCCTCATCTCCTTACGGTCTCATGGACCTGAGGTAACAACATCAATTATGTGCCAAAAGTATTTCTTATGCCTGCTCAGAAGGATCGTTTTTCCCCTTATTTCTGATGTCCCTACTCCAGCTGCCTACAAAGCAAAGAATATAAACAACAAAATCTTAAGGTTTAACATGACTTAAAGGCTTAAGATTCATCTATTATTTCTGATGTCTCTTACTCTTTTGCCATTTATTTTACATCTTCATATATAGATTAGAAAATCTCTAGAGTATCTTATATACATATATAAAATATCCTTACCACTATTAAAAACAAAAGCAAAGTAAACTTTGAATTAATACTAAAGATCGCTTAATAAAACAAATTTAAAAAATCATCTAGCATCCAAAAATGCAATATGTATGAGGGTGGGATTCTTTGAGGCTTTGCTTGTTTTTTTAAGAGAAGCTGAAGCTATATGCAGAGAAAAAACGGTACTGAGCTTTGAATAGATTCAATAAGAAAAAGACTGTGTTGTTAACTCTCTTTGTAAATTCACGATCTAGCCTTCAACATTTAAAAATATTGAACTCTTAGCTTTTTCTACCGTGACAATTCAGTAACATGACATCTTTACTAAAGTAAGAACTACACTCTACTCCAAGTCTGAGCAACTACAGAGTGAATTTTAAATCCAAATTAATCTTCCTTTCCCATGAGAAAACACCTCTTAAGAGCTTCAAGGCTCCTGCTACACAGTGAAAATAGTCATGAGAACAGTTCCTGAAAAAAAAAAACCAAAACACCAGAACCAGAGACAAGGTTCTATAAGGCAGAAATCAAGTGAATGCTGTTGCAGTTGTCATCCACAAGCTCTAATTCTCTGTCATCTTATTACTCAGCCGTGAAGAATGGAAGGGTTACTGATGGAAGCATGGAGGAGAAAAAAAGGCTATGAATGGTAAATCCTGGTTGTGCCTTCCAACAGTTGCTTATCAGATTGAGGACGGTGAGCTGACAAGAGTCAGACTTCTCACTATATTCATTGTAACTGAGCTTGAACCACGGTCAGTGTAAGAACACAGAAGTGACTGAAACCACTGTTCTTGCAAATAAAGCTGGTCTTGGAGAAAGAAGTTTCAGGTAATCATAGAAGATGCCTGGTGATGACAGGTTACTGCTAAATATTTAAAATGAACACAGCTTGTCTGTAAATTACAAAGACAAGTGAAGCAGTGATGGACAACTCAGCTGAAGATATTCTGTCCACAAAACACCTTAATGAGCAGAGAGTCCCCATAACAAATCCAAAAGGAAAACAGATCTTGAGATCATATCAGCTGTATCCAATGTAGATTGTGAACATAACCTTGAGAACATGAACCTCAGCTTTCATTTATCTAGTTATGTAGGAATCCTTTTTGTTTAACAAATAAGAACATAATGTTGCCAGGAGCCTGAAGTTACGCTAGACAATCCTTATCTGTACTTTGGGAGGGTAGAATTTTCCACACGACGTAAGAAGCTGTCTTCCACACCAGGTGGCTTTATTCTTTGTCAATCTGAGAATGTTAACAGTTTCAGAATCCATTACATCAGCTAGAGAAAGAATCAGAAGATGGTATAAAGAACTCTCTATATTTTCAGGAGATAGGTCTTTTTTTTTCTTACAAGAGATAAGTTGCCTTCAAATTAATCTTGCTATAATTAGAATACACTTGCCATTACTCCACTTTAATGTAACTGTATGCATTTCACTCAGAGTTCCTTTTCTTTGCCTTGCAGGGAACACATGGACAATATACCTACACCTGTTCCCACAGCTTTTGAAACAAACACGATAAAGTCTACTGTACCAGGGTAAGATGCCAAACTGATCAACTGCAACTAATCTCACTTCAGACACAGAGTAAGAGGGAGAGTGCATTGCTTCCAGAAAAATATGATTAGATAGATCTCTGTCCCTGTATATGTACATCACCTTTACTCTTCCCCAGTTCCAGTGAGCAAGGGAATTCAATGCCAGGAAGAATAACACATGACAGTATAAAAAGTAGGTCCCAAAGAAAGAGGTTTAGTAACGCAAAAGTTCTTGGAATAACGCATCAATTCACTCTAGTTGATGCTTTATCATATTTGTGTCTAGCACAAAGACACTGCAAAAAAGCTTGTCTCGATGCAAACTCCCACAGCAAGGAAAAGTTGTGATAGAGCTCGCTACATACCAGAAGTAAGTACGAGCAGAGGGGAAGGAAAAAAAGTTTTCTGATGAAGAGGAAAGATGGAAAAAATGAAAGAAATATCAAAGACGAAGAGGCCCTCAGATCCTATGATAGTGCTTATCTTACATTAAATATTTTTCATATAAAATGACAAATCAGATTCAACGAGTGCAGAAAAGTGACTATATGGAAATTAATTTAGTGGATCAATACCAAAGAATTCGTTAAACGGTAATTCCTAGAAAGCAGTATTTACTGGTACCAACGCAAGATACCACGTTGTTTGGGGTTTTTTTGACACATGCCATAGAACACAGAAATTGCAATTTTGTCAAATTAAAAGTGTTGACAAAGAACAAAATTAGTACACTCCGAAATCCAAACTTTTGGAGAAAAACCACTCTGAAATGTCATACACTACATTAGAGATCTTTGCTACTATTACAAACTCGGATAATTCCTAGTACCATTTTGTGACTGCTCTGAATCCCAGAGCATTTCTGTGCAGTTGCACCATGCAGATCATTCTGAGTGCTGCCTTTTGTTTCAGCATATTCTGTTTGCTATCTCTTGATACCTACAACACTTTCCACAGAAAACATGTGGATTACAGGACTCAGTCCTACTGTAGTAAGTAACATCTACTAAAAAGGTAATTTCAGGAGAGGAATTTGAGGAACAAAACACCATTTGACAATAAAAGATAAGCAAGTTATGCTGCTGAGATAATGGCCTCAGAACAAACTATATCTACTCTATATATTCATGCACTGAGAACTGACATGCCGTATGTCAGCATACTAACTGAAAACTTTCCCAAGCCTCAAATGATAAGGCATATATTCAGCACAGTAAAATCAGATGTTATTTAAAGACAGAACTTAGGATTTAACAGCAGAAAAGCCTGTTAACGAATTAAGAAACGCACCCTGTTCCTTTAGAGTATGTTTTCTTCAGAACAAGGTGGCTAACACTATGAGTTACAGCTACCAATTCAACGACAACAGCCACTGTTTGACAAGGGATGTGATGGCCAACTTCTCCTATACTGACCCAGGGATTAGTAACCTGACAGTAGTATATGCTGTGTGTACACAATATTCATGATGACACAGAACTTTTCACACGACTTCTAAACTGGATAGTAATTTTGAATTAAGACTGTTGAAGAGAAACCTGGATTGTTGCAGTATGCTTTTAGGATATAAAAGAATGCAGACGTTTGTAACGTTGTTAAATTGACCATGCTTCCAAGATGGTGATTGTGACTCTTTGTGTAACCCTTCTTCTTCCCAAAACCCCTCAATGTATCCTTGGAATGTCTGAGAGATAACTAGAAACTCACCTATTGGCTGTTAACCCCTTCTTGTAATTGGTTGGTTTGTAACACCTCCCTTCCTCCCAGAATCGTTATAAGCTGCGGGAAATTTGAATAAACTCTCTCTGCCTGCTTCCCTGCTGCCTGACTGACAACCCAGTGGTCTCTCTGGGGGCCATGAGGCGCCACAGGGTGGGGGAACCAAGGGGAGGGCACTCCCCCCCTCAGAGCAAGGGGTAAAAGGAAAGGCTTCTTGCGCCGGGGTTCCCCCTCCCCATCCACCACAGCGTTCGTCACTGGATAAGGCAATAAAAGAGAAGAAAGGGGGCTATACGCAACTTTGAAAATGTCTGTGTAAGGATAACAAACCATTTCATTCTGAAATATATTGAATTTTCTTCTACCTAACAAGCCATGAAAGGTGATGCTCAAAATATAGAAAAATACCAGAGAAAAAATAATTTTAATGAGAAAATCAGAAGGAACATTTAGACCACTTTAATTCAACTAGGTTTTAAGAATTATTACTAGGCATAAAACAGATAAAGATTATATGAAATACCCACCCCTTAAAAGACATGATCAGCATAAAAATTTTGGTTATCTTCAGCAGATTCAGATTAACCTCAAAATACTGAATAAGCCTTATGAGCTTTTCAGCAATTTCCTTTTCCAATTCATTTCTGACAAGAGAAAAGACAATATACCTTTAATTTCTGGAACAGATGTGCAACTCACATTATTTTAGTGAGATAACACTTATAGTGGTGAGTCCCAGTATTCATTTCATTTAGGACTAAGGGTAAATCCCCCTTGATTTTTGTTTAATTTACACTCATGCTCAAAATTTTAATTGATGGGTTTAGTAATGTAAGAGAACAAAGCCCAACAGTAATTTTAAGTAAGAAAATATTTATTATATCTTGCTACTGAGACCTCTTTTTCCAGCTAAATGGCAAGTTGACGTTACTGTACTGGAACCATGCTAATACTCAAAGAATTTTAAGGCCACATTCCTTCTTCTTCATTAACTGTTTTCCCCAAAAATTGAGAGAAATAATTTGAGGAGTGAGACCATGCATGATTCAGAGACCCCCTCAGAACTTAGCTCGTAGAGCAAGACTTCCATTAGGAGTGATAGGAACATCACTTTCTGAAAAGTTACCAGCTGAATTTTTTTTTTTTTACTGGCAAAGCCCATCTTTTGCCTGCAGTCTATGATGGATACATTTGAAAAGGCCTAAAGAAACTTTGTTTTCAAAGACTTATCACCAATCTATTTTGTCTTAGGTGCACATATATAGACAGTTTACATTACAAAGTCAATTTGAATTTGCATTTTGCACTCATTTATGTATACTAGGGTGAGCAGCTTTGCAGATAATGTAGCTCAAAGATTCCGTATCCACTTGTATATGAACAGTACTAAGGCTTTTGTTCCCAAGACACAGCATTTCCTCCCAGAAAAGCTCTAGTCCAAACAGACCTCTATAATTCCAGTTGCCTTTTTCCTATATTCAGAGGGAAAAAATTCCACTTGGTGTCAACTTCTTGTTAATTGCACTTTTCACTGGTTATCTCCAGTCATCTGTTTTTCAGGTGGTGAAATTCTTGGTATAGTGTAATATTAGGCTTAGTTTGAAAGAAACATGACTTTTCATATTTGAAATAGAATCTATTACAAATATATTTTAATATGACTATTAGTCATTCAACACTAACACACTGTATTTACCATCTTGGGAATACTACACATTGTAATAGGATAAATGTGTAATTTTTTTAGTTTTACACTTGGGATAGCAACTTTATTTTTCATTTAAGCATGTAACTACCTGTAGAAATATCTGCTAAATTTAAGTATGATTCTGTAAAGTTACACTAGTCATACAATTACTACCTCACTGTGATGACATTTCAGTAAATGTGATTTTTTGATTGAAAATATTCTTAGGTTGTATTAATTGTCATACTTTTGTCTAATTACACTTTTTTATGCACAGCTTAAAAAACTGTAACTTTCTGGATAATGAGATTGCTTTCATCCCTATTTTTGAATTTAAGACACTTTGAAATTAGCAAACCTCTCTGGCAATGTTACTCAGAGCTTCATCTTCTGCAGAAAACCTGTCCTTCACTGGAGTTCTCTTCCGTCCTGATCCAGGAGTTCCCATTTTTATTATCTGGATCTGTATTTGAAAACATAAACAGGACAAAGCTCAGTTTTCATTCAGATCCGAAATTAAAAACAAACAAACAAACAATCTACAGTTCAAAATGTCATAAGTTTTCCAATTCTTTACTATACAATACTGAAGAAACCTACAGGTCATTGGCACATATTGGTAAAACTTTATCACAGTAACTTGTGGCAGCTTTATAGAACACCCCTGCACCCCACAAGGCACACACACAGCATTTCTCTACTCAAAAGAACCCACCAGTTTAACTGCAGCTTCAAGGTCAGGCACAGCTGTCAACTCTCCTAGTTCATTAACAAAGCCTCTGCAGTCTGTCACTTTGCGTAACTCCTAAAAAGAAGTATCCTTTTAATTTATGGATATGAAAAAAACTACAAGCAGCAAAGGGTTCAAGAATTAAATTTGCATGCTCATTTGAGTTCTCTCCAAAAAGCAAAGACAGATTCAGCTGACAAACTTTTCTAAGCATCCAAGCAGGTTAGATGAGGTTTAATTTTAATACAAGTGTTCTCATTCAGTTGTGAGAAGAACTGCTGTCTTCTAAAGTACAAGTTCTACCACAGTAGAAATAAAGACTTTTTTATGCTAAAAAACCATTCTCTTGCATAACAAGTTTCACAATTTGGGAAATGAAGAGAGAAATACGCTAGCATCATATATCCAGAATACAAAAAGTACCCTCTTATTTTTCTTCCAGAAACCTCTTATCAATTGCAAGCATATGAAAGTCACCAACAAAACAAAAGAGGCCATACAGCCACAAAAAACCTCTATTAGTTTTTTTCAAATATCGTAAAGAAATCCTACTTCTAGACATCCAGGTCCTTCCCAGCATCAGACTACAATTTGGTGGTAGTTCAGCTATTTCATATCAACAAGATAACTATCCCACACAGGGCGTGACAAAACACCTTATTTAGAACAAAAATTTCTTCCTGCAAATAGAAAAGGTCTAGAAGGGAACTACTATTAGCTATCCTTTTGAAACTGAACTGGTACAAGAACTATCCTTCATACAGGGTCTAACCAGCAAAGATTCAGTAATTGATTACAGCTGATTCAAAGGGGGAGGAAGAAACAAATAATAACGTGACAGGTATTTCTGTACAAGCGAAGTTTTTACTTTATTATTTTATGAGGCAATCACAAAGCCAAAATTCATTGGAGTACTTTCTGGCACTCAAAGACACCAGGTAGCATCACAGCATGTTTTTTCATAATATATTTTAGCTTCTATGCCTTTTTTGTTCCCCCCTTAAGTTTACACTGCTAGTCCTCTCTTTTCCTTGCAGGCAAGAAGATTTTTATTCTGCTTCAAATTATACAGGTATTTTACTATTCTTCATGTGCTCAGATGAGGCAAATAGAATATCTTCTGCTGAGAGAAAAGACAGCAAAGACTTGAAACTGATTGTCTCCTGCATGAGACAACTACTTGGATGGATGAGTGGAGAGCAGCAGATATTGTCCACCTTGAACTTTAACAAGGCTTTTGACACTTTCACAGTATCCTCATAGGCAAATTCAAGCAGTGTGGACTGGATGAGTAGACAGCAAGGCTGACTGAGAGCTGACAGAATAGCAGACTCCAGAGGGTCATAATCAGCAGCACAGTGTGTACTTGGAGGCCTGTCACTAGCGGTGTCCCCCAGGGTTCTATACTGGACCCAGTATTGTTTAACTGTTCATCAGTGATGAAGGGACGGATGCCTCCTCAGCAAGTTTGTTGACACAAAGCTGGGAGGAGCGGCTAATACCCTGGAGGGTTGTGCTGTCCTTCAGAAGGACATTGACAAATTGGAGAGATGGGCAGCACAGGACCTTTTGAAATCCAACGAAGTACAGGGTCCTGCACCTAGGGAAGAATTACCCCATCTACCAGTATGGCCTGGGGACCAAGCTGCTGGAAAGCAGCTCTGTGGAAAAAGGCCTGGGGGTCCTGGTGGACAACAAGCTGTCCATGAGCCAGCAGTTTGTCCTGGTGGCCAAGAACACCAATGGCATCCTGGGGTGAATTAGGAAAAGCACTGCCAGCAGTCATGGTAGGTGATCCTCACCCTCTACTCTGCCCTGGGGAGGCTGCATCTGGAGTGCTGTGTCCAGTTCTGAGCTCCTCAGTACAAGAGAGACATGGAGAGGGTCCTGGAGAGGGTCCAACAGAGGACAAAAAAGATGATTAGGGGAGTGGAGCATCTCTCATGATGAAAGGTTGAGGGAACTGGGCCTGTTCAGCCATGAGAAGAGATGACCCAGAGAGGACCTCAAAAATATATATAAGTATCAGGAAGGGTGTCAAGAGGAAGGATCCATGCTCTTCTCTGCAGTGTTGAGCAATGGAACAAGAGGCAGTAGGTAGAAACTGACACACAGGAAGTTCCACCTGAACATGAGGAAGGTGGAATTCCTTACTGTGTGGGTGACCGTGCACTGGAACAGACTGCCCAGAGAGGCTGTGGAATCTCTATTCTGGAGATACTCAAGAACTGTCTGGATGCAACCCTGTGCAATTTGCTTTAGCACAGCCCTGCTTGGTCAGTGAGGTTGGACCAGATGGCCCTCTGTGGTCATCTTGACCCACTCTGTGATACTGTGAAACTAAATGTTCCCCTTCTTAAAAGCCAGTATCTGCATAGGCCAGATACAACAATTATACAATAATCCTATTAATTTCAAGATGTTATTCTGAGATCAATACTGCAAGCGCAAAAGAACTCCTTTCTATTAAGATCTTAAAGGAGAGCTTGCAGTGTTTGCAGATAAATAGTAGGGGAATAAAACTATAGTACCCTAATGGGTCACAGAAGATACAGTACTATTGTCCAGTAAGAAACACACTCCTGATGGGAAAGAGTGGACATAAGTACACCCCTGGATTCCATCCATTCTTTCATATGCTGTTCATTCATTTAGCAGTGCAAAGTGTTTGGATAAAATACAGACGTTCAGACCAATATACAAGACTCACCTGCTAGGGAGTGTTTTTAACACCTGTCTGTGACTCATGGCTCAATTTATTTGTTACTCTTCCACAACATGATTTTGTTATTGTTGTTTGTTTTAGCTTTAATTCTGTTATTAGGTACCAGCACACTTTCACAAAGAAATACAAGATTCCAGCCTTGCTCTTATCAGAGATTAGGAGGGGTCTTAGAAGTAGGACAACAGAGCTCAAAATCAGGGTAAAGAGAGACTCTGGGATAAGGCCTGGCATGATTATTGCCACTGTTAATCCACCTGATAAGAGTTTGTATTTTTAGTCTTAAAAACAATCAAGCAAACATGTTTTGTACTCAGGTTAATTTAGATAAATACATGCAGAAGCAAATTGTAGATCTCTGTGGCAAAGGTTTCAGCTCAGAGCTACTGATTGCTGTCCATATTCAGAATAAATGTCTCCAAAAATCTGCATCTTTTTTCACAAACTCTAATTGGCTGACTTCTGATATTAAAAGCAGATATGGCCCTAACTAGAAGGCACACCAACACAATTTAATACTCCTCCTGCTACAGAAGACTTTGACAAGGTTATACATTAGCCACAAGAAAAATAATAAAATTGGCATTACAACAGATCTGTTCATGTAAGAACAGAACTCCAACCTATCTACTCAAAGTCACTAAGCATGAAATGAAGTTATTTTAATTTGTACATTAAGGGCCATATTTCTTAAGTGTTTACCACATACGCAAAAACCACAGAGTAACTGCACATATCATAGACTTGAACTGCATTTGTTCACATCCTTTAAACAACATGCCATTTCTAACAGACAACTAACTTGGGTTTATTAATTCAGTGAAATGTTCTTAGCTGGCAGACTTGAGGAATGTAATGAGTTATATAGCTATTTTTAGTACAGCTATGTTCAGATGAACATTAAGTACTAATTTACATAGAGTAGTAAATTCATAAAAATTATATGCTGATGCTTTAAATAAGCAAAATACACTTCATCTCAGTCTCACTGTGGATTAACTGTGACAGCCACTGTGGAGGAAGGAAAGTGTGGCATCTCTGCCCGCCATCTGCCATGCTTCTCACTTAGGGTGAACACAGAACTCTCACTGAGCCCAAACACAAGAGGGAGTAGGGACAGATTACACAGAAGGTATAGAGAGATGCTACCTCTGCCTACAAGGAGGAGTTAGGAAAGGAATTCGGAAAGCCAAAGCTCAGCTGAAGTCAAAACAGGCAAAGAATGATAAGGACAAAGAGAAAGGCTACTCTAAGAACACTGGGAACACATGAAAGACTAAGCAACCTGTAGGGCCAATGCTTAGTGGCTTGCAAGGTCCATCCTTGGCAAAATGGTCTGGATAATAACAAATGTGAAGACGGAATTTTTTGTGTGTGTGAATCAAATAAGCAAAATTGTCTGACAAGGTTTTGGCCCAAAACTGGTCACACTTGAAGAACAAGAGGGTCATCAGTAAATAAGCAGGAAATTAAATAGTAAGTAGGAAATTAGAAAGAAGTGTTTGAAATAAAGGAATCCTCCTGAAAATAAATATATATTAAAAAAAAAAATTCAAGTCTGTACCAGTGTGAGAAACTTTGGAAAGGTAACAGCATCAGTAAAAAACTGTTTTGATGCCAGACGTCACCCCACTGACTGTATCATACTATCTGTTCAGGCCAGACAGTACCGCATCTCTCCTGAAGAATCCAAGTTCCTGGTCTCCAGCTAGCAGATGATCAGTACAGGGAGGGTCAGTACACACCTTAAGTGCATCAATGTGAGCTTGTAAGGTATGGTCTCATTGCACAGGCATTAGGGCATAGCACAGCATACACTAGAGAATAGCAAAAGTACATGCAAATCTAGAGTGCCCATATATCCAGCTGCAATCATGTACGGATAAGGGACCCTGGAGTTGAAGAACAGAGAACAGCTAAACATTGACCTATAGAGGCCATGAAAAATCCATACCTAAAGACAGTAAAAAGACAAGGCTCTGAGAAACTGTTTCTAATTGACTACACTTTGGGCAACGGGTGACCTCCAGAGATTTCTTCCAAAAGAAAATATGTGATTCTATAGTTATTATTGCTGTCAACTTTGAAAATAAACCTCAGTATAAACTTTCTTTAGTAAGATGTTTAATATTTCTTCAAGAGTCTTGACACAATTTCTTCCATTCCATGTAACTTCTAATTAGGCTGACATATGTCAGAGTATTTAATTTCTTGTTATACAGTTCAGTACTACAGAAATCTAAACCTATTGCTAATATACTAATTAGTCTAATACTATACATATCATGATGTTACTTCTCAAGAAAATACAAGATACCAATACTTCATATGCATGTGGAAATATTTCTGAGGTGTTTCACTTCCATAACTTTCCAATTACAGGAAAAATTATTTTGCTGCATGTGATAAAGAATTTAATACACGCTGTAACATTAGAATTTTCATAAAAAAATAGCTAAAGAGAATTCCAAAACACAACCAGACAAAGAACAGTTGGTTTTATCTTTTATCATTCAGGTAAGTCAATATAAAAGGAAAGAACATTATAATATCTGCTACATTTACAGTTCAGAATTCTCAAGTCACATCTATTACTTGCTTAATTCTTACTATAGGCAGGGTTACACACTGTATTACACAATGGATGAAGTGACATCCTGTTGTATTTCATTCCAAAACACTGAAGTGTCTGAAGTCTCCAAACAAACCAGAATAGCTGTGAGGAAATCCCTCAAATTCTCTCTCATTTGTCTTGAATTCAGGCATATATAAATCTTAACTCTTCCCAAAGTCTTTGCTGTCTACTCGTCTTTCTATTACCTTTTCAGATCTCTTTGTTTCTTTCTTGCTTCCTAGAAAAAAGTGTGACCCATCTTACACTAAAAAAAAAAAAAGCTACACTATAATTTAAGGGCCTGTCACTCACCACCTTCAATGACACCACCTGTTCTAAATGCCTGGGTGTTTGCCAGCATACTTGGCATTGCACACATACAAGGCATCCAGATACTATAGTGTGAACAGGCTATAAATAACAGACCAAAATTCTCCTTTTCTCTTTCAACCAAGACTACAAGATAATTAAAATTCACCTGTGTAGACACAATCTCCATATATTCAACAATAGAGAAGGACAACCCTGCTCTAGAGTCACTGTCTATTAGAACCAGAATCTGAATCAAGGTTATTTGGACAAATGATTTTAGAAATGTTTATACATAAGGAGGATAAATGTACAAAGCATGAGGAAAAAAAAACCCATTCCTCACCTGAAAAAACAGTCACAGGTTGCTGATAAATCACAAACAGTATTAACTCATTTTGATTTTTGTCAGTTCCACAAATATTTAACATACTGAAAAAAATACTTGTGCAATATATACACAGAGCAAAAGCTTTGTCAAACACCTAACTAAAAAGAAAGAACTAAGAAGCAGGAGTACTGTGCAATGATGATGAAATTAAAGAATCTACATATCCTTCTTAAGTTAACTGAACACTTGCTCTTTACTTCAAGAAATGAATACTGCTGATGAGTGAAGGTATGGAAGCTACCATACTTGCAATTAAAGGTAAGTTCTAAAAGTTAATGTGCTCAGAAAAACAGTGGAAAACCCAGTGCAGTAATTTTAAAGAACTGTCTCATAAAACTGCAGCTCTAGCAACACAAAGCTACAAAAAAGCCAAAAGTATTAGTACTACAAAACAGCAGAAGTTTGCATTTGTATTTCAGAAGAAATATAAAGAATCAAACTGGAAATCAATCTTGTTTGATTGATTTTCAGTGCTTTGTCAAAGCAAGCTCTAAAGGACATAGAAAAAAAATATATTACTTTACATGAGTTAAAATTACGTAAGACAGACCCGAGTCTTTCTCAGAAGAAAGACTCTATACAAGGGTACTCCTTTGCAATTGGTATGTCTGCTCATGGGCCCAAAAGCACCTGAGAAAGAAAAAGGGTTGTATGATCACAGGGTGACCACGACCTGACAAAGGGGTGGTAGGGAGTGAGAGAGAAATAGGCTGGGGTTTAATGCAATAGTTTTAAGAACTCATTAGGAATTTTCATTCAGAATAAAATTAACTGAAACCAAACTATGAGTACTGCTGCTACTATGAGTAAAAGAGTCTAACATTAAAGGGAAAAAGTAAAGACTGAGAAAAGGATATAATTACAATCTGCCAAAAGATTACAGTGTTTACCATTATGTTAGAGGCAATGTTATTCCAGCTGATGAAGAGTGTTTCCACCTTAAAGAAACTGCTTGTCTCTAATCATAGCCCAGTTCAGAAACTGTTGGCACAAAGTTTCTGCTCCAAGTGGACAAGCTCGTGTTAGCTTTTTCAGGAAAAAAATACACATTCAATGCAATATATTTGCAATGTTAAAATCTGAGAAATACAATTTCTTATAAGTTCATGGTGTTTAGTAATAGAATTACAATTCCTTAGAGGGAGTTCAAATCCCTCAGTTTGTTGGTGTTATGAAGGTATAGAGGAACAGGAAGTCACCATTTAAGACAACCAGAAAGCCATTATGCAGTTTGCAAGAGTCTGCAAGTGCCTGATGAATCCATAAAATGTAACAGTGTCTGGTTAGTGTTGGTAAACTTAAAGCAATGCAAGACAGTAAATGTATCAAGGTATTCTACAGCCCTGTAGAACTATGAGACACCTACTGATCCACCAAGCTATCTTTGGTGACCTTCCTCAGACTTCACAAATTACCAAAATTCCAAGGTAACATCATGCAGTGATGCAGCTTCAAGAGGTGGCACTTATTTTATGAACTATGAGTTCTCCACCAGTCAGCTTCCAACAGCTGCACAAAATAAAACAGTACGTACAGGATATTATTATCAGTGACATGAAGCATCTGCAAAGCTCTCTCATAATGGTCATTCACCAAAGGATCTCTCAGGGAATAATGTAAACCATAGGTAGGCTTCAGAGAAGCAGTGTAAACTTTTCTAGAATCAGTGCTACCATACATGCTGAAGATACAGGAACAAACTAAGAATTGAAGTGCAATTTTAAACTGTAAGGTAATGACAATACTATAATTAGCATCAAAAAAAAGATGAAAATACATAATAAAAAATAAACCATAAGGATCTTCCAGAAGTGTTTATTCTAAGATGAAACAACCGTCAACTTTTGTTACACCGTCAACTTTTTCAAAATGAGTATCCCTTCTATCATTTTGCAAAAGAATGAATCGTTGCTCATTAAAAATCAAAACAAAACACTGCTACTATATTGAGGCTCCATATTTTCTAATGAAACAAGTAGAAAGCCCCATGGTAACAACCCACGTTCTGTAACAAGCTGCAACTATTTAAAATATTTTTCCATTACCAATTTAATACACTCCTACACTCTTTTCTACTAGTGATACAGTTACAGTACAACAAAGAAAAACTACGGAAGCAAGAGGAAGAGATTGTCCTGGGTACCCCTTAGATGAAATAGCAGTTGGAGAAAACTCTTATCAGTTGACATCATTCCTGCTAACTAATTCTCTGCTGTGGTGGCAGACTTGGTAGGCTTACAAACACTTGTTCTCACTTGGCCCTTTGGTAGGCACCCCTTCACCTCTTCCCTAGAAGCAGGTCTAACTCTGCGAGCCTAACTCAAGAAAATGTGAACTTTATCATCTTCACAAGCAGACATGTGCTATTTACATAAACTCTATTTATTTACATAAAATTTTTGAAGGATGTGTAATAATCACAGAATGTCCATTACCTACATTTACATGTTACCTAGTTTCCAGATAGTAAGATAATAAAATTGGATTACTTTCTCAGAAAGCAGTTCTAATAATTTTTTGTACGCTACAGGACTGTACTCATTGACTACTACCACACATCTTCACATTAGGATCTTATAAACATAAACAGCAACATAGTATCAAATCCATTATTTGTTTCTAATCCTCTGCTGACATTATATACCAGAAGTATTCAATTACACATGATAGCGATCTAGGTGTTTTGGATATATGCACAGACAGCTTGTGCACTGCATGCAAGTCTAGGTCTTAATATGCTCTACAGATCCCCACTACTTAGAGTCAAATTTAAACAGCACTTTCTGAAAGTTCACGTGTTAAAGTACTGTGCTATCTTCTGAGACAATGAGAGCCCGGGAAAAAAAAAACAAACCACACACACACCAAAACCCAAATCCTTTGGTGTCAGTTCACAAGAAGTACTGATGTTTAGGGCAACAAAATTACACCTGACACATTGCACACAACTGTCTTCTATTCACAAGTTCGCAGTTACTGCCAAGAATTCAGTTCAGGTAAAACTGACTTCACGGCAAGGTAAACATCTCCAAACCCAAGGAACAGGAAACGACAGCAAAAGCATGTCACATACGTCAAACCATTTCGTACTGCTAAAGCACCTTTCATCTATTCTTACATCATCACGAAGCAATTATATTAACCAAGGAAGCAGACGTATATTAAGAAGATAACTGTTTCTGGGCCCCAATATATTTAATTCCCTTGCTTTACAATCAAGGCACAATGAATGTTTAAAGAATGGACAAGCACTGATTTAATCTTACAGGAAATTTGTAATAACCCCCCATATACATCTCCATAGGTATTGGACGCTAACATCGATACTTTAAAGGGATAAAAATGATCCCAGATCTTCCTTATTTCAAGCCAAAAATGTCTGTACATCACTCTAAAATGAGTGACCGAGTAGATCATACAAATTCAACGCAGTACTACTTCACCTACAAAACATTTTTATTTTCAGCGAAATACATAACACCGTCCTTCAAAGCGTCATACTAGGATCCAAGCCGGTAATCACTTAAAACACATGGAGCAGATCATAGTTCAGGGCTGTTTCCGGGCTCCTTCCAAAGCCACGAATGTGCCCATCTCTCTTACCATCATCAACAGCCTCTTTACAATTATAGCAACAAGACATACTAAGAATAAAGAAACGTGCTCCGAAACAAATAAAAATCCAAAATGCCTAAGCATTAGCAAGCCTGACTGACTCCTACCGCAGCTCGCCGCAGCGGGGGCACGCCCTACCGCTCTGGGAACAGGGAAGCGGCGGCAACGCGCTCCGAGGAACTGCGAGAAAGGCACCGAAAAACACACCGCTGGGATTTCAGCACATCTTTCTTTCTCCCCCTCTGCCTCATTCTGCCGTTCCCACTCAGCCCCGAGGACCGCACGGCATCTCCCCGCGGGCCAGCAGGAAGGATCGCTCTGGCCGGAAGGGCTCGGGCCGGGCCCGGCTTCGCCCGGCCCGTCCGCAACAGGTCCGATCGCGGCCACACGGAAGGGGCGCACACCGCCGCCCCAAGCCGCCGCTTCCCTTTCTGCTCACCGGTCTGACCGGGGAGTCCCGGCCGAGCCGCTCCTCTAAACCCGAAGAACCGGGTTCCCACACCGCTTCGCCGCTCGGGTTTCTGTGTCTGGGACACCCTTCCTGCCCCCAGCCCTAGCCCGCTGGGGCCTCAGAAAACCTTACCTGCGGGTCAGCCCGCCGCAGCGCTGGGACGCCTCAGTACGGAGGGGGAATTTTTCACTCTGTGCTCCACCGCTTCCACGGCTGCGAGGAGCTCGTGGGTCCCGGAATCGCCTCAGGCTCCTGCCTTCCCTCACTCCCTACGCCCAGAGACCGGATCACGGTAGCCGCCGGACACGGACCTTCCAGCCGCTACCTCGCTTCACCCTCTCCACCGCCCCCTCCCGTCCCTTCCCCGTGAGGGGCTTCAGGAGCCAGAGCTGTTGGCACAGACGAGCCGCACCGCTCCAGGCCGCCCCCTCTTCCCCGCCCCGCGCTCTTGCCTCCACCCCTTCAGAGCCTGGCGCTTACGGCCACACCGAGAAGGGGGGGTGAGAGACTGCGGTGAATTTCAAACCACCCGCAGGCCCCGCGGAAGGGGGAAGGGGCTGGCGCGGAGCAGAGGGAAGGGAAGAGAGGGTAGGGGAGGGGAGCGGGGCAGGCACCGCGACCGCACCGGCAGCGCCACAGCACTGCCCGGCCCGCGCACAGGCCGGCGGACCCACCGCGCAGGCGCGGCGGAGGGAGAGGCGAGCGGGCAGTGCGGCCGCATGCGCAGAGGTGTCGGCGGCGGCCAGGGCGCGGGTGGGCGGGTCCGCGGCCGGTGCGCGCGGCCTGCGGGGAGCGCGAGCGCAGGGGGTGCGCGCGGAGGGCGCCCCTGAGGGCGGGGGCAGCGCGGCGGCCCCGGCGGAGCTCCTGGCTCCGGGCAGGCAGGGAGGGACGGCGGGCGTGCCCTGCAGGGCGCCCGCTCTCCGCCTCGGCCGCCCCTTGTCACCGGGCAGGCCGCCCGACTCGCTGCTGTGGTGGGGAGAGGTAGGTCTGAGACCTTCTACTCTGTGCTTCATTCTCGATTTCAGACAGGGCTTTTTCTCCTGTCGAGCGGCCTTGGCCAGGAAACGGCGGTGCGGGAGCTCCGGGAGTCGCGGCCGCCGCCGCGGAACCGCAACGCGATCCACGGGCGGGTGTCCCCACGGGCGGGTGTCCCCACGGGCGGGTGTCCCCACGGGCGGGTGTCCCCACGGGCGGGTGTCCGCAGGGCACAGGGCACTCTCGGCACACCGGCGCTTCGCAAGGTTTACGGCGGTGGGTGCCAGGCAGGCGTCATGGGTAAAAACCCAATGCAGGCATTTGCGACTTAATCTTCTATTGGCCCAAACACTACCGGATTTCTGTACTATCAAAACTGGAATATATGCAACCGTCACAGTCCCCAAGAATAATATACAGAAAATAAAGAAATTACTGTTACGTATATTCCAATTTATACATCATCATCATCATGGCTAGGCTAACTAACAGTCATGAAACTTGATGAGATTCTGCTATCAGATACACTTGGGATCAGATCTGTAGTAGTTTACTTTTCAATACCTGTCTTTAAGTGCAGGGCGTCTCTGAGAGTGTAGAGATGATTAGAGGACATGGCATTTTGTATGTTTGAAATCGCATGGGAATGAAAAAGCACTGTTAAAATAACAAGGTAAGACTCAAAACCATTCACCAGAGTCCTTCCTAGAGTTCAAAAGCCCAAGGGGATGTACATAAAGGAAAAGGAACATGCAAGTGAATTACATCTATTAAAGTAAATGTAAAACATCTTTATTGTGTTTTATCAGTATTTTATAATTTTCCATGTGAGAAACCCTTTACTGTTTCAATCTCTTTCCTCAGCTCATCATACAGCATAACCTCACCATGCTTATTTTTAACATCACATTAATTTCTATAGCTAAAGATGATCTCACTGTAGGGAAATGAAGTAGAAAGTTTCTCATGGACTATCTGTAGAAAACACCAACAAAAATTACTGGTTTAAAATCTTCGGTTTTATTTGATGTTTATTCTTGCAGAAGGGCTCACTGATTTTCTGGGCTTTGTGGAGAATCTTCATTAAAAACAGCTTGGGTCATTTTGGTTTGTTCACTCTTGAGTGTTTGCATAGAGTCTTCTGAAATGTGGGATGTCTCAGGTCTGCAGGGGATGATTCTCTGTTAATGTATATAAAGGGCAAATTTTTTTTCTATCATATGTAGATTTTTCTATGATGTATTGTTGAATTTTTATACCATTAGTCTTTTGATATCATAGACTTCACATTTTTCTGTAATGATACAGCAAAATGTCTCCTTTAGAGCAAACATGCATTTTTGTCACTTGAAAGAACAATTGTTTACTTGACTGAGAAGCAGTGCACAGTTAGAACAGGCAGTGGTACAGGATGTCACAGTAGCAATTCTGAGTTCAGACACATTAATGAGTAACTAAACAGGTCATATTCTGTTTCATTATAAACCTTCAATTAGAAGCCAGAAAATTAAAGTTACGTTTGAACTTTTGCTATGAAATGACTGCAGTTACCAGATATACAATCATTTATGAATACACTTTGATCAAATTATTAGTGAAGCTACTGTAAAGCTTGCTCTATTAATAATGAGTTTCTGCTTAAAATAAGTAAATTAATAAATGAGATATCACTGGATCTGCCTTTGAATATTTTTTCTCTTCACTCTTGTCTTCTTATACAGTAGGTTAGTATAGATCCCTTGTCATATGTAATTGAACTTACTACTTTACTCTCTCCTTTCCCTTTTCTCTCAAAATCTCTCTCTGAAACTGTTTTGCTCAGTTGAGGCAATTCACGGGTGAAATCTTAGATTTTTCTAGAGTGATTGTTGCTTAAGAAAGTATGTCTGGGATGGATCTGTACGTCAGTTATATGGAATACTTTCAACAATGTCAACTTCCTGCAATAATTTGTATACATTTTTTAAGAGATTTTGTCACTGTACCAGCTTCTATGAGAGAAAAAAATGTGTTTTCTGTGCAATGTTTGCTATTTGTGCAGTTCTGAATATCTTTGGGTTTTTTTCTCCCACTCTTTAACATTTCTAATCTTCCCATGAATCTTTTGTCTAGTGAGTATTGCACCTTCTGATTAAGAATGTAATACTGATAGCACACATGTAAGATTATAGTGTAGCTGAATCCCTAATGCTATTCCATGTATTTTCGCTTATGTATCCTCCCTATTCTCTCTCACCCCTGCCACCCTTCCTTTTTGGAAAGAATAACTTCATCTATTAGTTTAAATTGTAGATTGGTTTACTGATGGAGACTGATTGGTTTAGGAGCATTTTAAAAAGTTCTGACCACCTCCATTGACTTATTTCTCTCTACATTTTATGGTCTTCCTTTCCAGTAGTTTATCTCTCCTCACTTCAGATACCATCACTCAGCAATTCATTTGGCACAATTGAATATACTTTTTTTCCCCAGCTCTCTCTTTTGGAGATTCTCAGTGTTGTTAGTAATTGCTTGTTACCCCCTCCCCACAAAAAGGGGTGTTATAGTACTCAGGTTGACATGTGGAAAATCAGCTTTGTGTGCCTATACTGTAAAAGAAGTGCAAACCACTTTTGTAATGCAGGGAGCAAGTTTTCATTGTTTTTGTTTGTTTGTTTGTTTGTTTTTGTTTGGTTTGGTTTGGTTTTTTGTTTTGTTTTGCTTTTCAAAACAGTTATTGGATGTGCTTACAGGAGCTTCTGCCCATTTCTGTCCTCCCTACCTTTTCTTAAGAGTTTAATTTCTGCTAAAGGTACATTTCTGTCATCAGATACACAGACACATATATTAAATAAATGTTTTCAATTTCAGCATTTATATGTTTTTTAAAATTTCAAGAGGAAGCAAAAAAGATGCATTACCTTCCTTGGATGATCTTTTGTATGTGATCTTCTCTGCACCAATTTTTTAACTCTGAAATTATAAGAACCCAGAATGTATCTACAAAATAGAAGGTCTGGGAAACTATAACAATCAGATAGTTTACATCCTAAGTTAAATATAAAAGTTAGATAAACAGAGGTTGGGCAGTTTAAAATTAAATTACTAGACTAATAGAATATATTTTTAGTTATGGGAAAAGTAAACGGAGCAAAAGAATCAGTAATCCTGTGGCACAGTCAAACGATCTCTAAATTTACCTGGTACCAGTTCTGTTGAAGTACATTCAAAGTAATGTTGCTTTTCAGTCACATTCAAAGCAATAAGCAAAGGGTTGCATGACTTAACTCTAAATGAAGGGAAACAACTTAAGACTTTAAGAGAATATTTGAAATAGTTATAAAGCAGAATGCATACAGACTGTATGCTGAACATAATCAGGAAATTCTTTATTTAAATCTTTCATAGAATTCATTGGAGTAGTATTAGCAGGCTTTCTATGTAAGGTTTTTGCATACAGATAACGTTTACCAAGCAGTGGAGATAAAACAAGCATTCAAAATCTCTGGCTGCTTAGTGTAGGGATATGCACATTTCTCAACTGTTCTTCAAGAGGTTAATGTAGACTAGAAAGTTTCTGGTATTGCTAGGTGGCTGCAGAATCATTGAGATTTAGTTTTTCCCTTTACCTCATTTACTTTAGCACTGCAAAAATCTGTAGGGCACAGTAGGAATTATGTCTATACATATGCATTTTGATGGGGATTGGTGCTATCCAGCAGCAGAATTGCATGAGTTGTTTTGGTTCAGATCCATTGCATCCTCAGCAGGGAAAAGGTTGAATAGCTATGGGTAAAATTAACTGAAAAATTTGTATTCCAGTGTTTTCCCCAAAATCTAGACATCCAGGTAAATACAGTCTTTTGTAGGAAAATTCTGTTTTAACACAGGTTAGGCAATGACCAAACACTTTTTAATAGAATGGTCCCTATTTTCTAGATTTTTATTTTCACTGTTTTAGTAATTTTTTGGTTGGTTGGTTGGTTGGTGTGGTTTTGTATTTGCCTTTTTTTAAAGTCTTTCAGAAATAAGCACTAGAATAATGTAAAGAATGTGTTTATGTTTAGAGTGTGTTTATAGGAAGATTTTTTTTAAATTGCTATGGATTAGTATTCTCGTTAATATAGTAAAATTTTAAGCACTGGAGTGCTCTTAAAAGTGTCCCAATATCAGCTTGTTAGTAAGAATTAAGGGGAAGACGCATTATTTCAATCAATCCCAGGTAAATGATGAAATATCTTAACAAGATTTGTGGACTAGGAGTTTGTGAGAAACGTTTTTATTTGTAAAGAAAATGTGAAACTATATTCTGGAAAAAAATAATTTAAAAATTAAAGTTTTACTTTGAAAGTGTTTATGTAAGGCATAGCAAAATATTTATTTTTTTATAGGACTTTTCTTTATTATTCCATTGTAAAAACAACTAGAGATCCAAGTATCATCATCCTTCCAGACCTGACAGGATGTAATTCTAAATGTCTTTATGTTCTGTTTTATATATATAGAAATATTGATAAATTCCTATGCTAAGATCCTTCTGGAAAACTCAATCTGAAGCCATGATCTATTCTTTATGTGCTATATATCCCTGAGAAGGATTTTGTAAATGCTGGTTGATTTTACTGATGACATACAAGCCACATAGAGGAATCACGTTACTCTTACACAGTTTTGTTGAGTTTGCAAAACTAACAAGCAGTGTCTGTGTTAAGTGTGAGTAAATGTGAATCTTTTAGTATGTACTCTTTTATTTTTCCGTGTCACTTTTCTGATGCCTGTTATATTTTTTAATGTAGAAATGTCATTGGAATGTAAAGTTTAAATATGTCTTTTTAATATTTAGATTTTTATAACACACAAAAATCTAATGGGGTTTTATGACAAATTTTCTATGTCTGATGTCCCTACAATCCAAATTATCTTCACTTACTATAGTGTTCCCACTAGGAATGAAGAGGTGAAGAAATTCTTAATAACTAAGACATATCTACTATGATTTTTTGTCTTCTTTAGAAAATACAATAAAAATTAAAATGCTCTTATTTTTGCTTCCTACCTTTCTTTACAATTCTCTTCAAAATCAAAATGCTCTCAAGTTCTTCATATAGCAAAAATAGCTTTCACTGAGTCTTTATTCATTTTCTCCAGGAACAAAGTTGGCCCTCTGTTTAATGTATTCTAAAAATAACCAAATGGAATAACTGAAAGCCAAACTGAGAGAGATGCTTCTTTTCCATCAACATTGAGACTATGCTGCTGCTCACAGCTTCAGTGGACTTCTCTGTTGGTATATGTTGGACATTAAGTTGCATCATCCTTTGAAGGTGAAGGTGGATTTTTCCTTTATACGAGTACTGTTAAAGTGGAGAAACATAAGGACACTGAAATTTAAATTCTAAATGTCAGGCTCTGAACTATACTTTCTAGATTGTCCAATCTGTATATTGCTCACAGAAGCCAGTCAGTGGTACCTTTGTACTATCTTTGTAGGCTTAATCACCATCACTTCTGGTCCAGTTACTTTACAGCACCTGAGCAGTCACTGGCAGCTATGGATGCTCAGTACTCCTGAGAGAAACAGTCCATTGCAATTAAGCAGATTGGGTTTAATAATTCTGTTTGCTGAATTGAAAAGCAGAAGGCTGGGAATTAAGTAATATTTGTCTGTAAGGTACATGCACCTGAGATCTAGGGCAAAACCAGCTTTACTGGATCATGTTAGAGCAGATAATAGCTCAGATGCTTGAAATTTTAGGTCTATCACGCTGTACAAGTGTTTGTTAGGGTTTTTGGTTTTGTTTTTAAAGGTGAGTTTCTATTCTGAACGTTTTAGGGAAATGCAGTGCTAATGGAATTCAAACACTAGGTATCAATAAGGAAGAAGAAAAATGTGGAAAATTTACAGAAATTTTCATAATAATTAATTTAAAATAAATACAGTTTAAACCGTGCTCTACTTGCCTGTGAAGTCTAACCTGATGAAATTTGTTATTAATTTAATAATTTACTTTATACAGTATTTTAATACAGCATATCCCTCTTTAATCTTTCTTATGACAATATGCAGATCTCTTCAACTAGAGAATGAAGCTACCAGAAGACTCCAGATGTCTGGTTGTTACATTCAAACTGGCCAAAGTAAAAAGTGAATATGGAATTTGAAAATATTTAAACAAATTAATTAAACTTAATTAAATTGATAGTATTCGTTTAAATGTACAATGCATTTTAGAGCTTGAACATACTTGATTACTTAGATTTTTGTAGCAAATTTCTCTCTGTGTACTTCATGTTGAATCTTCTGGGGATTACGGCAGCTCAACCTTTATGAACTAGGAGTAAAAAGCAAATATTTATGTTTCTGTATGTAATGTGCAGTTTTGATCTAAAATAAACTTTATTGTTGTAGAATTCCATACTTGATTCATGAACAAGAAAACATTATTTGCAATTGCTGAGGTTTTGTTAGGACTTTTCAGGAGTTATTAAGATGCAAATAATCATGATTGCTAAGGGACATCGTAAATTATACCTATGCAACTCTGAGACCTTGAATTGTATTAGTAAAGGCCAAACCAATTGAAAAAGAGTAAACAAAGCTTTAGATGATGCAAGTGAAAGAATGTGTCTTCAACTGTTTCTAGGCTGAGCAAATGTAAAAGCACTATTAAAGCAAGCAGTGTCACTCTCAGTATGTACTGGACAATTCTACTTCCAGGCATGTTTTAATTCTGAAAAGTGACAGGAGAGTCTTGTTCAACATTTCTGTAAGACTTGAAAGGAAAGCCAGTTAACTTTTGTGATGATTCATACCTGAATATTTTGCACACTTACTATTCTGAGTAGCTCAGCTAAAAAAGTGAGGGAGAGCACACAAAAACTGGAATATAGTTACTTGTGCAGACTTGTTTATTAGCATCCACTTAAGAGAGACAGTTGGTTACTTATGCAATCTGAGCTCAGCTTGCACAGATGTCACCAAGGGCATACCTTTAAAAAATGGGATTACACAACTGTAATGAGAACACTGTTTGGCATGGAGAACCATTGTTACAGGAAGTGAGATGAAAACAAAAAATAATGCTGGGTGATTAAAGGAGCCAAGGTTTGTTTTGTGTGCCTGGCAATTTTCTTTGTAAAAAATCCAAAAAACCCAAAAGACCCACCCTACCCCATCTCTCTACATGACTACAGAAAGCATATCTGGTGTCAGAACAAAGGTGCAACAAATATGAATTTTTTTCATACTGTTTTTATAGTAATTTTTCAGAACAAAGCTATACTTTGAACTGTGCCTTAAGCTTTTATACAGCAACTTAGCTTTGCTGCTTTATTATCTACATCAGCTGATTTAATCACTTAAGACTGAAAACAAATACTTTTAGAATTTGTTAATAACAGTAGAATGGGTTAATCCACCAATTTAAGAATCCTTCAAATCCCTAACAGAAATTGTAATTTTTGGGTTTATAGATATAATAAATTAGAACAGGATATACTAATAAATTAAATATTAAAACTAAGGAGGCTAAATGGAATCTCAGACAGGTCCCAGTGTCAAATGACAAGCAATTACTTAAATAACCATTTCATGCTGTTAGATTATTCCTTCACCAAAGATGTCATGGTATTCCTCTAACTCTCCATGTCTGCTTTGCTTTAAAAGCTTTGAGGAAAAAACTAAATAGTCACCAGACCAGCATAAGTAAGATGTGTACTGACTTTTCAAGCTTTGCCTGTTTCCTGAGGGACATAAAATCAACCAAGTCCTGGTAAGCAAGACAGCCATGCATATTTTTAGAATAGCCAGTTCTGCATCTGCATTTATCTACTTTCCTGTTATGGAGGGAACATTTGGCCGGGTTGCTTGTAAAAGATCGTACCAAATATAACTTGAAGGATAATAACTGCTTTCTAAACATAAAAATACGGGTTGATTGAAACTACATAGTAGTTGTTGTGTTCCTTATAATTTGTCATTGGTAAGCGTAGAAGTAATGTCTCCAGTATAACCTGGAACGGGAAAAAAAGTGGCTTCCTATCTACATGTACAGGATGGACAAGGGATCAGAGCCAGCCAGCACGGGTTTAGGAGAGGCAGATCCTGTCTGACCAACCTGATTTCCTTTTATGATCAGGTGACCCGCCTGGTGGATGAGGGGAAGGCTGTGGATGTGTCTATCTGGACTTCAGCAAAGCCTTTGACACTGTCTCCCATAATATAGTCCTGAAAAAGTTGGCAACCCACAGCTTGGACAGGGGCACTCTGTGCTGGGTTAAGAACTGGCTGGAGGGCCGGGCCCAGAGAGTGCTGGTGAACGGGGCTGCATCCAGCTGGCGGCCGGTCACCAGTGGTGTTCCACAGGGGTCAGTGCTGGGCCCAGTCCTGTTTAACATCTTTATCGATGATTTAGATGAGGAGATTGAGACCATCATCAGCAAATTTGCAGATGACACCAAGTTGGGAGGGAGTGTTGACCTGCTGGAAGGCAGGAGGGCTCTGCAGAGGGACCCAGATAGGCTGGAGAGTTGGGCTGTTTCCAACGGGATGAAGTTCAACAAGGCCAAGTGCCGGGTCCTGCACTTTGGCCACAACAACCCCTGCAGCGCTACAGGCTGGGCACAGAGTGGCTGGAGAGCAGCCAGGCAGAAAGGGATCTGGGGGTGCTGATTGACAGGAGGCTGAACATGAGCCAGCAGTGTGCCCAGGTGGCCAAGAAGGCCAATGGCATCCTGGCCTGCATCAGGAACAGTGTGGCCAGCAGGAGCAGGGAAGTGATCCTTCCCCTGTACTCAGCGCTGGTGAGGCCACACCTTGAGTATTGTGTTCAGTTCTGGGCCCCTCAGTTCAGGAAAGACATTGAGGTGCTGGAGCGGGTCCAGAGAAGAGCAACCAGGCTGGTGAAGGGACTTGAGCACAAGTCCTATGAGGAGAGGCTGAGGGAGCTGGGGTTGTTTAGCCTGGAGAAGAGGAGGCTCAGGGGTGACCTCATCACTCTCTACAACTCCCTGAGAGGACGTCGTAGCCAGGTGGGGGTCGGTCTCTTCTCCCAGGCAATCAGCAGTAGGACAAGAGGGCACGGGCTTAAGCTCTGCCAGGGGAGGTTTAGGTTGGATATTAGAAAGAAGTTCTTTACAGAGAGAGTGATCAGGCATTGGAACGGCCTGCCCAGACAGGTAGTGGATTCACCGTCCCTGGAAGTTTTTAAGACGAGGCTGGATGTGGCACTGAGTGCCATGATCTCATAATCACAGTGGGGTTGGATCAAGGGTTGGACTTGATGATCTTGGAGGTCTCTTCCAACCCAGTTAATTCTATGATTCTATGATTCTATGTTGTTACAGATAAAACATGCACACCTTTTCTTAAAAAAAAAAAAAAAGGCCCAAGGGGAAAAGAAAAAAAATCACTTCCATGCTGGAAGAAGAAAATCAGTAAAATATTTTATTTCAAATTTCTTGATTCTGAAGTATTTCATTCTGCTTAGGTAAGAGAAGTCACTTCTAAAACTGCTCACTAGTTTCAGGCAGGTTTGCAGGCTATAAGGTGATGGCAACAAGAGAATATTTTAAAAGTATACACTGTGTACTCCAGATTACCAACACCACAGAAGCTAAAGCAGCCTCATTCATAGTGTTTTGTGATTTCATAATGTTACCTCCCTACACCTAACCTTCATACATGGCTGCCACTCGAGCACATGTTAAGTGGACTACACCAGAAGACCCCAAACCCCATGTGGCTTGTGGGTAGTACATTACCCAGTGCAACTTTCTGACATTGTTTATAGCTATAAGAAATTAAAATGTTGTAACAGAGGTTGGCAAGAAGAAAAGCAGCATGTTACTTGCTGAGTATTTGTCCCTAACGGACTAGCAGAAGTCTAGACTATTAGACTATAAAGAATGAAATATCCAGAAAAGTACTTTGAATAATAAAATTAATGAATGTATGAGTATTCATATTGGGCCTAATTAGATTAACTTAAACAATTTTTAGTACGTGGATGAAGAGAAGAAAATACTGCACGATTCATTTTGACTAAGAATTATATAATAGTGTGATGCTGGTTAATGCGTTATGACAGCATGTGAAGAGTTATCTTTCTTCCAGTATCTGAACAGAGCCAAAAGGAAGTTATGCCTTCCTTTTAAGTATTTGTGTGCCTTTTATATTACAATTACAAAATTTTAACTGTTAGCAACACTTTTTCTCACCATAACCATTTTTTTCTTGTCTTGGTGTACCAACTGCAGGATTATCTTGGTACGTTGCATTGTGGCACTTTATATTGAAGAATGAAGTGAATAGAGGTCGAGAGAGTTACATGATTAGAAATAACATTTCTAGCTATTTTTATTGGTTATAGGAATGAACTTGAATAAGGTAGGATAATAGAAGAACAATACATGACACTTTACTCTTGGAAATCAAATACTAAATAATCCTATTCTAGTCACTACCAGTAGGAGACAGAATTATATCTTGGTGTTTGCAGGAGTTCTGTGTATTCTGACTTAAGTAGCCACAGCAGGCCTCCCTGCCTGAGCAGGTCTGGTCTTCATCTCTGGTTAATAATTCAGTGTAGCACTTTTGTGAAGAAGTATTATTACATGTGTTTAATAAAAAAGAGTCACAGAATGAACATTATTCTGTAAATTCTTGAGTAAACATCATAACTCTGAGTTTCTTTGGCTGCATGCAACGTGCTGCTAAATCAGAATGAGAAGCTCACAATACAATAAGAAGGACCTGGCAGTGATGGAAATACTAAAAAAAAATTGCTCGAAATATTTTCATTTAGCCAGACAGAGTAATAAATGACACAGTTGTCTTGTTCTTTTTATGCTCTATGTAAAAACTTGTAAAATTCCTAGTATCTTTCTTGAGATAAAGTTTTTGATTATGGCCTCTGTCTGACCAAATATACTGAATGCAATTTAATACTGTGGCAGTCTCCGTCAATGCAGCATCTCTCTTATCTCCCACTGGTGTTATTCCAAATGAAGTTTCAGGTGCTGCAGGACAAGTTGAGGTCAGCCTAGTTTTTCGTGACAGAATAGTTTGAGTTCATATTGCATTTATTATAAATGTAGCTGTATAATTGCAACCCCTGTTTAACCCCCTTTAAGAGCCATGTAAAAGTCCAGGTGGTTTGAAGGAAATTACCAGAGGAAATACTCACTTGAAGACTTGTCACTGTTTTGTGGTGATAAGCATTTCTTTTAAAGGTGGTTTTTTTTTCCTTCTGTAAGCATAGCATTGTATTACTTCAATTACAGGCATCAGAGTTTATTTTGGATATTTGGAAAACGGTTACTTTGCTATTTAGAAGGTATGTGATTCATTTTAATAGATGCACTCATCAATAAGGAATATTTTATAATAGCAAATCAAGATGGTATATTTTATATTAATAATGAAATATAACTATTCTGTGACCTGTACCTTATATTTCTTAACCCAGTGTCTCTGGCCTTTTCCATATAAGCAGGGAAAGACTTCACGTGAGAGAGGAATGTGGAATCAAAATGAAAAAATAAGGTGAGCAAAGTCTGACAGAAAACCATTTGATTATTAGAATCTGAGTTTAATTTGAAATAGTGCATGTTAAGAGATGAAGATGCAAAATCACATGGTTGGAGATTTCTGAGCAGTTTGCTAATTCCTTCCCTTTTAAATAATATCTTTTTCAAGTCAAAGATTCTCACATCTCAAGATTCTGCATTTGCAGTGTTTCTTTGTAGACAAGGCGGATAATAAAAAGGCATGTCAGCATGTCATCTTTATGTACAGGTGAGCTCCTAGAAATGATGAAATGGCACGAGAATGCAGCAAGGGAAGCATCTCTTTTCGTTATGTATGTATGCATTTACATAATGGTGTCTTCTAGACCAAAGGTTTAAAAATATTTTAAATTATAAATCTGGGAACAGTATCAAATGGTCCATGTTTCAATCCCATATCTATCAGTAAGTTGCTGTGCAGTCTCTTGAGTCTTCCAGAACTCACTTTACTCACCTGTGAAACGATCTGTGTTTATGGGCATGCCATCAGATTTACCACACATTTGTTTCTAAAGCACCTCAAGAAAGTGAGATAACATGTATGCAATACTGAATAGTAACTGTGTTTCTGTAGTAGTTTGCCAGAGGTGATGAAGTATTTGCTACTTTCAACTGAAAGGCAAGTGACTTTTCCTTATGTAGAAGTGCCTCATGGACCTGTTATTGAGAAGAAGTCAGCATGAAAGAAGTTTCAAGCCTGAAGCCCTTGGTCTCTTCAATCAGATACTCCACCCTACTCAGTGGGTGGCAAAGCTTGTAGTAAATCCTAGGAGCTAGAAAAGGAAGTTAAGAAGGATGAGAAACATTTCCCTCCAAAACATTTCATTGAAAAGTATGAGTAGTAGGGAATTGAGTATGCCAATACTGAAGCAGCAATATAGCAGTATCAGGATATTATCTCAAACGCTGACAAGTTCCTAATCTGAAACTGGTTGAATTTGAACACTAACTGATAAATCTAGTTACATAAAACTGTTGGTTTTGTGCTTTTATACGTAATGGCTATGTGCAATCACAGAAGAAAAATATGTATTTGCTTTACTTTTTTATATTCTAGGAACTGTGGTGCAGAGAATTAGTTTAATTATTCCTAAATTGCTGTTTTCTATATTCTGCATCCATCAGCTTCATAAGTCTGATGGCCTCAGAAGGAAAGTGATTATTTTCCTTAATGACATACCAAATTATACAATATTGTAATTGGGAAAAATACTTCCTGATTCACCTTGAAATAGCTCCTTACCTTGACTCTTGCAATTGTTAAGTACATTTCTTTAAGAATCAGTTATGCTATGACTTAGTGACATTTCTCACCTGTGAATTCTGCTGGGTGCAGCATCTCCAGTGATGTTGTTTTAGATGTTCTGCATTTTAGCTAAAGGAATCACACATATTAGGGTTTTTTTAGGTCTTGTCAACTCAGTGTCTCAGTATCTTTGCATGTATTTTTAGCCCTGCTGACTAGAAATTATTAAGTAAAACCATTTGCTGTTTCTTAATGACAGTGTTTAAGGGGAAAATATTTTCACAGAATCAGAAAAATCCCAGCACTCCCAGTTGTGTCTTATGAATGTGTCTCAGTATTCTTAAAAAGCACCTAAATATGCACTCATTTCTTTAACCTTTTTATCACCAGCTGGGCAAGATAAGAGAAAAACTAAAGACCTGTTTGCAGGAAATTGGGTAGGATCATTATTCTTCATTAAAATACCAATAGAAGCACTGAGATGCAAAATAGCTTGCCCACTGTGGGTGACAAGGGCACTGGGAGGTCTGGGAATAGATCCCAGGTCTCCTCAAAATCAGGCCGTTCCTCTGTCATGAAGAATCTGTCTTCAGGAGCAAGTTATTATCTCTTTTTAGATACAAGGTCCCTACCCATATAGATTTTGGTTTTGGGGTTTATTTATTTATTTATTTACACTGTGATTACAGAAATAATAAAAATACTCAAGTGAGCATCTGCTGCTGGCTAATTTAAAATCAAACTCATGACGAGCATCACTGTTGATAATGATTACTGTTTGATAGCATCATTGGCTCCCTTTTCTTGGTATTCAGAGTTTTTAAGGTACAATTAAAGTAAAATACAAGTTAGGAGAAAGGTTTTGACACTCTAGGCAAAGCAGAAGAGAAACACCACTTATGGTATTGATAAAATTAAACTTTTTGTTTTAGGAAAGTCAGACTCTTGCAGGATCAAATACTGTCACTCACTTTTAAATATTCCCATTCACAAAAAAAGATGGCTCTAGTGAGTCAGTTTACTGCAGTGGTTCTTAATAGTCTTTCTTCAGTGGCCGATCTTGCACTTTGTACTTTGGGAAAGAGAGGTATATGGGATGAAATGTGATCTCTGAACAACTTTCCTACTAGAGCAGAGAGGTTGTGTTCCCTCCCAAGGTGCAGAGGAATAGTGCCTGTTAGCTTTTCTTCTCTCGGAAGTGAGTTAATTCCTCTTGGCTTCTCCGTGTGAACAATTGCAGCTTTTAGGTTACCTTCCAGTTTTTTCAGACAGTGCTCTTGCTCTTTTCATAGCCTCGTGCGTTTTGAACACACTCACAAATCTGACTTTTCCCTCATGTCACTCACCATCTTTATTCAAACGCCTGTTAATGAACCTTTTCCCTCCGTTTTTTCTTAACTGAGCTCTGGGCACTATAGGTGAATATATGAATGCACAAATAAATAGCATAGACTGTTTGATAAGAAGTCAGGCACGTGGTAAAGAAATTTAATATCTGATACACAGCAATTACTTAGAGTACTTTGTACACAGAAGGATTATATAGCAGACATAGAAACTTTGGGTTTAGTCAGTTCTCTGATCCGAATGTTTTTAAACTTTTATCCCACTGTTGGTATAGTTTTGCATTTGTAATACTGACAGTTACTCTGCAAAGGCATAGTTATAATCTCCTACAACACTGTCATCTGGTGGTTAAGTCACAACATTTAAATAAAAAAGTAAAAATAACAATCAGATCAGGCTAGAAAAATGTTCTGATTGTCTATTTATACTAAAACTCTTAGTATTCTAATCACAGAACTATAAAGGATTTTGCACAACTATTTCTTCTCATTCTGTAGGCTGCAGGTACAATGAGTTACCATAATTTTCACTGCACTGTCAGATATACTGCTGTCTTTTGTAATGTTTGTGATCAAAATGCTTCCGAACTGAAACTGTTTATCTGTGCATCTATGCATGGTACACTCCCTGACTGCTTTAACATCAACAATAGTATTTTGCATTCTATGAATAGGAGTAAAAACTGCAAATATTACCAGATGCAACATTCCATAAACTGTCTGTAAAGAACAGTGATATGTACGTGAGTTCTGGACAGTAACTTCTATTACATGATCAGTGCTCCCTTCTGCTTAGGTTTTTTTCCTCTATTACCAGTTCTTGTTAATTTCTTTTTAAAGCAACCCCCTCAATGTCAAATATTATCCAGGCAGAATAATAGGAATATTCAACATTGTTTTAAGAGCAGGATGATGAAATAAAGAAAAATTCAAACATGAAAAACCTCCTTTCCAAAAAATACAAACCAATATTAAAAAGTTATCAAAAATGCTACATATATTATGTTACATTCTTCTATGTCTTTTAATATTTGTGTTGGATGACTGGATTGAAAGAACTAGCTGCTAGCAAATTTTTACATCTTTGACAAAGTAATTGATGTTGAAAGTGTGGAAAACAGTATTGAAAGGCATATTCATAGTTCATACCCAGATTTTTTTTACGACTTCCAGAAAGCTGCAATAACTTAAAGGCAGCATTGGAAAAATTAGCTTAGATTGGCTGAAGGCCACATGCATGAATACTTCAGCCATCAGTAGCATCTAAAATAGTTACTGGTTGAGATAGTATCAATACTCCCAGTAACAGAGTTGCTTGTAAGCCAAACTTGAAGTAGCACTTAGTGGTATTAGTTGTGTTGAAAGTTAAGCAAATTGATCACCAAAGACTGTATGTTCCCAAGCACTCTGAAATAACTGACAACATAAAGCTGTCCTGCACCTGAGTGCCTCTGTCTTCCTTGCAGCAGCTCTAGTTCTCTGGGGACTCTGCACAGTAAGTCAGCAGAAATTGCTTGATTTTTTTGTCAGGTTAGTTTTCTGCTGACTGAACACACAGAAATTACTAAGGGAACAGTCTGACAAACACTGGAGCTAGCAAAAGGCAAGGAATGGGATGGCAGGGATGTATGGGCCAGCATTGCTGACACTTCGAGAAGTCTAGACTGCTATGAAAACATAGTCTTTTACATTCATGCTCTATTCCCTTTCCCACGGAAATACCTTAACTGCTATAGATTTAATTTGGAACAGACCATAACCAGTGTTGTTTGCAGATATACATTTATCCTTCACAATACCATAATATCATATTTTTCTTGTTTAGTCTATGTTAACTGGTGTACTTAGGGAAGATGAGGGGCAAATCTTCACTTTCAGCTACTACTTATAATTTTACAAAGAAATCTGCTACAATCGGATCAGCCCTCTAGAAATAAGGTACTATTCAGTTAACTGTGGGATTCTGACACTCTGCGTGTGTGTATGGAAGAATAGTTCCAGACATTTACCACAGGACTTCTGTGGGGTTTAGAGCAAACGATTTATATATTGCAATATATTTTAATCAAACTTGCCCAGATGCTAAAACATTTAAAGCCCTTTTTTAAGGCTTATGATAGGGTTTTGAAGAACTATCACATATGTCTTCAGAATTTGGATACTACTGCTTAATGTAGGATACCACTTTGTATTATTGGAGCAATACTAGATACATAGCCACGTATCACAAAATACTGTTTTTTTGTACCAACTCACAAAAACAGAATTTCACACTGTCCTTGATTCTTTAGATGCCAACAATCTAAATATGATTAAATGATACATACAAATATTATTTCGCCTCTTTCTAAAACCCAAGTTAGGCACCTCCTGTGAAGAACAGGAGATGATTAAGTACCTTGGAATTTACACAAAAAAAGACCTTGCTGTAGTGAAAAAAAGTTCCCTAGAAAATATCCAACTCTGATGATTACTAGGTTAGTATTATTGCAACCCATTAAAAGAGTTTCAATTAATAAATCACCTTACTATTTTCTGTAGCAATTGAGACCTTAGCCTAGGAAAAACATCATAGTTTCTAGTCTTGTACTTGTTCTCTTCCACATAGCCTTTAGTCCTGTGAAAACATCTGTACTATGAGAAACACTCAGAACATACCATCTCAGGCTTTACATTTTCCAAGGAAATAATACAGAGCTCTCTTTTATATTGGATACATTTTATTCAATAATTAAAAAGCTGTGTTTGTCTGTTTGGTAGCTGTAGGAGCTAGTGTCCTTTCAGTTATATATCTATCCATCAAACTCACATACTACATTTAGTGACTTAGGTTTAAAATTAGAATGTAATCTGTAGATGCTGAACAGGAAAAGATAATAGAGTACATAGGTATGAGAGAATCATGGATTTATTAGGAGACTGAAGATTGATAAAGGGTTTCCCAAACTGTTCATTAGGCAATGCTCCTCTTACTTGATAACCTCTGAATTAGAGGAAGCAGAAGCTACCTGCCTGAAGTAGAAAAAAAATTTTTTTTATGGTTGTAGTAAACTTAATTGCCTTATTTCCTCATGGACTGCTATTCAGATGTTTTTGCCCTTTTAGTCCTGGAGATTTTTTCCTATATCTCTGTTTTAAGCTAACCTATAGAAGAGATAACATACATGGCTATTACAGCTTGTAGGTTCAGACTAGCTTTTTTGAAGGTGTTTGCAATCAACATTTGTTCTCACCAGAAATCAGCTGAATGTGCTGTCATCTGATGTACACATAGTAGTCTTAACAGGAACATACACAAAAAGGATCACTATCAGTTGCAGTTTATCTATAACTAAGTAGTCTGCTGAAAAAAAAAATTTGAACATGTTGCAAAAAAAATTAGGAAAAACAGTTTATGTTTGCTGTAGATGTATCTTAGTTATTTTTTTTAGTCAGCGTAACAGCAAATGATTCATTTCCTATGCAGTTTTTTCCTCAAATTACTTACAGATTTCAGGAGCGTATTTCTGTGAAAACATTTCTGGGCATTTGTGATTATTGTATGCAGCATTCTGAGTAAGGCGCTATACAGAAGACCAGCGCGGTTCATAACTTCTTGCAAACAGCACCATGTATTTCTTAACCTTCGTAGAGGGTCACTGTCAATACAGTGTTTCAAAATAGTCCCATTGTTGGAGAATGAATGCTGGCTACTGCTGACAGTCCTCTGCATCTGCACGGATAGGACTGAACACACATGCACAGATGTGATCCAACAAGGGCTCTAAAGCCGTAGAGCTGTTTGTAAACAGAAGAGTATTCAGAAGGTTTCAGGGTAAACGAAAACAACGCGACTTTCTTATTAGCAGATAGGCTTTCAGGCTGTTTCAAAAAGCAGTTGATGAGCATTTAGTCGGAAGTTTTCACAAGCCCGAGAAACGAGGACTTTGTTGTTACCTTCTTGCCCTATTCTTTGGCTTGTGAAAGCTTGTCCGCGACACGGTCACTGCCGGCTCAGGAGGACTCGGTCACACGAGGACGTGCGGGGTCGTGCGGTACGGCGGCGGGGAAGCGCCGCCAGGGGCCTGCGGGCGGTAGGTACCGCTCCGTTTTCCATCCCTCTTGACGGAAGCGGTGACTCCTTTCTGCCCGCTCCCTTCCCTGGACAGCACCGCCTCCCGCGGCCGCCGGCAGAGGAGCGGGGCGGCGCTGCTCCGCGGCTCCATCGCGGGCCCGCCGGGCATTGCGCTACAAGTTTGTGCCTCGCCGCGCACCGTGCCGGCCGAGGCGCTCGGCTCCACGTCGGCCGCGCAGGCGCAGCTCCGTTGCCCTGCCCCGCGGCGCGGGGTCGAGCGCGGGGCGGTGGCTCCGCGGGCAGCTCAGCGGCGGGCCGGGCAGTCCTGCTCGGGTCCTCTTCGCCCTCCCGACACCATGTTCAAGAAGCTGAAGCAGAAGATCAGCGAGGAGCAGACGCCGCCGCGCGGGGCGGGGGGACGCGCGGGCCCCCTCCCACCGCAGGTACGGCGGGGCGGGGCCGGGGCCGCCGGGCCGTGCTGGGCTTGTGGCGGCCTCTCACCCACCGGGGCAGGGCCGCGCTTCGCCCGGGGACAGCTTGGTGTGCCGTGGGCCGGGCGGACAGCAGGAAGGTCATGGCGCGCCGCGCCGCGCAGGCCGGGCCGGCCGAGGGCTGCAAGCTGGGTCGGCCGGCGGGCGTCGCGCTCCGGTTTGCTGTCAGCGCTTCGCTGGAACTTCGACATCCAGCTTGGTTGTTATCGATCTGCCTCCTGCCTTGGAAGCCTCTCTAGATGCTTCTGAGACCGCAGTTTGGCCATTCTACAAGGGCAGTCTTGTGGAGGAATGTAAAAACCATCTCTTGCCTGAACATCAAACAGAAAGGGGATTCGTCTTTAGCGTTTACAATAATGACGCTTTAATGTGCGCTGAATAATAATCCAACATTGACATCTCCAGTTATCCTTTTCTCTCAATGTTTATTCTTTCAGTTCTGTAAGTTCTTCTTGTTTTCGTCTTTTACAGGGCTGGTTTGCTTACCTCAACCTTATTCTTGCTTTTTTTTTCCACTATGGAAGAATTGAGAATATGGTATACATCTGAGATCAAGGCGTTTATTTATTTGTTGTAATTGTAATTTAATTGCCTATTTTTCCTACATATACTTTCATTAACTGTTGGATTTTAGAAACTATCATTTTAAAATTATAGTAATGCACTTTAGATATGACATGGGTGCAGAGTATCTCTGTAAGTGATAGCGGCCAGAAAAATGTTACATGTGTTGAAACAGAATAAATTTTCGTAGGAAATTTTGGGTAGAAGGGCTTCAACAAGTTAACTTTGTATTGGCAAACTCCATGTTTATAATGTCTGCCCGTGTGTAATTGCTGGGTTTTAAATATCCTTTGCATCTTGGAATCTAAAAGAATAAAACTGATATATAAACTCTATATCCTGTAAATGTTAAGCTATAGGCAGGTAATTTGGTTAATTTGACTAATGGGTGATCAGTTGTCTGGGCTTGATTGAGTGTAATTTGAACCACTGGGAGATCTGACACCGCATGGTCCCAGTATTAGAGCATGGTTTCAAAACTGCTGACAGTCAGCTATGTTGTATTTTTTAAATCACTCATTTGTCAAATAGAGGTAATATTTTTGGAGATGGGTTTACTATAAAGTTTTATGTAGTTTTTCATTCTTATTTTGAGGTCTTTCACTGTGTCTTCTCTAGTTAGTGAAATTAAGTATGATTTTGTTAGTTGCAGTTTAGAGTGCTGTCCTGAACTGGCATATGTGGTGAACTTTCAGTACAGTGCAGCTGCAGAGTTTACTGTTTTCAAGAAACAGCAGCTGAATTATGATACCTTGTGCACAGTATTGTAATCCCCTTAGTTCAGGATACTCAGTGCATGTGTTCAAGGGTTGGTATTTGCTGAAAATCGACCTAGTGAATAACTCTGGGCCTAAGTGTCCATGTGCACCCAACAGCATAGGATATTGCAGTCTTTATCTGGTGGTTGTAATTGATGTTGACAGATTTCCTGAAACCTGATACAAGAGCTTTAACCTAGTCTATACAGCTAATCTGATGTACTGTGGACAGAGCAGATTACATCATTCAGGGCTTGACATGAATGGAAAAGCAAAAGCATAAAATTACAACATCTTTTGTTTTATTTTTGTGTAAAATAGTGAAAGAGAATGATGAAGTTGTCTTGCAGTATTTCTTATTCTTCAGTTGCTCTCAAGTAACACTAGGGGGAAATTATAATTGAATTTAATCATAGAAGTAAAATAGGTTAGTCTCCTCTTAATTTGTCATTTGAAAACAGATTCTGTAAACGAGGAAGGAACGAGAAGGTTTTGAGCCCTGTAATGTACTGGAGTCTTGCAGAAAGTGTGAAATACAGTTTTGTTACTTTGCTTTTAGTAATTCAGATCCTTAAAGTGGATTACTTTCTGTTGAAACATTTTCAAACCAAATTTTACTAACACTTATGATTTCTTAGTTTTGTGAAACTTGTGCTTGCAATAGTTTTTGCTCTTTTCTTCCTGTACTCTGTTGTAGAGAGGCTTCACTCACTATGCCCTCTCTGCTCTATTCATGCCTCCTACTTTGAGGCGTAGAACTTGACATTTGTACTTTGGTTTACTGTGTCTAAGACTAAATTTACTAACCTAAGACTGGTTAAATCCGGATGTAAAATTTCTCAAGTGTGACACTTTTTCTGAGGAGGTGTTTGTAGTCCTCCTTCTTTCAAATGAATGGTTGGCTAACTGATGTCATCTGTCAGATTGAGAATACCTGCCCTCTCTGCCCCTCACAGTCTGAGGAACACATCTGTTTCTAATTGCTGACAGAAAACAATGCTGTTGCAATTACACGTGTCTTGGACTGATCCTTGTTGAAGATTATCATCTGAAAAATAGGGATGAAGAAAAAATTGAGACAAATCAATGCTTTTTTGGCCTTCTTTTAGTACAGAGAGACCTTAGCTGCCTGGCCTCCTGAGTCAGGACTGGGACTGCGGGAACATTGACTTTCCATTTGTGAACACTGAAATTGTAAGGGACCAGTTGTGTCAGTTGAATGTTTATACATTCATGTTGTCGAATAGGATTCATCCCTGAGTACTAAGGAGCCAGCAGATGTTACTGTAAGACCCCTCTCAATCATTTTGGGAAGCTGGGGAGGTCCCTGCTGATTGGGAGCTAGCCAACATTATTCCAGGTTACAAGAAAGGCATAAAGGAAGACTCAGGAAACTACAGAGCTAACCTCAGGAGCTGGAAAAGTTATGAAGAAGATCATACTGGGTGCTACTGAAAGACATTTAAAGAACAGTGCAATCATCAGACACAATTAACATGGATTCACAAAGGGAAAGTCCTGTTTAACTGATTTAATAACTTTCTGCAGTATGGTCACCGGCCTGGTAGATGAAGGGATAGTGATGGATCTGGGTTTTAGAAAGGCTTTTGATACTGGTCTTCCCACCATCCTTCCAAACAAGTTGTCTAACAGTGCAGTGAGCTGGTACACAGTGCCCTGCGTGAAGAACTGGCTGAAGGGCAGGGCTCAAAGAGTTGCAGTGAACAGGGCAGTATCTGTCAGGTGATCAGTTACCAGTGGTGTTCCTCAGGGCTCAATTCTAGAGACAGTTCTGTTCAATCTTTTTATCAGTGATCTGGAGGATGCAGTTGAATGCATGGTTAGGAAGTTTGGTGACAATACTAAACGGGGAGGTGCTACTGACTCTCCCATGGGACAAGAGGCCTTGCCATGCAGAGGGATCTGGATTGATTGGAGCGTTGGGCAATCACCAGTGACATGAAACTGAACAAGACCAACCAAATGCCAAATTATGCACCTGGGATGGAGTAATTCCAGACACGAGTCTAAAATGGGAGAGGAGTGGCAGGAGAGCAGCCCTGCAGAAAAGCCTCTGGGAGTGCTGTTTGGCAGGAGGCTCAGCAGGAGAAAACAGTGTGTCCTCTGACAGCCAGCGGGGCAAACCACATCCTGGGATGCAAACACAGCATCACCAGCCAGCCAAGAGAGGTGGTTATTTCACTGTACTTAGTGCTGGTGCAGTCTCACCTCGAGTACTGTGTGCAGTTCTGGGCCCCATCATTTAAAAAGGGTGTGAAGGTACTTGAATGTGTTCTGAGAAGGGCACAAAAGCTGGGGAAGGGGCTGGCAGGAATGTGCTCTGAGGAGAGGCTGAGGACACAGAGTTTGTCTGGTTTGGAGAGGAGGAGGCTGAGGGGTGACCTCACTGCACCCTACAGCTTCCTGAGGAGGGGAAGTGGAGAAGCTATGTCTGTCAGGGGAGGTTTGGACTTGCCATGAGGAAACACTTCTTTACCCAGAAGGTGGTCGAAACCTGGAATAGGTTTCCTGGACAGGTTTAATGTCTCATGCCTGTCAGTGTTGAAGAGGCATTTGGACAGTGCCCTTAAAGCCTTGCTTTAACTTTGGTCAGCCTCGAAGTGGTCAGGCAGTTGGTCCCTTCCAACTTAACTATGCTATCCTGTTTCATCTCTTCTGGTCTAGCTATCTTCAGGTACATAATCCTTCTGTTCCTTGCATAAGATATTTGTTCTGTGGAGCTTAGTGCCACTGAAATGGCTAGAACCGTTAAGGGCAGGGTAAAGATATATATTCATGCTGCTTCTAAACAGTGACAAAGTGTTCATGAGCATTTGGAAATCAATTTCCTTCTGTATTATGAGGGCCAGAAACAATCTTCTTTAAAACCCTGGCATTAGGTTGGGGTAGCAATAACAGAAGAGTAGGCTGTTGGCATTAATAGATCGTAATTGTTTTACAACAAGTATGAGTAGTTCTGATGTGAAATTTTTCAGCAGGACATAATGCTTTCGTGGTGAATAGCTGCTTGATACTAGGTAAGGTGTTTGATTTTGAGTATTATTTTCAGGTGAGGACATTGGGTCTACTTGGTCAGACCAGTAACTATGACTGATTTTGGAATAATTTTGTATTATATTGGCATTAATTCACTGGTATCCGCATTTTACAAAAAAGTACCTATAGATTTAGGCTATAAAGCATGTGTAACTATCTGAAAAATGGTGCATTTTGGTTATATCTATTAAGTGGTCTGATACTCTTGTCAGTCATGTTTTTGAACATTTAACTCTGTCTCACGAGGCAGGCATGTTGCAGAGCAGAATTTGTGTATGCAACCTCAGCAATGATACTGCAACAAGTTGTTAAAATATTTACAGTGTTTTGGTTTGGTGGTTTTTTTTGTTCATTCTGGTTATGTTGTAGAATATACCTAATGGGAGATCTTGCTAGTTACTTTTTTTGCATATGCTTGTTGATACTTTAATGTCATTATGTTTATACTGAAAATTTTATATTTGAAGTTTGAATTATGAGGCTGGCAAGCTACATTTAGGTTAGGTTGGTGTGTCTTTTTGGAACATCACCCGACATGAAATTGTAAAATTTCTGTGAATAGATATTCAGTGCTTATAGAAACAACAAGTACATACTGACATCATAAAATGTGGCATTTTCTGCTGTCCTTTCTCATTGTTTAGATGCAATTTTATAAATGTGGGGTTTTTATTTTGTTATTTTTTGTTGTTAATTTCTTAAAGTAATCAAATGGTATTATACTTGTAAGTGCTTGAATCCCTGTCAAATCATAAAACTTTTAATCCTTAAGTAACTGTACTGTGTTGCTTGTGTTTTAAATGTGGTCTAAGAGAACTATAGTCAGACATAATCAAAATAACCTATGTTGTTGCATGTTCTTGTGGCTGATTCATGACATATTCTGCTCTGGAGATTTTGTAATACGGTAGAACTTGTCACGTACAGTAATTTTCTTTAAACAGTTCTAGACTAGGCTTTACTGAGATGTTGTAGTTAGTAATTGATGAAGTAAATTATGATACCGAATAATTAGTTCTGGACTTTAAAGTATTACTTGTTGATATATATGATCTCTGTGTAGGTCCTTTCCAAATCACCTCCACCAACCGGCAACAGAAGCAGGACATCTTCATGTACAGATCAGAATGATGAAGGCACTGTAACACCAGACAAAGAGGTCAGTTGAGAACTGTTTTTCAACTTAAAAAAAATCTACCTTTGTGTCCTTGATTACATTTTTTTAATTCCTCAATCTCACTATTTTCTGCATGTTTATAACTATGAATAGTCCAGTTTTTATCTTAAATACTGAAGTGTTTGATACTAATAAAACAAACCTTTAAGCTTACTCAAACACCTAAAGACTTAAAAAGTTTACTAAAATTCTTACCCCTGAGCTGAACTTAGTGAGGTAGTGGGCTAGAAGTTACATTCAGAGAGACTAACTTTGTTTTTTTGCCTCTTTTGGTTGAAAGGTTAGGTGAATCCGGTTAACTGCACAGGTAATTTGAGGTGAATAATTGAAAAGATTTAAACAGGGAGTTTGTGATTGTTTCTAACCATAACCACTAATAATTATCAATCTTAAACATACTTGCCCCACCCCACTCCACTCTCTCCCCCCAAAAAAAACCTAACCCACCCCTATCCCCTCCAGAAAAACCAAATAACACACCAAACTGAGTCTAAATTATTAGTCATAAAATATCATTAAAATCACTGTTAGGATGATGGGTAACCCTGACTTGCATAATAAAGCAAACAGAGAAGATAATCCTCACTCATCTTTTTTCATATTGAGTACTATGGCTCTTATGAAGTGTCTTGATTAAAAAAACCAACAAATACAAACAAAAAAATTCCCTGACTAAGTGAACATGGAAAGAGACTTGTAGCATAAACAATGATTCTGTGAACTTTTTCAGAGGTTGTATTGAGTTCCTACTCAGAAAATTCAGATAATCCACTTTAATATTTAACACCATGTTTTCTTCAGGAGTTAATCAGTCATACCTGAAATTTGTATTTGATTCCATTTTGAATGCTACCAGTGATTACAACTTGGCAGTTTGCTTCCTGCAGTAGTAGAAATGAAAGGAAAAGTATGTCATGGTTTGGTTTTGTTTTTATGAAATGCAGTATTGAGTTTTCATAGCTATATCTATAGGCATATGTCTGTAATGACTTCCCCCTGTCCCTGGAGAGATCTCCCTGGAGAGAGATTCTGGTGCTCCAGGATGTCAGCAAGCAGTGTCACCCAGGATAAATTATTGTTTTTCAGTAATTTCTGTTCTTAATGAAGGGTATGGAAGTAGCATATTGCCACATGAGAACTACCACTCTGGCCTGGGAGTGAGCTGATGCTGAGAGTTGGGTACACTGATGGCCAGTGTAAACAAAAGATTCCGTACCTTTTTAAAATTTATTTTATTTGTGTGTATCCATTGTGTATATATATGTATGTATATACATATGTGCAGGAGGTTAAAGAACAGATTTGGTAAAGGTTTTCAGACTTTTCAAGCAACAAAAGCGTAGTCAAATATGAAGTATTGAAGCCACGAGACAGTGATGTTCCTCTGGGCAAATGATTCACTGTTTTTTGTCTGTCATTGACTTGGTGCTGTTTCCGCAAATGGAAGAAATCTTCCATTCTTTTTCAGTGGTAACACTCCTTATCCTGTTATTGCCAACTGTTTTTCTGCTCAAATGCTGTAACCTACTGATTGATTGATTGAAAGGCAGAATACTTTTCCTTAACTTGTGTTTAAGTTGTTTCCTTTTATTCCAGATCAGAAAAAGGTATTTGATCCTGAAGGCATATCTTCTTTTTTAGTGTAATCACTTGACTTAGTAAAAAACACAATTTGGATAACATATTAAAAAGATAAATACATTTCCAAATTTTGTTGGGTGCTACTGACATGTCCCCTGTATGTATATATAATGCTTTCTGAAGTGTTCGTAATTTCTATGGAGAACTACTTACTTTATTAGATGTACGTTGTCCCCAGCAAACTCCATTTTCAGATTGCTTTTACAGACAAGCAGGAGAAGTAAAGGATTTCCCACAGGACATGCCAAGTTACATTGGGAGAATATTGATCTCTAAATACAGTGGTTAGACTGGAGTGATCAGAGAGGCAGAAGGAGAAATAAGATTAAGACTGGGAAAAGAGTACTAAAATGCCCTCAGATTTACAGTTATTCTGGGGCTTAGTGTGCTGCCATGACAATTTTACTTGTCAAACATATCCTTTAATTAAAAATTCAGAAAGTAGTAAAGTGCTAAGGGGATGAAAACCTCATACTTTTTTTGTAAGGGCTGTTTTACATCAAATGGAAAATATTACTAAAATAAGTTTAAATTATTAAGACATGAAATTTAATTTCTCCAAGCATTTCTCATACATGTTGACAGTATTATAATTATAATTGTCTTTGAAATTTGTTTGTTGGATTACATTTTCATAAAATTCAGTTCAGCAGTATTACAATGCTTAAGAAAGATGCAGATACTGTATACTACCTCTGAAAATATATGCCCTGATTACCTGGGCGTTATGTCTTTGGAGGGCATTTTTTTTCAGTGTTCTCGTTTGAGCAGGCAGTTGTTTTATGGACAGGTGTCAATGGCAGTGGCATTACAGTGAACTGCTGGACAGTGTTTAATACACTAAAAATATTTACTTGAAGAGTATCATGTGCTGAAGCGTTCTTGCAGTACATGAATAATTGCTAACCCTTTTACTACTGAAAGCTAAGCAAAAGTAGTTTTTCATCATTGCCTTGTATGTTTTCTGTCCTCCCTGTGGGCTGTGTTTTGGTATGTCTTCAATAATCATGGTTTTGGATTTTTACTTCCGTATTATCAAAGTTGCAAATATTGCATGTGAAATCTTTGATTTATACTCAGAATATTTTTATAATAAAAACAACTTCAGAGTGAATTTAGCATTAGTCTGATCAAAGAATTATATTAAAACATAGATGCAGTTTAAAATAAACCTACAACTTGTATGCTCCATTCATGGAATATGAAGTAGGTTTCTTTTTCACGCCAACTTTCTTCTACAGATTCTATTTTATTAGATCTGTGGATCTTCAGTGGCAGTGTTACAGAGAAATTCATAATTTTTTCATGTATAAAGAAAAAGAAGTCCGTCTAATTCTGTATTCTGTTACTGCAAGTAGCTCATGTTTACAGTGTGAGGTAAAAGTGTATATTGATACATGCATAGAACTTCTTCTGACAATTTGCATGTCAGATGCTTTCTGAGTTCATATGGTGCCATTTGAAAAGGCCCTAGATGATTAAAATATGCTTACTTAGTGCTTCCAGTCTTTTCTGGGGAAGAACAGTGTTTGGTTTTCAACCTGTTTCTGCATTCACTCTTGAACAGAATTTGAGGTGAAATGCATCAGTTATATTCACTATAGTTGCTGGAAGTTCAAAATTTTCTTTTTGTTCTACAATATACTTAAAAGTCAGGCTGACCTGCAGAAGATAAACAAAGCTAGTTTACTGTCAGCTGACAGCAAACAACTGAGAGCTTGCTGTGGATGACCTACTAGTCATGCAGATCGAAATATCACTCACATCCTCATGAGTGTTATGGAAGTGACAGCAGAGCACAATATATATAACTCTTCTTACAGCTTAAGATAAAGTAGCCATGGTGCTTTTCAGTCTCACTTTAGTGCTGTAAAATTACTTTTAGAAGTATTTTTAAATTAATTGAAATATTTTTATATCATTGGCTATTAATAAAGCACGAAAAATCAAGCTGAAATAATACTCTTTCAGTACTTTTGCTAATCCTGCATCTTTCCTGTGTTGACAAACTTAATTTGAAGTAGTTCTTAACAGATGTTGCCATGCAAAGATAGTAGTGGTTCGGATATATCTATCTTTTTCCTTTCTGACATGCAAATTTAAGACTACATTTGTATGTATCTAAACTTGGATTTTACAACTCCTGATGGTTACACCAACATGATTAGATTGCTTATGAAAATGAAAAGCAAACCAGAAAAGACTTGTATTTGATTTCTGTACTACCTCTTTCTGAAAATGCTGTTCTGCTTTCTTAGATTCTGGTACTTTTTTAATTGCAGGGAGAAACCTTGAAATTTCAGCTCCTCAGTTTTTCCTTATGCCTGATCACAGTAGGGATGAGGCATAAAAGAGTATGTTGCAAATTGCACAAAATTAAAAAAAATATTTTGTAAGTAGGAAAACTACTGAATGATTCACAACTTATTTTCCTGGCATTCCCCAACTTGGACAAATAACCAAATTTATTTATTTATTTTACTCGGGGGAATGATTTACTTGTCAGTAAAAGATGAAACTCTGAACCTTTAGCTGATAGCTGATTCTGGGGCTCCTTCTGGGGCTAGATTCCTCCTGAATCTAACTCCTTGAACTAGATGAGCAAATACTGGCTTGTCTCTTAGACAAGTTTTGTAGTCTGATTCCCTTCCCTCTCTCTTGCTGTGCTTGTATATAACATAGCAAACTGTCCACATACAACTATAGAAACTTGTAAGTGTTGACATACTACAAATGTTAGCACTTTGCTAACCAAATGCATGATTTTTCAAATTTGCTTGATACAAGTTAATGTGCAGTTTGGAACTACTGATTCTCTTCTTTTCTGAAAAAGTATAATGATTGCCTTTGGCAATCAGACATATTTTATGTATGTGACATGTATAGCATTTGACTACTGCCATCTCCAGAGCAATGAGACTTGGGTCAAAATCCCTGTTAAATTCTACTTTTTCTTTCACAGTATGTTAAGGAAACCCTTTGATCTAGTGATCACACGTACTTTGGCCTTTGCTCCCCACTCATCAGAATCATAGCAAAGAAAGATTTGAGCATGGTAATTCTTCAGAGGGAGGAGGAGGAGTAAGAATAACAAGGACACAGTTGTTTCTGGAGTTCAGAAAGTCCTTAAAGATGAAGTAAGGCTTCTTATCTTAGGCCAGACTTGAGGGCTACAAAAACTGTTCAGAATAATGGAAATATAAAGGTTTTTTAGAAAGTAACCTCCACTGATAATACTGAAGGAAATATAACATCACCTGGTGTTTGGCTTCATCACCTAGTTTACCTCATTTGCAGTTTTCTTTCCAAGATACAAATGTTCATTGGTTAGTAAGATTTTACTTACCCCAGAAAATCAGAATGAGAGTTAAATATTGTTACGAAAGATCAGCCATATCACAACCTGTTAAGGAAGCTTTCCTGTGTGACCATCCAGGAGCCACTCTGGCAGCCATACTCTCACTGTCCCAGGCTTTCGCTGCTGGGACTTAAGCCCCTTTGCCACAGGCAGCTCCAGGGAGCCAATGGGTGACCTTCTTGACTCCCCACCCACACTCAGAGGTTAGTTAAACAATTATATCTTTGCATGCTCTGTTTCTGATATGCTTCATCCCACTTGGAGTCCCTGCTTGTGTAGTTTTACTGATCACAATACTGGCCTAGTGTTAAAGTGGTGCTAGTGATACATTAGATAGTATAGCACCAGATATTTCTGAAACTCCTAAGATAATTCAGAGTGAGTTTTAGGACAAATCCTTAAGTGCAAGAATCTCATGGTAATATTGTTTAATTTTAGCTGACTAGCAGGTTGTTTCTTGCCTGTTTTCCATGCATAGGTGAATAATTTTTAGTTACTTTTAATACCCCTTTCCCTAACATCCCCCCCAAGTTAATTAGGCAGCTAGTTCTTAAAGCCATATTGAATAGATGATTAAAAAAATTTAAAATGCAGATAAACCCACATGTATATATTGGAAAGTATGAAGTAGTGTAATTATAGGACTCAGTAGAGAGCCCTGTCTATAATTTAACTGTAAAAACATACCTGTCAAAGTAACAAAAATACTGTGATCCAGTCCTTAAATATTTTCATTGTTGGTCACCCACCAACATCCAAGAATGGAGGATGAACTCGCTAATGGGTAGATACAACCAGTTCTAAATATGTTAAAGAAGTGACACTTTTGGACCATGACTGAGCATATTCTGTCTTTGGTAGCTATTTGAAGTGTGAAACTCTTGTCTTGGCTACTGAAGAAGAAATACTTTGGAATTTCATTTTGATAACAGTGATTACTGTTCTGCCTCAGTACTGTATTTTGTTCTTCTTTATTTGTAGGGTTAGCTGCTTCCATTTTGTGCTTGCCTTTACTCAATTGACAGTAGGGTGAAGCTGAGATTATTTAGAAATGTTCTTGCATCTGATCAACATCTGTGAAACTTAACAGAATTGCATTCTACTGTTTGTGTAAACTATTAATTATGACAGAGACCCTGGAGTTGTATGTCTGAAAACTCAAGCAGTGCTGTATCAGTTTGTATTCATATGGTTTTTTCTTTCTTTTTCTCAAAATCATAACACTATGGATTGGCATATTTTAGGCAGTGAATAGCCTGGATCTTCCAATCTTGCTAAAAAGGAGTTGTCAGTCTACCAGGTAGTTTGAGTGAATTTTTAAAATTAACTCCTGCCATTGTTTAAAGCTCTCTGTCTCTTACTTGTAAGTTTTGGGGGTTGTAATTAATGCTTTGTGAAAGAATTAATGTCTAGGCTTCCTGTTAGAACTTGGCTGCAATAACGTAGTCGTGGACTTCCAGGGATGACTGAAAATCTTAGCAGTTCTTAGATGCTGAGCAAACTGACAGTACATCTTTTTATTGGATTGGTGAACTTGTTAGAGATCAAATAGGAATTATTTTCAATGCAAATTGTTTGGTGTACTAAATAATGGAATTAGGATTAAGTGAAGTAATGCTATGGTGAAATGTCACAACTTAATATTTTGAGAAACAAACATTAGCATGCTGTTACTATGAAGAGGTAATTTAAATTGTGCGTGATTCCTGAAGTTCTTGATGGTCACGTTGAAAGTGACTTAACTAAGCTGAAGTTAATAGGTGTTACGTGTTGAAAATGTTCATAATCTTTTGGTTAATAATATTTACTGTAATCCATTTGTCAGTGCTTTGCAAACTGTGTTTTCTTAACTGGTCTTCTCTAAACATACAAAGTAATTTTTAGCTTAAAAGATTTCATAACTTTATTTGTGGTGGAGAATTTGCATGCTTCTAATTCGTGAGGCCACCAGGCTTGCTTGTAGTACTGCTGCTGTATGTCTGTACACTTGTGCATACATAATATTTGCCCTTTTTTTTTTGGTGTATACCCTTTTAAGAAGAGGAACATGTGCAAAATGCATAGCAGGGCCGAGGCTATGAGCTTCTACAACCGTCAGCACTGGAGGCAGATTTTCTGGAATCATTATCACTTATCAGCTTCCTTATTTTTCTTTTACCTAAAAGCTCAGATGAGGAGAGAAACTTCTGTGGGTTTTACACACTTGAATGTATATAGCAGGAACTTTAACACAGTTTACTCTTTAAGTATTACACTTCAAATAGGCTGAGACTGGTGACCAATCTCACCAAACTCAGCAAGTGCTTGCAACCACAGTGAATGCATAGGGCAAGTGTGTTGAGGTCAGAGGGGTGAAAAAGATTGGGAGCAAGAGAAATGTGACCATCTCACTCAAAAGTGAGAATTTTCAACTGAGTTTCTCAGATCTAGCTAGTTATTGGCAAATCTGACAATCAGAAGCTATTGTATATGGCTGTCAGTGAACGTTAACCACTTACTGCATTTTCTGAAAGGGTTTTGTGAGCATAAATTGAGAGTCATGGAGGGTTTTAGATCTTACATATGAAAATATTTTTCCTCTCTCAATTTGAATTGATGTAATTAAGCTACTAGAGCAGTGGAGTCAATGTAACTGTCAGAAAAAAAGGTAAATCAAACTCTTAACTTACATTGTAATTTATTTGATTCCTAAAAATACTATTTAGTAACTTGATATAGGGTTTTGTCTCATTATTTCAGAACAATTTTGCTTCATTTCATGTTTTGGTTCAGTCAACAGACAGCACTATTCTGAAATCTCAGGTGGTAAGAAAGTTGAACCTTTAACTTTTATATATGAGTATAATCATGAGAAGAATTTTTTTTTAAATGTTACACATCCTAACAGCGTTAGATTGCATTACATTACATATATATATATATATCCAGTTTGAATTCAAATTCCAGTCTCCTTCTCTTCATGCTTTCATCTCTAGGGATTTAAATATCTTCTTAGATATGGACTTGATAAAATGGTTAATTCAACTTGTGGTATTTTTACAGAATAGCCACCTAGTAGTTTAAAAACAATGTAAGGAATTTTTTAAAATGTAGTTAGAATTCTAGTGTCTAAGAGCACTGATGATAAATAGTCAAAAGCAAGCAAAAATACTGATAGAATTTTTAGAATAGTGAGTTGTTCATGCGTAACTGATAGTGTATAGGGCTCAGTGGTATATGATGGTAACTCATTCACAGAAGTTTAGAAAAGTTACAGTATCAGTGCCTGAAACATTTGCTTTATCTTTGACTAAACTAGGATCTGTCTTTTAAATTGTGTACTTCTTTACTTCCAAATGATAAAAATTGTATTTTGGTTGTTCTGAAATGATCTAATGCATATTTTCTGGTTATGTCCTACTTTTATCAGTATCTATCGTCTCATAAACTGCTGTATCGTTTTATTATGTTTTTAATAGCATGGAAAAAAAGAGTAAAATTGTGCAGTGTTCTTTATTGCTTGATTTATTTTTATTTTCCTCCTTTTTACATTGAACGACAGCTGTTAGCCGGAATGATAGCAGAACCTGCTTTTCTCTCTGAGTATACTATCTTTGCTTTGGATCCCACCAAACAACCTAAGCCACAGAGTGACGGTGTGGTGAGTCCTCCCACCCCTCTTAGTGATGCCTTTAGCAGGTGGAGGAGAGTAATGTACTAGAAGGCAAACCTAGTGTTGCTTGTGGCTTGTTCTCACAGAAAAATCTATCTTAACTACGTTGTTGCTAACCCTGCACTAAATTTCACAGAGGTAGTACCTGATAGCTCCTGGCTGGTGTGCTGTATGATGTGAATTTATCATAACATAAAAAAATTAACATGTTTTCTCTTATACAGGTAACCATACCCTATACAACTTTTAAATAATTGTTGCACAAGTTTGTATGTTTGTTGCATAGAATCTTTCACTTCATGTTTGTATATGTCTGTATGTATTTCAAGATAAATGGATAGGATAAACATTGGGATTGGTTTTGTGTAAAAATTAAATGCTTTTTGCTGTCTACAGTAAAGATTGCGTGTCATTTACTACTAATGGTAGCAGGAAATAATTATTTCACATAGACATTGAAATAAATCTATATCTAGTTGGTAACCTGGAAGCTATTATTGTGAGGATAACTAGCCTGTTTTATAATAATTGATTTTTATTTTAAATATACATTTCTTTGCCTGGAAATGTTTTCATTGTATATAAGTGGTGAAGCTCAGTGAGAAGAGACAAGAAGTGAATAAAAAGAAGCAGGCATAGGGATGAAAGCAGACTTCTGCTTTTTAACATAGGCACATACTGTATTCTTACTATTGTCACAGGACTGGAATGGCATCTTTCTCATGCTTCAGAGGCATGGCATTCTTGAGTCTATAGTCAAATCACAGTATTTCTTAGAGTCCCAGCTCATCCCTGATATTTTATGATTACTTTGCTTTTCCAGTTGAGTAAGTGCTCTTTTGCTGGTCATGCAGGGGCTGAAGATGACAAGTCACTGAAAGCTGTGACAGGATAGAAATCTAATAAGGAGGTGGACGTAGCACAATACACCATGTTGTGTTAGACTTATCTCTCTCAGGCTAAACAAGATTGGACAGAAACAATGATTAATGATTAAAATGGTGATCCATGGAAAGTCTTAGTTTGTTGCAAGTGGTTATGCTTTTTTAGAGCATGTCCTTAAAACATAGATTCATTACTAGTTCAGTTGTGTTTTCAAGATTGAACTTCTTGATGGGGACCAGAGAGGAGATGCTGAAAATCTGTAGTTTCAAAATAGTTACTAAATTTTTTTTTCAGTTCTAGGTATTTTGACCAAATTCAAGATCCAGCAATTGCTACTTAAAGATTCACTGCAAATTTAATTAAGCTTTTTTGATTTTCACTACATTACAGAATATCTCTAAAACAGTTTTGTTTCAAATAACGTAATTCTGTGATTGCTCAAATGATATTTTTATATGATGTTTTAGTATGTACTTTAATGGCATATTTACTGGCTTGCATATTTGTATACAAGACTGCATCCAGAGCAAATATTTATGGTGTACAAGTTATTGTTAATGTGTACGAGTGTGTATTAATAATATGATACCTGTAAAACTGATTTTTTTCTCTGAACTTTTTGAAAACTCTAGAGCAGTACTCTCACAGTAGGAATTGGGAGGGGGAGAAAGAAAACAATGAGGGTAGAGAATAGGATGTCTGATTATAAAAACATATATATTAAAAAGCACCCTACATACATTATGCATGTTTGGGAAACCTAGATAAACTAAAGGTACAGGAGAGGGAAAGTTTCATCAACACACACAAATGCATGTTAATTCTGCTAAATCAAACTGTGTGTATGCAAGTGATATGTGATCTAAGAGAGTGAATGTCATAGAGAAGTGACTGTAATTGTGGATATTTTTGGCATAGATGAAGTTAGTATAAACTCTTTACTAACTAAGCTGCATAGGTTTTGTTGCATTTTGTTCAAAATATTGTTGGACACTGTGGTTTTTTAAAGAAAAATGAAAGGGAAATGAGGAGAAAAAATGTCTACTAAGATTTCTTTCCTTTCTCCCTCCGTAATTTACTAAGTTTTGGAATACCTGAGAAGGGAGAATAGTCAAATGTTTTTAAATGAAGACATTTAAGCTTTCAGTTTTCAGGCTTACTAATCTACTTATACCTTTGAGAAATAAGTAAGGTTAATTAGTTTACATTTCAGAAATAGGGAAGTAAGGAGATGTAAATTTCACTAAAACGCCCTAATGTATTCCAGTTAAAACTGAACTCTGATTTATACATCTTCATAATAAAAACAAACTTTTTATTAGAGATTGTAAGTATAGCTGTCTTTGGATAGAGATATGGATGTGTTTGTTCAATGAGTTTGTGGAGGAGAGACTTCCCTTGGTTTCCAGAAACCCTGATGTAACAGCCGGGTTTAAGACTTTTGAAATGTCTGCCCGTGCTCTGTGATTCTGGTTTTGCTGAAAGCTCGCATAAGACTTATGAAAGGCTGGGGCATTTAAGCTCTTTAAAGCTTCTTGAATCTGTATTTATATATAGCAACTTCCACTCATAGTTGCCTTTCAGTGTGTGGACACCTGAATACAACCCTTTGCACAGTGACATAGACTTGCAGCCGCTACATACCTGTGGTGGTCCAGTTTTTGTACAAAAGGTTACCAGTGTATCCCTTTTATAATTTATGCCAGTGGAAAGTCTAACCCCAGATATAGTTTCTACTTTTGTTCACTCAGGTTGAATACAAAGACACCAACATAAAAAGCAGGAAAATTCTGAAAGTGGAGGCATTAGTTTAGTTTTGAAATTACATTTTTGAAGATCTTTATAAATCTTTAAATGGCAGATTTTTAAGCATCTTCACAGAAAGGAACAACATCCGTGGGGTTTATGTTCATAAAAACCTTATTAAATTTAATAAATCTACTTAGTCTTGTGTTTTAAAATAGATGTTAAATATTAAATATTAAATTATTCTTATTAATTACATGTGCAAACCCTTCATAGTTTCCTTTAATTCTTTTTTATGTATATCAGAATATATGATTTTTGGAAGAAGTGTATGCAGTTAGTTTGTCATTCTTGGTAAAGTATTTGTCTTCCTCTGTTATCAGGCCTGTACTAGCGTGGTAGATGTTTTGTAAATTGTAAGGCAGAAAATATTATTAACTTTCCAATTAGGAAACGAAAAAGAATGGGTTAGGGCACTGAGAATAAAAGGTGGAAGTGCTGTAGATTAAAACACAGTAAGAGCTGTTAATCTGCTAGGAATAAATCCACCACCATAGGATCATGTTCTGAAGCAGAATGCAGATTTCAAGCCAGGTGAAGTGCAATTTCCAAATTCAGACTTCATGTATTTCTGGTTATTGCTCATTTCGTTCCATCTGCATCTGGGTGACTACTCCTTAATTGTCTGAATTTCTCTTTGTTCTATGGTATTTTTGTACTTCCTTAAGACCTTTTCAAAGGCCTTTAACACTGTATCATTCCTCTGCCACATTAATGTTTAGATATGCTTATCTGCATATCTAGAGTAGAAGCTGTGAATGTGTTTATGTAGCAGATACATACAAGGAGGATTATGATTGAAATTTCAGTTATGTGTACACCTCACATTTTTCAGTTTGCATGTAACTTTCAGGGTACAACTGGATTTAAAATTAAGAGTTACACTGCTTCTAGGTGAATTTACCCATATTTTGTTTGATATGCCTCAGTGCTTTACTTCTCTTGGGCAAATTCATGTCCAAGATGGTTTCTAGCATGTTTTACTAATTCACGTGGGCTGGGTTTAAACAGCATAAAACTGTCTGGATTTGTATAGGTTAGAAGCATAGATTATCCTGAGTTGGAAGGGAACCACAAGAATCACCAAAGTCCAGGTCCTGGCACTGCACAAGGACAGCCCCAAGATTCACACCATGTGCCTGAGAGATCATGTTGAAGAAGTCCAAACACTTCCTGAACTCTGTCAGGCTTGGTGCTGTGACCACTGCCCTGGGGAGCCTGTTCTTTGCCCAGCCACCCTCTGGGTGAAGAGCCTTTTGTAATATCCAACATAAACTTCCTCTGACAGAGCTTCATGCCATTCCCTCAGGTCCTGTCACTGATCACCAGGGAGAAGAGATCAGCTCCTGCCCCTCTACTTCCCCTCCCTAGGAAGTTGTAGACTGAAATGAGGTATTTCCTCAGTCTCCTCCAAACTGAACAGACCAAGTATTCTCAGCCACTCAAGGCCCTTCACCATCCTCCTTGCCTTCCTTTGGACACTCTCTAACAGCCTAATACCTTCCTGCATTGAGGTGACTTTCTGTCGACCAGGACCCCCAGTTCCCTTTCTGTGGCACTGCTTTCCAGCCTCTCTTTCCCCAATCTCTGAACATCCAGAGTTGCCCCATCCCAGGTGCAGAATCCAGCACTTTCCCTTGTTGAACTTCATCTGGTTGGTGATTGCTCAGCCCTCTAATTTGTTGAGGTCTGTCTGCAGGGCCTCCCTGCCTTTGAGGGAGTTGACAGCTCCTCCCAGTTTAGAGTCATCATCAAACTTACTTAGTGTACCTTTGAGTCCTGCATCCAAGGAATTTATGAAGCTGTTGAAGAGAACTGGGCCTAACATGGAGCCCTGTGGAACCCCAGCTAGTGACAGGTCACCAGTCTGATGTTACCCCGTTCACTTTTTACGAAGCTACCCCCTAACTCTTTGTGTCTGACCCATGAGCCAGTTGCTCAGCCATTGCATGATGTGTTTATCCATCCAGCTGCGTGCCAGACATTTTGTCCAGAAGGATACTGTCAGAGACAGTATCCAAAGCTTTACTGAAATCTAAAAAGATTATAGCAAGTGGCTTTCCTTGCTCAGCTCCATGGATAATCTTGTCATAAGGGGAAATCAGATTTGACAAGTAGGAGTTTCCCCTTGTGAAGCTCTACTGACTGACTAATGACTGTGGTGTCTTTCAGGTGTTTTTCAATAACTCCTAGAAAAATCTTCTCCATAATTTTACTGGTCACTAAAGTTGAGACTAATAGGCCTGTAGTTTCCAGGGTCATCCTTCTTGAAAACTGGGACAACGTTATCCAGCTTCCAGTCACTGGGAGTTGGTTAGAAAACACCTGAACATAAGACATAGGAAAAGCAGGATAGACAGGCTAGGAATAGAATGTAAAAAAAAACAACCACCACCAAAAAAGCAACCAACAAAAACCCCCAACAAACAAATGAAAAAGCAAACCACAAACTATTGTTTTCTGTTGTATTGATTTTATTGGTTTGGATGGGGGTTTTTATGTGTGTGTGTTTTGTTTTTCTTTCTTTGGGAGTGCAGAGGAATGTACACATGAAGTTTTTTGCAGAATGTTTTTTCTGAAAGTCTAATCTTCTTCCTGTGCTTGTTTGGACTTTAAAACAGTTTGTTACCAGCACTCTTTTCCAGGTAGTTTCCACCCTGCAGTGCAGTGAAACACAGAAAGACAGTGTAACAGCCAATTCTTACTCATGTTGGCTGTAAAACACTAATCATCAATTAGTTTTTTCCTGCTATCATTTTGGCTTTTTGGTGTTTCTTTGATTTGTGCATAAATGTTATATAAATAATTGCTCTGAGTAACTTAATTGGAGATGTCAGCATTTGCAGATGTCTCATACTAATCCATGCACACATAACTGCTTTGTAGTTCTGTATATTGCAGCAGTCTGTTCTGAATTTAACAAACTAGCTTGTTTGCATGAAGACATCTTAATAAACATTCTAAAGAAAGTACTAAAAACACAGACAAGGTAAAAGTACAGATGGTATTTCTAGGAATCAGTGAATTATAGTCCTTGTAGTCTGTTCTTTCTAATGGTTGTTTTTCCCATTGTAGAATTCAACTAAGCAACCACTTCCGGGATCCACAGAAAATAATGGAAGTGAACCAGCCTCCCCACAGGTATGTGGAGGATATGGGGGATTTGTTTCTGCTTCCCTGCTGCGTTGTGTGTTACATTGGCTTAAGTGCCCAGTATATATCTTCATGCTGGAGTAGGGATGATAAGTCCTTGCCTGTCAGGATACTAGGGTATTTTGTTTATGTGTAATCCCATTAGCTGGTCATTAAGTGTTGTCACTGATGTGTGGAGGTTTGTTGTGGTGGTGTTGTGGTTTGGTTTTTTTTGTTTGTTTTGTTTTGTTTTTGTTTGTTGGTTGGTTTTTGTTTGTTTGTTTGTTTGTAAGGGCAGGTTAGCAGACTGCCTGCATTGAGATGCTTCTTGTTGCACAGCCATCATGCGATACAGAGCATTAACCTCTCTTTCAAGAGTACAGGGCATATTGCAAGGCTGGAAAGCTAATTTCTACTTGAAGGAGGAGAACTGATAGGCTTAAAAGTATTGTCACTGGTGGTAACAGTGTAAGTCATTTAATATGTCTTGGGGAAAACTTTAGCTTGATGTCAGTGGCTCCTGGCACATGCATCCCAACATTTGATTGTAGGGGCAACATTGAGCAGTAATGCTTTCAAATCACTTCTGTAGCACCAGCAGTATATAGTACCATAGCACAGAATCTTCTGGTTTAGAACAGCATAAGTACTATAGCTGCATAAATCAATAATTTCATTTTATATAAAAGTCAGAAAGCCATTTAAAATAAAAATAAGAAAAGCACTTTTCAGGATGGCATACTAGAACTAACTATTGTATAATAACTTTTACAGTATATTTGTTCATGATAGGAAAATACCTTTGTGTCTTTGAGATAAATACTGTCTTCTCTGTAAGGCATCAGGAAGTGAGTCAATTATGGTTTTTTTCAGTTTGAGACAGTAGTAAATTTAACTATTTATATTAGTTACATATTCTTCACTTTTTAAAGGGTTTACACAGAAATACATTCTTTTCAAAGTTTAAATCAGGGCTGTAGTTTATTGGATTTAATTGCTGTCTGAAATTGCCCACGTCTCGTAGTTACACACTTGATTTTTCTGCGCAAGGAGATGATTCTTTTGAAGGAGTGGCAGCTATTTGGTGTCATGCATATGTCAGGCAACAGTCATCCCTTTGTCCAGATCAGGTCTCTCTTTCATGGGCTTTAGTGTGTCTGTCTATGTAAAAGCAGTTCAGAAGTAATGACTTGCTTTGAATTTTTGCAGCAAAGTGACACTCAGTCTTTCACCCAGAGGCTTCAGCTCCGAGTTTCCTCCATGGAATCTTTGTTTCGAAGCCCAGTGAAAGAGACCCTATTCCGCTCTTCTTCTAAGGAGTCCCTAGTACGAAGTTCTTCAAGAGACTCACTGAATCGACTGGACCTGGATGCCCTCAGTCCCACATTTGACTCACCTTCTGACATTGAAAGTGAAACAGAAGAGCCTCCTGGAAATATGGACAGCCTCAGCAAAGAGCAGTTGCTGCAGCGACTGCGCAGAATGGAGCGCAGTTTGGGCAACTATAGGGGAAAATACTCAGAGGTAGGCAATGCAGTGACTGGTTTAGCTGGGCAGAGAGGGGAAAAAGATGAGGCTTACAGATACTGCAGTAGTGGATAATCTTTTTGTTCTCCTATTTGGAGCAAATGGTTCAACTTAAACCTAACATGAAAGTTAAATTATAATTCTAATTGACCTCTAGAGAGGTCAAACGTTTTTCTGGTAATAAATCATGGAAATTCTTTTCTTCTCTTGATTATAAATAATTTCCTCATGTCAGCAGTAGAGGTTAATAAGTGGTTGCTGACAGAAAGTAGGCCTATTAAGGTTTCAGCAGAAGGCCTGTAGCAGGGGGTGGAGTTCAGGACAGAGCTGAGCATGATTTGTACTCACATGACAGCAAATTTACTTTTGTTCTGAAATTTGTTCTTGAAACGCACAATGTATATTCTATGCATGTGTAATAGGCAAACATTTTGTTTTAAAGAAATAAGTTCTATTCTCTGTAATTTCCAGATACTCCCTGTAAGGAATTAATTCAAGGACCATTTCTTTTGCTATTTTAGTGAAATATAAGTAGTTTTTTACTCATTTCCGAATTATTGGGAAAGTAAAGCTGTCTAAGTGATGGTGGTGTTTTGGGATTGGATTTTTTTTGTTTGTGTTGGGTTTTTTTGTGTTGTTGTTTTTTGAAGTTTGTGTTGCATTTAAAAGTGAATGTTTACACTGATTTTTTACAGTTCTTTTAATGTTTGCTACCCTCAAATACAAAAATTGCTGTGCAGACTTTTGTCTGCTAGTGTCAAAATCCCTGGAATCTAAAATATGTATACAGCAATTGCAGTATTCAGCATGTGCCTGAAAAAACAGTTGTCTCCCATTAATTTTTTTGTTCTCTTCCAGCTAGTATAATAGGTATTTTTTTAAAGTTTATGTGAAACAATATTGCTGAAAGTGAAAATTCTTCAGTTTGTGGGTTTGTTTTGGTGTTTGGGGTTTTGGTTTTTTGTTTGTTTTCTATTAGTGTGGTCTGTTTAGCAAGTCTTAATTTTCTCTATCAAAAAGGCTTGGTGATTTTTTTCTGTTTCTTTAGTTCAATTGGAAAGAATTGTTTTGCTGGAGCTTAGAAGACAGTAGTTTCAATATATAATGAATAATTAAAACATATAAGTTTTTTCTCTCTCAAAGTAGGATACATAGTTAGCATCTCAAAAATATGATAAGGGAAACCATCCATAGCAGTTTTAGTTTTCTTTTTAAGTGCAAAATAAATATGACTTTGAAAGTTGAAGTAATTTTGAAAAAATCTTATTTTATATAAGAATTTGGAGTTATATTTTGACCTACTGATTTCTGGTTTGGGTGTTTTGGATGTGTTTTCCTTTAGTTTTTCATCAATTTGAAAACAGAGTATTCTAGTTCCAAGTGCCATTATGCTACTTCAACTTTAGCAATTGTAATTAAATTTTAAATTAAACTGAATTGTGCAGTTACTTGTTAAATCCTTTGTCAACTTACAATGAGAAATATTACCCGCTTTCAGTCTGTCTGTATGCTGGGTGTATGCAAAGCACGTGGGATGAGAACATTACACAGACCCTTTTTTGCGAAATTTCTAAATGTATTTTTTAATGCATACTCTCCCATCCCGGGGACGTGCACTCTTACAAATGGACATCCCTGTGGGGTAGCTGTCTGGGATGCAACTTTGTGATACTGTTGGGTTTTGATCCCCTGTATTGAAGCATGGTATATCTTCTCAGCAAAGGGAAAAGTGTGCATGAATGCTGAGTAACATCACTGTTTTGTGATGTAGGGGTTTTTTTTAACACATCGGAGATATTTTATAGATAGAAAAAGGAAACAGTGAGAAAATTAAAGTACATTTCTGTCAACAGAGTGTTCTCAAATGAAGAGTTTGAAAATGCAGATAGCGATACAACTAAGGAAGTTATTTCACTGACTATTAGTGAATGCATTATCATCATTTTACCCTATTTCTGTCATTTTAGCTAGTGTCTGCTTATCAAGTTATCCACCGGGAAAAGAAGAAGCTACAGGTAAGAAATACTTTTCATCCTTTCTTATCTGAATGCTTTTTTGAATCTTAAAATGTGTAGTGCAAATACAGATTTAATTTTCACTGCATTGTGTGTGCTTGTGTGTGTGTATAACAAAAGACTGTATTATCTGGGATTTCTAAGGAAACCAGGTTAATATTGATTTGTCAAAATAACTGTGAAGCAATTGTACTCCAGCCTTTTTTTTTGTATCATGTGAGTTCAGGTGATTGGTTGCCAACGCACAGTTGGAAATTTGTGATAATACTTACACATCAAGCATGACTTGAAAGAGAAATACAAATCATTACATCTTCTGCTGAAGTACAATTCTGTGAATTTATTTATATATTTATATGTTTTTTTATAAGTTACATTTAATATACCTGATCTTTATTCTTCCTTTTTCTTAAGAGCATTCTGAGTCAAAGTCAGGATAAAGCACTTCGCAGAATTGGAGAACTGAGAGAGGTAGTAATTTCTTTTACTGATTGCATGTTTACTTTATAGCACATCTACATAGGATCTTTTTCTGCCTAGGTTTTGATTTTTTTGCTCAATTTACAAAATGTTTCCTATTATAGAGCACTTTTTTTTCTGCTTACTTTCTTTTTTCATATGGGTTTACTCCTCTGGCTTGTTTTCCATTCAGCAGCTTGTTACTGTACTCTTGGAACAGTGCATCATAGCCCATTGAACTCTACTTCTTTGTTCATTGTGAAATACGTAGAAGTGTATGTGGTTGTTGCAGTATTGTTGGGCCCAGCCATAGGTGTCCCTGTGCAATTTGTTGCTCTTCTGTTATTGACAAATTCTAGTGTTAGGTAAATACAAGTAGGAGGCATATTTTAATAAAGATGTTAGTGACTATAAAAAAATACTGGGATAAAATTTTAAAAAATATTCATCTTTATCTCATTTGTAATATCTATGTTGTTTTTTGGATTTTAGTATAGTTTGATTTCAGTTATAAAATCATGTAGGTTATGCTATTGTCTCTTTAGGTTATAGTGAAATTAAAAGGAGAAGCTCTAATATATTTGGTATTGATAATAAACACGTTGACTTATTTAAAAAATGTACAGATGATCAGGCAGAACAAATTAAAAGGGCAAGTTCACAAAAGCCATGTTGTCAGACCCTGATGAAGCACAATGTGAAGCTGAAGCCATTTTATTGCTGCAAGACCAAGTGCAGCATCAGGTTTGGAGATGGGCATGGACCTCTCTGTCCATGCTCTTATCTTGCTGGAGAGCTGGGAACCAGTTTGCCCAAAGCCACAGGCTTTGTCTGTGAGTGCAATCCTGCTTTTGGCCTGCACCATGCCAAGCATCAGCACTGGCCTGGAGGTTGCAGGAGCCATTAGACTGTGGTGAGGTCTCACCTTTCCCTGAAGGCAGGCTCCCTCCAGGCAGTTGGGTGTCTTGCCCAGAGACAGGGACCAGGACTTGTTCCCTTGGGGTGAGGGATGGGGACTGTGAGCATCCGACTGTGTGTGTACTCATGGCTCATGCTCACCCACAGGGAACTGTCCCTGTGCGACTGGCCAGGCAGCCAGTCATTTCAGAGGAGGTCACAGCCAAATTGTTAGGCAGTCTTCAGCAATGCAGGGAGTAATTCAGATAAGCGGACAGTGAACTTTGTGTGCCACCAGGGTGGCATTTGGATTCAGATCTGTGCTGCTTCTGCCCCAGCAGCTGAGAACAGTGGGGCAGAGTGCTGAGTGTACTGTGCTCATCTGAGCTGGAGCCTGTGCCTGGGCTGTTATGATGTCCTAAGCTTAATTGTCAGCCTGTAGGAAGGAAAGAGACACAGCATTACTGACAGAAGTGGTTTGCCAATGTTGTCTCTTTTCCGGATCACTACAAGGTCAAATGAAAGAAGCTCATTCTATGTTAAGTCCATATCCATGTGCTCCTGTAGGATTAGTTTTTCAGCTTAATGCTACTTGATAAAGTCAGGAAGGCAGATGTATACCAGAGTTAAACCTTTTGTTTACGACAGAAGGTTGGACATATGCATTTTTATTTTGCACTTCTGTTGTAGTCTTGGTGATTCATATATGTAGATAAGTTATATGTATATTTCTGATTTATATATATACATTTGTATATATATATTTGGTGTAAAACTTAATTTCACTCTTACAAATCTGGTAGATTTAAGGAGTCCTTCAAACCTAACACTGAAATTTTTTTTCATTAATTGATAAACTTCAAAATTTGTGTTTTAGTCTTTTGGAAGCCTAAGTGTTGCAGCATTAGGTAAAACAGGCACAAAAGAAAAATTACAAATACAATGGTAAGTTTCCATTGTGGAAGCCAAAATGGTAAAAAAGTAGTTCATTCATTGATGTAATAATTGGTTATCAGAAATTAATTTTGAAAATCCTTTTCTTCATCATACAGTATAGTTTTCCCATAAATATGTTGAATCAGACAAGTTTCTTCTAAGAGGGCCAGATAAGAATAAATTATCTCCTTTAAGGCCAAGTTGACAGTGTGAAACAGTCCCTAGAAGCCAATGTGTCTTTTGCTTACCTTGGTTTTCTCCTGTTAGGAGTAATTCCTCAGAAACAGTCTTCAAGCAGTCTTCAGTGCTCTCCTTCTCAGAAAAGGATCAGAAGGGACTTTGGGATCTAAAAAGGGCCATTTCTGTGTTGGTTTCAGTAAATCTCTTTGGCACTTTTTCTCATGCTGACCTGCTTTGCTTCGTTTGGAAGGAATCGCTTCTAAAGGTCAAAAGCAGAAGGCAGAAGTGTGATTAGTAGTTGCTGAGAACCTGAGGCAATGCAGCATTATGGAATGGATATAGTGGATATAGGAAGAGAGGAATTTTTGCAGTGACACCTTCCATTACTGTCCTGCCTGTGCATGACTGGGCAGGCTCAGCTCACACAGCTGTGGTTCTCAGAGCTGTTATCAGCTCAGCTGTGACAGGGGACTCACTGTTGGAGGTAAGGGATAGACAGCAAGAGAACATAAAAGCAGACTTAGAATTGGAGGAAAGCAGCATAGGAAGCATCTGTTGCCCTGTGTTTTGTCTCTTGTTTGCTTTTTCATCCTTTCTTTCTGTTATTCTCTGTCTTTGCCTGGCTAATGGAACTCACGTTTATGGGTGAGGATTGCTTATATACAAGTGACCTTTCCAGAATAGCAGTCATAGAAGGATTTGTTTCTTGGGGTAAATCATTGGAAGAGATATATGGATGAAGTGAATATATACATCAAAAAAATTAACATACAGGTTTCAGAAAGTATTTACAGTGCATGCATGAAATGTGTGTGGTCCTGGTTCTCTCAATAAGCAGTTAGATGGGAATTACTTTAAATTCGTTTACTATTAGAATGATAATTATTTAAAGAAAATTTAATATTAAACCTTAAAAGTATAGGAAGTAAATAGATGAGACTTCCCTCAGGAAGTATATTATAAGTCTGTGTAGATCCTACTAATGCATTCAGGTAACATTTACAAGTTTCTAAGCGTGTTGAGCCAAACAATTGCACATAAGTATCAAGTAAAACCACATAGTTGAATTATTTGGCATTCTCTGCTTTTGTCTTTGGAGACACTTTTGTGGAATAATAAGGCCAGCTTTTTTCTCTTACACATGGCATTTGTCCTATTAGAATGCTGGCATGTTTAATGAGCATAATGAATTTTACATTTCTGCTGTTTATGTTGGCTTAATCTGGTGGCTATATGAAGAATATACTGAAGTGCCGACTTCAGCTTCCAGAAGAAATGTGTGCATGGAAAACAGTCTTTCAGGAGCAGGCTTGAAATGATCCCTATGTGAATTTACTTCTAGGAAGAAAGAAAGAGTCCTTGATAATTTTGTATCAAATCTAAATTGTTGCTGTTTTAATGCTGGTATTGTAATGGGATGTTATTATACTGTGTGGAATGTTGTATAATAAAAGAAATGTCCACTGTATGGGTGTATTTTGGGGTCACAACTATGAAGAGGTATTTTAAATATTATTTCATAATATTTCGATCATTCTTTGAATTCACATTTCAGTTTTCATTTGAGATATGTTTATTCATAGGAGCTTCAGATGGATCAACAAGCAAAGAAACATCTTCAGGAGGAGTTTGATGCTTCCTTAGAAGAAAAGGATCAACTTATTAGTGTGCTGCAGACTCAGGTAAGATACTTTACCCAACAGGTGTTCTTCAGAAGTGCTTTTTTTACCTTTTCTTTTTAGCTGTCTATTCCCTATAATGCATATCCATGTTTTATTATAATTGCTGTGAAACTGTAAAGCTTCTTGAGAGTTTATGATTGTATAGAAATTAGGTACATCTTTGTGGTAAAGCATACATGTGTAAAAGTCTCACTGATGTTAAATATGATTGATTTGCACTTAAATACCTTCATAATATCTTTGTTATCAAGACATCAACATTAACAGATGTCTGAGCTAAAATTACTTTGGCAAAATTTGTGTTTTGCTTAATTGGTCTTTGTTTCTCTACTCATAATGAAAGCACTTTTGTTAATTTTAAGCATAATTCTGATTTTTAAAAAATCATAAATTCAGACAGATTTTTCCATTTTCTACTTACTAATACCAACTTTATTTAATTCTCTCTAGTTTTGAAGATTGACATATGATCTGTTTAGAATCCTTGGGGTTTTTTTAACAAAAAGAACATTTTGTTTAGGTGTCATTGCTGAAACAAAGGTTACAGAATTGTCAAATAGGCACTGATTTGCTTGATCAAAATATGCAATCAGAACCACAAGTTCAAAGTCCAACAAAAGAAGTCGGTGCAGAAAATATTATGGAACCAGGAAGCAATGGTATGTATTGTGGCTTTTTCAAGAGATTGAATTTTGAGGAATAAACTTGCTGTTATTTATGATGGAGTAACAATATTTAGGGCTGAACATGTCATAGTAGGGATATATTTCCTAGAAGGAAACAATTATTTTGAAAACAATGTGGCAACTAGAAGACAAGATATCCTAGTATCTAAGATACTAAGTTTTCCTAAAAATTCAATTCTGATAGATCTTTCCTTTGTCAGTATTGATAATAACATTGTAATTATTGGTTTGTTGGTGTTCTTACTACCCCCACTCAACATGATTAAGAGATTCTACCTCCCATAAGCAAGGATGTATCCCTGGAGTTTAGAGAGGAGATGTAGACAGGAGTCTAGTTGCTAATCTCCTACTTTTGTTTGTGAGTTTGTAGGGGTTTTTTCCATTGGCTTTATCAGTAGAAAGTAAAAGCAGAGATCAATTTTGGTATTGCTGTTATTGAATAACCTAAGTGTTCCCCACACTGGGAGGTTATTTGAATTAATGGGACTCCCAGTATTGTGCATATTTAATTACTGAGTAGGGGACATCATAATGCTGATACAGAATAAAAATCTCCTTCATTGGTACCCTTCATAAAAGGCTAGGCTCAGGCAGAGGTGAACATGCATCTTGAAACAGTATTTGTTCAACTGTGTTCAGCAAAAATCTACTATGATTTTTGTATGTACGGATAATATGAAGGGATAGATGATAGATGCTCTTATCTAGTGCTGTGATTTTTGTAGTGCTTAGTAAATAATGTAAGAGTCAGGATTCAGGATGTTTCCTGTGCTGGAGTTTGTTTCTGGACTATCGTGTGTAAGACTTATGGTTGTGAACAGAACCTCTGAATTTGTCTGATCCTATTTTCATGCCAGGTAGTCTTGGAACCTCCAGAGCATCAGAGCAGAAATACCCAGTAAAATGTTACCCAAATGTGCTAGTTTTACAGAGAGATTCAAACTGAAAGAGAGAGTACGTTTAGATTATATATTAGGAAAAAACTCTTTACTGTGGTGGTGGTGGGGCACTGTAACAGGAAGTTGTGGATTCCCTGTCTCTGGAAGTGTTTAAGGCCACCCTGGATGGAACTCTCAGCAACCTGGTCTGCTGTAAGGTGTCCCTGCCCATGGTAGGGTGGTTGGAACTAGATTATCTTTAAGGTCCCTTCCAACCCAAACCATTCTGTGATTCTACAAGTACAGCTCAGAAAGACACTAAGCATAACCTTTATTCTACCAAATGTAGTATTACCAACCTGGATGTTTTAGAACTAACATCATACCTAGCCCTGAGGAAGCAAGAATCTGTGCGCTTGGCACTTGAGAGATGTGATTTGCTTTACTTCATTTTTTTTACTGCATGTACAGATTCTTTTATTAGTAGCAGACAGGTTTATATGTATTACGATGACTTTTTAATTGCATAAAAAACCTTTTTGACTAATAGTTTGGTTTTGAGGTTGATAAAGTAACCTGGGTTTTGTAAATTAATATGGTGTGAAAGAGTGTGTTTTCTGTGTGTTTGTAGCACCTTTCTGACAGTTACAGTAGGAATGAGGAAGTGTTGCAGACTTTACATAGCTTTCTTTAGAGACCCATGAGTCACCCCCATTGTGAATGACAAATCACAGAATCACACTATATTCTGAGTTGGAAGGGACTCACAAGGATAATCAAGTCCAACTCTTAAGTGAATGGCCCATACAGAATGCAGATCTGCGTTTTGGAAATAGTGTGCATATGGTGATGTTGGTGTGTTGTCTTGTAGAGGGTAATGAAGATTCTGTTAAAGCACTGGAAACTCTTAATCAGAGGGTGAAGCGCCAAGAGAACTTGCTACAACGTTGTAAAGAGATGATTCGGTCAGCTAAGGAGCGCTGTGCCCAATTAACCAACGAGAAGGAGGCACTTCAAGAACAGTTAGAAGAGAGGCTTCAGGAACTGGAAAAAATGAAGGTGTGGAAAATAGTCTAAACTTTATGTATAGCTATCAAAATATAGTAAGAACTCCCAATATTTCCAAAAGTTATTAATAGGGCAAACCATTAAACAAACTGTCCCTGTACTTTTTTGGAGTTTAAGGTGCACCCCCCAGAATTAACATGCTGTTACATAGCTATTAACAGCAATTACTATTCAAGAGCAGTAAAGTAGGATATGAAAACTTACTATATGAGTAACCATCAGAATGGCATCAGAAATAAGTAGTTGTGGTAAATTGGAGTGAGGGGAAGACTGACTTAGCACAAAAGACAGAAGGTGAAGTGGGAAAAGTGGAACATTGCTAAGCCTTTAAGACATAGTGAACATAAGTGCAGTCCCAAAGCTAATAAATTAATATTTTGCTCAATTTTCCTTTTAAGGCCATGAATGTCAAGTATGGAGTAAAAGTAAGGTGGCTGATAGTAATTGAAACATGAAAATGTTCTAAGTATAGCTGTATTCAACTTCAGTTGTGGAAATCAGAGTCCTGTCTCTGTCTCTGAGCACTAACCTGGTTTGAAAAAGGTCTGAAAGACTTGAGTATTTTAAGGACCTTTTCCACAACAAGACCAGCAGGGATCATTTATGTTGCACTGCTGAGATCCTCTTGTAAGCCAAGATACAGGTAATAGAGCAGGTGCTTTAGACATGTTTCTCATTTTACTGTAGCAGCTCAGACCTCCATGTTTGAAGGCTGTAACAAAGCCTTCAGATATCTGAATTATTATAGAAGCCATGAGGCAGCCTACCACTGGGAGATTTAAAAGTAATTTAAAGCTACTTACTTCAGTTTCCCTGGATTGCGTTCTATGTTCTTCCTCCAAGGCATAGTGCAAGGTAAGAGCCAAACCTAAGCTGTTTGTCCACCAACTTCTGGTTGGGGTCTTTTTTTCAGGACCTTCACATGGCTGAGAAGACTAAACTGATTACACAGCTGCGTGATGCAAAGAATTTGATTGAACAGCTAGAGCAAGACAAGGTAAACAAAACTGTAGATTTTGAGGAAGAAAATGCAAAATATTTTGTTTCTTGGTATTAGAAGCTGTTCTTAGTGACCTCATGGTCTAGTTTATGTTTTAATAAATAATTTAAACTGCCTGAGTTTTTTATGGTGTATTTGGGTATTGTCTGTTGGGTTATATTTAATACTGCAAGATGATAATATTTAGGATGAAGCAATTATACTGGATACACTTCTTGATGTCAGGCTTTAAAACAAACAAAAAAAACCAACCCTGAACACAAATAAAGATAGATACAATTAAATGAATTAGAAAATGACAGTAAAGGAAAAGTAACTGTAGTTTCTACAGAAAATGAAGAATTTATAATTTTTTTGCTTCTTAAAGGTTCTTTTTTAGTCACAGTCTTGGTACTTGAAGTAACTTCTGGTGGTGTAATAATTGATGTGACTAACATTGTATGTGCATGTTTTCTAAAGAGAAGCACAGACTCTACAATGCTTTTATTTTGGGTTTGTTTACAGAATGCATATTTCAAAGAAAAGTATCTGTGTCAGAAGGAGGAAGTTTTTGGATGGTCTGTGGTTGCTGGAGTTCTTCTCACCACTAGATAAATTTTGGATACTCTTAAAAATAATTCCTATTCTTACCTCTTTTTGGTTAGCATTTTGTGTTTTCTGACATAGAAAAATACCATGATCTTTGGTCTTGCAGTAGTAAACTACAGTTTATTCCTGACAAGGATTGTGGCCTGGCTTGAAATTGTTTCAGCTATATGTTTTATTTATTTGCTAGCTTTTTATCACAAGGACCTTTTCCATAGGGTATGGTAATTGCAGAGACAAAGCGACAAATGCATGAAACATTGGAAATGAAGGAGGAGGAGATAGCCCAACTGCGTGCTCGGATCAAACAGATAACTACAAAAGGCGAGGAATTAAAAGAGCAGAAAGAAAAATCTGAAAGAGCTGGTAAGAAATTCTTGAGATTATTAGTTTTCACATTTAAACAGTAGAAAGCTTCAGTGTGGTCTTTTACACTCTTTCATCAATTGTTGTTTGGCATGGATATTAAGAGATGCTCTTTTTCCTAACGTTCTACATATCACCCCTGATAGCATCATTACTAACTTCAGTTCTAGGCAGCAGGATGTTTTTGACTGGTTTGTCTCAGTTACCGATAAAACTGGAGATTGGAGGGCAACTGCTGAAGGGCAACTGTACTTTTCTGTTTGTAGGAAAAAAAAAATTGATAGTTTTTTGCTGGTGTTACTTCGGAAGAGGAACTTGTAGCTACCCATAAATTGTCATATAATGCCACCAGTATTTTACATAGAAAACGTAACAGTGTTTAAGAGTTTGTGAAGAAATAGAAAGAAGTGTCACAACTAGAATAAGCATTTTCTTTCAGTAATTCTAATGGAAGCATTTCGGATTTCTCTTTAGTGAAACAGCAGTAATGATTCCTTTTGCTTCAGGCTTGGAACATAGCATTTATGTAACTGTTACATGCCGTAGTTTGCTTTTGATGGAAATTAGGTAACATTAATTATGTGTGCTTACAGTTCTTCTTTTGCTTCAAGTGAAGTTAAGCCTTTGTTTTTTAAGCAGATAAATTGTTTTGTACTGTAATCAAGTTATTTTAGAATAATTTAATTTGCTCTCATAGGCATGTAAAGGAGCTCACTCTTTTGGCAGAAGCTCGAGTGTTAGTTTGAATAAAATATGTATTTTTCTCTAAAAAGTAATGAGAAGTTCAAACAATACAGTTTGTAGTGGTGTATTTTAAATGTACATATATTTAGATCAGAACTTGAAGTTTTAAAGGTTAGTTTGGGTAGATCATTCTGCTGTAATAAAGAAAAGCAACTTGAACATCCATCTTGTGAAAGTAACAAACATTTTGATCATTTCCTCTCCTACCCTGTTAGGTTGTGTGTGTCTTTTTAGGTCTGGAAATTCATACTTCAAAGTCAGTCAGTCCTGTTAAAGTTGTGTTTTGTTTAGTACTTGGAGACTAGGAAACTCCTCTTCATGATTAAATAAAGAAACTGAAGAATCTTTTGACACATCTGTAGATATGAAGTTATTGTCATAGTTGTTTGAAATACAGTGGTTTTTGAGGCAGTAGAAAACCTCTTAATTATGAAGTAATGTCTACACGTTCTGCTTAATACAGTAGTTTCTTCGGGTTTGCATAGCCAGAAGCTGAAATTGGGTTAGATATGATGCTGTGGATACCTGGAAATCTAACCTATGTTAATGAGAAGTAATTTCATTTAAATGAATAATGTGTTGAGTACACCACGCTTTTGTAGGGTGAGATATGTGTGTTAAATGTGCTCTTTTTTAAACAAAATTTTTAAGTACTTTTGGTAGTTTTTATGGTGTGTAAGTATCAACTTTACTTTTGAGTGCATTTATTTTTGTACTCTGTTAAGCATGCATATATAAATGTTGGAAACCTTGGAAAATCAGTTAACACTTAGTCAAGACAGAATTGTAAGGTGACTTTTCATAGATTTTTCTATTACATCCTTGGCTTAATGCATTCCAAAAATGCTGTGATGGACAACGAGAACGTAGTTCACTACAGTTGAACTAAATCGTTCAGGCGCTTTAGAAAATCATCATACGTATTGGGAAAGCCTGAAAGTTGCTTCTAGGTCACAACCTTTGAGTTGTACTGGTTTTGTGAATTTGGTGATTTCATGTATTTGAGGTCAGCATTTAAAGTTCTTTTTTATGGCTGGTAAATATGAGATGACTTGCTTAGAATCACAGAGTGGCTAAGTTTGGAAGAGACCACAGTGGGTCATTTGGTCCAACCTCCCTGCTCAAGCAAGGGTCATCCTAGAGCACTTGGCACAGAATTGCATCTGGACCATTAAATTCTAGACTTCCTATATGATGATTTAGTGAAAAATTGATTTCATGGAATGAACTAGAAATGTTAATTTCATTTATGTTTTAGCAAAATAAGGATTAGCATGATACATTTATACTTGAAATTTACTTTCATGGTGCTATAATGGAGTGATATAGTTTTACACAACATCTTTCTAACTTGCCTAGTGTTATATATCTGTCATTTTTCCTTGTGATTCAGTGACTTTAGTGAATTGTTCCTGTGTTTAATTTAAGGTGAATGCATTTTTGTGTAATAAAATTGCAAAATGATATGTATGTGCTTTTTTTGCCAAGTTTTATAAACTTGTAACTTGGTCTCCCCAGTTGAAGATAATTTTTTTTTTAGTTAAAGGTACATTGTGTTAAAATCTCACAGAGCATCTTGTTTTTTGTGCATCCACACATGCCAATAAGTGAATCATGGTGCCTTTCCCAAGCCTTGTATGAACAGGACTGGGGTAAGGGCTCTGTTTTCTTACATCACACATTGGGTGCTTGAACTGGGCTCTAAAAAGTAAATTCTGTGCTTCTCAGGCATTTCGACTTGAAGTAACCACAACTCATTTTTTTTTCAACAAAACTCTTTTTAGTATTTGTAAATTTACTCATATTGTTTCCTCTGGGACTAGCTGGCATAAGTCCTTTCTGAGTTCTCAGGATGCAGTTTGTGGACTTGCTTGTATTCTGTTCAGTAAACAGTGTCTTCAGAAAGCAAATGCTATTCTTTATAGACAACATTTCTTTTGTAAGTTTAAATAACATATGCTTTGCCCCTTTCTACAGAGAAAATAAAAAGCTTGGACTGTGCATTGAAACCCTGCCTAGATGCATAAATCAGCTATAGGAAATTAATTCGACCTTTGTTTCTCAAGATTTGGACAAGCTACCTGAGCCCTTTGCCAACCTGTTTAGTGCTTTCTTGACAATTTTTAGCACTAGATGGCGCTGTAGTGGAAGATACAAAATCTGCAGCGCTGGGCAAGTAAGGGAGGTGTCTTTGGGGCATGGATACTTCACTGGGAGAGGCAAGACGAAGGGAACCGAGACTGTTACTTTGGAGTGGTGTAGGTAAAGCAGTCAGTTCTCCAGCACACGTTTTATAATAATCAGTTTTGCAACCTTGCACTTCTTAAACTCTGCTCAGGCTCTTTTTTTTTTTTTTTTTTTTAAATTTACTTTCTGCACTGGAAGGTTTCCAGTTTATCTGGCTTGGTCATGTGAAGGGAGTTTTACAAGACTCACCTGAAACTCTGTTGGTGTGCTTGTTACTGTTTCGAATTTGCTAATATGCCTTTGTGACACTTCATTCAATCAGTCCTTGGTCGGAAGACTTTCCCTCAACAACACTCTGCAGGTTGGAGAAGAACACTAGGCAGTGCCTTTACTCTCTGCATTCAGAATAGATGTATTTAAATAAAAACAAGGACTTTATTCCAGGTTTTTATACATGGTGGAATGAAAATCTCCCACAGATTAAAAGTAACATTAATAATAGAGACCATATTCTGTCTAGCTGATAATAGTTTAGCCCTCTGCTGGTTTGAAACTTGGTTGTGTCAGGCTACACTAGAATTAACTACTTTCAATAAAAATGTTCTATTTTGCTTAAGTGCCAGAAGTGCCTGAGATGCATATGATTCAACTTTTAGAGGGCTGAGTGTGTTTTTGTGAAGTGTTGCTTCTTTGTGCTTTCATATCCTCTTGGCTTTTTATCCATCAGCTTCTGTATAGCTTTTGTATTAGCATCCTGCTTGTGATTATGGTGATGCAGCTGTTGTTTTGCATGTTGCTCAGCACTTCCATATCAGTAGTCAATACTAGTGTGAACCTGGACCTTCTCTTTGGCAGATTTGTGGGCTATGGAAAATGCATTCTCTTTCCTTTTGCAGAAGTAACAGTTTCTCAAATGAAAGTAAAGCACATGGTGCTCAGAAAAAGAATCAGAAAATGTACATGGAGAAGTGAAATAACTTAGTCTTGTACTTGCAGGCTTTAGTTTCAAACTATACTTTGTAAAGGTCTGTAGGGTGATTTGCTTTTTTTTTTTTTTTTAAAGAAACATCTACAGTGCTGTAATACTGAAGGACTTGGCCATTTTTTCTTGGCTGTGCCTGCTTTTGTTAGGACTGAGAGGAACGTCAGGGAAGTCCATACCATTCTCCAAAAACAGTTCTGCAGACTGTGTTCATAATCGAGTTGTACCCGGAGGAGCAAGGAGGGAGGACTTGAGTCCTGTGGTTTGCAGGTGGCAAATACCTTGATAGGAGTTTTGAAGAACTGTGCAACATAAGGAGCTATAAGCCTAGTGCATGCTTGTAATATATTTTAGATTGTTTTCCTGTTTGAAATAATTTCTGGTGCTGCTAATTTTTTGTAATAGTTTTAGTATTTAAGCAGAACCAGGAGTGAAAAAGTGGATACAACAGTGTACTTTGGTATTGCCAGAGTCAATAACAGCCCTGTTTTGCCCTAAAGCATAATTGTTTCTGTGAGTAATCAGAAAAAGGCTTCCTTAAAAAACAGAAGAAAATTCTGGAAAAGGTCAGAATTTGTGTGAATGCAGTTTTATGAAATTGTTACCTGAAAACATATTTGCAACATTGCCTCGAAAGTATAGATTGTGGTTCAAATCTTCAGTCTTAAATGTTATCAAAATATGTGGAATGGAAATTACTATCCACTTCTCAAACTATGCCTCAATGTTATTAAATATACTTCAAAAAAAAAGCAAGGATTGCAAGAATTGGTGTGAATGGCTACTAAGTAACAGTGAATCAAAGAAAACAGAGATATGCATATCTATTACGGTTTTCTTTTGGGGAAAGAACTAAGTGGAAGAAAGCTTATCATACTTAATAACACTTCAAATATTATTTTATTCTCTCTCCTCCCAAACTAGAATCCAAGTAGTCCATGGTATAGTAGAACAATATACTTTTAGGGGATTGTGCTCTGATAAATTACAGTCTTGATATTGGCACTGTGACTTTGAATTTTATAGAGGTGTTTTGCCAAAATTCTGTCATGCAAAGTATAATGATATAGTGGAATGTTCTGAGACTAATTTCCATGTTTGTGATCCATTCAGGAAAAGAGATTTCTCTAATAGTGATCAAACTCTAGTCTTGTGTAATTCTCTATAGCTTCTTCCATCAGTTTTAGTGAGGAATTCAGATACTGGTATTGAGTAACAGTAATAAGCCAGCTCACAATGTAGGGATTTGTTTTCTTTTTATATCTAACTTATCATTTAGGAAGTGGATAAAATATGTTAAGATACATCTCCTTAGAATGGGATGAAGATGGGGAATTATTGCTTTTGATTTGTAAATTAAAATGGATTCAGTGGATTTGTGCATCTTACACAGGTGTAAATAAATTTCATCACTGTAGCTTTAGTGTTCTTTTGAAACATAGCTATTCAAGTTTTCTGGGAGCAATTGTTTTTTTAATTGCATTTTATTTTGAAGTTTAGAAGCACAGGACAGTCTCCTTAACACTCAGGCATTTTTCCAGTGTTTCTGGAAAATGTACACTACTGATAGTAGTGTACATTAAATGCAAAGCCATCTCTGTGGACTGTATGAAACCCAAAGTTTAAAGAGAAGATTCTCTAGGTTTTACAGTTTATAGTTAACACGTCTTAAGTAAATAAAGTATTATGTTTCAGTATTCTATTCAGGAAGATCTCTTTCATTATTCACTAAAAACTGACTTGCATAGTAGTCATCTTGGTTTATGTTTCTGTCTGCTTTAGTGGAAGAACAACTTGTGAATTGCCTTTTCTTTGCGCAGCTGTTTTCCTTTTTTTCAAAGTTATTCAGCAAGTATAGGCAGAAGAGGAGCCATAGTTCATTCACTTACATGGTTTATGTATTTTATAGTAATTTTAAGAGAAGAAATAGAAGCTACGGGATGTATAAGAAGACATTCACAGCTATTTGTCTGTTCTCTTTTTTCTCTAGATAGTAAACGCATGTGAATTCTTGATGGATTCCTAAGTTCATTCTTTTCTTACTTATGTAATTCTTCTATCAAAGGACATAGATATTTCTTGACTATCATACACTTATTTTTCTTGGCAGCTTTTGAGGAGCTTGAGAAGGCTCTATCTATTGCCCAAAAGACAGAGGAAGCCCGGAAAAAACTGCAGACAGAAATGGATGAAAAAATTAAAGCGGTAGAAAAGGCAAGTGAAGAAGAGAGATTAAGTCTTCAACGGGAATTAACCAGAGTGAAACAAGAGGTGGTTGAGATTATGAAGGTAAAAGCTTAATTGAAATTAATCTATATTGTAAAATACATCAGTATATCAGAGCTTTGTTGTAATTTTGCTGTTTAATAAAGTCTATAAAAATTTTCTATGATTAATGATTCACTTAAAGCAAAGTAGAAAACTCCTCATGTATTTTTTTCCTCTAACAATTTAAAATGAGTACATCAATGGCATGTAAAAAAGAACAGTATTACTCTTTGTTTCACAGTGTTTAATAAAATTATTTATTAGAAATACACTTCAGACTTTAAAGGGAGTCAAGAAGAAGATACTTATGCATCTCCACCAGGATTTTGGGTTTTAATACTAAGATCTTTTAATCATTATCCTAGCTGAGTATGTGTAAATGTTTAAGAACTTGTTCCCTAATTGTTTGTGGTTAAGAATTGCTAAAATTTGGTTCATCTGGTGTATTCAGGTCAGAATTGCAGGGGTACTGCACATGAGTTGCAAAGCTGAAAATTTTAACGCCTTTAAATTACAGTTCTTGTGTTGACATTTGTAATGGTATTAATTATTCTAAGAGAATACTTTGATGCTTTAGGGGGATTACAGACAGGCTTTATATTTTTCTTATATAAAGCACATATGGTAGGCAACTATCTGCAAAGAGTATCACTACTTGACTTTGTCACTCATGAAATAACAAGAATAGAGGGAAAGCTGCAGAAAGAAGTTCCTTGTCCAATGCATTATCGTGTTTGAATTGAAAATAGTTTGCTTTGGTAGAAGAGTCTTTAGAAAATGTGGCGTTCCTTTCAGTAGAACTGTGAAAAACTAGAGAAGGGAGATGGGTAACTTCAAGCCTGAAAATAAGAGCTCTCAGGACTGAATATTAACCCATTGTTACTTATTCAAAGGGAGTAAGGAGATGATTCTGTTTTTTTCTCTCTGTTGCACTGTGTTTCTCATTAAGAAATGATACAAAGTGTTTTGTTACCTAATATTTTGAAATGAGTCTTTTCTGACTTTGATTCACAGAAGTCTTCAGAGGAACGAGTTGCTGAGCTAGAAAAAATCCATAAAAAAGAAATGGCTACCAAAGATCAGGAGCTAAATGAGAGACTACAGGCACAAGAAAAGGTGTTCCAGGAGAAGATGAAGGCAGCTCTTGTAAGTAAACCTAAAATGTGTAGAAAGACATTTCTCTAAGTGTGAGTTGGGATTACAAGTCTTGATCTGATACTATTCCATAGTGAGAGTCCTTCTGCGCTCAAATATATGAGTTTTCTCCAAAAGTCAAATAGCTTAGAGACTTCAGCAACATGAAAAGAAAGCAACTGCATTGATCCAGACTGAATAATGATGATTTCTTACTGTCAATTCTCACTAGGTGCTGCATCTTTTGGAAATGGTTTCCTTTTTTGAAAATTTTATTTAGGCTTGTTTTTTAAATTTCCTCCTCTGGATCACTGGTGATTAGTCATAGCAATCTAGAGTGAAAGAAGTACCAAAAATGAGGCTGTTATTTGAAAAGTGTTGGTATGGTTATGTTTGGTTGTGTTGTGTTATGTGAACAGGGTAAACTATTCATAGTGTTTCAACTCAGAAAAAGAATTTTCTTCTAGGTCGGGTTGGGAGGAATCACTGGAATTCTTTGCGCTCTTTCATGAGCTTTAATCTACTTCAGATCATCATGTAATTTTACCTAGCAAATACTGTGTTGGTTTTTATACCACTCCATAATGAATGGTGACTGGGACTGAGGTCCTTTCCTGTATTTTTCTACCTGTTTCTCAGATTATTTTCTTAATTATAAGGAACAGAAGCTTAAAATTATATTAACAGTGGAATCGAAGGAGAACAGACCTTTATTCCTCTAAGATGTTATTCTCAATTAATAGTGGTAAACAAACTAAAATGAAAGGCTGGGGTGCATTGTGTTTTTAGTGAAAAGTAAATATTAAAATTTACTAGAATACAAGTGGTTCCCAAGAAAAGAAAATGCAAGTGACTTATTACAATTTTGTTTTTACAGATAAAAACAAACTCTGTGTGTGTATGTGTGTGTGTGTGTGTAGAAAATAAAGGTGATTAGTGTATGACTCCTATTAACTGGAATGAAAATATCCTATCATAATGTTTTGGAAGGTGTGATGATTGTATTTATAGTTTATTGTTTTAGCTGTACTTCTTCATGCAGGAAAAAAATCAGAGTGAGTGCTTAAAAACCCTTAAAGAGCAAGAGCAGCAAGAATCCCTAGCCTTAGAAGAATTAGAGCTGCAGAAGAAAGCCATACAGTCTGAGTGTGACAAGAAAGTTCAGAAGATGCATCAAGAAGTAGAGACTTTTAGAACTGTGAGTAAAGATTCCAAAAGAGTAAACATTTACAAGTAGTCCTTTCAGTATGTGCTTAACTGTGACAGGTTTACAAATAGAGGGTGGGTTTGCTGTGATTGGGTCATTTTAATCCCAAAATGCTTCTTGTGGGATTAAAGCAACAGAAGTTTAACATGTTGTTATGGTATGCTGCAGCTCCTAGTTTTTTACTAGATAAGGTGACAAAATATAGAAATACATTAACTTTATGTCATGGCATGAGATATGAATTTGTATCCAGCTACATAATTTTTATGTACATTATAGAGAAGTTAAACTTCAACCTGTTCAATTTCTGGGTACTGCTGCTTTAAAAACATTTATAAGGGTACTTTAGTAAGTAAAAATTTTACTTATATTTTACAAGTGTCTTCTGCTTTATGTAATGGGTAAGATTGTATTTTCTGCTAATGCAAGTTGGTACATTATTCCACCACTCCCAAATATTAGTTTGGAAGTTTTGCTTATAGAAGCATTCAAACTTTACAGCAGCATTTCTATGAGAGGTGGAATTCAGATAAATCAATAGATAGGTACAAAACTCCTTAGTGCTACCATAGATTCCCAGTATCTTTCATCTTATTTGTTGGTACTTTAGCTTAAGAAGAAAATTCAAACATATCTCTCATAAATATCACATGACTTATTTTATTGGAATTAGTTACATTCTTTTCACAGTTTATTTTCATTGCAGTGAAATAGAAAGTTTTTTATTAAATAACTAGCTCACCTTCCTGGAAGCAAAGGTGAGAACAAACTAAATGAATGAAAGGCTTATAAAAAGAGTTGATATTAAGTAAAATAATGGAATAATTGACTTGTAGTAATTTCAGCCTGGTAAGATTTTTAAAAATTTAATTAAATTGTTACCTTTTGAATATTCATATTCTTTTAAAACTATATTCTTTAACAGAGGATTCTTGAACTGGAGAGCTCTCTTGCAAAGTATTCGCAAGGTGATAGAAAGCAGTCAGAGGAATTAAGTACTCTCATAGAGTCTGAAAAAAAGCAGCACAGTAAGGAAATCAATGATATGGTTGAAAAACACAATAAAGAACTGGAGAATGTGAAACAGCAGCAAGAAAGTCTTTGGAGAGAAAAACTGGAAATTTTAAAGCAACAGCAAATAACTGAAATAGAAAAAATAAGAGAGAAACAACAAGAAGAGATAGATACCATTTTGAAAGAAAAAGAAAGAGTTTTCTGTGCACACATAGAAGAGATGAATGAAAAAACATTAGAAAAACTTGATGTGAAACAAACAGAACTAGAAGCACTGTCTTCTGAGCTATCAGAAGCACTAAAAATACGTCATGATTTAGAACAAGAGGTCTCACAATTAAATAGTAAAGTATGTGAAGCAAAGCAAGAATTTGAAGGAAAGTTGGAAGAAGAGAGGAAACAGCACAATGAAGTGGTTGAAAAACTGTTAAAAGATCATGAAATGTCTATTCAAAGTGTTGAGAAGGTACTCAAAGAGGAACTCAACAAGCTCAAGCAATCCCTGGAGGAGAAAGACAGACATTTGGAAGAATTAAAAGCACGTGAACAGAAACTAAAGGAATCTGCTGAAAGATCTGAAGCTGAACTTATCCAAGTGTCTGCAAAGCTAGAGGAGCAAAGCAGTGAAAAAGTAACCTCTCTAACACAACAGTATGAATGTCAACTGAAGGATCTACAAGGAAAGGCTGATGAGATGAAGAGAAGTCTAACTGAGAAGGAAAATGAAATTGAGCACATGAGGAAGTTACAGAGCAACCAAGTGGAAGAGCTTAGGCAGAAACTGTTAGCCACAGAGGAGAAAATTAGTGCTTTACAAGGAGAATATGAAAGTAAACTGAAATGTCAGGAAAAGAAAATGGAAAAAATGAAGCAGAAGTCTAAAGATATGCAGGAAACTTTCAAAAAGAAACTTACTGAGCAGGAAGCTAAACTAAAAAATGAGCTTGAAAACAAGCAATTGGAGTTCAGTCAGAAAGAGAGTGAATTCAATGCTAAAATGTTGGAAATGGCACATGCCAGCTCAGCTGGAATTAATGAAACTGTGTCAAAACTTGAATCTAATCAGAAAGAGCAACTAGAGAGTCTTGCTGAAGATCATAGGAGGAACTTGGAAGAAGTTATCCAAAGCTGGGAAAAGAAACTTACTCAGCAGGTTGAAGAGCTCCAGGAAAAACATGATATGGAACTGCAAGAGAAAGAACAGGAAGTTGGAGACCTGAAACAGAAGCTTGCCACCTTCACTGCTGAAAAAGAGGACTCCAGAACAGAAATAATCCAACTGAAGGAAGAACAAGTGAAAAGGGAGGAGTGCCTGAAGGAATTGCAAGAACACCTACGGCAGTCAGTGGCTAGGGTGAATGCTTTGTCAGATACAGAAACTGACCTGAAAACACAGTTGAAAAAATTGGAAAGTGATCTTGAACAGTCCTTGAAAGAGCAGACAAAACTTCAGGAGCAACTTAGTAAACAGAAAGCAGTTGAAGAGAAGGACAAAGCCAAAATTACTGAGCTGGCTGATAAACTGAAAACTCTTGAAGAGCAACTACAAACTGTGCAATCTTCTCAGTATAAAGATCATAAAAATTATGAGAAAAAATTAGAGGCAATTCAACTAAAAGAAACTGAGTTTAAAAGGTTGTCAGGAGAACTTGCAGCCCAGTTAGATGCCTGTTGGAAGAATGTTGAAGCTTCATTGCAAACAAAAGGCAATGAATTAATTGAGAAATGTAATGAAAAAATTGGCATAGTAACATGCAAAATTGCAGACTGTGAGCGCCAAACTGCAAAAGTTAAAGAAGCAGTATTAATCAAAACAAGTAAGATAACTGAACTAGAAGCTCAACTTAGAGAAATAACAGAGCATCATTCTGCTGCTACTACTTCTTTACAGAAGTCAATGCAAGTTCTGCAAGAGAAGGACAATTTAATTATGTCCATGAGAGCTGACATTGAAGGACTTGTAACAGAAAAGGAACAATTGCAGAAAGAGGGAGGGCATCAGCAGCAAGCAGCATCAGAAAAAGAAACTTACATAACACAGCTGAGGAAAGAGTTATCTGAAAATATCAATGCTGTTACATCAATGAGGGAGGAACTCCAAGAAAAACAATCTGAAGTGTCTGCTCTCAACAAAACAATTAATGACCTTAATGTTAGACTTGAAAGCACAGTAAGTTTAACAGAGAAGGAAGCAGCCATGTCTCTGTTAAGCAAGCAACATCAAGAGGACCAGTTGCAGTTGTTAAACCAGATACAAGAGTTATCATCCAGAGTTGAGATACTGAGTCAAGAAAAAGCGTCAGCCCTTGATTGCATGGCCCAGCTGTCAGAGTGGAAGATGAAAGCCCAGACCAGGTTTGCAGAAAATGATGATACTATTAAAGATTTGCAGAGCAAACTTGAATTAAGCAATACTGCAACCAATAAAAAAGATGAAGAGCTAAATAAACTGAAGGAGCAGCTGGCTAAACAAAGTGAGAATCTTGATAGTTTAAAAAGTGAATTGGAACAAAAGCAAAACAGGAAGGAAAAGCGAGAAAGTGAGTTAACCTCAAAATTGAAAAAACAAGCATCAAAAATTGCTGAACTAGAAAAACACATTGCTCAGAAAACTTCAGAAAATGAATCCTTGGTGGAGGAGCTTAAAAAGTGTAATGAACAAAAAGACACAGAGAAAAAGGAGATAGCTTGGCAACTCCAGGAGGCAGAAAAGGTGGCTTTTGAAAAGGACAATAGATATAAGAAGGCTGAAGAAAAAGTTCTTAATCTTGAGAAGCAAATAGATTCACTGAAAGCTGATTTTGAAGCAAAGGACAGGGAATTTGATCAAATGAAGTCAGTGATGCTTAAAAGCAAAGAGGAGGAACTGAAAGAATTAGAAGAAAGACTGAATGCAGAGAACAACACTAAGCTGGCAGACTTGAAGAAGAAGGCAGAGCAAAAAATAGGTTCTATTAGAAAGCAATTAATGTCTCAGATGGAAGAAAAGGAACAGAAATTTAAGCAAGATAGAGAGGATCAGTTAAGAGAGTTGAAACAGAAAATGCAGGAGAGAGAAGCCAAAATTGAGTCCTTAGAATTAAAAATTAAGTCAACAAGAGATTCCACAGAATTAGAGAAGGAAATGCTGGAAAAACTAGAGAGTGTAAAGGCTGCTGTAGAACAAGAAAAAAATAACATGCTTGAGAATATCCAACAGATATATGAAGAGAAGATGCATGTGTTACAGAAGGGCTTAACTGAAAAAGATGAATTATTGCAGAAGTATGAGAAAGAACAGCGGGAGAGTAATGACTCTAATCTAGAACTTCAAAACAAACAGAATGAACTCCTTAAAAAACTAGAATATGTTGAGAAGAGCCATCAGGAAGAGCAGAGTAAGACCGAAAGCCTCAGGAAGGAACTTGAGGAGCAAACCAAAAAATACTTATTGTTAGCAGATGAGCATGCTAGTTGTGGTGGTGATTTAGCAAGCAATAGGGAAGAATTGAAATGGAAAGAACAAAAACATCTTCATATGGAGAATATAATTGGAGATTTCCAGAAAAAATTGCAGGAAAAGGAAGCAGTCAGTCAATCTTTAGAACAGAAGATAAAAGAGTTAGAAAATAATCTAGTGAAGAAAAATGAAGTGCATAAGATTGAGATGGAAGATACGAGTTTAAAATATGAAGAAAAGATAAAATGTTTACAGCAACAGTTGGATGAAAGAAATGACAGTCTGAAAGCTTTTGAGGAAAATGCTGAAGAAAAAGCTAAATCTGTTCTGGAGCTGCAGAAATTACTAGGTGATATGCAGAGCCAGCAGAAGGACTTACAGACTAAACTGGAAGAGACTGAAAGGGAGAAACAGAAACTACGCAAAGAGGTTAATAATCTTCAAAAAGACTTACGTACTCTCAGAAAAGAACATCAGCAAGAGCTTGATATAGTAAAGAAGGAGTCCTTAGAAGAAATGGAGCAGAAAATCAGGTATGCTCTTTGTTCCTGTGTGTGTTATCATTTCTGTACTTCAACCACTAAAACCTCAAGAATACTTTTCTAAAACTCAGTTTCTAATGAGGAAATAATGGCTGGTAATTTTTTCTCACTTTTCTAAAATAGTGAAACAGAAAGAAAAGAGGTTTGACTTTTGCCAGAGTAATACTGCTTCTGATCTCTTTCAGTGGTGGTCATTTTCAGCATTACCAGAGCATTAAATATAATTCTATTTTTCTCAAACAGGAAATGAAATTTAAAACTTAGTACTGAGAGCTTCATGTTCAGCTGTTATCAAGAACTGTCCATACGTATTGCGCAAAATGTGGTGTAATGCTCAGCACTCTTAATAGTTTCTCAAGCAACGAATTCCCTAAGAATTCTGGGTTTTATGGCACATTCTTTACTTCCAGATCTTCAACTCCATATCTTTTCAAAGGGTTCAATTCTGGGTTGTTTTTAAATGAAACATGTACGCTTTCCAGGTGAACTAAGTAGGAGGTGAACAAAAAGATTCCCTGAATCTCACAGAATTCATGTAATTCCAAACCATCCCATTCCAAAGTAGTTTCGTAGAAACTCCCGCATCTTTGACCTTGCTAAACTCTTCTCGCACACTTGTTAAATGTTTTATTTCCTCACTGTATTTTTTTTTTGGACATTTTTGTACAGATGTGAACAAGAAGACATTGAGTTAAAGCACAACTCCACCTTAAAGCAATTAATGAGAGAGTTCAATACTCAGCTGGCTCAAAAAGAAAGAGAATTGGAAGCAGCAGTAAAAGAAACAATCAGTAAGTGAAAAACAAATATAACCGTAATCAGTGAAATAGTCAGAACTGAATCTTCAGTTGTTTTGGGGAAGTGATTTTACCTGGGACTGTGATAAACACATATGTTTTATGAATGCCTGGAGAACCCAGGAGAAGAACTTCCCATGCTCGGGAAATAACATATCAATATTATCGTTAGTACAATTAGGAAAGTGCATGTGTAGGTGTTCATCCTTACCCTTCAGGATGGATCTTTGATCTAGCGCTCTGTTTACATCTGTCGTGGCAAGAGTTATCCATTATAACCTATGTTTTTGTCATATGTATAGAAGAAAAAAAAAAAGAGTAAGACTTTGCAGGTGAAAGCACATTGGTAAGTTTTCATTGCAGTGCTACTTTGTCTTCAGCAGTACAAACTTTAACGCTCGGTTGTTGAATGGTGCTGAAGGGTGCCTTTTAGAGAAAGGTAGATCCATCTGAGAATGAGAATGGCATTTTTTTAGCTGCATCTTGCAGATTTCATTCACTGTAACCACTAACAGGTGCCAGCTGAATATGGTGTGTGATTGTAATGCCCTGTGGTTATAACTATAGTACAGCATATTTCAACTTCTCTGTCCATCTTTTGCAACCATAGTGTAAGCTGGAGATTAGAGAAGTGAACAAAAACTATGTTTTGACTTCACAGTTACTAGAAGTACCTCTTCAGATTAGGAATTTCTGAAGATTTACAGATTTTTCAGTCACTTATCTAGATAGAGTAGGAGATAGAATTAGTTGATTTTGGCTGTCATCTTAACTTCTAGAGAAAAGTTCCAGGTAGAAGAAACTGCTCCAAGTACCAAACTGCAGACGACAAACTTTGTACATATTAGGATCAAGTGACTTAATAGTTATTGGCAGTGTGGAAAAATGAATTTTCCTGGCAATTTTTCCTTATAGTTGCTTTTCACCCTTACCTTTAACCTTTAAACTTTTTTAAATACTGTCATGATATAATTAAAAAAAAAAAAAAAGCTTTTAAAGCTTTTTTTAATATTACCTAACTTTTCTTTTATAGGTAAAGCCCAGGAGGTAGAAAATGAATTGATAGAAAATCATCACATAGAGACAACTCATCTGCATAAAAAAATTGTTGAAAAAGATGATGATCTAAAAAGAACTGTGAAAAAATACGAAGAAATCCTTGAGGTATTTTTTTGAAAAGTGATATGACTACATACATTTCAAAATAACTCTTTTTTGATTACATAGCTAGACAGAAAAACTGTAATTCTTTCTAGTAAAGATCTTACTGCCTGAATTGTGGTTGATATGTCTAGTGACCTACCTCACAATTAAGATGTTTGTTTCTGTGTTTTGTGGATATATCAGAAATTAAGCCCTTGGGCAGTTTGTGTACCAGATTGGAACAAGGAAAGTGACATTTAAGCTTTACTAGAGTTTTGGCAGTGGTGTACTGTTTTTTTGTAAGGATTTAAATACAGCTCTTATGGGTCAGTCTCACTCTCTATCTCCTTTTTCTGATGCTGTGTGAAGATTCGCAACATAGCCCTTAAAGTAAGGTTGTGTTCTATTCTGGGTGCAGTCTGTTTGCATAGTTCTTATGGTTGTAGAGATTTCTTTTTTTACTTGTATTGAACAGTTTATTTGCATGCTATTTGCAGATGGACATAGTTTAGCTCTAGTAGCATTTCAACCAGAACTTAGCAGCCAATTTCAGTCTAAGGATACTTTACCAAAGATGGCTCCTGTTCTAGCCAAGTTAATTAACCCAGTCCTGCTTGTATGGCACCATAAGGTTAAATGGTTTTCAGTGGTAGACTGTGCATCATATTGGCATGCAGGTTTTAACTTTGTTAATCTTAGTCCTGTTTGCACAAATGATGTAATAAAAGAGAATGTCCCAGTAATAGAGCCTGCAGTAATAAATGTAAGTTAGCATCTGGTTTCTTATGCTCAGTTACCAGTCCAAAATTCTTTGTATTGAACATGACTGAGTATTTCATACTAAAAATTTCTACATGTAAGCAGGTTGCTGTGTTTGATTTTTCAACTTCCAGCAGACTGAGTAGAGTTATCAGAGTTTTAAATTTTGAGTCCCCTTCTTTTCTTTCTTAGTTTAGAAAAATCGCATGATATAAAAAGATCAAGTTTTTTTGAAACATAGGTCTAAATTATGCATTTCTGGAGGATTTAGATTTCTCTTACCTCAGTGTGCAGTGTTCTGCCATTCAGGTTCTCAGTTTCTATCCCCAAATAGGTATGTGATTTGAAGTTGTGCAGGTGTAATTCCTCTCTTATCTGATACTTGCAGTCCATACTGCAAGTAGGTCAGAAACACACATGCTATAGTCATTGTGTGATCTTGAAGGTCTAGGCTGATTTGACTTCTGTGTAGTTGGGGGACATGAACACTGCCATTCTTTGCATCTCATTGATGATGGCAATGACAGTTACTTGGAACTGCAATAAACTGTAGTTTGAGATTTTAAATTTCAGAGTAAATGTTTCTTTTGTGGGTATATGTGTGTTTTGGTTTTATTATTTTTCTTACCTTTTTACCTGAAAAATTATTGGAAGCATCTCAAAAGTTCAGAAATTCTTATGTTAAATTGAAAGTATGTCATGTTTATTGAGATCTCTGGTAGAAATAGGAGCATATGCATCAGCAGATTTAGCCTAAAGTTACCAGTTACCACTTATACTTGACTTGGCTCATTACAGGTTTGAAAAATTTTACATCATAACATTTATGCAGAGGGGATTATCTCTGTCACAAATGGTAAGAAGATGAAGCAAAAATAAAACCAAAAGCAAAAATGAATCTTGCTCATATAACTTTGTAGCTCTCTGTTGCATTTTGAACATGGTTGGTGATGCTAAAAATAAGTCTAATTTGATCTGAGCATGTATCCTTAAAGACAAGCAGGAATCATTCAGTTTGTTAAACTTCCCATGATTTACTTGTGAAGTGCTCCACTTTTGCTTTATGTTGTATTTTCTTATCTTTCATGAAAACTTTTATCACGTAAGTTTTCATAGAAATCTCCCTAATTAGAGGATTTGTAAATCAGCATAGCCTGTAATTTGGGTCCTAAGTTGTTTTTTTTTTAGCTAAAGTATACAATTAGAGAAAAAATGAATGTTGTGTTCCAGCTAGCTTTTTAAGCCTATCTATGAGCTAAAAGTAAAATACCTAACTTCAAGTATGTATCCTTCCATTTGTCATAATGCTTTCTGTATGAGTACAGGATACAGCTTTGGGGTTAAGATTTGGGAAACTATAACTTCACTGAAGTCTTAGTCTATAACTGTAATTAAATCCCAATGGCATGCATTTTATTTTCAGAGTATGCCAGGTGATGTATAGAACAATAAGTTATTGTTGTAAATACAGATCAATAGCATGTTGGAACCCTACTTGATCTCTAATTATTTCAAATTACAAATTAAATTGTCCCTTTTACACAAGTGTCATTCATAATTTTGGGTTGAATTTCTTTTCAGCCTTTTAACTGCCTTTTATAACTAAGAATGATGTGCATGCAATTTATTTAATTAAATGATTTATTTAATTAAACAGTAGTCTAGAAATCCTCAAAAAATCAAAAATCCTCAAAAGCCACAAGAACAACCACCACCATCACTGAATATGCCAGGTATTGAGGATTTTTAACTAAAGGCATATAAATCTATTAAAAAAAAACAATTTTAGAAACAATAATTGGTGATATACTTCTGAGAGCATAGAAAAATCTTTTTAATGAAAAGAAGCTAACTGTTTGGAGGTCATGATGTTTGAGCAAGATTTTTCTTGAAGATGGATATTCTTAAAACTTTTACACTTTACAGCAATTTTTACAAGTTGCTCAGATACTATGACTTCTCATTCACTAAGAGCAGATGTGCTTTTTTTCTTTTTGGTGATGATTTTTGGGCTGAGCGGCTGCAGAGGGAAGGTGTTTCATTCTTATCTTGGGTTCAAAGAACACTAAAAATTGGCCTTGCAGGGAAATAATTATTTTTTTAGTAATGACATACCCTAAATCTAACCTGGATCAGCATTCTAGTTCTGCACCTGCTTTTCTAGTAAATATTCTGTATCATTATAATTTGTACTTCTGAGATTTTTTTCATAGAACAAAATTTCCATCAGCTGTTCTTTACCTGTTTTCAGTTGATTAATTGTACTAATTTTATTCGAAGTACTAATGCATAGAAGGCAGTCAGCTGACTACCCTGTGTGATTAGCATGAGTGAAACTAAACTTCTAGTTTCATTTGTCAGTGGAGACATACACTTGGAATTGGAGTACTGTTTTATAAGGTCCCTAACATGTGATCTCACAGAAAGGCCAGAGGGGACACAGTTTTAAAAAAATACTTGTTTTTGCAAAGTGTCATTTGGGTAGACTAACTTCCTAGGTTTTAGGTCATCGTATTTTTCTTCTCTGCAAGAAAAGTTCATTTCCTTCCTACCATTTTTGCCACTGCTTCTTTCCCCTGCAGTGCTAGTACCTTTCAGACCCTTGTGAACGGTGAAATCATTGGTCATTGTTTCTGAAAATGTGCTTAAAACTGCGTTAGTGCCATCTTTGTGAGAGTGACTGAGGAAACGATTGAAGTCCTTGTCATTTCTAGAGTATAGGAATTAACTATGTATCATCATCTGCCCCTTCGTGAAGATAATGACCTTCACACACTTAATGGATTGTACTCAAATGCTGGTTTAGTGCCCAAGAGAAACAGGTTTTTTTGGTAATCTTTAAGAAAACTAACTGTAGTTGTGACTCTGTAATCTTTATTGTTGAGCACCCCTGGTTTGTTTCTTGTTCTATTCTGTTGTCCTCTTGTGTATATAGCTTTTATACCAGATTTCAAGCATATTCTTTCCATCTATAGTGTAACTTCTGTTGATTGCTTTATGTCCACTATACTTAAGGTTTTCAATTATTAGATGGGTAATTATTTTTTCCCCTGTATTTTGAAGTCGCGTGAAGAAGAGATGACAGCAAAAGTTCATGAGTTACAGGCACAGCTAGAAGACTTGCAAAAGGAATGCCGACAAAGGATTGCAGAAGAGGAACATTGGAACAATGAAAAAGTGAGCTGACACTTTTTATAAGTTTTGGTGTGAAATTCTTGGTCTTCATGAAAATCTGTAGTTTTTTACTGAAAAAGTTTTTTCAGTTTTTTACTGAAAGCCCTTTAGAAAGAAAGGAAATGGCATTAAGTCCTTTTTAGTGTGATATATTTAAAATTCAAATTTCAGTGGGTTCTGAAATAGTGCTTTGAATATATCAGTTATAGACAGAATGGCCTTCATTGAAAGAAGACTGATTTCATGCTTCTGTGTTTCTGATACCACATTTTAATCTGAGGAATTCTTTGATTAAAATATTACTAGTTATTACACCGAGGAAAGGAAAAGTGTATGAGTTGTTGAGTCATTGATGAGAATTCATATTGACCTTATGTTTAAATTTTCTATCTTGACAACAGACAGCTCTGGGGAGAGTAAATTTATATATTTGACATTAGAAACTTAACGTACAAATTACCTCACTGTCCTAATGTCTGTCCCCTCTGCCTTGGACTTGCTTAAAACACCCTTTGTATTACTTTTCTTAACGATTTCATGATATGTGTTGTTTTCCTAATAGGAAAAGCCGAAACATTTGTTGAAGACTGCCTTTTATTCTTAATTAACCCTTGTCCACCTACTGATAATTTTACATAATCCTGTTACCTAGAGGAAGATTCTTTAAGTGACTCCTAAACCCTAAAATATGGTTATGAAAAGTCTGAAGACTACTTTATCTTTAGAACTTGTTTGTTGATTGTTTTAACTACTTAGTTATGGAAGTCTGCTATAAACACAGGTGGTCACTTAGTATCGTATTACACATTAATCTTAAGGATTACATATTTATTTAAGGATTACCATATTTACATGGAAGTTGTATCAAATCTATATACTAGGAATGGTATTTCATATATTCATATATTCAGCTCAGGAGCAATGCATCCAACAAGGAAGAAATCGGGCAAAAATGCCATGAAGCCTCCATAGATGGATAAGGAGTTGCTGAGCAAACTCAGAGTGAAAAAATAAGCTTTCAGGGAGCGGAAACAAGGGCAGGTAGCCTGGGAGGAATACAGGGAAATTGTACTGGAAGATGGGGACAAGTTTAGAGAAGCCAAAGCCCAATTAGAACTGTGTCTGGCCAAGGATATTAAGGATAACAGGAAGGGCTTCTATAGATACGTTGCAAGTGAAAGAAAGGATAGGGATAATGTGGGCCCTCCCTGGAAGGAAACAGGAGATCTTGCTACCCTGGGTATGGAGAAGACTGAGGTTGTCAATGACTTCTGTGACAAAGTCTTCCATGGCAAGTGCTCCGGCCACACCATCCAAGTCATGAAAGGCAGATACAGGGACAAGGAGAATGAAGACCCGCTGTAGGAGGGGATCATGTTTGAGACCATCTAAGGAACCTGAATTGGTTCCATGAGACCTGATGAGGTTAATTCATAGGTCCTGAGGGAGCTGGCAGATGAAGTTGCTAAGCCATTAGTCATTTTTGGAAAATCAGGGCAGTCAGGTAAAGTCCCTAATGACTGGAGAAACGGGAAAACAGAAGACCTAGGGAACTACAGACCAGTCTGTCTCACCTCTGTCTCAGACAAGATCTTGGAGAAGATTCTCCTGGGAACTGTGCTAAGGCACAAGGAAAACCAAGAGGTGATTGGTAACAGCCTAAATGGCTTTATAAAAGGGAAATCATGCCTGACAAATCTGGTGAGCTATCGCAGGGCTACAGCATTGGTGGATAGGGATAAAACAACTGACATCATCTACCTAGATTTACACAAAGCATTTGTGTAAATTGTTCATTTTCCTGCATGACATCCTTGTCTCCAGATTGGAGAGACGTGGATTTGATAGATGGGCCACTCAGTGGATCAAGAACTGGCCAGATGGCTGCATGCAAATGGTTGTGGTCAATGGCTCATTGTCCACATGGAAACCAGTGACTAGTGCTGTCCCTCAGGGGTCACTCCTGGGGCCGATACTGCTCAACATCCTTGTCAGCCACATCAACAGTGGGATCGGGTGCTCCCTCAGTAAATTTGCAGACACCACCAAGACGTGTGGTGCAGTTGATGCACTGGAGGGAAGGGATGCCATCTAGAGGGATCTTGACAGGCTTGAGAGGTGGGCTGATCAAAACTTCATGAAGTTCAGCAGAGCAAAGTGCAAGGTCCTACACCTGGGTTGTGGCAACCCCAGGCACATCTACAGGTTGGGCAGAGCAGTGACTGAGAGCAGCCCTGCAGAGAACAACTTGGGGTCGTGGGCGATGAAAAACTGAACACACAACAGCAGTGTGTGCTCACAGCCCAGAAAGCCAATGGAATCCTGGACTGCATCAAAAGGAACATAGCTAGCAGGTCAAAGGAGGTGATTCTATCCCTCTACTCTACTCATGTGAGACTCCAGCTGGAGTACTGTGTACAGTTCTAGTCCCCAACCTAGGAAGGATGTGGAATTGTTCGAGCAAATCCAAAGGAGGGACACAAAGTTGACAAGAGAACTGGAGCTTCTCCCCTACAAAGACAGGCTGAGAAAGTTGGGACTGTTCATTCTGAAGAGGAGGTTGCATGAAGACCTCATAGCAACCTTCCCGTATCTGAAGGGGGCTCACAGGAAAGCCAGAGAGGGACTCTTGTCAAGGAACTGCAGTGATAGGACAAGGAGTAATGGGTACAAACTGAAAGAGGGGAAATTTAGGTTAGATATTAGGAAGAAATTTTTTACTGGGAGGGTGGTGAGACACTGGACTAGGTTGCCTGGGGAAGTTGTTGTTGCCCCATACCTGGAGGTGTTCAAAGCCAGGTTGAATAAGGCCTTGAGCAACCTGGTCTAGTGGGAGATGTCCCTGCGCATGGCAGGGGGGATTGAGACTAGAGGATCTTTAAGGTCCATTCCAATCCCTTATCATTCTGCAATTCTTTGATTCCTTAGTTCTTCCCAGAAATGCATCAGACAGTTTTGCAAAGGTAGCATAGAGCTGTAAAATATTTGAATATTGCAAATATTGATTGCAATAAACAAAACAAACAGTAATAAACAGCCTGTGTTTGGAATCTTGTCCACAGTTCTCCACTCCTTGGAGTTTCCATGGCAGACTTTGGAGAAACTCAAAGGAGTTGTTCCATGTGTGGCAGGTATAAGCCAGTTCAGAGAACTCCATTGCTGGTGAACAGCTTAGTTTTAAAGTCTAAATGATTTCTCTTTTGGGGAGGAGGAAGACCAGGTTGTGTGGTAGCGTATGTACTTAGGTACCACAGAACCTGGTTCAAAGTGCTTGCAGATTAAGAACAGGATATTTTTTATTTTTTTTTGGTAAGTGTAAGGCAGTTCATTATCTGATTTCTGTGGAATATAGGCATCAAACTTTCTTGAGTAGTTTTGAGAATTTTAACTAAGTTTAGCAAATTGTTCACAAGCTTTCTTTTTCTAGCTGATTTAACTGAATGTAAATATCTTATTTGATATTATTCACAGTGGTGATTTCATTTCAAAAAAACATAATGTGCATGTAACTCCTGGTACATCTTCTGGTCCAGTCAAAGCTCAAATACTTAGAGTGATGTAACTGGGCTTTCAGTTCCTCTTTTATCAATATTCCAGGATAGGATTCCTACTCTTTGACACAGTTTGTTCTGGGGTCAAGGGATAGTTGTCTTTTGTTCTCCTTAGAAATTAAGGGCTGTCATTTTTAATTCTTACCTGTCTTAATTTGTCCATTGCCTGTCCTTGGTATGTCTGCAGGAAACTAGTTTTGCTATTACCTGGTGCAATAGCACATATTTGCAACCAATACAATAGAGCATTCTATGAAAATATATATATGCAGCATTATAGAGCTAAATAAGAAAATTTGACAGGGTCTGTGGGCCTTGTCAGCAAACCAGAGCAGAACTGTACAAATCCACATCTGCATTTTACAGTGCACTCCAATGAATTCCATCATCCTACATTTACCATGGTATTTTTTGTGTCTCATCTTATTTCCTTTTTATTTTGTTGCTCTGTAACGTTTTTCTCTTTTAGTGTTTGGGGGGTTTTCGCTTCATCACTAGTAGTAAAAATGCTCAGAAGTCTTCTGTTGACTGGAAGCAATTTTTTGTGGGCATTTGTTGTCTAAAGTTGGAGACTCCCAGATCAGAGAAGTTTGTCTTACAAATCTTCCTGTGCTGCTTGATGTTAACCTACTCCAAACATCATGCATAACATACTCACTTTGACGTGAAGATAGATATTTGAACAATATTTGTCTGACTGCAATAAACAATTGACAAATACTAACAACCTTAAGTGTTATCATTTGGATGTAAAAATATCAGAAACTGTCTCCATATATATGAGAAAATAAATGTCTGATCAGATGACTGAGCTCTTCAGAAGAAAGAATTGCACTTACAGGTTTGGGGATTGATTTTCCCCTACTTTCCGCTTGTGTAGTGTAGGAAAACCTACAGGTTTTATCAGCCTACAGAGATGGGGGAAGGCTCTCATTTTCAACACAATTCCAAAGAGGCTTGGGAAGAAAAAAAACTAATATGTACCACTTTTCTGTTAAGGTTTTGGTTACCTTGAAAAAAAATTCACACATAAATGATTTGATGTTGAAATGCTTTTACAAACTTTGATTTATACCCATAACTACTAAAGCATTACTTACCTTAAAATTGGAACATTGAAAGAAATATCAGCTTAAAATTTTTTCTGTACTTCATAAACATCTTTGCAAGATGTAGAGCTCGTGAAGCTCTTAACTCAAGCCATTTTCAGGTAAATATTTACTTTTCGAAATGTGGCTTAAAGAATTGACGTAAAAAAACCATTACAAATAGTATTAATAGGGTATTAGGGTATCCTGGGATGTACTTCATACTCATTCAGTTATTATTCATCTCCAATATGTTTTTGTAAAGATTTGAAACACTAGGTTTTTGAAGTTATATTTGTGATAATTGTCTTACAGAATTGAATGAGGTAATTTAAATATAAGCTTTATGTACTGACAATACAACTAAGTTAAACACCATGAGACTAGTTATTTTTATAAGTACATGGGTATTTGGTAATTTCGATTTTTATCATCCTCAGTTAACCCACTGTATCAGAACTAGATGATTGATATTTCTTTCTTCAGTGCTTGATATACTCCGGATTTTTTATGTGTTTTAATCTGAATTTTTGTTGTTGTTGTTCTAGGTCACACTGACAGAACTAAAGGTAAGTCTCACGTTACTTATTTTGTCCCTCTAATACTTCTGTTTCAGAACAGTTTGAAAGCTGAAATGCTGTTTATAACTTTCTGTGTGTTAAAAGGAGAAAGAGATTTTTTGCAGAGGTAGTTATGATGTATTTTCGTCAGTTCCTCGATGATTTCCATATGTGACTGTTCTTTCAGGCACAGCTTGCACAGAAGACAACATTAGTCAACGATTCAAAACTGAAAGAGCAGGAATTGAAAGAGCAGGTAAGGGTGATGTTGAACGAGTAAAAAGTATTCTTGTTTGATACTCTGTATTTTCAGTATTGAAAGGTTTGTTCTTTTCAAGTGATGATGTGGCACATCTCCACACAAGGTACTATGAAAATAGTAGGCAAACAAAATAGTTTTCACTCATACTTGCTCTCAGATCTGTGTACTTTCCAAAGTACTCTTGTATTCACTGAGAATGAAAATACCACATGCTTGTGATACTGGTTAACCAAGCAATTGCACTGTGATAAAGGTAACAGTGCATGTCATGAAATTCTGGATTTTTATTTTCAAAACTAAAACTTTTTGATGATGGTATTTGTCATGTGCTTTTTTTATGTATGCTTTATATATATATGTAAAAATAAAAATGTGGGTTATATAATATATATATAACATCTATAGTTATTTTTATTCGTATGTACACCTGTACACACATTTCCTTAAGTAGTTTCATAGGAGATGATGTTTAGCGAAAACTGTTTCAGTGATGCTTATTTTACTTACTTGTCAACACCATTTATCATTTTGACTGTTCTCTATTTAGATTCATGTACTGGAAGACCGGCTGAAAAATTACGAGAAGAATATGTATGTCACACCAGTTGGAACACCCTACAGAGGTAAGTACACAGTTTTCATCAGAAATAGATTTTTCATTTGTTTGAAAGATATACTTTGGTCTAGACAATGTATTAAAATGTCAGTCTCCTTAAGACACTCATATAATATTTTTGTGACGTCCTTGTTTTGTCTTGTCTGTTGTAATAGAGTTGGTGTGTGATTTCAGATGAGCAAATCACACAGCATTTTGTTTGGCTTTTATGTCATACAGTTAAAAGAGCTCTATACATCAGAGTTCTTGAACTCTCTGCTGTGCAGGTCCCAGGCCCACCCAGGTGACAGGGACAGAGATGGGCACATGTACAGCATGGCTCAGGCAGGAACTGAAGGCCCCATACTGAGCTGGAACACATCCTCTGGGCCCTTGGCAGGATCCAGTGGGGTTGGGGATCCCAGGGGAGGCCGATCACAGCCACTGAGGCCTGTGAGCACCCTCAGGACACTGACAGATGTAGACTTGCACTGCTCATGTGCTCTCCTTTGGACATTGGTTACTGGCTACTTTGGAGACAGAGTATGGGCCACTGGACCTTCTCTCTGGTGGTGTACTGTTCCTCTCAGGCTCTGTTGTTTTAAAGAATCCACAGGGAAATGAAGAGGTATTGCTTACCTCCAGAAGATTTGTGACTGCTTAGTTGAGGAACACATCCTGCATGAGACTGAGGGCTCAAGAACTGAGCCTCGCTAGTATCAGAGATGCTGAGTTTTGCCATCCTGTGGAAACCTATCTCTGTTGGATGAACTCAGGAGACTTTCAGAAGCCACATGTTAACACCTATTCCTTGCAAATTTTTGCAGATGGTCAGATTATCTCAGAATGATGTGCAGCTCTCACTTTCCCCCCCTCGCCCTCCCCAAAGGTCCATGTCACCTTCCCACAAGGTGACAGAGCCAAGGATGGGATGTCGTTATGGGTATTGAATACCTTCTGCTATTGCAGGGCTGGGAAGGAATGTCATCAAAGATTTCCTCAGTGTGTTCTGATTGGAAAAGAAGCAGGTAGGAAGAAGCATAGCATAGCATAGTTCAGCTGGAAGGAACCAACACCAATTACCTACTCCAACTGCCTGACCACTTCAGGGCTGACCAGAAGTTAAAGCATGGCTTTAAAGAGCACTGTCCATATGCCTCTTCAGTGCTGACAAACGTGGGGCGTCAAACACCTCTCAAAGAAACCTGTTCCAGGGTTTGACTACCCTCTGAGTAAAGAAATGTTTCATCAAGTGCAAGCTTCCCCTGATAGACGCAGGTTTCAGCCGTTTCCATGAGTTGTGGCACTGGGTACCAGGGAGAAGAGATCATCACCTAGTTCTCAACTTCTCCTTCTCAGAAAGCTGTAGAGAGTGGTAAGGTCACCGCTCAGCTTCCTCCTCTTCAAACCAGACAAACCCAGAATCCTCAGCCACTTCTCAGAGGACATGCCTTCCAGCACCTTATCCAGTAGCAGGGGTGCCCTCCTCTGGATTCATTCATGTACCTTATCATTCTTTTTAAATGGTGGGGCCCAGAATTGCCTGCAGCACTGAGGGTGAGACTGCACCAGCACTAAATACAGTGGGATAACCATCCTCTCTTGATTGGCTGGTGATGCTGTGTTTGTTGATGTGGTTTGACTTGTTGGCTGCCAGGGCACACCCTGCTGACTGCTGTTGACCCTCCTGCCAACCAGCAGCCCCAAATGCCTTTCTTCAGGGCTGTCGTTACTGCCGTCCCAAGTGCAGAATCCAGCATTTGTTCTTGTTCAGTTTCATGCCATTGGTGAAACTTAGATTCATATGAGTGACTTGCGGTATAAATATGCCCTTATTTTTGTTTACACAGATGGAAACCTTCACCATACTGACGTTTCCATTTTTGGGGAGCCTACAGAGTTTGAATACTTGAGGAAAGTGCTCTTTGAATATATGATGGGTCGTGAGACAAAGGTATGGAAATTTGTATATGGTGACAGGTGATTCAGCTTAGAGTACAGTTTAACACCCTTGCTGTATAGATGTGAAATACCATGTGTTTGTGATTTGTTACATGGTGTTTATTACTGACACAGGATTCAATAGGCTTTCACATTTGTTTTCCAAAGAGGCATGATCCATAACTTAAAAGTTTGTCAGCATGCCAAGATGAGTGGTAGGAGGAAGAGGCTTTCACATCTCTCACCAGTGTACCTATGAAGACAAAAACGTTTATGGATAGATACAGTTTTATTAGCAAAAGTCCTGTTGTCATTCAGTCTTAATGTACTAGCAGCATATTAGCAAAAGTGATCTTTTGATGTCATCTTGACACAAACATAGCAGATAATGGATTAAATAATAGTTTGTTAATAGCACTGAAGATGATGAAGTATCTCTTCAGTTTTTGCTTAAAGGTGTTTTATAGGGCTCCCAAATCTGTGCATCTTAGATAGTATTAATTTACTTTTTAAAAATAGAGAAAATCTATTCAGTAGGCTTCTTGTATGCTGCAAGTTGTGAAATCATTCCTAAGCTGGAATTTTACTAGCTTCGTACAGTACTGGTGCTTAGAGATTGACCAGGTTCAAAAGAGGCATGTTGTAACACAAATATTTTTCTTGGATAATGAATTCTACTTGGATGAATTTTTGTATTTGGTTTTTTCCTCCTCCCTGGAGTTCTTCCACTGTTGCCCTGCTTTCAACTTAGACTACTATAAAGCAAAGAGGTTTTATGTAGGTTTCTATGTTAATTAGCTTTGTTCTTCATTGTACTCTGTACAGAATAAAACTTGGACTGTGCAGAACATCTTGTCTTTAGGGGATTCCTCATTCTCTGTCTTTTTATCCCATTTTTCATTGTGATATTAATTCCTTTTTTATTAAAAATAGAAATCCCTGATCCAAAAACCCCAGAATCACTAGTTACCTTCTGTTCACAAGCTTGTGGCTCGTTGGATAGCTCTCCTACTTAAACAATGAAATAGTTAAAGGAAAATACCTACAGTAGTAGATTTTATGATTTTGTATTGTGAGGGACTTAGACAAGGGAAAATGCTAAAAAAATCTGTCAGCAATGTTTGAGTTTAAAACAAGTCTTGAAACAGCTTCAGACAACTATTGCATATAGCTGATGCACATAGCAAATTTTCATTCGAGAAAACCTAATGTGAAACCTCTTTTTTGCTCATCAAGGCTATCTGTCACTGATATACGAAACATTTCTATACATGCCTCAAAGCTTTGGAGTATAAATTGTTACATTTTTTTTCTTTGTAACAGTGCTATACTAGAATTTGCATTTCTTCAATAATAGCAACAAAATTACAATCAGTGCTAAAGAAAATTGTCTTTAGGTCTTGCTTCTGTGTTTCTTTCAGTCTCCAGTTTTGCTTCAAAAAGTAGTTTCAAGCTGATTTCATCTGCTGGTTTCCTTTCAATCATTAGATGTGTTGCTGGAAGACACTGAGCTTAGTATCTGCTCTCATCAGGATTATATCATACAATCTTTAATTTATGGAACTCTGTCTTGAGAACTGGTTTCATCTTACTACACTGAGTGGAAAACCATGAGCAGTGATGGTGCGATTGATAAAATTTTTTAACACTGTTTTAAGCATGTTAGTAAAGTATTGACGTGCTTTTTCTCCCCTCAAACACAATCCTTGAGTTAAAAGATCTGTATTGTGATTTATCCCCTGAATACAGATATACCTTTCTCTCAGCTTTTATTTTCCTGGACCAGAAGAGTAATTTTTATGTCTAATTTTCTCTTGTAAGATCATTTGGTGGCCCTCCACTGTGCATGATCTCCTTTTATAGTACAAATATATATACCATGTCTCAAAGGTGATTCAGTAGTGGAGTTGGTGATACCTATGGACATGTTTCCTCTTTACTGAAAGGAGTTCAAAGAAATCTGTGCAAATTATCTAGGATGGATTGCCATTTATGCAACCTTGTAAATGGTTCTGGAATACTATGAAGACATTAATGAATGCACCAATTAGGTTATAGTGCTGGAGACATAAGAGAAATGTGGAGGGTTGATACAAATTTTAAGAATCCAGAATAACAGTCATAATATGTAATCTGTAGTTTATCACGTTCTTTGTAAACTGCTTGACTGAGGTGTGTATGTGTCTTAGCAGGGGGATTTTACTGTCTTGCCCTCCAGTCCAACTTTATTTGCTTCTTTCTTGGTGGGATGTATGAAACGAGATTGCCAGCTTTTTCTAAGCTTGCACTTTGTTCAATACATTGTCTTATGGATGGACTCTATTGCTTGAGCATAGGTACCATAGAACTCACATCGTATTACAGTAGCTGAAGTTTGTGATAATGTGAAATGATGACCCTTCATTGTTTTCATATAATTCACAGAATATGTTGTGCATATACAGTGTGAAACAAATAGTTGTATCTTACTGATTTTACTGTTTTCCATTGACATTAGTACAAATAGTATATCGTATTCTTAAATGAAATTAATTTTAAAGTATTACAAAGCATTTTTGTGCATGTGGAATTACTTATAGATAACATACATCTTTTTAGACAATGGCCAAGGTTATAACAACAGTGCTAAAGTTCCCAGCAGATCAGACTCAGAAGATACTAGAACGGGAAGATGCTCGACCAATGGTAAGTTATATGAGTAAAGCAAGTTTATGCATGAGGATTAGGTTTAAAGAATAAGGAATTAGAAACTTATTTTTAAGTCCCCTTTTACCTGTGTCTACATTCCACTGAGCTCCTTCTCTTCCTTCTTCCCTCTTCGTCAGTGGAATATCAAATTCGAGCTCTAGATTTGAGTTTGTAACAAGAGTGAGAAAAAAGCAAGCATATTTTCTTTACTAGTATTTTTCCTCGTCATTTAAGCCATATTTCTCATAGTGATGGGTACAACAGAACAAAGCAAGTCCAGTCGTTACTACTATTCTGCAGATGAATTTTCTAAGTAAAAAAGTAATCTGACAGAAAATTCATGTTTCTTAAATTCAGAAGTTTCTGTGGAAGTCATATTAGTTTTCATGGAAAATATATATTAAGAAACATTTTTTCAGTCCTGGAATAAAATTTCAGACAAAAACAAGAGGCTGCAAAAACATTTTGCTTATAGAATATAAAACTGATTAGCTCTATCACCTGGGATATGTGTTTGAAGTGAGATATGTACAATTTTATTTTAAGTGTGTAGCCTAACAAGGCTGGGAGTTTGTTTGGGGTTGGGGCCTTTTTGTAAGAGTCTGCTTTATTTTTGTACTGAAAAAACATGAAAATATGTCAGTTCACTCTGGGTCAGGAGAGGTCAAAAATAAAAGTCTTCAACACTTTAGTGTTAACTTTTTCCCAGTTTCAGTACATTTATTATGTGATGTTTTCTTGGTATTAACCAGCTGATCTATTTACCTGAAAGGTGAAATTGGGTTTGAGAAGCAGACCTAAAAAGGGATAAGGTTATATGAGCATAACCATTTCTTTGGTTACATTTCTTTGTTACTGTTTTATGCATTGATGCTACTTTTTATCAAAATAAAAACTGCAGTAATAGTCTTCTGTATATTGTATCTGGAGTCAATACCAGATCCCTCCCTTTGTGGGTCAGCTTAGTGAAATAATTAGGAATTAAAGTGAGAAGAGGAATACCATTCTGTTTCTCTCACTGGCCTTGCATATATATTTATTTAGCACATGCAAAACCAGAATAAAATAAAAATTTGAACATTTTTACGTTTCATTTGAAGTAGTTACATTAAAATCCTGTTGATCCATTGAAACAAATTTTTTAAAAATCTGTATTTTCATTTGCTTACAGTATCACATCTGAGCAAAGTGTTAAATACTTCAGCATTTTCCTGGACACTTAGTATGTCTGAGAATGTTTTGCAATCTTAAGTGTTTAAAATACTTTTAGAAGTATATAAATATTGATAATACTGCAGCTCCAGTAAGTACCATGTATCCTAAACATGATTTTCTCTCTGACATTCAAATAGAAAGCTGAGGCTTTTTTGTTTCATTTTGTTTTGGCAAGTTAGAGTAATATTTAGGAAACATTTTGAGATCAGGGAGATGGACCTTATTTTGCAGTCACTTCAGCTTTTTGATACTTGAAATCTGTTCTTCCTACAAGAGACCTTCATGACTTCTGATACGAAATAAAACTTTAACTTGAATTCATCCAACAAGTTTCATCCTTGGTATTAAATTTTGGCTAAAATGTATGGTGAGGGTTATTTTGCAGGCTGCAAGTGTTTTGATTGTTAAGGATATTGTCATTAAAAGACGTACCAGTCTCTTCTTGGCTCAGATCTAGCCTATGAATTTTCTCCATTCCAAATCCACAGAGATTGAATTAGACATCTAATGGATACTCAAATACTAGGGCATATTATGAAGGAAGTAGTTTTTTTTTTCTTCACTTTTGAAGTTAACTAGGTTTGTTTGCTGAAGCACGAATTATTTTGGGCGGTGAGTCTTTCGTAATTCTGTTTAGAACTAAAAAGTTAGATCTTTATGAATTTTTCTGTCAAGAAATATGCTTGATTTTTGGGAGGTTTATTTATTGGCATTTACTAACATGGTAGTGATGTTTCTCCGCACTTAATATTGAAATAATATTGTTATTTGAAAATATTTGGTGTTAAGATCTCATGAGCAGTAAAGTTCTGAACTACAACACAAATATGTATTTTAACGTAAAGCTTGTTTGTATTTTAGTTTACCGCCAGAACATCTGTCATTTTAATGTGTAAACTGTTAACTAATTGTGCTACTACAGTAATTATGTGGTACTAAGTATCTATGAGTAATTATATACCCTCTCAGTGGGCTTTTATTTATTAACAGGTTTCTGAAAACTTGTAACAGTACAAGGCCAGTAAACATATACTAGATTAATGTATCATCTTCACTAATCTAGTTTCTACTACATGGTTATTGTGTTCTAACTGCAGCAATCTCATCAGTAAACTGTAGATGTTCACAGAGCTCTTATCTATTAACACTATATAACACTGTTAACACAGTAGTCCAATAAGCTCTTTTCTTCCTGGCTTTGTAGTTTGCCTCACCTCGCAGTGGTATCTTTTGAATATCCCATCAGTCTGTGCTTAGTTAGCATGTGGGTGAGTGAAGTCTAATACATACTTGTTTTATTTAAAGATGATACATGTATTATGAGATTAACCATTCCTCTGCTTTTTTCTTGCCTGTTTTCCTTTGTTAAAAATCAAATATTTGTTCTACATGTGTATGGTAAATTTTATTCTACTCTTAATCATGTTTTGTTTTACAAAGCCAAGTTTGAAAATGGTAAATATTGATTCAAAACAGATCTTTTTGAGGTATAAGCATAACTTCAGATATTGATTTAGCTACAGAAATCTCTGAAAAAATTCAGATTTTAAATTAATTAATATGTAATATTGGATTTTGTTGCACTTGGCTTTGTTTTGTCTTTATATGAGTTCCTTTTTTGAATAGGCAAATAAGTCAGATTTGTGGGAAGCGTACTGTACTACTGGAAATTAATTACATCTTTTAAATGTGAGAATGAATTATTCTAAAAAAGATTGATGAAATATTCTTTGTAGAGGGATTAGGATATGTGTAAATATGCGTGTAAACATATTACCTTTCTGAATCTCAGCTTTGGTTTGATATCAAGCAGAGCTAAAGCAGAGACCTTAGGGAGAACAATTAGGTGAGCTTTATGCTCTCAGTTTATTGTGCCTTCTGGTTTTATTAAGTTATTTTCATTATGAATCTGCAATGCTAGTTGTGGCATTACAGGAACAGAACAGCTGACTTAGGCCTAAAGACGCAGGTTGCATCAGACTAGCCAAGCTAAACAAGCAACATGCAAGCAATAGTGGTTGAGGGAGGAATACAATATGGAAGTACACAGGAAAAAGCTTTCTGTGCTGACTGATAAGGTTATGATTGAGTCACTAGTGGCGTTTGATGTATAATAAACTCTGCAGATAAATTCTATAGCATATGGTCAGCTCAACTTTTCCTCCTTTGCAAACTGGAAAGCTTTGCAGAGTTACCAGGAATTGATTCAGTGCATGTGAAGCAGTTGCTGTCCCTTGGCTACAAATGTAGTTGTTGGCCTGTATCACCACCACAGCAGAACAGATTAGCTTAGGCTGTTTCCATTGCTAGTTACCACAGTGCAGTTGATAAGTTATCTTCCTCTCTTGCAGTCATGCAAATACAGCCTCCAACACAAAATAGTACTTCTTTCAAAGAAAAAAAATTGTTCGTCTTTACTAACAGTCATGGTTTCTACTTCATGATTTTTTAAACCTTTGAATACAATGGTGAATGCACTTTATTGCACTTAAAATACAATAGAGTTTGGACTGTTTACCTCCTAGCCCTGATCACTTCTGACAAAATCAGCAACTGTTTTTAATAGCCCTCAGTTGAAAATAATTGAATTGTTGATAATAGTGGAACAAAGCTATTTACAACACTATTTCAGAAGGTATGTTTGAAACTTACATTCTTGTCATGCTGTTACAATGCTGGTGTAAAAAATTTAGATGTTCTCAGCTGCATTTGAAACATACCACTGAAGGCTTGTTGATGTTGACCTTAATGTCAGCAATTACCAGTTACACTTTCATAAATTAAACCAGTATACATGTAAACTGTTCAGACCTCATCATTGGATTGCAATTGCTTACTTCATCTCAAGTATTTTTGTCTCTTATTCTTGGATGTATATACCTTAGAAATTAAGGTGATGCTGACTTAATTGTGAAGGTAGTCAGTATTTTTGTGGTAGAGGAGGCTTTTTGCTAGCTCCAAAATTATACATTATCATTTCAAGTTTGATGATAGGCCTTTATGCAGAGAGGACAACCCTGTGTTTCATTGGATTAATATGCAGAGATGTGGTAGACTATTTCCAGTGAGACTTCTGACTGTTTTGCTACAGCTTATTTCATTTTCATCAATTTCTCAACTGTGTTGCAGATACTGCAATAGAATTGCTTGCTCAAAATCACTTAATAATTTGGCAGTTTGATTTACATGAAATTCTTCTACCTGCTAATCATACAATAAATAATGTCATTATTTTAATATTAAGATTATCGAAGTTGCTGTCAGTAATGTAACATTTGTTCATTTCTTCTAATTTTTCATTCTTCTAGTCATGGCTACGACCATCTTGAAGAATTTGTGATGAGAATGTCTCATGACACTGCTGCTTAGAAATATTTTTATATCTCTGTTGTTTTCCCTTGAAAAGGGACAAGAAGAAAAGCTATTATTCAAGGTCACAAATGAAACAGCAGGAACCAAAACTCAGCACCATCTTTGGACCATGAATATAGTTAAAACTGCCTTGACAGAAATTCTAATCAGGGGTTATTTGGTGATGAGTCTTTCTCTTCTATTGAATACTGTCTTCTATTTTGTGTTAAAGGTTATTTTTTTAAAGGAGAGAAAAGACTTTATCCTAGGAAGGAATTACCCACTACTGTATCTCTATACAGGTTTTACTGGGTGTTTTTTAAGAGTTGAAATAAATTGTTTGTTTTTTCTATTTATTTTTTTTTTTATTTTTGAATGAATTGTGCAATACATTTTGAATGAGTAGTGGTTGAGGTGATTTTTCTGATGAACTAGGAACTTCCGTTGACTATTCTCTTCTGATTTGATCTTGATTGTTTGCTAAAGGTCACTTCTATATGCTTTTGCCTACAATAAATCCAAATTGCAGTACCTCATTTGTTTACTCCTAGCTTTTGTACTTATATTTTTGTGGAGAAAAGGTATGTTCCTGTAAATTCCTGTAAATAGTTAATATGTAACTGTATCATATGCTGATCTGTGACTGTTGACAGCACTAATCTAAATAGAGCTGAGATGAAATAAAGTTTATTTACTGTATAATTTTGGAACATCTTTGGTATGACTTTTCTTTGAAAGGATCTACCAGTATTGTTCTTATTCCTGTTTGAGACATCCTTAGCTGAGATATTTCCAGGCTGAAATTGCTCTCATAAAAAGAGCTACTCAAGTACATTAAACTGTAAAAAGTCAGTGGAGACCTTCAGATTTTCAAGGGATCACAACCTGTGAAACAGACACATGATAAGCTGAAAAGCTGATGTAAGAATGTAGTAAGTGGGGAAGCTTGTGTTGTAAAAGTTTTAAATTATCACAGAATCATAGAATGGTTTGGGTTGGAAGGGACCTTAAAGATCATCTATTTCCAACCCTCCTGCCTGGGACACCATTCACTGGAACACATTGCTTAGGGCCCCATCCAACTTGAACACTTCCAGGATGGGACATCCACAACTTCTCTGGGCAACCTCTTCCCACTGCCTCCCTATCCCCACAGTAAAGAATTTCCTCCTATGATCTTATCTAAATATCTCCTCTTTCAGCTTAAAACCATTCCCTCTTGTCCTGTCACTATCTGTTCACGTAAAAACATACTCTGGAAGGCTGCAATGAGCAGAGCCTTCTCCAGGATGAACAACCCTGTCTCTCTCATCATGTCTTCGTAGAAGTGCTCCATTCCTCAGATCATTTTCGTGGCCTCCTCTGGACCATCTCTGGCAGGTCCATGTCTTTCTTGTGCTGAGGACCCTAGACCTGGACACAGCACTGCAGATGGGATGTCACAAGGGAAGAGTAGAGAGGGACAATCACCTCCCTCAACCTGCTGGCCAGTCCTCTTTTGATGCAGTCAAGGATACCACTGGCCTTCTGGGCTGCAAGCACACACTGTTGGCTCATGTCCAGATTTTCATCCATGGAAACCCCCAAGTCCTTCTCCACAGGGAGTGGAGTATGTCTGGTTTTAAATTGCTGTTTAAGGTCTAAAGAGACTTGGGTTGCCTTTGATAGTTAAGGACCAAGACTTACATATTTATTTCCCACTGCCTTGTCTCTGGCAAAACTGGTTTTTTATGCTGTTTTGTTATCTATAGCTTCTGGGGTTTTTAGGGGACAGCGGTCTACCTTTTTCCTTTTATCAACCATCAAATGTATCAAATCTGCTTTAAAAGTCCATTACTCCTTGTAACTGTTTCCAATGTAAACCCTTCTCGCTGCTGCTGTTGGGTAGCAGAAGGGCATCCTCCAGCCCTTCACAACAGCGACCTTGACCAGACTTGACATGGGTATGTTTGGCTTTGAGAAAAGCTTATTCCTTGCATGGCTGGCTGAGGATTTGTGGGATTTTGCTGTTGCTATCATTACAGCAGTCGAAAACATATATTTGAGTTTTGGGTTTCCAGGTAAGGTATATGTTGTTGTAGGCTTTGGGAACTTAAATGCAGGGATCTGTTACTTTGACAGTGAGTATCACTATGATCACTCTTGTCCTCACAGATAACCTATTTTTCATGTTTTCTGTTTCTGTTCTTTTCCCTTTTCCATGAAAGATACTAGTTATGGACTGTACTTTGTCAAGCATGACCTAAGTGCGGTGGAAAAAACTGTAATAGTCTATATAATATTCATACAACATTGGATGGACTAAATAATATTTTCTTCCCTTAAATGACTTAAATAAAGAATGCAAAACGGATTAGAAAGTTGTGGGGGAGCCCAGCTGGTTCTGGGCTCTCTATAAGCTGAGCTAACGAAGATGGAACGCCTACACCTGGCAGAGGGTTAACCACGGACAGTAAGGACTGTAACACAGAATGGGTTTCCTGTCAGGAAAGCTGACCTATTGTATTCAGACATGTGTGGCTATGTCCAATCATGAGTTGTTATGTTAGTGGTAAACCAATGGTGCGTGTACATGTGTTATCTAGAACTGTATAAGTAGCTGCACTGTTGTAATAAAGGGAGCTGGTATCCTGAAGCCATGTTGTGTACCACCCCAACCCACAACAGAAAGTAATTGTTTTTTTAAAAAATAAAATCAGGTAACCACTACCCATATTCACATTTTGAAAAAAATGTTTGAGGGTTTTTTCCCTCTATATGTAACTCATTAGCAATCACATTCCTCATAGGAATAATGGGAAAATGTGTTAAGTACAATAGTTTCATCAGACTCAAGTTTTAACTTCTAATTTTTTAAAGAGAATATGTAAATAAGGCATCGCTTTAGAGTTTAAATAAATAAAACAAGTTAAGGTGAAAGCATGAAAATGGTTACTTCATGATTAGTGGGTTTTTTTGTTGTTGGAGTGTCAAATGATTCTAGTAGTGCTAATGTGAGTATAACCTAATATGCTTCGGACCAAACATACTTGTGATTATAAAATACCCCTGTTTGTACACACATAGGTAAAAGTCAAAGACTGTATCAGATATTTGCCTGCCTTTTTAGTAAAGGTTAGAGGTTGCCATGCTCATGTAGACTGGGTTGTTAAAGGATGCATCTGAGAGAGAAGGTATTTTGATTTTCTTAATTTGAACCTTACCTCAGTTCTTATATGCAATATATATATGATATTTGTAATTTTATGGGCCCATATGCATGTGCACAGAAAACAATGTGTAGATCTGTTTATAAAGATAAGACTTAAGAGGTTTATCAAGCATCCTCTAGTGTCCAGTTTAGATGAAAAATACCAGGTTTTCTATTCATGTGTTATTTCAGTGCCTCAGCTGATATTTACTAGCAACATACTGTTTTAAACTTTTCATAAAACATTATCTACAAATCCATCCAACTTCCAGTGTTGCCATTTATAGTATCTCTTTCTGGGTGATCTCTGCTAAAATTTATTATCTCTCCTATGTAGTACATGGTATCTGGTTCCGTAGTATCTGAGGATTTGAAATCCTCATTTTAGGTCAAATCTAGCTGGGATGAATACTGAGAAGATTGGTTTGATTTTTGTAATTCATACTCTTACATGCAATCTTATTGTCCATCTGTGTGTGCTACAGAAAATACTTTTTTTTCCTCTATGGAGTTTGTAAAATTGAGAATTTTATTTTTCATCTGCTTTTTCAAGAAAAGGTAGCTCTCTTACTGTGTCATTACAACTTTGTTAAGGCCATCAATACGAGCAGAAACTGGCAGCTGCTCCACTGTGCATGGAATATCCAGACCAAGCTATGGTGTAGCTTGTAGACACTGGTCCTCAAAAGCATTGCTAATGTGGGATTTTCAAATTCTGGTTGTGTATATTCGTAATATGGCAAATTAGAGATGATAGAACAGAAGAAAGCAGGATGTTGCATGTTCTTCTACATCATGTCTATCTATGATTTAGGAGTTGCTACCTTTAATTTTCTCTCTCAGGCTCTCATTCACACTGATTCTAGTCTTCCTCTGTTAACATTGAGTTGGTTTCCTGTATGCATTAGAGTAATTTTAAAAGCACATGGACTCAAAGGAAGTACATCTATGGAGAATTCTTTTGTTGTAGAACAGTGACAGCCATTATTTCCTACAGTTGCCACTAAATACCACGTGACATTTCATTGAAGTGGTAACTAAACCCATGGTCATCATGTGTTACTTTATGGCTGTGCTAGCACATCATGGTATAGCAACGGATGTTGATGGAGCTAAGTGTGGTGCAGGAGTCTGCTGTGACAAAACTTGCTTTTCTTGGTTGTGGCTTCCAGGGCAGCCCAGGTCAAACCTGATGGCCACTGGGCAAATGAACAAAGTCATTGTTTTCTAATTAGGTGTGTTGCTGTAACCAGAGATTTGGTGGGTAACTTTTCCAAATGGAGACCAAGGCCTGCGTGGCTCTGGGGGCTTACCAGGTCCCAGGTCTGGAGGGCATTGTGTGTGCTGCTGCCAAAATAGGTCTGCATGCCTGCGGCAAGAGACACCTTTGCCTGATTGCCTCTGGTTGTATCTGGACAGCTTGCACCTCCAGCATTTCTGTAAGCATTTAACTTTGCTTAAAGGAAGAGGAGGAACAGCAGAGTGTATGTAGAGTGTATCCCCAATTATGTGGCCTTTCTAGAACAGTGGTTAAATAAGAGGGGAAAGAAAAAGGAGGAAGGATAAGGTGAAAATTTAGGGCCTTCCTTTATGATGAAGAAAATTGTAATTAGGCTGAGCTGTATTCAGAGAATGAATTTTTTTCTTGCCTGCACTGAATTCTGACTTCAACTTCCCGGAAACATGTTTCCACACTGAAAGAAACTGTACCCATGTTGAAGCCCTGCAGCCACGGTGAGTGTTACCTGCATTTATTTAAAGCACACCACGCCTCACCCCCAAGATTCCAGTGCTGCTATTCAGTTAAAATCCAATCCAACCAAAAATTCAGTACAGGTGGTGTCTGGCTCAGTTAAGTGTGGATTTTTTCCCCTCTTAGCTTCAGGGATAGCACATTCAGGACATAATGATTCTGAGCATGTTAAACTGTTTGAGATGAAGCACAGTTTCTGTGTATTTTATGCAGGTTCTGCTGTGGTAGGACCTCATAGAAATGTTGCTATAGATACAGTTTGACCAGGAGAGATCCAGGTTGTGTGTCCTTTTCCTCAAGATGAGGATATTCCCATGCTACCTAAAAATACTACGGAAGTTGAGCTGGTCTTACAGTGCTCTCCTTATTCAACGAGTGAATAAATACAAAACTGCTATGCCAGTCTCTGAGAATATAGGTGTACCTTTATCTATAGTTCTGTCTATCCTGCATCTCTTGGAGGATTTAACATTGGGTTTTTTAGATGTGACTTGCTCATTACAATAATGGAGGAAGAGGGAAGAATGCAGCAGTGGCAATGGCCAGCATGAATTAGGTCCTTCAGGGAGACGTGGCTGCTCTGTAGTGTGCTGCTCATGGCCGTACGTAGCACCTGCTATGTTTAGGTTTTTAAACATAGGCAGATATAGTGCTTCAGTTATTTGTAGTGATATGAAACCTTTTCTTAAAAGAGGTGATTAGAGAGAGCCTCTCTGCTTGGAGAGCTAAGACTTGACCTTACATCTTCTGGCTGGGTGCATATGGACATCTGAATAAAGCGGCAGGGCAAGCGGCAGAGCCAGCAGCTTCCTCTAAGAGCACTGCAGACCAGAAAGCTGCTGGGCAACAGCCAACCTTGCATTGTACAGGTAATCTCTTCAGCTCTTATGTCCAGTTATTTGTTAAACACTTTATTTAATTTGTCTTCGCTGAGCCTTTCAAGGGCTTGTGCATTAGGGTCTCTTTTGAAATAGTTTTTTTAAACTGGCAGAAGATGAAGGGTGACTTCAAATGAGCTGCTAGACAGCATGGGTGTCTTGATTCCTTCATATAATGTGGGAAGACTGAATGTAAGAGGCAAATGCATAAAGTCAACAGCTTATTTTTAGGTTGAGAATAAGAGTGTATTTCTAGGAGGGATGCTGACTATAGGGAAGCTGGAATTAACATTTACTTTAGATAAGCTCTAATACTGACTAAAAATAGAAGTTAATTTCTGTATTATTGTAGACATCCTTCAGCAGGATCCTGATGGTCTTCAGAAAGACTTGTGGCTGCAATAATGGCATACTATACTTAGGGAATCAAATAAATGCAGAGTATCTCCTATGTCACTGCTGCTGTCAACTAGTTGTGAGCACAGTTTGTTTAATGTATTGCACTGGGATGCCTGGACAGATTTATCCTGTGTCTGGGAAGGCAGGATAGTTTTGGGTCATTGGGGGGATTTGGGGGTGGTGGTGGTGTCATTTTGGGGGTTTGGGTGTCATTTTGGGTTGGGGGATTTTGGGAGGGGTTTGGGGTCATTTGGGATTTGGGGGATGGGGTTGGGGTCATTTTGGGTTGGGGGTTGGAGTAATTTTGGGGGTTTGGGGTCATTTTGGGTTGGGGGATTTGGGGGAGTTTGGGGTCATTTTGGGAGGGTTTGGGGGTCATTTTGGGTTGGAGGATTTGGAGGGGTGGGATCATTTTGGGGGGTTGGGAGGGGTTTGGGGCATCTCACCTGATTTCATGTGCACTGTGACCAGCCCAACCAGTTTTGTTGGTGATGTTGGTGAGAACAGAAGCATGGTTTGCATTCACCTGGAGCATACAGGTCTCCAAGCACTCACCAGGAGGGTGGGAAGCATAACATACTCTTATTTTTTTCCAAAGGTTCTGCTTTCCTCTGAAGTTTGAATCGTAGCTGAGCTTGGACTATTTATTTTTGATGGAGGAACCTCTACCAAAACCCCTGTTTCACAGCTGTGGGCATGACAAGCACTGTCTCCATTTTGGAAGACATCCCAAGACTTTTTTTCCATTGCTAGGGCCGCATGGTCTGTCCAGGACTGTGTAACTTTGTTTTAGTAGAGTGATGCTGTAAGGAAATTAATTAGAAATCAGCAAGTGAACCACAGAACTGTCACATCGATCTCCAAATTTGTCATATTTTCTCACTGGTCTATGGTATGACAGGGGCATCAAATTCCTGTCAGATTCCTCCCAGAATCTCTTACAGCACAGTCAGTCACTGAGGAGTGTGAATAATGTTGTTCATAAACAAGAGAGCCTGCTGTGTTATTGCAATTGCTGTGCTTCTCTCTTTACGTTATTTGTAGTGAATATCACTCTAGGGATTGCAAATTCCTTGCCTTAATTCCACTGATTTAAATTGAATTATACCTGCCAAAAATTCTGTCCTAGAGGGTGGGGGGTTTGTAGGGGTTTGTTTTGTTTGGCTTTTTTTCTTTTTTTATTATTTGGGCTTTTTTAATCACTGGCATCGACACAACATCCTTCTTGCTATCTGGATGCTGAAATTCAGGTTTTTTCAGATTATTAACCTGGAGAACTATACTACTACTGGCATATCTCATGCCAGTAACAAGTCCTATGAAGTCCCACAGTTTACTTTTCTGAACTCCTGTGTATGTATAGTAATAACTGGGTTGCAGAAGATCCTTTGTATCCCAAATTATTTGGTTAAAGGCTCAAGCTTTTAGTGCTCGCATACACAACTGTAAGAAGTGCCTTTTCTGTGTGTGGAGAACAGGTCTGGATATCTTAAAGATGATAAATAGGTTATTGTTCACATGAACTTTTCACACAAGGACTATATGATAGTTAGAATGTGGAATAATAAACATTGAGTGGCTGAATAATAGAAAGCAGATGTGCCAAGAATGCCAAACAAAATGTTTGAAAGCTGTGCTGTAAACTGGACCTTTCAACAAGTGTCCAAAGCTTGTGAGACCACCAGGATCTCAGCCTTATAGATTTTAAAATGGATGCTAAATAGAAAAGTAGAGACACTACTTCAGTGTATATAAATCAATGAGATTTAATACTGTGTAGAAAAATGGTGGATCACAGGATCCACCATGTGGTGAGTATTCCATGACTTTCTCATATCTACTACGTGTTTCCCACTTGTGATTTTTCTTTTGATGTAGTCAAATGAGAAAAATGAAACAAAATCGACTTGTATTTGCCTTAAAAATTCTAAACAGTCCAGCTCCATTAAAGCCTCTGGTAAGCCCTTCCTGACTTTTTGTGAGTTATGTCCAGGCTGTTGAAAAGGCCCTCTATCTCTGTCTGTCTATCTATCTATCTATCTATCTATCTATCTATCTATCTATCTATCTAATTATATAATCTAATATCTAATATCTTTGTCTTAAGCTGTAATTTTATAGGAAACTAAGACACGTAAATTTAATGGCATGTAAATTGGTATCATTTTTGCCTAGTTAATTCCACTTAGATTTAAAACTCTATTTTTGAAAACAGGATAGTACATGGTTTATAATACTGTATTTGTTTTGTATGTCTCATCATCATCTGGTTATTGGAGTTTGGCCACAGCCAAAGCCAGTGGGAAGGGTTAACTGTCTTTTCCCTGATGGGTTTTTTTTTCTTTTATTTGGCTCAGATAAATTTCTTCAGTTACTAATATCCAGCAAATGATAAATGTTCTACATTATATGATGCATTTTCATTTGGGCACAAATTGACCATAAATCAGGCTTAAATAAACCCCAATACTGAAAACCAGGGCAAATGTTTTACGTGCAATGTTAATGTGTATTTTCAAAGGGGATAGAACAATGGCTGGATCACTAAACAATCTGGATTGCTGATAAAACAGTACCATTTCAGAAAAAAATTCCCTTAAATACCTAAGAAGGGACAATTGATTTTTTAATATGAGGCTCTGAAAATTCTGGCTTTCCACTCTATTCTTTTAGCTATTATTATGAGAAGCTGATTTTTGATTAAGTCATCAGCTTCTGTATCTCTGCCAGTTTACATCGGCTCATCTGGTCACTAGTTGTGTCCCCCAGGGATGAGTCTTGGGTATAGTCCTGTTTAGTATCTTTATTGGTGAGCTGGATGAGGGGATTGAGTCTACCATCCACAAATTTGTGGACAATACCAAGTTTGGTCAGAGTGTCGATCTGCTGGAGGATAGAAAGTCTCTGGACAGGGACCTGGACAGGTTGGGTAGATGGACTGAGACCAATGGCATGAGGTTCAACAAGGCCAAGTGCTGGGTCGTGCACTTTGGCCTCAACAACCCTTTGCAGTGCAACAGGCTGGGGACAGAGTGGCTGGAAAGCTGCCCAGCGGAAAAGGACCTGGGAGTACTGGTTGACAGGAAGCTGAACATGAGCCAGTGGTGTTCCGAGGTGGCCAAGAAGGCCAATGGCATCATGACGTGTATCGGTAGTAGTGTGGCCAGCAGGACCAGGGAAGTGATTCTTCCATTGTACTTGGCATAGGTGGGGTTGCACCTTGAGTATTGTGTCCAGTTCTGGGCCCCTCAATTCAGGAAGGACATTGAGGTGCTGGAGCAAGTCCAGAAGAAGGCAATGAAGCTGATGAAGAGCCTGGAGCACAAGCACTATGAGGAGCAGCTAATGGAGCTGGGATTGTTTAGCCTGGAGAGAATGAGGCTCAGGGGTGACTTTTATTGCTCTCTACAACTACCTGAGAGGAGGTTATAGCCAAGTGGGGGTCAGCCTCTTCTCAGGGCAAGATGACGTAATCTGAAACTGCACCAGGGGAGGTTTAGATTGGACATTAGGAAGAAATTTGTCACACAAAGGGTGATTAGATACTGGAATGGTCTGCACATGGAGGTGGTGGAGTCACTGTCCCTGGAGGTATTTAAGGAAAGACAGGATGTTGCACTTAGTGCTGGGGTCTAGCTAATGTGGTGCTCAGTCATGGGTTGCTCGCGATGATATCAGAAGTCTTTTCAAACCTTACTGATACTGTGATTCTGTCTTCCACCCAGATAAAACTTTGAAGATTCTCAATCTGCCTGGAAAATGCTAGTATAACTGTATGAAAAAGGTAAGACGCAGTGGTTGAAGAGCTAACAATAGCAAATAACAGTACCAACAAGGAAATAATTTTCCTTTTTTCCTGTTTACTTCAGCTGGAGAACTAGTTACAGACAAATGCAAGAACAGACCAATAGAAATTAAATGTGTTATTATGTGAGGAGATCAGTGTAGTCACCTCATTCAGTTTTTCAGTGGGAACTCAACCTGAACATGTTACCTAGCAAAAGTAATTCATTTGGTGCAGAAATTGAGGGTGACATCTCCTTAATTTAATGGGAATAAGGTAGGAAGGTGTGGTTTGTACCATGACAATAGCAGTCTAGATTTTGCCTCTAAGTCTAGATGCTGCAAATGATTTGATGTCTGACAGACTGAAATGGTACAAATTGAAATGTAGTCAGCTTTTTTCAGTGTGGCTTAGCAATTGCCGGGGACAGAGCTCTGTTCCCGTCCATTCAGCCATTTCCCCTCTCATTCTCTGGTAGGCAAGTGAATGTGGAGATTTTCCTCTTTATCCAAAAGATGTTATATTTATTGTATTTTCTGTATGTATATATATATATATATAAATACTTTGGTATATTAGAGTTACTCCTTTTATACATTCGTTACAAAGGAACACCCCTCTCTCTGACAGTTAATGCTATGATTCTATGATCTCTGAAGTGGCATTTTGGCAGGAGAAGCCTCCAAGAGGGCAGCTTATCTGTTAACACTAAGTCTTGATGAACCCAGTCTGTACACAGCCGAATCTTTAAGAAATGCAGACATGGTGCATTTGTTTTCTTTTTCTTTGCACTGTCAGAACATTGTTGTATTGGACTTTTTTTTTCCCTGAGCTCTACTTTTAATCAAAAAGTATTGTTAAGAGTGCTATTTCACCGACAATTCTCAATTTACAGATAACTTTTCTAATTTAAAAACTAATCTGGAGGCTGAGCCCTGCCAAAATACAGTGTTTAATTAATATAGGTGGGTGTAAAGTACAAATGAGCCCTATGGTGCAGGTATGGAGCCTCCCTAGATGATACAAACTTCAAGGTTCATGCAGCGAGAACAGGGATATAGAAGTACGGATATAGAAGTACAGATTATAGCAATTCCTGTTTTGAATGTTTCTTTCACAAAGGGTTGGCATACGATTTAATGTATTATCCCATGTTCTCAGCCATTAGTTTTGCCATATTCATTTACCTCTACATTATTATTATCCTTGTCACTGCACTGGATCCTTCCCATTGGTTTCGTAAATGGCCTGCCAGAATTTTATCAGCTAAACTTACACCATTGAGACCGGCAGTTTCTGTTTCTGTTTGGCCTGACAAAATTCCAGTTGGATTAAACATGAGATGACTTTGGTATTTGGATGTGCAGTGAAAGAAAGAAAAGGATGGAAGTACCGTGTTCCTGACCTTTCCCTGGATAATCTTCCTTGCCAAGAATGGAGAGCTGAAATTTTTATGGACTGACATAGTTTCATATGCATCACTTCTAGCTGAAATAAGTCATCCCAAGAGCACTCTACAGCGTGAGAGACAAGTGTTCCATTCACCTCTTCTAGCTGCTTTGCTTCCCTCCTTCCTTTAGAGATGGATGAACCTTTTGCTCTCTCCAGCATGTCATCCCACATTTCCTTTAACTTTGTTGGAGAGCTGCCTGAGCATCGCTCAGTGCCCAGGTAATTAATTGAAAAGCCCCATCAGGCCCTCTCACTTCCTTGCTTCAAAAGGCAGAGATTTGACTTTGTAGTGCTAATGGGATTGAATGTCGTTTGTGGAATTTACTTAATCATGGCATATTGACTTTCTGCCTAAATCAAATTACTTTTATCCATATTGATTGTACAGTTATAAAACCCCCATGAAAATCTTTTTATTAAATGTTGTAAATCTCCCTGCTAATATGATGTAAATGCCCTATTGTTTTCACTTGGTGCTTTAATGAGCAAATCAGTTCTTGCAGTTTGATCATACACTAAAGGCTGAAGTTACTGATAAAGTGACTTTTCCTTTTTATTTGATATTGACCACTGTGTCACTTAAGACTGGAAAATTTTCCCATCTCCATAATCTTGGTCATACTTAAATGAAGAAGAGAAGACTATCACTACTCCAAACTTTTTATAAGCCAATTTGAACAAGAACACTAAATAATTATACCACTAGCCTTTACGCAGCCAATATAAAAACACCTTGATGACTGGAAATCCCTTCCATCGCTAGTCTTTTTTTTTCATCACCAAATTCTGTAGTTATTACTTCTCTACTTAACCTGCCCCTGGAATATTCCTATGCTAATGTCCACTTTCTGGCATCACGGTCAACATAAAAAATGGCAGTTTCTAAACAGCAACATATACATGTTGCACCAGAGTACTTGCTCTGAGGGTGATGGTTAAGGGCAATGATTGCGATCAATCTTTTTCCTGATGAGGATGCTCCCTAACAACATTAGGCTACGTTTTTGAAAGGGACATGTAGATACTATGAAATGGTTTACCACGTTTCCCTCCTTTTACGCATTCAGCGCCATTCCCTCCTCGCTGAACACAAGTTGTGGTGCAAACCCTTTGCAGAAAATGATGACACTTTCACCAAGAGCTTCCTTCACTGACAGAAGATTTGACCTGCAAGAGTGTTTTCCCATGCCAGCTTTCCTACAGCCCCAACATCCAGCAGTCTTCCTTGGAGATCACTGTTGTTATCACAAGTAAATTCCCCATGAACCATCATGTGCGTGTGCAATAAGTACTGGACTTGCTTGCTGATCTCCAGGGACCTGCCAGAAGAAGCAGCTCCTTTTGTATCAGAGTTCCTGGCCCCTCTGTTCCCAGAATTTACTCTGCTTCTCCTGGTGCACCTCCTCATGTATGGGGGGTGTACATGGAATTAAACAGCTAGAGTCAACACTAACAGTAACAAAGTCACCATTGAGATAGTATTTCTTCTCTGAGATTCTGGGCTTGATCCTTAACAAGGATCTCTCACGATCTGTCATGAATCATGAGCACTAAAAGGTATTGCTTTTTACTTTGTTAAAAGGGTGGGCTTTGTTGGCCCAGCGGTCTCTAGCACATAAGTCCCCTCCCCTTCTCCTTCTGGGTGATGATCACCCTTCTCTTTTTCTTTAGAATAGACTATCATCTTTCCTTTGCTTTAGCTCATCTTTTATTACATATTTGACTGATTATTTTTGCTCTCAGTCATATTAAAGTATTAGAGCAATTATTTCCAGCTTTTACTTAGCCACGAAGTTTGCTGCTTCTTTTTCAGACCTGAAGTACTTATGCCAGAAAACACAGGTCTGATTTTTTTTTTTCCCCAAAAGTATTTTCATTCCTGTTGCCCTGAAAAAAGACGCTGCCTCTCCTTTACCCAGAAAATCTCCCGTGCAGTGTGATGCCAATCAGATCTTTCTTCTGTCAGCTACCATGAAGTGTGCCTCTCCATGTGCCAAATTCAAGCAGGACGGATAGCCTCAAACTATTGACGGGAGGCTGAACTGGTTCCTCCAGCATCTCTTTCTGCCCTCAGCTCTGTTACTTCTCATTTCTCCTTCCAGAGGCCGACCAGGGGAGCGGGCCGGGGGTGCGCGAGAACGGGAACATGTGGGAAAATGAGAGAAAGCCACAGCTGAAAGAGAGTTGCGTGGAAGTGCGGGACGCTGAGGGTGCCGGTGTGGCGGTGCGTGGGAGGGGCCGGGTGCCGGAGCCGAGGATGGCTCGTTTCGGAGCCGAGGGGCGGTGGGTCCGGGACTGGCGCGGTGGGTCCTGCAGGGGCCGCCAGGGGGCGCGGGGCGGGCGGGGCGAGCAGGGCGAGCAGTCCCCACGGGGCGCGGCGGGGCCGGGCCGGGCCAGGCGGGGCCGAGCCGAGCCGAGCCGAGCCGCGGGGTGTGCGGGCAGGAAAGCGCCGCGCCTGGCCGCGGCAGCTGGGAGTCGGCGTCGGGGGCAGTGCGGGCTTGGCGGGCCGGGGCTCATTCGCTTAGAGGCGCCGGTACGGGCGGCTGCCTCGGGGCTGGCAGGATGCCGGAGGCGCGGCGGCGCGGAGTGCGAGTGCTGTGGCCGCTGCTGTGGGTGGCCCTGGTGCGCTGCTACAACGTGGACGTGGGTCGCCCCGTGGTTTTCCAGGGTCCCAACAGCTCCTTCTTCGGGTACTCGGTGCTGCAGCACTACCACGACAGCACGCGGTGGTGAGTAGTGCGGCCCCTGCGTGCCCGGGGCCGGCGGCGGGGAGCGGCCGGGGCAGCGCTGCCGGGACATCCGTCTCTTCTGGCAGTCGCATCTCCTGCAGCGGGGCGGCGGGACCCGAGTCCCCCTCGCAAGGGCAGGCAGCGAAGGAGCGCCTCCGCCCCGGCTGCGGGCGCTCTGCCCGCGCTCGGTCCGCCCCGTCGTGCGGGTGCGGTGGAGACAGCGCTGTGGCTCCGCGCCCCTTGTGCGGGAGGCATTCCTCAGATGTGAGCAGATTCCCCCCGCGTTTGGAGGTGTTTTAACACGGGAATGCGCTTCTCGAGCTGGCAGCAGGCGCTCGGCATCTCACTGTCCTCAAGCGCCAGCCTGCCCGCGGCCGATGGCTCGGCTCTGTGCGCGGCCCCGCTTCCTCGCGGGAAATATTTGGCAGCTCATCGCCCTGACAGAAAGTGCACGGGGCACAAAAGGTGATGGGTCATGCCGTGTTAAACGGGAAACGTTTCTAATACCGATCACCTCCAGCGGGAGCAGCGCGCTCTGCGTTGACGGAGTTGGTATCTCTGCACTCAGCCTGGCGAGGGACAAAATCCGTCCGGAGGCTGGAGAGACGCTTCCAAATTGAGAGGCGTTTGTCCCCGTTGTGTGCCCGCTCTTGGCGTGAGGGACCATAGAGGAAATGTCTATGTAACTTAAAAACAAAACAAACAAACAAACAAACCAAAAACACACACACACAAAACCAAAAATCCCACAAACAAACAAACAAACAAAAACCACCAAAAAACCACCACAAACCAACAACAAACCAAAACCCAAAACACAACAAAAAAAGGCCGATGAAAAGAAAGTTTATCTACATCTCAAAAAAATTATGAAACTGGCAAGCTTCTTCTTTTCCTATTGATTGAAAAGAGCCTCGGAGCATAGTCTGTCTCTTGTCTGGGTTAGAGGCTCTTTGTTAGAATTAAAACTGTTTTCTCTTAATTCGACCTAGTTGATGTCATCTGGTGCACTTCTAATGTGAGTAGGAGCCATTGCTGCCAATAAATGTCCACAAAGCATGTCTTTATCTTTTATGCTTAGATATGGCCCAATGACTCAGCTATTGATATTGGAACTTTGGTGCACTGTGGTATAAATAAATGTATTCATCCTGGCGTTCAGTTCTTTAAAAATGAATTCCTTTCACACCCTTTAGTTCACAAGTAATTCTATGCTTTGGCTTTCTCCATAGTGGCTTTTACAGAGCATTCATTTTTAAGGACTTATCAGAAGACTTAGTAGAGGAAAAGCACCCTGGGAGAAGAAAAGCTCCCAGTTTAAAGCAATGCTTAACTTTGGTCAGGAACCAGTGAAGGATGCAAAGGCTGAAAGCAGCTTGTATTCAACATAGATTGCTAGAGATTCACAATGGTGTGAATGAAATGCTGATCTAGTACAGTATGATGGGATGTAAATGATGGAATTTGTTGCTCCTTATGTAAATGTCCATTGTTCTGATTGATAATATGAATTATCTTCAGATAGCACCTGCTGGTGTGATTTTTTGGAAGGGGAGGTAGGCTAGGAAGGTGAGTCTCCCAGATATCCCACTTTGTTTGGAAACATGCTGGACTATAAGTCTTGAGCATCTGTCTGAAGGCAGGGATCTGTTAGAAGTCTAGTGTTCAAAATTAAAATCTCTGGTTATGCAAAGGTCATTTTTTGGAAAGTGGAGATGATTCATGGAGCATTGGCTATGGCACCCAGAGAAAAACAAAACAAAAAAACCAACAAAACATCTAGGATCACTAAATAGTTTTAAATAAAGAAATTGCTAGCCACAACATCCAGAAGGGTTAATAGCAGCCTCATATGGTCAGCATCAGCACTGTCAGAAATCTTGAGGGTGGTATTGTCACCACTGATGGAAAAGCTCCTCTTTTCATTGTGGAATGAGAGAGTTTGCCTTCATGGGTACTTCAAAATCCTGTTCCCAACAGACCCTGGGATAACAAGTTTGGGAGATACGTATTTTTACACTCTCCTTGATTCTAATTTGCTATGTGCAGTTATGCTCTTAATGTTTGCATGCATCCTGAAGGTTAATGATAAATCTCACTTAGAAGTGTATGCAGCCTTCTTCCAGTTTTCTGAAGATGCCACTCCCTGTACTGAATGAGCATATTCCAATTGCAAGTACGTTTTTATTCACACTACAACATAATAGGAATTTAGTGTTTAACATATTTCTTCTGAAAAGCTTAAAACTCTGGCCAATCTTCCTTGACATTCAAAACATTAAAGGGCTGAACCCTAGTAAGTGTCTTTAGGTATGTCCACTTCAGCTGGCCATAAAAGTCTTCAGTATTATATAGCAGTATTTCAAAACCATATTTATACTGTACAGAGTCTTATACATCCTTTCAGAGCATAAAGTCTCTGATTTCAATTTTAAACCGATTACCCGTTGCAGGTTACTGATGTACAGTATACAATCCCAATTTATTAGATGAGTGTAGAGGGAAATGCTTAGTGGAACTGTCAACGTTTTTCAGCTTTGTCAGGTTTCTGTTACAAAGCTGTAGAAATGTTTCCTTAACTGGCTTGTTAGTCAATGGGTGATTTTTTTCCTTCTCTTCTAAATGTGATATTCTGGGGAAAGGCTGAAGTCAGTTATAGGGAATATATGGTAAAAAGGTTTTCTGTTCATCCCATTATAGCATAAAGCTCCTCTTAAAAGTAATGGGTTTACTGTTTAGTTTTGTGTGTTAGTTTTTTCTTTCTTCTTGAAGCATTTATATACCCAAGGAAGAGCTATGATTTAAGTTTTCTCATGTCCATTTGGCTGCAGTAGAAAGTAGTTAAGCTAAATTAACTTTAGGCAGTGATATTTTGGGCATTCGTGACTTGCCCAGTGAGCTGTGCACTATGTGAGCCTGCAAAAATGTGATCAGTCATATCTGAGGCTGATAGGGCTCCTGCCCATCTAATATTGTTTAATATATTAATAGGCTCTGGAGCATTTGAAAGTGTTCAGGGGCTTCTTGCTCTTTATTGCTTGAGGGCCTGATGCTCACCTAACATGCTCACCAACACGAGAGCTGTGTTGTTTGTGGTAGCCTGTCCGTGTGCTGGTATGTGTGTGTACATATCTGTGTATATACAGGTGTGTGCACATATATATAGTCACGGATTCATATTAAAATGGTGTCTGTAATAGCCAGGCCTGTTACAACTGTTTGTTTTCCAAGACCACAAAGGCACATGTTTGTATTGTGTACTGCAGGCTTGCAGTAAACTGATTCAGAGTTTGGTGATTCTTCAAGATTTATATGAGCCAAATATTCTTATAGGATGAAAGAAGGGGGGATATTTGGTTTGAAATATTGCATCAGATAAATGTGAATAGTCAAGCTGCTACACAGTCCTTGACACAGAAATTTTAGTGGAATATAGGTGTTCAGCCACCACAACAACAGTGGAGCAAGTCAGTGCCTTTGATCTTTTCTGAAATAGTTGATTGCAAAGATTGCAAAGATGGTTCCATTTAGAAGGGTTTTGCACACTTTTTTATCTCAAAAAAAGTTTCTTATCACAGATGTGCTGAGGTTATTGTATTTCTGATTATGTCTGCTTTTCCTTCCTTAAATGGGTTTTATGGCTGTAAATCTTGACAGGTTTACTCAGTTACCCATCACTGCTGTTTTCAGCTGAGTGAGGAACCAGGTGGCTACTCGCATCTGGAGCAGAGACAAGCTGAAGTGCTTCCATTCTCTGGATGTAGTTTTGAAACTTGGACTAAAGACTCAAAAAATTACCCCAGACAGTTTAAAAAGAAACAAATGTCATCTTTTTCCCCAGTAAAAAAATGTTAATAATGTGAAATCTTTGATTGTTCTTTTTTAAAATGTTACTTTATTTTCTCTCCTTTGCCCTCTTTATACCCGCTTCTTGCTGACACCCTCAAATCCCTAGCAAGTCCAGGGTTACCACTTTATCTTTCCTGGCAAAACGATCTGGCTTGAAAAAGTAATGGAGTCAGTTTAGTTGAATGGTGTCCTGTGAGTTTTACAATATGGAATGAGTCTGTTTTCTGTGCTGTTGCATCATTCCCTCAGTCCTGCTCTTCACTGGATTGCACCGTTCTGCATCCATCAGGCTGATGGATACATCTTGTTAGTATGTCATGTACTTGTGTGTATCCAGAAGGAAGGTTGGGACGGGCAGACTCTGTGGTGGCTGGGTGTTGTGTTGCATAATCTAAGCAGTGATGCAGTAGGTGCTACCATGGCATTTTGGGGAACCTGAACTTGCTGTCGTTGGTCACAGGTCATCCAGCCCTCCTGCTTCTTGCTCTACATTTAGTGGATGAAACATAGAGGTTTGTATTTCAAGTACCTGGGGTTTTTATTGCAAGCAACAGAGATCCTTCTAAAGGGAAGAAACTCAACTGGGATATGATGGCAGTGCACCCTCCTCTGGTACTGCTTTTAAAATCAGCTTTGGTATGCAGGGATATTTAAAGACTTCTTTTCCCTGCCACTTAACATTGCAGTGAGGTGAGGTACCTACAGTTCTTGAGTTGTGATAGCCTGCAGCATGTCAGCAGCGATTAGGCAGATACTTAATGTGCATGGCATCTCTCCAGCCACTGGTTGGCTCTGCACTTTTTCTCCCTGTTCCTTCTGTTAAAATCCAGCACTTATTTTCCAAATCTGTATGTCCCAAGGGTCAATCACCAGTGAAGTGATTGTTACTGTTCTACAGGAAGTAATCTTACAAAGGTGTAAATTTCCCTTTGGCCAAGAAAACTTCTTGTCATCCATTGATATTAGCTGCTGTGACTCCTGCAGTGGAATGGATTCTGGCCATGCATCTGTGTTGTTGTCTCAATACAGATGAAAGCATTTTGAATTGACTGTGTGAGTATGAATGCAAGAAGAGAGGGTTAAGTGGCCTTTCTACCTACTGCTCCTTATTTTGGTTTAGATCCCAATATTTTTTTCACAGAGCCAGTGGGATGAGGCTCTTCCTTACAGATATTTTTTGCACCTCAAGCAAAAGTGATCCTAAAAGGCCCCAAACTCCAATCCTTCTACCATCAGTTGTCTTTCATAGGAAGAAATCTCTCTCTTGAGGGGATTTCCCCTTCAAATTATCTTCAGGCAGATAGTCACAAATATTCTAGGGGCTTCCCACAGAATAGTATGGTTGTGGTGAGAACCTGCACTCATATATAATCTATGCAGAGAGTATTATCCACTTAGTGAGCCTTTTGACAAAAGGCTGTAGAACTGCTGGTACTTGCTTGCTGACAGCCCAAGTAGACATATAGAAGCATGGAAAATCTGTACCACAAAAAGTAGGCTATTTTACACAAGAGCTGCTTAAACAAGAGCTGTGCTGGAAGGTTGTACTTCTACTAGCTGTATTTATATCTTCTGTGTTTGTGCCAGGCAAGACTCCACAGCACTGAAATGTGAGAAGACTGTATTAGACTCTAAGGCTTTGTTTTGAAATGTATTTCTGATTTGATATGTTACTAGAGGAAAAACTCTTTCTCTGATGCAGCGTTGTTTCATAGAAATCACAAAAGATTTCAAAGGTGTTTTAAATGGATAGATGAGATACAAAACAGGTGTTTGCTTTGCTCAAAGAACCCCAAAATATTTAGATGGAAATGAGTTTTCTATGCAGGCCTGCTGAAAAGTCTCATGACAGTTAAATAGGTGACTTTCTTACAACAGTTAAGCCATTACAAGCTAGTGAAGGAGTAAGCAAGAGTTTATGCTGACAAAGGAAATATTCTGGTCTCAAACCTTTGAATAAAATTAAAGTAATTGGTATGTGACAGATACCAACCAAAAAGCATGTGAACCAACAAAAAACCTCCCATTTCCCTGAAGGTAACCATCTCAGAACAGGGATGAGTATGGATCATGCCAGATGGAACGAGAGATCTGCAAACGTTTTAAGTGCTGGGTTTTAGGTGCAAGAGTGAAAGAGTGAGACAAGATCCTAAGATGATATAGTGTGGGATGTAGGTGAAATATCAAATTTGAATGAATGGACATTCAGGACAATCTGAAATAGATTTGTTTTTGGCACATGTCACTGGCTGCTTCCTTCTGCTCAGTCCACATGAAGAAATGTCAGCAGACATTTTCTTTTCAAAAGATGTATTTGCTCAAGACAGCAATATCATTTGAGCCAGTAGCCTACTCAAATCATTAATTATTAAATTTTCCCATTTGGCTTTTTAAAGAAAGCTGAAAAGTCATTGTAATTTAGGCTCCATCATCTCTATCTTTTATGCTGCAACCCAAAGTTTCTTGTGTAGTATTTGCTGAATTGTATTTACTTTTCTTAGGTTAGAGCAAAGTTTCTTTCAAACTGGAGGTCAGTGTGGCCTGCATTATCTGATTGCTATAACAAGTCATAGAAATAGTTCCTTGCCATTTGCAATTTGAACCTGTAACTATTTAAGCTAGTAATATTTATTTTTGTTAGGCCTCATGAATTTCGATAAGTGAATGATAGCATTCACTGCCTGTGTAAATGAAATGACTGGCATTTGATTTTATGCCTGCAACCTGCCTAGTGGGATTTTCATTTGGAGCTATTATTTCAAACTCCTTTGCACTTGCTCCCCAGTGTGTGCAGGCTTTGTAGGTTTTAGCAGTTAAGGTATTTTAGACATTAATTCTTCTCACTTGTGAAAACATGATGTGAACTGTAGAGTGCAAGACTGCAACCCTATCAGAATTCTCCAAATGATAGAGCCCTAGCCCAAGAAACTTCAGAGAAAATGGTCCCTTAATGCAGGGGTTTCTCTTCTTTTTGTAAAGATATCAAGGACAACAGGATAGTTTTCTTGTATCCTATGTCCAGGGGAGTGTGTCAGGAGTGGAGACGTACTGCTGTTTGATATAGATGAGACTCTGATGAAGGAGAAGCTCTTCCAGATGACTTAGGTTGACCCTGGACATGTGCACACCTTGTGTCTTGGGTCTTCCTATATTTACTGGGATGGTGATGATGGGTGGTGATTATGGATGGAACTTTGGAGGATGAAGGAAAAGTTGTTTAAACAGGAAAAGCATCCACCTCGGGACTGGTGCTGGGTTGTCCACCTGTGCCATGGGAAAGTTGTGTATACAGACTGACTTTGCATCGGTAGCTCTTTATCTCTTTAGTGGCTAAAGGAAGAGCAGTGTCTCCTTGGTCAGCTGCTGCCTCCCAAGTACCAGGCTGGGTTTGCACACAGGAGTGCTGGAGCCTCAACCTTTTAGAGATAGTTGCCCTTAGTTTTACCTTGGGCTTAACTTCAGTGAGGATTTTTTTACATGTGGAAGCTCTGTCATGCCTGACAGAGCAAGAGCACTGCAGAACTGCTACTTAAGTACCTGGTGCTTCCCCACTGCCCTCCCTGGATCTGCCTTCCTCCTACTTAACCTCCATCTTCATCCTCATGTGCCTAGATCTGGGCTCATAACTAGTTAAGAAAGATTGTCCCTTTAGTCGAGGAGGCAGTGAAAGGACTCCCTTAATACTTGTGTGTCCGTGGTTTTGACTCTGGCCGGATTTTAAACACTTACTGAAAACTGCTTTCTCCCTTCCTCCCCCCTTTTGTTCTTTTCTGAGTTAAGGGGGGAAAAAAACCAATCAGAGAATTCCTGAGTAGAGATAAGAACTGGGAGATTCACCCACTAATTAATTCTCACAGGCAAACAGACTCAAAGTGAATAGAACTTAAATTTATTGCTGATAAACTTAAAGTAAAAACTAAATTATTGCTAATAGAATAATAACTAAAAGAGTAAAAGAATAAAACAGTTTTAAAACACAACTCCTTCCTTCCACTCCCCCCTTCCCTCAGATGCACAGGGAGATAAGAAAAGGGGGAAAGTCACAGCCAGTGGCTGCTTCTGCTGCGGCTAAACTCCACCTCTTAGATAGGATCCCTTTCCAATTCACTGTCCTGGGGGTCACTTTTCCATCGGATGCAGAGGTCTCTCTCCCTCTGCGCTCTGATGGTCTCCATGGACTGCAAGAGGACAACTTGCTTCACCAGTGGTCATCACCACAATTACAGGGGATAATGGCTTTGATTCCTTCCCCTGTTTCTTGTGGGGTCCCTTTTCACAGGAGACAGTCTTTGATAGACTTCTCCGGCGTGGGTCCACCCCTCAGGCCACAGTTCTTCCATAATCTGCTGTCCCTTGGGTCACGAATGAGCTGCACTAGCGTGGATTCCCCCACAGGGCCACAAGTCCTACCCAGGACAACTTGCTCCAGCATAGGTTTCTCTCTCCATGGGCCACAGGTCTCCAGCAAGACTCTCTTTCATCTTAGGCCTCCCACGGAGTCACATCTTCTTCATGCACTCCTCTGCTCCAGCATGGGCTCCTTCATGAGCTGCAGAGGGGGATCTCTGCACCCCAGCGGTCTTCCACAGGCGACAGAGGTCTTGCCTTTCAGTCCTTCCCCTGCCGGAGGGGGAGAGGGAGGCCTCCCTGGGCCTCTTCCTCGCCCCTCCTGCTACACTGACCTTGGAGTTTACATTCCTATCTCATGTTCTCCTCTGCTCTCCTCCAAGCTGGAATTTCTTCTGTGCAACAAATCATCTCTTCCTCTGTTCTTAAATATGTTATCACAGAAGCAAATATTATTGGCTAGTAGTAGGAACTCCATCCTGGAGCTGACTATCATTGACTTTTTCATAGAATAGCAAAAGATTCTAGTAGCTTCTAATTGAAATCATCTCGATGGCCCGCTATTACCAAAAATTCAGCCACCTGAACCCATGACATTGTGCTTCCCCTGTAATCCTCCTGAAAAGGCATCCCTTATGGCATGAGCAGATAGATGTCAGCTTGTTAAACAATTTAACTAGATCTTAACACAGGTGATTAAAAGGTGCTCATCATCTTTCAAGGGTAACCCTGTGGTCAGAACTGGGCATTGGTGCTTCTCAGAAATAGGAGGTCTCATGTGGGATAAATAGTCCAAGTAAAGTCTTCAGAGTCTCAAGGATAAATGTTGGCCGATAGCAATACATTGTGGAAGAGATTTGCTTATATCACTGTTTGGGAGTTTTTGCTGTTGTTTTTGTAAAGCTGTCATAATAAAAATTGCTTTGAGAATGGGGTGCCTCCACTTCCTAAACCAACTTACAAATCTTGGGCTGGCTCTGCGAGCATGCAGTTTCAGATTTTGTCCTCTTGTGGGTGTGTATATCACTCTGGGTTGATAGGGATGTAGCTGTCCATCCTAATGCTTTCCTAAATACTTTGGGGGTTGTGTGATGAGGGTGTGTAACTTTAAATGTGTTACAATCCTAATGGAAATTTAATTTGATAAAGTATTTATGCCTTCACTGTGGAAAAATGCTTTTATTGTATGTGGTGTTTTCAGTTTGTGAGTCAGTATCACAATTTTACAAGGTTACTGAGAAAAGTGCTTTGGCTGAGGAAGCTGTGGCAATGGGAGCCTTGGTGGTGTGTTTGGTTGGTTGGTTTGGTTTCTTTTCTCCTGAAATTAATCACTTGTTACTTTGCTTTTGGTTTCCAGGGTCTTGGTTGGTGCTCCCAAGGCAGAATCTAAATACAGCACCTCTGTTCAGTCCCCAGGAGCAGTGTTTAAATGTCGAGTCCATACCAACCCTGACAGAAGATGCACAGAACTGGATATGGGACGAGGTGGGTAGTTATGATACTTTGGGGCAGATGGAAGGAACCCAAAAAAATCCAACCCATATGGCTAGCAATGCTTCAAATTGTCCCCAAAACAGTGACAAGGAGCCATTAGCCTTTCCTGATGGATTTTGAGCAATGGTAGCAAGAGTCTAATTCTCTTCAGCATTACAAAAAAATCCCAACTGGTGCTGGTGTCCTCCCAGTGGCCTTTCTTGCTTTTTCCAATGAGTAAAGATGGATTTTTCCCTGCTTACCCTAAGCTGCTGACTTTTCTTCACCTGCTTCAGTGTGGCTTTATAGTGTGTTGGTGGCCCCCTGTATGAGTGGTTTGGAGTGCTGCTGCCTACTCCAGGCAGTGCTGAAGTAGGGGGCCATGGGATGACCCCAGGCAGTGAAATATTGCCCTCATAATGTGTGGAGTTATTAGTAATCTGGTGAATCAGTGGGTTTCCCCATAATGCAGCAAATCATTCCTTGAGTTTGCTTTTTGTGATGACATGCTCTCAGTAAGAGATGTGCTTGTACACTATTGCACGTGGTCAGGATTGACTTCAGTTTCTCTAATGTACAGAGGAAGGGGGAGTCCTAAAGTAAAATTCTGATTTAAAATCTCATGCTGGATAATGTTGGTGAATATTGAAGCCTTTTAATAGTTTGATTTTCTTGGTGACATGTTGCTTTCTCTGCATGTGAAAAAAGGGATGTTAGTATTGTTCATCTTTTCATACCTATACTGAGTCAAGTAGAATTTCTGTTCATGAAGCTTACATGTGTTAAAGCAGCATTTTGGCTAATTATTGTAATTGTACTTCCCAGAAATTGTAATTGTAATTACTGCTATTGTAATGTAAACTATCATGGATTTGTGAATGCTACCTGACAGGACTAAAGATTTCATCCTCATTATTTTTTTAAGTGCTCCCTATCTCATTTTCAAGAGGAATTTTTGCTTTGATTGCATCCTGGAGGCAATCTGATGTCTCTCCCATTAACTTGATCATTTGATGGTTTAATCAAGTAGAGCTGTGGACATTCATTGTCCTGATTAATGCATTCAAGAACTAATAATCAGGAGGAAAGAAAAGCACCATAGGATGTATAAAGGGCAATCTCTTTTCTTGTCAGAATTCTTTGGTGGATATTTAAAAGTCATGCCTCCTTGCTTTGCTGCCTTTCCTGTCTTTCTGTAGGCAATTCTCGGGGCACACTCTGTGGAAAGACCTGTAAAGAAGACAGAGATGATGAATGGATGGGTGTGAGCCTGGCTAGACAGCCAAAGGCTGGTGGAAGTGTGCTGGTAAGTCCATGCTTTTCTTTGATCCCATTAAAGCTGTTGCTGCTGTCTGACTGTAATGCTAAGCATGTCAGGATTAATTGTTTGGCAGTGAATGACTGAGTCCAGAGCAAGAGGCAGCAGATTCTGTAGTCCCTTCCCTCAAGTGGAAGGCAAAGTGAGCCCCCAGCCAGAAAATGCAATTTATAGAGGGAGAATTCCAAGCCATCACATCTGACTCATACCACCCAAGGGCTTCTCCCTAAACCTGAGGGATTATATCTTTGAGCCAAATAAATGGAACTTTGTCTGGGAGGTACCTACTAGTTTGTTCTTTTTGTAGTTTGCTTGTGTTTATGTAGAGAATATGCTTGTTTTCCTTGAACATATGTATTACGTGTCAGAACTTACAAGGAAAAATGTAAAATGAGTGTTTGTGGCTATATTTTTTATTTATTTATATTAATTTCCTATTATCAGAGTAATCCTGAAAACAGTCTAGTTCTAGACACTACTCTTTGTGAGTAGGAAACTTTCAGTTGGTCCCAACTTTCCAGTGAGACAGGGGACTACCCTGGTACATGGCATCAAACTGTCAAAAAGCTGCTAGTGAGAAAGATCTTGTACAGTGATTACTGTGCCAGCCACCTGTATAAGGCAAGAGGACAAAGCTGCTTTCCTCAAAGGTATTTTTTTAAATATGTGCTTAGAGTCTAAATGGTTATGCCCCAAATCCTTGCACACCGTCTTCCCTGTGAAGGGACCAGGTGGGTTTAATACCTTTATGTGACAGTACTATGATATTTTATCCCATCTTCTCTTTTTGTGCACAGCTTGCCAGTGTTATAGGGGCTAGCTTTACTTTTCTTGGGTTTTTTAAAATGTGGTCAGGATAAGAGGAGAAAGGGGGGAGAAAGAGAGGTATAAATAACATACCCTATAAACATATACAGCAGAGCGCAAAATTAAGGCATTCATCATTAGTGTAAGCTATTCATACTTTCAAGGGTTATCCTGAGGTATACGTGTGCTCAGTCCTGTGCAACAACTGAGGAGTAACTTGCACTGAGGATAATGCTACCTCAAAACACAGCATCCTCTTCATTGTCCAGTCATCAGGCTGAACTAGACAAATTCATCCTAATCCATTTTTGGAAGTTAGCTCATACTCTTTTTTTTAGGCAAACATTTTGAGGCTGAAACATTTTTGCCAATATTGTGTCTTAAGAATAATGGTTTTGTGTATTTTGGTTCAAAGGGAAAGAGGTTGCAGCTGATGCTTAGGGGTCTTTCCCCAGACAGAAGCAGCAATTTAAGGGAGTGCTGGTGGGGCAAAAAGCTGGGCAACTACCAAGGACGGGGCTGTTTGCTGGCTGGCTGAGTGGAGGCTACAAGGGTGAGAGACATGGGCAGGCTGTGAGGCCCTAAAGTGGGGCTGAAGGGATAGAACCTTCACACATAAAGGAGGTTAAAAGTGAAATGTAGCTAAAGTAAAATACGCAGCTGGGGATGTGCTTATTTCAGTGCAGATTAAGCTGGTAAAATGTCTCCACAAGTGACACTGATTTAAAGCAGTCCTAACCCAGCCTTCTGACAAGATTATACTGCCCCTCACCAAGTAGATCATGTCCAGATGCTCGAGGATATTTAAATATATAATTCTCATTGATATTTATAACCAAAGCACTGGCTCTTCAACCGCTAATTATATATCTGTGCACTTCTATGTGTAAACAGAGTCTGGAATGAATGTATGCAGATTCCTTTTTGGATGGAAATTACCTGGCTGTTTCAGGTCATTGTTATTCTGTTTTGGGATAACTTCTTGCTGGAAAAGATTTGTGACTTCCCCATGAGCAGATGGCTTTTAATACATGTACTCTTCTAATTTTAAGGATCAGTATTTCTTTAAAATGTAGCTTTTCTTTGAAGCCCCTTTGAGAAACTGGAGTTCTGAGAAAACATATCTGAATGTGCGTTCGTAGACATATTTGCTAAATTTTTAGTTTTTTAACAAAGTTACTAGATAACATGAATGAGTCTCTTTAGTTAAGAGTGTGTGCAGTCTGTATTGTAAGACATTACAACTCTATTTACTGCATTTCTTCCAGGGATTCTTTTAAGTCAGACTAATATCTTTGTGGTCAATAGCCCTTGATGGATTTTTTTTTTTTTTTCATAAGTAAGTGTACTCACCTCTGTGAAATATTCATGCTCTTGAGGTCCTGTGTTAGATTAACTAGTTTCACAGTTTAACTGTAGATTGTATAAAGAAGTTGTTGCTTTTGCTTTGTAACTGCTTAGTGGTCTAAATTTTTCTCTTATCAGCCTTCCCCAATTGCCTGATAAGAGTACCAGCTTCAGTGGAAAGGAGCAGTAGGGAAATTGAGGAGTGTGCCAGGGGGCTTTAGCTAGTGTTTGGTAAAATGTGGATTGTGTTTAAGCCCATATTGTGCCAGGATGTTACTAAACTAGAGTTTTGTGTTTGTGTGACAGACTAAATAGGAAAGCATCAGACAGTGAGAATGTGAAGAAATGAAGAAGTAAGATTAAATAAGAAAGTTTCCTGTCCTCAGATATACTATCACTCCATCTTTGCATTAATCTCAGTCCTGCAATAATACAGCTGAGATTGCTAGGTCCTTCCAAACTGAAACAGTGAAAGTCCTCCTTTTGCCTTTGTTGAGAGAGGAAGCGGGGACAGTGCATTCTGATTTGGAGATAAGCCACATCCTTCAGTCTTGTTCTTCCTAAATACCTGCCACATCTGTCATTGTGTTGCTCTTCCTGTGGTGCAAAGCCCATGGCTGCCACATGTAAAAGAGCCAAGTGTCTGCAGTTCTGAAATGGCCTATTCATTATATTGGGGTAATGCAGTGTCAGCCATCAATAGATAACTTACTTTGTTCAGAAGCATTTTATTTTGCTTCAAGGCTTAACATAATTTCTCCTCTGTTCCATGGTAGAGCTGGAGCCTGCGTCCTGGCAGCAGCTGTTGAGTACCAAAGTGTGCTGATGCACATAGCTTGCATGTAAAATAGGGTGCATAGACTGGCTGTCAGTTGTTTGCAGTCACCTTAGGAAAAAAAAAAAAACACATTAAAATTTGCTCCACAGCATCAAATTCAGGTGACTCATCTCTGTTCCAAAGACCTCTCCAGACAGGTGCTATCAAAGAAGGAAGGCTCTGGCCACCTTTGGTAGCACATCACTTTGCCTCAGCGACATTGGGTGATGTAGCGACGGTGTACTGTAATCAGCTCTAAACGCTTTTGGGAATACAGGAAAACCAAAAGCAGCTGTGAACAAGCTTTGTTGTGGCAGGGAGACAAATGTGCTCATTGCCTGGCTGCAGAGAAGTGAATTTTGAAGAGGAAGAAGAACTCCTGTCCATTGGGAAATGTCAAATTCTGTAGCTGTGGCATGGGGGAGTCTGGTGAAGCCCTGACTCGGATAATCGAAGTGGAGCTCATCCCTTGGAGGTCCACAGACTGAGGCAGTCAGTGGTTAACTATAGTGTGCCTGAATGAATACACATCATGATGAAGGTACTGAAAAACAATCATTAAAAAAAAAAGACAAACAAAATCCAAGTCCTAACAGAGTAGGTAAGTGAGCCCAAAAGTGCTAGACTGAGCTTTTTCTCTCCTTACATTCTTCTGTCTTTCTTGGCCTCTGTACCTCACTCCTGAGCAAAGCCACCTGCTTGTGATGAAGTGTTCCTGCTCTCCCTGACTCCGTCCTTTGTGTTCCTCTGGGAGAGTCCTTTGCAGTTTCCGAGATACAAAATGTCAAAGAATTTACAATATCACAATCCTTTATGTTTCCATAATTTTAAAAAAATACTCTTGGTCTGTTTCCTTTTAATTTTATACCCAGAGTTGGGGTTGACTTGATTGGCTTTAATGGTATTTGTCTTTATGGCACTGTCTTTGAAAGGGCTGTGCATGTGTGTATTTCTGCTCACAGCACAGATCCATCAGGAGAGAAACTATTTCCCAGTTATGCTGAAAACAATAATTTCATATGCTGTTTGAGTTTTTTTTGCTGTTGAATTTTGAATGAGTAGTGCATGGGGATTGAAATCATAACTGAGCCTCCTTAAAGCACTTAAGGGAGTCTCCAAAGCTGCTCTTTGCAGTACTTTTCACATGCATTTGGCTGTGGAGCAGGGTGCCCTCAGGAGTATCCTTTGCATCACGGCTGACAGCCTGCCCCACACAGTGTGGTGTAGAGCATTCCACAACTCCTAGAGCCCCTCACTGTCCCTCTGTGGTAGCCATCTCAAGGAGGTGTGTGCTTCTCCTTGAGTGCTGGAAGTTAGGAAAGCAAAAAATATCAAACTCCAGTATAGCACTGCTAATACAGAACAGGCTTTTGCTCAACTGATTTTTCTCTGTGGGAGTAGTATTACCTGTTTATGTGTTTTTGGAGGTAAGGGGCCTCTGTTTATGGCTGGATTTGAGCTTCCCAGTGGTTGATACACTTCCCACGTCCTTTACTGGAGAGGTGACACAACTGTGCCTGCCTTATGGATGGATATAATTTTTATCAACATGGATATGCTTCCATAGGCAGCTCTGAGGTGCTGAGGCAGAAAAGTGGGGTAGCACACAGGGATAGAAAACTGAAGGTATCTCATCTGGGGGGGATGGGGTCAAATGTGGGGTTTGTGAAGGGGGCCAATACAAAGTTTTGAGGAAAAGTTGAAAGTATGTGGAGGAGATGACTTGTAGCATAGAGGCTGCTCTGTTTGCATGGGGACAATCCGTGAATGATACAAATTGACACATCTACACTGACTTCGGTGTAGACTCGTAGCAGCTGGAAATATGGCCCGGCATGTGCTCAAGTTCAAAGCCCTTGCTGTTTTACATTTCCTTTTGTTCCAAGTTAACCCTGAGCATAAGGCAACTTGTGCTTTGTCTGGCAGCAGTGCAGTGTTAACTTTGGAGCAAATGAGTTGTGGGAAGTTGTGAACCAGGCTCTACATTGCTTGTATGTGTGCCTGTGCATGGCAGTTGTACTGAGCAAGTGTCCTGGTGAGTCTGGTTTTTCAGAATGGTTTAATTCTTCACTGTGAAGGGAAAGGCACTTCAACCTGTGCAACTCATCTGCACCTTGGTTAATGTTGCCACTCTTGTTGCTATAAAATCTATGGCATTTTCACTTAAATTCATTACCAATAAGCAAGTCTCAGCACATCTGTCACCAGAAAGAGCTACCTTTCCTGCTGGAAACAAGACTTTGATTCACATATGAATCCCACTCTGGTGGGATAAGTTTCTAATATGGTCTTAGTAACCTTCTAAGTATTCTCAATGTCTTTATTCCTGTTTTTCCACTTTTGTCTGGCTTGGCTAGGTTCTGTTATGCACCTTTAGGTAGAAAAGCTTTGCTCTCCATGAGGATTCATACAGAGTAAGAGATCCTGGAATCTCCAGCATGAGCTCTGTCTTGCTCTGAGCCCTCTTGCTTTTCTAGTTATGCACACGCGAAGACTGAGATCAGAGCTGGCAGGTCAGGTAGTGTCATGAGCTGCAGACAATAACAGTGAGAAGATACTTTACCTAGAAAGAGTGGGATGTACAGAGAACACAGTGGGGTTGTGGGGCAAAGGTGATGCTGAGTGGTCCTGTTCATTCATGCTCTGCCTTGGTCAGGGGGCTCTTCTATGACTGTGGGCTAATAACCCATGTGATGTGATCTATTCAGGCATGTGCACACCGCTGGAAAAACATCTACTATGAGACAGAGTACATCTTGCCCCATGGCTTCTGCAACATCATTCCTCCCAACCTGCAGTCCAATGGGAGAAAGCTCTTGCCCTGCTATGAAGGTAAGGACTGTGGGACCAGAAGTGGGGCTTACTTTCCTTGATACACTAACTACTACAGTAACTCACTACTACTGATATTTTTCTTTTTCCTTTTTTTTTGGTAATGTGTGGCTGCCAGTGGCACAGCTGGGGTGGCAGTTGGGTTTTGGATGAAGTTGGGAGAGTAGCACAATGACTGAATGGACCCTGTGAGTGGTAAAGTGCATGGTTGCACTTTACTGGAGGAATAACAAGTTTCTGAACTGTGTTTTTGAGGCAGCAGCGCTCTCCTAACATAAATAATGAGAAGATATTGATTTGAGCTTGACCTCTAATGCTTCACTGTGGCACAGAGTAAAAATACTGCGTTACATTGCAATCATGAACCAATTTGCCTATCGTATGGAAACACTTTAATTTTTGCACTGTGATTTATCAGGGGATTAGGAGGTGGGGCAGGGGGAAGGCTTGCTTTGCTTACTTTGGGATACTTCTGCAATAGTTTATACTAAATCGCTGCTGTGTTTTGGGTGCTGTAAGGTCCCTGTTGGGATCCTCTAGAGGTCTGGGTTGAGATGGATGCAGGGGGACGGCTCCAGCTCTAAGCCATGGCTGTGCCTGTTTGTTCTACTCCAAATCACATGTGGCAGCATTTTAATTTCCCCCTCTCTGGTGCATGTGAGACTCTTGTATTGTGTTTCCTTTTTTAAAGACTTCAGGAGGCAATGTCTTCTTGACCAAGAGCAATTAACAAAACTAGAGGCACGAGTGTATCTAGAAGATAGGGTATCTCCTAAGATTTCTTGGCCTTGAGAGAAACATTTTGGGGAAAGCAGCCACTTGCTTTCTCCTTTCTGTCCTGGGCATCATCTTTCACTTACTGACTGTAGGAGCTTGAGGAAGCATGGAAGTTTGGAGGACAAGATGTTCTTCTTGTGGACAAGAACTCTGATTTTATTTACTTATTTGCTTTTATCCATTTGCCCTCCTGTCCAAAGTTGGTAGCAACCAGCAGCAGGTGGGAGAGGGATAAGGCAGAGGATGTCCTGGAAAGTTTCTCTGCTGCTGGTGAGTGGCTGTGTTCTAGCTAGGGGCCTGTGAAGCCTGCTCTGTGACAGAACTCTGTCCTCTTCATGCCTACTTTTTCTACTGAGGTGGCTCCTTACCTCCCTCTGGACTTTGCCTGAGGATCTGACATTGCAAACCCACATATGTTCTGGAGATGACATGCACTTGTGCATTGAGCATTTCCCACCCCTGAAAATGGTCATTATTTGACATGTGAGAAGTTTTGAGGGTCTTCACCCAGCCATGCCAACTGCTGGGCAGCAGGGTACAAATAAGGCTTTGTAAGCCTTTCTGTTGTGAGCACTGTCCTGCTGTACTTGTACTTCCTTGCCCCCCTGCCCTCCTTGTTACTTGTCAGCAAAATCAGGATAAGGCCTCACACTGAGGCCATACACTGCACATCATCCAGTATTAACTTTATGGTGCATATACACACACGGGGATGCTGCTGGGGCTCCCTCTGAGCCTGTGTCACTGCTCCTGCACTGCCTTAAAATTGTCTTTCCTGAAGCCATGGCAGGGAGGTGGTTTCTGGAAGAGACGAATGGCTTGTGTTTATCTGTGCGTCATGTCTTTGGAGTAAAACTGCTGTTAATCAGACAGGATATTTGCCAGGAATTGCTAGAAAATAGAATTGTGTGGGCCTAGTACATGCAGAACAGCCAGTGGAAAGTTGGCAGGGTTGGTGCAGTAAGATGCTGGCTTAATTTCACTGCATGCTGAAGTGAAAATTGAAAGTTCGGGAGTGATTTCCACCCACCTCCCTCACCCCATCAGACATGAAATCACAGTTTCATGGGGATTGGCTGCATTTGTTTCCTCCCGAATCTTTAAATTTCAATAAAACAAGCTCAAAGAGAGAGATAACTGATATGTCACACAGAAGAGTTCATTATTTAAGGTTTGCTGTGAAATAAGTTTGCAGTCATCCTTGTAACTTTTTTCCTTCACTTCCTGGAAGGAGCAAAGGAATTTTCCTCCACTGACGCTAAGGAACAGCCCAAAGCGTCAAGTTTGAAGTGCTTTTACACTGAGAGCCTCTGTGGCCATTGCTGGGAGGTTACCAGACCCCTGGCTGCAAACCCTGCACCGCAACCTTGGCTTGATGAGGTTCCAGTGTCTCACCATGTGCAAATAGGTGTAGACTGTAGCACGCTCCCTTCCAGAAGCCCCGTTGTTAGTGCTGCTAAGGCAATAAGCCTGAACTGGCAGAGGGTACAGGCTGGCTGGGTGCACATCAGTCTCCATCCGTGGAGGAAATGGAAATTATCTGACTAGATGGTAGTGGTGCAACAGCATAGTAGTCTCAATCCATCTTATTATTGTCTGGCTTTCCTGAAAGGGGTGACGGAAGTCTGGAAGCAGTTCAGAAAAAAATGAGATCAACAAGCAAGCCTAATATTTAAATGCAATCTCTCTCAGTAGGAACTAATCTGGTTTAGATGAGCTGGATGTCCTTTGTGGTATAGCTGACGTATGGAGCCACAGTTTTCCAGTCAATGCTTTCAGCTGGTTTTTTTCCCCATAGTTTTAATGGCTTTCAAAAAAGAAAGCTGCCTCGTCATTCTCCCAACGCATTCAGTTTGCAAAGAAGGGTGACTGTGTGTACTGTGAGAGGCAGTCCAGCCGATGGGGAGAGCTGGAGTGCTTTCCTCCCCCGCTGTGGTAAGAATTAGTGGTGGCAGTGGGGAAGACTGATGGTCTCTTTGGTTAGTAAATAAGGGCAACAGCACATGCTCACATGCCTTGCTTCCAAAGGGATAAGTTTTCCCACAGAGTCCAAACCACTTTTGGTTTCCTGGGAACCATCAAAATGTCCCTGCTTTGTGGTGGAAACTCAGTACCACAGTGCTAGGTCAGACAGGTTATTACTGTTTCTTCATAGAGTAGAAACACTGAGGAGTGAAAAAGCCTTCAGTGCAAATGATATTTTACATCTATGAAGATGGTAGGTATAAGATTTTGTTGCACTCTGGAACTTAACCTATATTATGCCATTGAAGTTTTAGAGACTCGCAAATAGGTTTGTTCAGAGAAGAAGTTGATGGTCATTGGCCTTCAGAATCAAACAACAACACACATCAGAGCTTATTCCTTTTATTTGTGCATTGTTTTATCCAATTACTTCTTCCTCAACCTTCACCTGTAACTTGAGATCATCTTGGCTACAAATCACTACCATCTTCTTCTCTTCAGGGCACATCTTCAAAGTTGCACAGACAGCAACATCCTCCAGACTTACTACTTTGCTATCAGCTCTTGCTGCAGCAATTTAGTGTCTTGCAGTCTCTGTAAACGGTGGTGCACAGCAGTTTGCAGAAGACAAGAAAGAACAATAGAGAAGTGTGGAAACAACAAATCTGTCCATGACAGCAGTTACTGCCTGGGGCTACCTGGAAAATAATGAATCTAAAACCTCATGCAAAGGTTGCTGTTCAGATGTGCAAAAACTGTGAGCTAATACAATAACTGCACAATTTCCATCTAGTTGACTGCTTCACTTTATGGATTGTTGGATGGATGGCTGTGTCATACAAGTGACAGGTATCAGTACCATGCACCGAGGTGGAGGGGAGGTAGAAGCAATCTTGGTTTTCTTTCCTTTTGGGTTTATCCGTTGCTTGTGAGAGGCAGCCTGGCCCTCGGGAGGAGACAGAAGTCGGTGATGCTGAGATGTGACTGTCCAGGATGGATGTCTACTCTTGGCTGTGACCATGGGTGCATGGGTGGAAAGGAACCCTGCTTGGGTGTGGAGGCGGGCATATGCCACTGCAGATGGGAGTTAGGTGGGCTGACAAGGAGGGATGGTTTTCTGCTGAAAGGGTTAGGCTGGAATCCAGGAGCCCAGTGTCTGTCCATACTGGGCCGCTGGCTCCCTGGGGAGGACTGCATCTGTCTTGATCCCCCCCAAAATGTGGTCTTGATCTCTGCTCTGTGTCAGTAGAGGTTTAAATTCTCGAACAGCCCCAATGTCTGAGGTGTTTGGGACTATGTGCTTCCATTTCCACTTGTAAAATGTCACTGTCCTTGGTAGTAAAGACTGAAGCAAAGAAGGCCTGAGTAATGGAAGAAAACAGATGTCACCCCAGTCTTCCAAATAGGCAACTGAGAAGGCATTCAGTATTTCAGCCTTCTCTGCAACCTCTGTTGCAAGGGTCCCTGTTTCCATACAGTATGTGAGCAGTAGGCTCACATTTTTGTTAGTATCCTTTTGTTGTTGATGTATTTGAAGAAGCCTTTCTTGTTATCCTTGACATTCTTCATCAGATTTAATTCCAAATGGGCCTTGGCCTTCCTCATTGCATTTCTGTATTCCATGCTATGTAGGGGTGGGAATCCTGATGTAGGAAAGGCAGGGCCTTTAGGGCATGCACAGAATTATTTTTCAGGAAATCCTGGAGGGATAAAGCTCCTCTCCTGGGCTTTCTGAATTAAAAAAATGTTAACATCAATAAAAAAATGTTTTTTCCTCAGGCAAAGACTGCCTGGCTCTATGAGAGACTGTATGTGGAGAGCTAGCTGTTCAAAGCCCTAGCAGTTTCTGAATAGATATGGGCAAATATGGACTTCAGTTCTAAGTGGAATTGTTATCGTGCATTCCTACCAGGAAACCCAACTATATTTCTGGCCTTCCTGGTCTGCTGAGACACACATCAGCTTTGGCAGGACTCTGCCTTGACCAAAGCATTTGGATTGTAATTTGTGGATCAACTTTCTGTTCTGCATGGTCTCTCCAACTGAACCTCACCCTGTGCAACTGGTATGACCTCAGCAAATTTCTGAAAATCTGAACATATGGTATTAGGAAGAGACTATATACAATAGAAAAGCGAGAGTGGGGGTGTGTGCTTATATGTCTACATACAATGTTTTGAAAAAATTCTCTGAGAACATAATTATAATTAATTCCTTTTGATCTTCAATAAGATAAAATTCAACTCAAAGGACCTTGCTTGACTTCAAAGAGGCAATTTGCTTATTGATTTTATTAAAATTTTTGTCATTTAGCAGTGAGTTTTAATGGGGCTTTTAAAATAAAAAATATTTAAAAGTTTCACAATTATCAAATTATTTTTTTTTTGGAACCTGAATTATTGTAATATACAGGAAGTGGTAGATATTGGAAAATAATGCCCTGGAAAAAAACTACAAAGGTTCTGATCCAGCTCTAAGTTTCAGATACTCCTAAACTGAAAAATGTTTGGATTAAGGCAAGTCAAAGAGTGATTTTCCTTTTTCCTCTTTTCTCCTCCTCCTTGCCCTGAATTTAATGTATTTCTAAAAATAATTTTTTCCTGTTCATCAAAAAATAAAAACCTTCCTCAGGTTTGACAGGGCAAACAACTGCTACGTAAAATACAGAAACAAAACCTATAGGATGCTGGTGGGTTCCCTGTGAACTGGGAGCTTTGAGCAAGTGGCCATGAAAAGCAGCAGATCCAGCAAATGAAACTGTTGTTTGATCATATAGAACACAGTGCTCTTTCCTCACTCACTGTCTTCTTCCTGAGGCTGGTGTTCTGAAGCACTCCTCCACCAGAAATGTTTCTTGGGGCTTTGGTGACTGTCATTGTGGGGGAAGATCACTTTATTTCTCTGAGGTAGTAATGGTCCTGTGGGTTAAACCTCCTAGCGCAGGGTCAGTGGCACACAGACATGTGTATCACCTTTTGCTACCGCCTTTCCAGCTGGCAGATCTGTCTGCCACGGATGGAAGCCTCTTCTGATACACCTTTACTGGGGTGATGCCGCTACTGTTATACTGCTGTGAAACTGCTTGTTTAGCATCTCCCTAGCAGCAGTCAGGCTGTCTCTCCAGCTGGCCCCTTGCTTTGCCTGCCAATGTGGGTGAGTGTGCCGCATGGTGCATGTTGGTGGCAGATCCACTAATAAAACCCAGGAGCCCTGCATGCTGGTGTCTCTCCAGGCTGTGTGTATAGTGGCTCAGGTGGAGAGTGTGTGCTGTGCCAGGGATGACCACAGTTTGTTTTCTTCCCTTCTCCCATCCAGAGTACAAGAAGAAATATGGGGAGGAGCACGGTTCATGCCAGGCAGGGATCGCAGGCTTCTTCACCGAGGTGAGCAGAGACACATGCATGGAAGGGTGGGGATTGGTGAGCAGCTCTCCCACTGCATGGCCAAAGGGGGAGACCCCTGAGCATGGCTTGGACAGCAGGCTGAGCGCTGAGCATGGTCCCTTCCTGCCAGCAAACACCCTCCTGCCTTGTCTGGCTTCCCAGGCATCCATATCTTGCCCAGTGGTTCATACATTATGTATATGTCTCTCAATGTCTGTGGACAAGAATGAATGTATTGACTCTGGGAGATGTACTCAGGGGATGTTCTTATTGTGTACATCCCAAAACTCGCATAGAGCTATTTCTGTGTCTATCGTTAACTCTTTTCTGTAAGTGATGATGTACAACAGTCTTCCCTGAATCATTTTGTTTATGTATGTGTACGTGTGGGTAAATATAATGCACATACATACAGAAGATAAACATTTTTTTTCAGTTCTACTACACTTCCTTGTTGCAAAAAAGTGGAGAAAAAACAGGATGGTCAAATATATGGTCCAGAGCTGTTCTAAATACCTGACCATATTGTTTCCTGGACAGAAGTCTATCAGCCATGTTTTATTTATGTCAAGGATGAATTTGTTCCTTATGTATGCATGACTTTTTGGTCAATGTTTCAGGGTTGCAATTTTTTTGCCTTTTTTTTTTTTTTTTTTTTTTTGTGTGTGTGTGTGTGTGTATGTATGTGTATTTTTGATTGGTTGGTTGGTTTTGGTTTTGGATTTTTTTTTTTAGATTTTTTTAAGAACCTACACTCACTCCTAATTATATATGCACTGATTTGTGGAATGCATTGTCAAGGCTGATACAAACAGAATAAAGGTCTTCTCTCTCAGAAATCTTCTTCTGCCATTTCAGTAAACTGGGATGGCAGGCAAATTTGCCACAGGGGCACTATCTGGTAACTGGATGTTCAGCTAGCAGCAGCTGTTTCCTGGCTTGTCTGCTCTTTCCATCCTGTTTCTGTTCCCATGCTTAAATCCTCCTTTGCTACCCTAGTTCAAAAGATATCTTTGAACTTTATTGCTTCAGCCTGATGGCAGCAGGAAATGCAGATAAATGGCTTTTTGGGTCAAACAGGCAATCCCTTGCCATATATTCAGTGCTGTGGATGGTAGTTGTTCCCATCAGTAAATGACCCTTTGACCTCATGGGCATGGCCCCTTACAAGGAAAAAGCTGTTTCAAAGCACATCCTGCTCTTTAGTTGGGTTTGCAGTCCTATCCCTGTAGGAGAATCCCAGCTAGAACAGGTCACCCAAAGGGGACCTGTATGTGATAGCATTTTCCCACAAGGATGGAGTCCATCCACGGCCTTACTGAATGGAGATGTGAGGCAAAGCAGCTGTCCATGTGTCTTTGGGGATGGAGAACTTACCTAGGCTTAATGCTCCTCAGGCTTAATGCTCCTCAGGCTTAATTTGGTCCCTTGTTGGAGGTATTCAAAACCACATGCAGGAGTAAAGTTTCCCTGCAAGGATACTGGATGCTTTGGGGCAACATTTTCTGAATTTGTCTTGTGTGCAAATGTACCTTAGCTTTTGATTCATGTTGGATCAATCTTTGCCTGATTCCTACAGTCTTTTAAAATGATAAATCATGCTGGTTGTCTGTAATGAACCCAAGACATTTTATGATTCTGTGATGACTCTATAGCTACGTTGTCTCTCGAAGACCAGAGCATAGGCAAAATCTTCCAACTGTGACATAATGTACACCCTGTTTCTTGAGCAAATTGCACCTCTTTAGCTTCACAGTTGTAAAATCAAAATCAAAAGCCAGCATCGGGGCATGATCTGTAGCTGAGTGGTGCGTCAGGGTGGGCTGGAGTGCTTTGTCTTCGGGTCTTCTGAAGGATGCTTGGGAAAGGCAGCAGGTGGAGAGATTTTTGGGAAATCTATGTTAGCAGGGATAAGTTTGATGGTTAGTAAAACTGAGGAGGGTGTTCTATTGCAGCAGAACAGCTGAGCAGAAATGGACCGTAAAAGGGCAGTGTGTCTCTAGGGTGTATACAGTGACCTCCATGTTTGGACAGAAGGAGGGATACTCTCTACATGCACACAGAATGAGGAATGGACTTCTAATTGGTGTTTTAAGTAAATATCCTGTCCCTTCTCCATTAACGTGTAAAGCATGTATTTCTGTCCAGTTTTGATTGTTATTTTTTCCTCCCATCCTTTCCCCCACACGCTTCCATTTTTCTTGTTTTAGGAGCTGGTCATCATGGGGGCTCCAGGATCGTATTATTGGACAGGAACTGTCAAAGTGCTAAATCTCACTGACAACACATATTACAAGCTGAACGATGATGCTGTGATAGCCAGGCGATACACATACCTTGGTAAGCAGCTCTCTGATGCTCACTGTGAAAAGATGATAGTCCAGCAACATATTTCAAGGCTTTGATGCTATAAAAAAGCTGATACTGATTTTTTTATGGTGATGTAGAGTATTTTTATGAAACACGTGAAAGGAAGAATGTCTGAATTGAAGTGTTACTTGTCTGGAAAGAAATATAAGCAAAGAAGCCTATTGAGTATTACATTTCTCTTTCCTTGTTTTAAAAAAACCCCGAGCTTTCCTGTAACTTTTTGAATAATATAGAAAAGGCTTTTGAACTCAACAGCATATTGGATTTTAGTGGGCTTCTTAACATTCCTGCCTTTGCCCTGTGACAGGCAAATTATGTGCCATTAGTTAAACTGTGTGTCTGCTTATACATGCCTTTAAAATGGGTACAACAACTAATTACAGAATGTGTATTCCAGATACAAATTCATTTCAACAAAATAACGCTGTCTAAATGTGTCATTGTTAACAAAAGGAAGTTGTGAAAGGTTTGGCTACAGGTACATTGTTAACTCAATTGGTTTTACTTGCTCTAAAACCAGATAAAATACTTAATTTAAAGGCTTCCACCTAATCTGCAGTTCCTAAGACTGTTGAGACTTAGAGGGCATTACAAACAGTTTGATACTGTTTGACTAAAGTCTGCCACTGACCTCCCATTTTCCCCTTAACCTTTAGTCTTTAAAAAAATACCACTTGGAAGGTACTGCTAATGAAGGGTGTCTGTTTAGCTATTTGCAGACATAAATAGATTTTACCACTGATAGACTTGAATTATAGGGTTTACCATGTAGACAAGAGCATCACAATTTATGGCAGAAGAGCAAGGCGAATACAAGAGAGCCTTAGAAGGAAAGCTACTCTACTTATCTTTATATATAATATTGTTATATGTTATTTTAATATATCAAATAAAGCTGAATCTTTGATCTTCTTTCAAATACATTCTTCTTTCTTTGATCTATCCTCCCATTTTTCTTCTTGCCTAGGCAAAAATCTTTTAAAGCCATTAATTTCTCTGGCCTCTTTGCCTCCTGTTCTCTGCTCTCTCCCCTATCAAAAAAGAACATAATTTTCCAAGGCTTCCTGGGCAGTGATTTTAGGCAAAGGAGGACACTTCTCTCTGGTCCTTGTGGGACTGTTGCTCTTTGACATGATATTTTCCCTGTGGTGATGTGGTCTCCTTTCTCTGTGTGTGCTTATTCCTGTTTTACTGCTTCCCTCTCTTGACTTGCCATTGGCAAACTGGTCCCACTACCAGCTCTGCATGTCCCTTACTCATCTCCACATACATGGCTTTTTTTCTCTCAGCTTTTGCAAGAGCACTGGAGGGTGTACTGTCTCTTCCCATCCCCATGAGCTTTTGAGCAAAGTGTTGGTACATTCTGAGCAGAATAGTTGTTGAACGCTAACTGTGTGCAGCCCAGGAGCAGTGAAACCCAGTGAGCATGATCCAGCTGGCTGACCTGTTTCTCGGGCTCTTTGCTTTCATGGTTATTTATTAATTTTTTTATTTCCTCTCCCACTCAGGATATGCGGTGACAGCAGGTCATTTCTCTCAGCCAACTACCACTGACATTGTAGGAGGAGCTCCCCAGGATGGAGGTATCGGAAAGGTGTGTCTCTTTGTCAAACAATAATGTGGTCAGATTCAACTGGGTAAAAAGCATAATATTGATGCAGTTTCAACATGTATGAGAAGCCAGAAGTTTTTTGTCTACATAGTAGTTTTGAGCAGGGGAGAGGTGAGGTAGTTTGATGAAGTCCTGAAATTTTCTCTGCTTGTACCTCCTGGTGCCTCAAATCCCTCACCCCTCTCTCCTCTCTTTCCCACCCAATCCTTACAATACCCATTTTAGTGAGACACAAACATTTCTTTCACACTGCTTTTGTTTAGGATTTGTGACATTTAGGTATTACTTGAAACTTTCCTAGAACTGAAAAAACTTTGAAAAGAGAATTTGTCTTTTGCTTGTTTTCTTCATACATTTGCCTGTTTCAGTATTTACTTCAAGATAACACCTATTAGCATGAAAAGGTACTTTTTAGGTACTTTTAAAGCTTCATAATACATTGGTGTTTTGTGGGTTAGAATCTAGGTTTTTGCTAGCTGTACTTAAAAATCTTGGAGATAGTCTCTTAAGAAGGAAAGAAACAAAAAAGGTTTTCCTGTAGGCATATATATGTTCAATGTCCCAAAGATGAAAGCAAGTGAAGGGCTAGGTGGAAGTGACTGGTGAGTTAGGCATGCCTTGTGTTCCTATGCTGAGTACCCAGCTGCTATGGGGGAAACTGGGTGAGAGGGAGAACTGCTACCCCTCAAACTCTACTAAACCAAAGCTGGAAAAGCAGGAGTGAGGAGAGGGAGGAAAGGGATGGAAAGGATCTACTTTTTTCCCCTCTTTGTTCAAAATCCAATCCTTTTGGGACCTGCTGCCACCATTTGCTTGAGCAAAGATGTCCTGCAGCCCCCTTCCATCTTCCTCCCTCTGGCTCTCCTGCTCTGTAGTCACATGAGTTGTACCTGAATCGTAACAAGGAGTGAGAGATCTTCAGTACCATCTTCAGTACCAGGAACAATATTCTGTTTAGGCAGATTATTTTTCATGGTAGCCATGTAACAGGGGGGAGCAGTGCGAGTGGGGAAAATGGGATAAAATTAGAGGATGAACTTGGTATGTATACCTGATCTGGCGTGACTAGGAGATACAGGATATAACAGTGTTGCAGTTGCTATTGAGAAGATGTGCATGAGAAAGATGTAGTTTCCTTATCCCAGGTGTTCTGTTATGGCTGCTGCAATGCACCTTCCTTCCAGCCTGTTTTCTCTGTGGAACAAACTTAATTTCTGTATGAGGAGGGAGGAAAAAAAGCCCAGCTGCTAACATGAGATCCATGAGAAAGCAGCTGCTCCTGCAGTTTTAAGACTACTGCTCTGGTTGCAAAAGCTCACGTTATTCTCCCTTAGCATGGGATGTAGGTAGCAGGAACACGTGGCTAAGTGGCGGTAAGCAGTGCTGAATACAGAACATTACAATAAGCAGTCCTGTTGTGCTTTCCATACCCTCCAAAAAGCTAATCCTTTCCACTTCCTTGATAGAAAGTTATTAGCATTGTTACACTTTTTCACTGAAAGTAGAGCCAGGGATTCTTAATGAGACTTCATAATTTTTCTGAAGTCACCAAAAGCATCATTATTGAGACTGGGTTTGGAGTTTTGACAGTTGGCAATGTGCTGTCTCTGCTACACTTGACACTGCAAATGCTTATATAAGGAGTTACTTATATAGAGGGTGATTGTCCAGTAAATCTATGCTGTGTTTTTTGCTGGAAACAGCTTTGAACTCTGTCTCACCACCTATTAGTAACTCACCACATGTTCAACTATGTCAAGGGCTTGGCTTCTCCATGTAGCCTTGGAAGTAAAGGATCCTCTGTCTTGCAAACTCTGTGAGCACCTGCTGGGAGGGAACCTGTCAAATGCTGGAGGAATCTCAAAGGCTGATTTAGCCAGCCTTTATGTTGAAGGGAATCCCTTTCCACAAGCCACGCATCTTAAATTTTGTTACAAGATCTGTTCTTGAACTTGTATGAATACTTTCATCCCCAAGAATTCCCGATTAAACAGTTTCTCCTGTGGAAATGAGGAATGAGACTATGTTTGAACAGTTTTCTAATTTACAGGTTGTTTCAGATACAGGCAGTGTACGTGCCTTTGGTAGCGTGATCAGGATTTCTCCTCTGACCTTTGCTAAAGCCTTGCGAAGTTTGCAGTGCAGTAATGCAGGCACATGGCCTTGAGAAGGGAATGCTACATAAGAGAAGGACAACAGGGTTATACCTTCTCAGTTTTTTGCCCTGCTAATTTCCAGACAGTCTCCAGATGCCACTTGTTTGAGATTTAGAAAGTTGCTTTGCTAGGTGCTTTTAAATGCACACATGTGCACATACACACATGCATATGAAAAAAAAATAGGCAACAAGATAACATTCAAGCATTTGTTATGAGAAGAAGCCTGTGATTCATCAGCACAATGGGGAACTCTGTTTCATCTTTTAAAAGAAGACTGAACAATAAAGGGGTCGTGAAGTTGGATCTTGGCAATAGCCGTGGCCATGATCATGATTTAGATATTATTTAGAAAACACCAGTGCTGTACCATTATGTGCTTCATAATTAGTATTGCTTAACATTTTTCTTTTTTTCACCTTTCAGGTTTATATTTTTAGAACAGACAGACGATCAGGCTCTCTAATAAAAATTTTTCAGGCTTCAGGAAAAAAGGTGAGCATTTATAAATGTGTGTTTTCTGTAAGAGGTGGGGGGGAAATAATGGCAGAGTCATCGCAGAAGTACAGAAGAAAAAGATTACTGGTGGCTTCTGGCTCTAGGAAGACCTGCCAACCTCAGAAGTACTGGAAGCTGGGAGCGTTTTGTTATTTTTTCCAAGCAAGACACAGTGGCAGTCTTTAAAAACTTGCCTGGAATAGGGGAAAACTGCAAGGATACGTAGGTGGGTGGTGTTACTTGTGTTTTAGGGCCTCTCCAAAATTTTACTTTACTGCACTAGCAGAATTACAGACGTCTTGAAAAGCAAAGACCTCCCAGTTCATCCAGGGCATCTACTGTGTTTGACTGCTTCCTGTTCATTTCTTTCCCTGTTGAGTTTTAAATGTCCCTAAGGATGTGCTTCTGGCTGTTCCTCAGCCTAATAAATAGAGCTATCAGGAGGTTTTGAGGTTTCAGGCAAAAACTTTCCCTTTTCAATTTAATTGCTTTACTGTTATGTATAACTTAACTAATCAAGTATTTACATCCTTCAAGTATACTTCTAGGCTGTCATCTCTTTCATTCCCATTAGCATCTTCTTCTACAAATTCTCTAAAATCCAATTGAGAGTTTTATTTTAAAGAGAATGCTGTGCTGAATCACCTTTTTTGTTGTTTGTTTGGTTTTTTAATTGGATTTTTGTATGTTTTTGTTTGGGGTTTTGTTTGGTTTTGTTTTGTGGTAGAAACATAACCAGACCTGCTCAGCAATGAGCACTGCCTGGAAATAAGCTGTCACAAAATGCTACATCCTTCCCAGTGATGTAGATAGACATTAACAGCAGGCCAGTTTCTTCCTTCCTTTTTTATTGATAGAGGCTGAACTAAGAAATCTAATGGAGACAGGAAAGAAGAAAATGCAAGACCTTGTTCCAAATGTTAAATATGCAAACTTCAGCACTGTGAACTCACCCATGCTGCAGACATAACCATGTTGCAGTTTTTTTTTCCCTTTCCCTGGAAACTGCCTGAATACATAGTGAAATGCGTTTCATAACTTTTGTTCTTTAACCATGAGAAATTTCTTTAAAAACCGTAGTGGATTAAAAAAAAATAAACAAATACAAATCCCTAAGGGAACCTTTGCTACAAAATAACTGGATTCAAATGATGTTTGAGGTCTGACCTTAGTCCCACACAAGAACAAAAATCTTAATTAACAAACCGAAAGGCTATCCTTCACTTTCCCCTGCCTGATATATTTGGCAACTTTTAAATCTTACAGACTGCACAGAATAGAGTTGCTGCTGCCCATCTTCTAGCATACCCAATAGCTGTGGCTCATACATATAAACTTACAGGCTTGGAAGGCAGTAGGTCAGAGATCTGCAGTGAGGAATGTAAAAGCATTCAAGAAATGTGGTTCATTTTTTTGAACCTAAATAATGATTTCTTTAACCTCAGTGTTTCCTGCTTGGTAAACAGCTCACAATTTCAAGTATGAAATGGTATCTTTCCCATTTTCCTGTGGGAGCTGCTTTTAATTTTGAGACTATGGTTTGTAGTTGGTTTCAAAGAGTATGCCTTGTGTTACTTGAGCAGGAGTGGATGAAATAAGGGTGAATTATCATTCTTGCTTTTGATTTCATTCATGAGTTTAATGTTTTTTGAAATTTGTAATGTGAGTGCTGGTTGGGAGAAGATTAGCATTTAATGTTCACCCATATAAAAACCCTTGGAAAGAAATTAATATATTTCCTAATTTTAAGCATTTAAGTTTATCAAGCAATAATAAGTGGAGATTAAAAGTGGCTGAGGTTTGTTGTGTATCAGCTGAAAAGCTTTTATTGAAGGTCTTGTTTCTGTATCAACTCACCTGCCTTGTACATAAGAGGAAAGGTTATGGTCAAGGCCCACAACTGGTACTCTATTAATAGTGTTTGATACAAATAGATACAACTAGAACAAGGAAAGATAGTCCACAATGAAGAGTCAATTTTAGATACCTGTTTTCATGGATACCCTGCCTCTTGCCTATTTTTACTTTTTTCCTTTCACTATCTCTTTAAGGTATCCCCAGATCATCTGTGGTATCCAGCTTCAAGGACTGGGCGTGAATAATCACTGGCTGGGTCTGATTTGGGAAACTCATTTCACCGCTTCCTAGTTTTAAGCATTTGACAAGAAAGCTAGTCTGAGAAAGCTGTTTAATTGTCTCACTTAAGCATGACCCAGGTTATAACTTCTGTTGGTAGAACATCCAGGATGCACTGTTGTAGAGAGTGTTTTAATTCCTGCCAGAATTATTCCCAAAGCTTTCTCTGTAGGAGTGCTTGTCAGTGATAAAGCAGTAAGTCATCATGTGAAATTAAAAGAATAACCAAAACAAACAAAAGCCACGCCTTTATGATTTCCTCCTGTGTGTGGGCAGATACTGAATGCTTTGTTGTGACTCAACTTGGTTACAGATGGGCTCTTACTTTGGCTCCTCCTTATGTGCAGTTGATCTGAATTCTGATGGGTTGTCAGACCTGCTGGTTGGAGCACCTCTGTTTTCTGAGATCAGAGATGAGGGTCAAGTCACAGTCTATATCAACAGAGGAAATGTGAGTATGTACAGGAGATGACTTGGTAAGGGATGAGGGCATGGGTCTCGGGCAAAGTACCGCTTATATTGCTCCAGCACTGCGTGGTGAAACTTGATGTCTCAAATAAATGGAGCTCTGGATGTCTCTAGCAGAGCATGAAGTCACAGGAAGACTCATCTGGTATTCCCAGACACCAGCCCCCATTCATCACAGGTCTGTGAATCTTTCGAGGAGGTCTTAGAAGATGTCTGGTTTTTTGTTGAAACTTGGTGGCATTTGTGACTTTTTGTGAATTTGCTGCCAAAACCAATTCAGAGTCAGTAGCTTTGACTGAGCTTCCTTTGTGGTTTTGGGGGTCACTAAGACCTAGAACACAATTTAGAACACAAATGTCTTGGGATTGAGGAAGAAAAGAGAAACCAGAGATTGAATTCATTTTACTTTTATAATATGGCCCATACTCAGACTTTAGGGGAAGTTCTTATTAGCTGGTACTGGTGGATTTCACCTGACCTAACAACAGTCTTGGAAAAGTCTGAATTTTCTTGCATTGTTAAGACCCTTGTTAAGTTAATGGTTTTTTACATATTATTAAATACTTAATATTCAGGTCCCAAAGCTGCTGTCTCAAAGGAGAAGTTATTATGGACTCAAATTAAATTCTTTGGCTTCATCAGTATTTTGTGAACGTTAAGTTTGTTTATGCTAGACTTAAAATTCACCAGAAGTCCAAGCATTTAGGAGACTTCACAGATGTTTTTGGTGTAATTTTATTTTCTATTATCACTCCTTTACATGAGCTTTACTTTTTCAGTTTTATTCTCAGGAGGTTCCACCTTTTATGTTGCAGTGTTGCTGCTGGGTCCTCAGGATTGGGTCCAGAATGCCAAAAATAAAATAGCCAGTATTTCCTGCTCACAGTGAGAGCATACATGAGTTAATTTATATCTTCTATAGAACAGTCAAGAAGCTAGTATGAGTTTCTTATACTCCTGCATGAAGAATTACTTCCATGAGCAATGACTTACTGGATTGTGGATTTTATTTTGGGTTTTGGACATTTGAAACTTTTTTTCATTCTGCAATCACAGGTTGCTTCACAGGTTGTTGCAGAGGATCAGAGAAAACTGCACTATAAAACAAGCATGCACAGTGATGTTACATTTAAAATGTTTATGTTTTGCCCTTTCCTGTGAGGACTGCAAAGAATTTAGTCGCACATACAGGCCTGCCTGTCTCTTCTCTGTTGTGTTTTATTTTCATTATGTGGGATTTTCTTAAGTCAGCAACTCCCCATAGCCAAGTAAAAGATTTTATTACATGTTCCAAAGGGTAGTTTATTCTTATTCACAAAGGAAGCAAAAACAAAACAAAACAACCTTGAGGTGGGTACAGACTTGGATTGTGTAACTAAATTTTGTTTTCTTGTGGAAATGTTCCTTTCCCCTGAGGAGACTCAAGAAACTAAAGCTTATGTATCTGACCAGAAGGTGGGTGGGCAAGCCATATAAGCCATATAAGGCTTCTCATGCCATAGGAGTAAAAAGCTACTTAATTCTGAACTTTTCTCCGTCTCTTTATTTCATTAAATCTCTTTCCTTATTCTTAATTTCAGAAGGCTTTTTGGGGACTTTGCTTTAATCCTTTTGTCCCATACTCAAAATGTTTTCAAATCCAATTGTCAAGTGTTCTTTGCTTAGGGGAAAATATTCCTTGACTCACTGAGTTTAGCTGAATAAGTCTGGACTGAGGATTTCACTCCTCAGATGTAATCGGCCAGTAGCAAGCTGTTACATTTTCACCATCTGGAAACTTTCATGTGTTCACCAATCCCTGTGACTGCATTTAGTTACATGTCTGAGTTACTATTTAGTTAATTTAGCATTTTAGTTATATCAGCCATGTGCTCTTTCCCCCTTTCTCCCTTGCCCCTTTTAAAACTAAAACCCAGAAGGTTTAAAAACCAAATAAATTAGATTTCTAGACTCCAGCTAATCTGAGTGTAATGAGGGTGAGAGGCAGGCTGGAACTCTGCCCCAGGTGCTTCTCACAGCACAAGGGCATCTTACATGGGGAAGGCTTACCTTGCCCGGGAATTGCACCATTTCCCTGACCCTGTTTTATTTCTTGCTTGCTAGGGAGTGCTGGAAGAGCAGCTCATCTTGGATGGTGACAGCGCTTATAATGCACACTTTGGAGAGAGCATAGCCACCCTTGGCGACATTGATGACGATGGCTTCCCAGGTCAGTGTAATTTCCTTCATGGCCTTTTCTCCGTCAGCGCCAGCAAAGCTGGCAGCACCGCCAGTCTTGCATGGCTGAGTGCTGCGTAGCATCCATTGCTCCTCCAGATCTGACCAGCACCTGGGTTCAAACTAAGGATAAATGAATGTGCTTGTGTAGGGTTTGTGTGCTAAAGCCTTTTGTAGCTGACTGTTCTTGATGTCAGTTTAGTCCATGTCTGTGCAGGTCAATCTCATTGACACGCCTCAATCTCATTAATTGCTTTGCTTTCCATGCTGTTGTATTTTCTTCTTTCCTGTGTGATTTATAAAGGGCTGAAGATACCCACACCCCAGAGAAAACAGAAACCTATGTCTGATTTCTTTTTTCTTTCTTATTTCCTTATGTTTTCAAGCCTTTCTGGTTTTGTTGACATAGTCTCATTTCTTATCATGTAGTGTAATTAAGAAGTAGCTTCTCACTCCTGATAGAATACACTCTATTAATTTCTCTCCTTTTCTTTGTTCTCCCTCTGCTCCTTCCTCAGACCTCTCAGCATGAGACCCCATGCTGTGATAGCAATAGGTGAGAGCAAAGTTTTGATGCTGGCACCTTTTCTGCCCTGGTTTCTGGCAGTGCAGATGAAGGACTTCTGAACAAAGGCCAACTTAGTCAGTGTATGCCTGGGTTTATTTCTTTCAGGCACAGTATTTCTTTCAGGGCACAGTATCCCAGTAAACCTAACTCAGCCTCGTTGCAGGTTGCTCTCACCAATGGTGGTCATGCTGTTCCTCCGTATTTGGGCATGCATTTGCGTGTTCTCGCTGCTGCTTGTAGGTCAGTTGTGGTGATGGTGGGACTGCAGAGGGAATTGAATCAGTCCCTGGGTGTGAAGCAACTGAGAAAAGCTTAATAGTCACTATATCCAACTAGAAGTGGAGAACAGGAGGTGGGATCATGCTTTCCACAAAAGTTTGCAGTTATATTGGATCAAATGTACTTTGAAAGTGGACCCTCAGCAGCCTTTTTCTCTTCTTGCCTATCCATTTAATATACACAGCCTCTTTGTGGAGCCTTGGATTTTCAACTATTTTTTTTTTTTAATGTAGCACTACAGTAATTATTTTGCCAGTCTTGTCCTGGTTCACAAAACTGATGTTCCTATTGGTTGGAGATTTTGTTATGAAAGGTTTCTACAATAACTTTTTGAGTATGGTTGCTGGTTAATAAGCACACATAACAGCACATGTTTCTAATTAGGCACAACATCTGATTCTGTGAAACATGGCCACATGTGTGTGCAAATGCATATATATTTGTGTATTTTTTAAGTTTATCTTAACATGAGCTTTTAAATAAATCAAACAAGGTTCTTTCTACCTAGGTTCACAGGAGCTGCTGATCATCTTTGTCATAGGGATCTGTTTTCCTATGGATAGCTGCATTCTAAAATTGGGAAAAAGTTGGATTAGTGGGATGGATTGTGAAATGTTTATAATCTATACTGTTTTACAGATGTTGCCATTGGAGCACCTAAGGAGGATAACTACATAGGAGCAGTGTACATTTACCATGGGGATGCCAATGGTATTATACCTCAGTACTCTATGGTATGTGACACTCCCGTTTACAATACCTTTCTGAAGTCACTTGCCCAGGGCATGCAGAAATAAACCATACTTAGGGGTTCTGAAGGGGTAGCCTCATCATAACTCAACATCCTTTTCTCAGCCTTGGTTTGAAGATGGCTTCTCCCAAAGTTTGTCTGTATCTATGTTAAAGGGTAAAATTATGTTAGTCAGGAGGTATTTTTCACTCTCTTTTGTTATAGCTGTCAGCTGTATCTTCTTTAAATAGAGTCTTAGGGGCTGAGTGTCAGTTTTTAGAGATAGTACTGATGCAGAGGAGAAATGAAAACCCTGGAGAGGTTAAGCATAGAAATTATGGAGAGACCTGTGTGGAGTTGTGGGGTTACACGTTCTTCCTGGAGAAGCCGACTCTGTGAGAAGGAGGAGGTACTAAGTCTTCTTTTGTACCTTACAGAAGCCTCTTTACCCATCTCGTTGGCTTTCTTGCATATGTCTCAAGGAGATTCTTGGGAGACATTCCCCCAACCCACTTATTATGAAGTAAAATCTTGTCTGGGATATGCTATAGCATCTTGTGCAGGGATGACATAGTACAATTTAGCTGCTGTAGGCAGGCAGTAGAGATGATAAATTTATGCTCATGCTGCCCAACATGTGTCTGCTAGTCTCTCTCTAGCACAATTTTTTGTTCAGAGAGCCTTAATCTTCCCTCCCTCTGTGTGTTTGAAGTTCTAGTTGTTTTGTTTTGTTGCTGGGTGGGATCCTTCACAGTAAATCAATTTAAGCAGAATTAAAGAGTTTAGTGGTTATATTGGAGACTCTTTTAACAGACCATAAAAGTTTAGTCCTTCTTCCTTTTACCATGGATGTGGCATGCACTGCTTTTAAGAAAAAAAGGAAGCGACTCTTTAGTACATTTTATAAGTATTCATAATGTGTGGCATGTGGTGGATTCTGCCCATTTTTTGCCAAGAGCCGCTGTTTGGGAGGTTCTTCTCTGGTTGTTGAATATTTAGAGCTTTCAAGCTCTTGCTGAAAAGGATGGAGTTTTTTGATTTTTTTTTTTTTTTGTCATTCATGGGAAAATGTTACATTTTTTAAGGAGGACAGATCATCTGGGTGGGAAGCAACACATCCTGTTTGTGATCTCTCCCTCCCCACTGGAATAAGGCCAGCAGACACAGCACATGCATCTCCATTTGGTCAGTGGGAAAACACCCAGCTCAAGAAGGTGGCAGGGTATAGTTGTTTACCCTTGATACCATTCCTATGGTTGTTCCATGTCCTGAGGCAGCCAAGAGGGCACCACTTACAGGCAGTATCTCTGTGCGATTTCCCGGTGTCTGCTGCAGGGCACTGGACAGACCACGAGTTCATGTTCTGTGTGCAACCAAAACTGCATAACAGCTTCAGCTCTCTACCTACCTGCCCTGAATCTGAACCCAGAGGTGAAAGACTTTTTGTATCTTATTACTATATTGCTGATCCATCTCAATGCTGTAGATTTCCTTTTTTAAATAAGCTGCAAGAGGTGGAGGGGGGGACCCTGCAGAGTGTATATTTTCACCCTTTTCATTTTGTTAGCTCTTCCTGTCCTGCCTTTCCCCCTGCCACTTTCCCACTTGTCTTCATTTAAGTTGCTGATCAGTGTAGTTCTGTGTACCTTCGTCAGGTGCAGTGGCTGCTATTAGTAGAAGCAGCTTATTGGCTTTGTGCCCTGCTATTTTCATTCATGGTCCTTAAAAGCAGAGCAGCTTTTGCTGCTTTGCCTTCTAGGCTGTAAGAGCCACATATGTCTTCTGAGGTGTTTGCAGGTGGGATTTACCACCTTAACTGAGACCCCTAAAAATGTGAAGCAGGTGTAATATGGGTATTCCAGTTGTCAGTCTTACCTGCCCACAAGTAGGAACACTGTTTTCCCATTAAACTAACTGTCAAGATATCTTTTTTCCCTTCAACTTACATTTTTTTCCATAAATTTTCTACCTGACTTTTTGTCCAATGTTACATTCTTTTATGGGAGGGCCAGGAAAAGTTGGTTGCATGTCACAAGCTGTGAAGCACCACCAACAGCCTCTAAATGACTTCATGGGACAGGTTTCCTCTGTCCATACCTTCTGCAGTCAGAACTTGAGTTCAGGTCTTGCATTGGTGGCACAGCATAATACATGAAAGCTGGGAGCATTCTGATTATGTTCTTAGAAAAGGAGATTTTGATATATTAATTTGCTTCAGACAAAGGCATTTACAATGCAAAGAATTTAGAGAAAGTTTTTGTGTTAGTAATTAGAAAAGGAAACTATGTTAAAAGTTGGGGAGGCAGAAATGAGATACAACTTCCAAACTGACAGAAAATACTTAATATCTGATGGAAACTGGAATTTCCAAGTGGGATGAAAATTAATCATTTTGACTTTGAGCTAGCAAACTTTGTGAAAAGAAATGGTTGTGTGGGATTTTGTGTTTCAATTAATCATTAACTTTGGTAAGATGCTCCTTGAAACTTTTATTTAGAGAAACTAAGGTAATGCAAAAGAACCAGACAAAATAATTAATCTCTTGAGCGCAGTTAAATTTTCTCCCTCTGCAGAAATCCGTTTGATGTGTTCTTTATTTTGCTTGGATCCTCATGAGGATTGTTATGCAGGTGTGTTTTTTAATCCAAGTCAATGCTGGCCTCCTACTTGCCCAGAGCAGAAGGGTTTCCTGCAGTTGACAGCCTTCCTGTTCAGGGCTGCGTCAGTGAAGCGTGAAACTGCAGGTGTGCCACACTTCCAGCCCATGGAGAAGAGACCCAATGACCGTGAAAATCATGCTTGAAGGTTTTCTTTTGTTTGGTGGGGTTTTTTTGGAGGATTCTGTGTTACTGAATAATTTCACTTGTGTTGTTTCCACTGCAGAAGCTGTCTGGGCAAACAGTAAACCCAAAGCTGCGTATGTTCGGCCAGTCCATATCGGGGGAGTTGATATGGATGGCAATGGTTATCCAGGTGTGTATGCTACTCTGTGGGAGCATGGGGAAAATAACAGCAATAGGCCTAGAAAATAGCAGAGCTAGGTTGTTTCCAGGTTGCTGGTCCCTGCCATTGTAGATGGTCAGTGAAGCTGAGCTGCTTTTTCCCTTTCTCTTTTACTAGAAGCTTCTGATAAAAATTCTAGGCAATTACTTAATTCAGGTGTTTTGGCAGTTACAGTGATTGAAGATTCAGTATCTGGACCAAGGTTGCAAGTTTCTTGGAAACTGCTCAGTCAGTATGGCTGTCTTAAAATAACCCAAAAAGTAGACAATAATATAGTAGTGTTAATAAAAATCAAACAACGAAGCAGAGGTGAAGTAACATCACAGACCTAATCCTCCAGCTATAATACTTATGACATAATGATATTTGAAGTGGCCAAGTGGCTAAGTCAGAAAAACATGCTCTGTAGTCTAGCAACTGATTTGAAAGAACTGAATTCTGTGTCTCCTTTGTAACGATCTCAATGTTACAAAAATTTCAGATATGACTATTGGAGCCTTCCTGTCAGACAGTGTGGTACTTCTGAGGTGAGATGACTGTATTTTTCATTCATTGTTGTCTTCTTTTTCTTTGCTTTCTGTTTATATCTTATGTGGTCTTAAGCCCAACCAATTAACCACTCGAGTTTCCTCCCTGGTTTATTGTGGCCAGAAGAAGCAAACTGGGTTACTTTTTAAGCAAAACCTTAGACATGAATGGTGTCAAAGGATGCAGAGTCTAATTTAAACAGCAGAGTGAGGGGTGACAATACATAGGACACCCAGGCCTATGAAGAAAAAGAGTTGGAGCCAGAGGGAGATGTGTTGAATCTCAGTGCAAGGTCACTCCCAACTTGTGAGAAGGCTTCTTTATTATTCTTACGTTTATATAAAGTAAATAAATTGTGATTTAAGGGAACGCAGTTGAGCAAAAAATGAGCTGTGTGTGATGCCAGGATGTAATTTTGCAAGTTATAATAGGACGCCGAATGAAGTAAGAGTCTTCAGGGAAATGAAATACGAATGCATTTTCAATGCACACAGGAATTGGGCTGCTGTTTCAAGTTTATGAGTTAAGTGCAATTGCTTGTTCCCTCTGATAGAAAGAGGTGGGATGTCTTGGTTCACCAAATTATCCAGATAGAGAGTTAGAGTAGGAGTGAGCTTGAGGTGCACAGACCTGGGGAAAAGAGTTTTTTTGACAGTAGGTCTGTTGTTACACTTGTTAATATTTAATAAAAGAAATCCTTTCAATACTTAGACGTCATTAGGAATAGAAATCACTACTAGGAACTCCAGTATCTTAATGGAAGAGACAGGGATGTGGTGACACTGGTAAGACAAATGCTGCTGCAGAACAGATGTGCCAGCTCCTTCCTGTTCAAAGCAGGAAAAACTTGTCTCTGTTTCTGTTGGAATGAGTTACACAAAAGAAAAAGAAAAACAGCAAAGGAAGGGGAAGAAATACCCTTGATGATCAGAATGGCAGGTGGGCAAGTCTTCTGAACAGCACGATGACCTCTGGCCATGTTTTCAGTCATGCTTGTGCATTTCCGAGAAAATTAGTGTATTACTGACTGACTTTGTGGGCAGCCTGATTAATTGCTGCTACTGCCAGTTTCCCGTGTGTCCCTCTTGTTGTTAAGATTCAGATTAGGATAAAGAAATCAGCTTCTTCTTCTCCTCCTCTTACCCCTCCCACTTTTGTGACGTCCCTTAGCCAAAACCAACAAATGTTTTGCCAAGTGATATTTAAAGACTTTGGTGGAAGCCTTTGGTGACTTGGGGCAGATCATCAGCATTGTATCGCTCACATGTGTATGGCCCTTTGACAGATGCACTGGGTTTTTTTTCCCCAGTAAATAACCAAGTGAGACGACATTAAGGAAAAATCAGACAGTGCATCATAGCTAGAGAAATATTTTTTTCTAGGAGAAATATTTTTCTAGATCAACTATAGCTCTTACTCTTTTATGTCTCCCTAAACATTCAGAAAGAATGTTTTTTTCGTGGGTGTGAAATGACTGCTCACTCTTTTTTCTCCTTCTCCGTCACCGCATGTATTTCTAGGGCTAGCATTTATCTTCATCCTCTGTCTCAAAATGTGAACTTGCACCGTTATTTCAGGCTGTGGTAAAAGAGTCTGAGCAGCTGTCTTAGAGATTGATGTGAATCTTGTTCCAGTTGATATAAATTACGTGTAACCACAGCCCCTGCTCTCTTCTCCTTCCTCTCCCCTGCCTCTCAATTAGGTGGCTTGTGGAGTGATAGTTCTGAAGTGGTTTACAAGCTCTGGCCTTGCATGGCTGTTGGGACTACCCTGGACCTGAATCTGCTGGTTGCTGCACATTTTTTTTACTCTTGTAGTTGATTTTGGAAGAACATGTTCATGCTGATCATGTACAGAACTGAAACCAGGAAGAATAACACTGAATTTTTGGGCTGAAGTCCTGGGCTGGAGATGGCTCAGGAGAGTCTGGTTTTCTGGGCTGCTGGACCTTCTGTGTAGTGTGAAAGAGGAAATTGTTGAGGAATATGTTCAGTAGGTATCTCAGGCACGGCTGCAGTGTGAGCTGCAAATTGAGCTCTGGATGGTGTGAGCCTGAAGCAAGAGGCTGTGAACCGCTGACTCTTTGCATAAGAAAAGCCATGGGGAGCTGTGGCACAGCCAGGTGACCAGATACTGGGAAACACAGCAGGAGATGAGACTCAGGAGGGAAGAGCAAGGAAGAGTGAAGACTTGCTTGGAGTGTGAGAGTATAAAAGCCCGGGGGTCCTTTGTTCTGGATGCCTTCCCAGAGCTGTTTCTGTGTTACTTTGCTGTGAATAAATGGCTTTATGGAACTATGGGAAACACGGTCTGACTACGTGAGGGTGGTGTGTATAGGGAGTCAAGCTCGCTGGAGCCACTGCAAAAGGGCTTTGGTCTCAGCAGTTAAAATCTCTGGTGGTGTGAGTGTGACTGTGTGAGTGCCTCTGAATGGTCAGACAGGGAAGTTTCCTTAACAAGACACACCTGGGCCTTAAGGCACTTAGCTTACTCTGCGGTTCTGGCTGAGGTCTCCCTCAACCAGGAGTAGTGGTAGCAATAACCTGGTGCTGGAGTTACAAGGGTAGAAAGCTTTTGTTCACAGTGCACTGGGTAACTCCAACACTAAACACAGTTCAGCAGTGTGAAGAGTATTCAATCCTTGCCACTTGCCAGGAGGGAATTAGCCAAATGTCCCTCCTCCAGAAAACATGAACATGGTGTCTGTTGTCCCTCTTAGACCATCAGAAAAATTATGTATGAATCCATCTCCTACCCCTGTGCTCCCTCCTTGACTTTCAGGTCACAAATTTGACTGTAGACCATTCTGTGGAAACCTATGGTCTCTTCCTACCTGTCCCTGACCATCCAACATGGTTAGCAACCACTCTTATTTGCATGAATTGTTGTTCTTGTTTGCTGTTCTACTAATTTTGTTATCCTCTTCAGTCATCAGCTAGGCTTTATGTAACTTTTGGTGGAGATGATGATGATGATTATTATTATTATTACACATTACTGGTTTCCCTAGCTGCCTGCCTGCAGTCTGTATCCAAGCAGTGAACTTCAAGGTGATATTACTGTTTTAATTTAAATGCTAGTAGTCCTTGCCAGCTTGGTCAAGTGCTAGGTTTTTTTTTTACAGTTCAAATGTACTCTCTTATTTTTCCTGTCTGCTTGAAATTGTGTAGTTTACCAAATTTACTTTCTTTTCCTTTGGCTTGGAACTTCCATCTGGTCACTCAATTCTACTTCTTTTTTGATCTCCAGATCCAGGCCTGTTATTACCATGGACATCTCCATTTTCCTGCCTGTATCTATCAATATCACAGCTCCTCAGTGCCATGATGGCTTGCAGCCGGTGAACTGCCTCAATGTCACAGTATGCTTTTGCTTCAGTGGCAAGCGTGTTCCTGGAGAAATAGGTAAGGTACCTGTGCCAGCCCTGGGCAGGGCCACAGTAATAGGTTGACCTGGAGTCAAGGGCTCTCTTTGTAGTCAGTAACAGAGCTTTTATGAGAAATAAGTAGTTTCAGTGTGAACTTAGGGTGTACAGTTCCAGAAAGTTGGAGGCTCAAGAACTTCCTTGGGCATGTTTTGACCTTCTGATGAGGCTGATGTAATACCGATGCAGTTTCTTCCTCAGTGAAAGAAGGGAAGTGTGTCCTTAGGCTTGCTACAAGGATAGAGAACACAGCCTTCCAAATTCATATTCCCTGTTTACCTCTTGATAGATAATACATTTCTGAATCCATATCCTCCATCAATGTTATCAGAAAGCATACAAAAGATGATTTGCTCTAGATTAATACTTTTTGCAAGTTTACAAGGAGCTCTTGAAAAAGACATGAGAAAATCTTTTTCTATGCATGAGTTTACCTGTCTGTAAAATGACTGTAAATAGCCCAGTCTTTTACTGATAACAAGAATATCTTCCAGATTAGTTAATCTCTGTAAAACACATGGAGTTGGTGAGGTGAATGGAATTGTGTAACCTGGAATTGTGCAAACCTTTATGTCTTGGCTCTATTAAAATACTGCTTATGACTTTTATGTCCCAATGTTTACAAGTCTTAGATGTTGTGTGAAGCTGTATGGGACAGATACAGCATTTCTAAATATTTTGAGGCCTGAGTTAATTTAGTTCATGATGTTTTACCTTCGTCATGCTTTAGGAATGGCGGAGGACTTGCACTGTGCTGTTCAGGGAAGATGTCTCAGCCTCACCGCATGCTCTGTCTTGAGAGTGAGCTGGGGAAAGCAGTGCCTCCTCCTGCTCTATGCTCTGCCTTTTTGAGCAGGTAGTCAAAAAGGGTGAGTTGCATCTGTGCAACCCAGTATGCAGAGCCTGCTGCAGTATTTTGGTTTTAAGTAAGTCAGAGAAGGAAAAGGCTTCTTGCTACTGCTTCTGCCATTCACATGGGGTGAGAATTGCAAGCAGCTTGTCACTCTCACCTGAATGGCTCAAAACAATGGAGTTACCAAATTTAAGGTTCCTGTGTATTCTAGCATACTGATGCAACTGAGAATTGAATTTCTATTTTTGAATTTTTTCGTTCTCTTAGGTGACTCTAAGCAGATAAATACATGCTTTGAGAAAGTGTTTTTTGTACTACCTGCTACTCTTCAATTAAGGAAACACATTTCTGAGGGTTCTGAGGGATTATTAATTCCTCTCTGAAAATCACCAGATAGATTTTCTGAATATCTAGGTGGTCTTGTGTTCTTGAAGTACTGTTTCAAATGTTTGCTTTGCTTCGATTTCGTAACTCTGGACCTGTGGCTAAGAAGTGATCTTCATTTTTTTCCAATCTAAATATCTGTTTCCCTCATTTACAAAAGATCTATCTTCCTGTTCATCATGTCTTGTAAGAGCTGGTTGAATTTCCCTGTGTTGTCATACAAACTGTACTTCTGATGATTTATTATGGTGAAAGCACATAAGCATCTTCTTTGGCGAGTAGCATCCATCTCATTACTAGGAATTTTTTTACTATTCAGTAGATTATTATAAAACTTCCAACCATTGTTCTTTCATACAGTGCTTGTAACAAAGTGATTTTTCTTGAAAACTTTGCAGCCAGAACTGTCTGACTGTATAAAATCCCTTCAGGGTATGATTTGGATAAAATATCTCAAATGAGCTTTCAGTTAGTAATCTAACAGTCAGACCATTTTAATTATGTTGCAGTTGAAGAATATCAATTAACAAAGGGTGGAACAAATAATGGAAATATTGTGATGGTTCCTCTCCTGCGTGGTTAAATATGGGGGGAAAAAACCCTGGAATATCCCTGTTAATGCATCATTGTCCAGTTCAGACTCTGAAAGGCATATGGAAGTGTTAAAATGCTATGCCAGAATTTTGTGGCTAAAAGTGTTGGGATTTGGATTATTTCATCTTTGGATGTCTGGGGGCAGTCAGTAAAGTCAGATGGCGAGAATGTGGTGGTCATCCAGAAAGTCACTCCCCTAGGACTTGTCAATGTGGATACTTGAGATTGCTGCTTACTGGTGAAAAGCTGGGCATTTGTCTTGCTTTTGGGCCGCTGAAATTGGTCGTCTACTACATAATGTTTAGAAAGTCAAGCTGAACATGCAGGCAGCATTCTTCTGTGGCAAATGTGTGCCCTAAATGCTGATTTGAATGTGTGGCTAGTTTGTTAGCTGGCTTGTGACGGAAAGTCATCTTCATCTAGCACTGCCTCACACTTGAATATAAACGTTCCCCATCTTTTTTTTTTCTTCTTCTTTTTCTAGTGGGACTTGTAAGCCTACTGGTCATGAAACAGCTATCTGGGGTTCTGCATTTATTGACACTGCTTGATACTGCCAATGACAGTACAGTTTCCATTAAATTGTTTCTTTCAGGCTACGGTCTTCAGAAGTATGAATTTATTGCTGAAATGTTTTTGTCTGGACAAAGAGCCACGGTCAAGGGAAATGTACTCTGCAGTGCATGCCATACATTGCCTCAGTGCTTGCTGGAGAGTTGAGTGTCTAATTGTATGTCCGCTGACAGAGACTGCCTCCAGTATGTCCTGGAGGTATGAGATATACAACATTTTAAGTTTTCACTCTGTCACCTCAAAATCTCACTCAGGCTGTTCCTCTTTCATTTAAAGGGCCATTGCTTTGTCTCCTGTGAGGTCTCTGTATTGCCAGAAAAGGCAGGGATTAGAGAAAGGCCTTTCCTGGCTTGAATGAGAAGGTTTCAGCCTGTTCAAACCACATGCTTCTGGGTGACCAGGACAGGAAAAGAGACTGCTGCATCTCTGTGCATCAGGGGCTGCTTCTGCATTCATCTCTGAAGGAAAATGGAAGTAAATGTGGCCCACAGTCTGGATAATTTCCTCTACAATAATAACAATAATAGTAGTGCCATTATGAGACACAGGTGAATTTTAGTGGCTATGGAAATGAAGGGTTTTGGTCATTTGACTAGAGTTAGGCAGATATGTTAGAAATTGCTTCAAACTTTCTCCTGTACTTTTCATTTCAGATGTGCATTGCTTGTGTGTTGATCCATTGCTAGGGTAGTCCTCATGTCCCTAATACTGTTGCCTGAAAGACTGGTGCAAAATTCAGTGTAGGATTTTTGGTATTTTCGCTCTATTTGAACATGTTTCTAGGACTGAAGTAACACCTGAAACTTTTCAGAAATGGACTCCCCTCTTCTTACCTGTATGCAGCTCTAGTTAGGTGCAGGAGTTTTATTTCTTCCTGTCTCTTATTTTTCCAGTCTATTCAGATGCAGACCTGAGTCAGTGTTGCCTTCAGAGTGCCTTAGAAACAGGCATGCAGCAGGGATGTGTTCAGTGTATGGAGCAGTGAGGATGGCTCACTACTTAGAGCCAGGGACAACACTATGAGAGAGGATTTGAAACAAGGTTTGAAGTAATGGGAAAAAGAAATCTTTTTGGAAGAGGATGAAGGGAATGTCCTACATATATTCTCATTTGCTAAAGTATATATTTTTTAATACTTTTACTTAAGAATTTTCTTTGCAAGCAAAGTTCGTGAATCATTTTCTCCTTGAAGTTACTGGCAGAGACACCAAAGAAACACATTCTTCTTCCAATCACTTTTTGTTATTATTTAGTAATTTTTTTCATGTGGTGCCCTCCCCTTGCCCCCCGCAAATCAGTACTATAGCTAGTAGTTTAACAAGCATTTACAGATGTGCTTGTTCCTGTTGAGCATTTTGCCTCGTGCTGTTTGTGTGGTATGTGAGTGAGTGAGGATGGGATGTGCTGAGTGGCTTAGTGTGTGTAATCCCTCTATTAGCACAGCCAGCTGTGATTCCCATTTTAGCTTGGGGGTTACACAATTCCATTCACCTCACCAACTCTGTCTTAATCTCTTCTCACTCCTCACTGCTTCAGGGCTGCCTTCAGCCATCAGGGATGACTCTTTCATCATGAATACATATATGCCATTTAGGATGAAAATCCAGTATAAAATGCCTGCTGCCATTTACTTGGTGCATCTTGTACTGGCTGGAGTAATTCACCTGGTCTGCTGGGTGGCGGTACTCTTGCAGGTATGACCAAAAATTTCTCAGAGGGAGCTGTTGTCAAAGCCTTTAGCCATTTAAATTTGGTTATGGAAAAAGAATAGTCATTAGAAGAATTGAGCGCTTCTGAGCTCATCAAACTCATGCCAGAGTTTTATTTTAATTGTGTGAAGTTGAGTGGGTAGATCTGGAGAAAAAAGTGAGAAAACTTGCTTAAAGCTGCTAGATAAGTGTTTGAAGACAGTACCTGGAAGAGTTAATTTGCTACAAAAAACTTGCCTCCTGATTTTCTACTGGAGTGAGCAGGAGGAACTTAAAACACCAGCAGTGCTACGTTTAGCCAGTTATCTCCTCACCTGGGTTTGCCTTTTGGAAGCAACAAAGCTGGTGAGGGGGAAAACAAGTATTTATGATATTTCAATTTTTCCACTAATATGAATTAACTGGATACAACATAGAAACAGGTTGTGATAATAAAGGGGAGGCAGGGAACCATACTGATTGGACAGTGTCTGGGATCTTTAATCAGAGACCTGGTGCAGGCCTCACACTGGGATCCCTTTCCGGGCCTGCAGTGAGAAATTGTTCAGTGTCACTAATAAGTCACATTATCACTGGAGACCCTAAAAGCCTCCCTAGGCACCCCTGCAAGCTCTGCAGTCCCTCCTCCTTTGAAGAGGGCTGCATCTGTCCACAGGGCTTTTTGCCTCCGTGTAGCAAAGCCTGGGTTTGCTAACATGTTTTCTTGTCTTTAATTTTTTTGATATTGGTGCCGATCTTGGGATTGCTTGCATGTATATGCATATGAGATCTTGAAATAAAAAGGGAGACAATTGGGGATGGGTGTAGGATGTGCCACCTCAAAAAAAAGAAAAAACGTTTAGGATTTTAAGCAAGCTAAACCCTGTTTTTCTGATAAGGTGGTGCTCTTTAGTAGGACTGAGTAAACACCACTTTAGTGAGAGTTTTTGGTCATGAGCTTTTGAGTTTGAAATACTTTCAAGACATTGTCTTTCTAAACAAGTTATTCTGCCAAAAGCAAGCAAAAAAATGTTCTGATGAAGCCCTGTGATGGTAGTTAGGCTGATTCCCCAGTTATGCTTTTCATACCACTAAGAGTTTGTCTGGTTTTTATGCCCTAAACTTTTAGTCAGAATGCAGCACACTGCACATGAAGTGAAGCTAGTTTGAGTTGTGTGAGTTTATAAGTGTTCACAGAGACTTTTGCGCCAAGTTTTACAATACCATTTCACTAATCTGAAGTATTTTTAAAATTTTGGTGGAGGAATGATTGGAGGTGATAGTAAATGTTAATTCTGAGTGATTAGGATTTTCTTTGATTTAAAAAAAAAAAAAGAACCACAACAAAACAACAAACCAAACTCCATCACAAAAGCACAACAAAATGCAGCAAAAGACCCCTTGCCGAAGTTTGGTATAGTAGACCTCAGTCCAGGAACGTGTAACATTTACACTGATAGTTTATAAAATTCTAGCTTAAAAAAAGTTTACATTATGGGGAGCATTTTGTTTGACATCAGTCATATCGGACTTAAAACATTAATAAAAACCAAAGCAATAATTTGGCAAGTACCCTACATATGTAGTGAATTGGCACAGGAACTGGTGCTGTCTGTCCTTTACAAATGTTATCAACAAATTAAGCTCTTTAATAATGAGCCAATCTCAGGGTATTTTTATTATTGCCTTGATAACAGCTGAAATCAATACAGGCTTTGGTTTCTGGTAAGTGAAAGGACCTTAGAATAAATATTTACCTGGTGTGTATAAAGCAGCAGAACAAGGGCTAATGCTTCTGTTACAGTTTCATTGCTCCTGTTGTTACCTTTAATGAAAGGCGAGGTGTAGTCAACTTGGATTATTCAAGTACTTGTTGTGGTTTAAACTCAGGTGGCAACTAAGCACCATGTAGCTACTTTCACCCCCACCAGCAGGATGGGGGAGAAAATCAGAAGTGAGAAAATTCATGCGTTAAGATGAAGACAATGTAATCATCTGCAACAGCCTTTAACAGTCTGCAACTTCCTCATGAGGGGAGGGAGAGGGACAGGCTCTGATCTCTTCTCAGAGGTGACCAGTGACAGGACCCAAGAGATTGGCCTGCAGTTGTGTCAGGAAAGGTTTAGGTTGGATATTAGAAAAAGGCTCTTCACTCAGAGGGTGATTGGGCACTGGGACAGGCTTCTCAGGGAAATGGTCACAGCAGCAAGCCTGACAGAGTTCAAGAAGCGTGTGGACAATGCTCTCAGGCACATGGTGTGACTCTTGGGGGTGGTCCGGTGCAGGGTTAAGAGCTGGATCCTTGTGCCTTTCTTCCAGCTCAGCATATTCCAGGAAATCATAATGGTTACTTAGGAAAACAAACACCGTCACTCCAAACGTTCCCACCTTTGTCCTTCTTTCCCCTACTCTATATATTGAACAAGATGTCATATGGTATGGAATATCCCTTTGGTATGTCCCAGCTGTGTCCCCTCCCAACTTCTTGTGATCCCCTAAACCTACTCACTGGTGAAGCAGTGTGAGAAGCAGAAAAGGCCTTGACACAGTGCAAAGCATTGTTCAGGAACAATTAAAATATCCCTGTGTTATCAACACTGTTTTCAGCACTGTTTTCAGATCCAAAGCATAACCCCTTACTAGCTATGGTGAAGAAAATTAACTCTATCCTAGCCAAAATCAACACAGTACTTCAATTAGCAGGTAAGTTTTCTTCTGGACACAGACACATCCAGTCACATAGCAATCGATTGTGTCAAACTACCTATCCTGTAGAACAGCAGGAAACAAGATTTACAAAGAGACAGCTCATAAGTCTTGGGATATGTCTTCTATAAACTGCCAGGGATGTGTAACATCTAAGAGGGCACTGCTGAGTGCGAGGCATTGGCCTCTAGTTAAGGTATAAATGCTAAGATGACTGCAAATCAAAGAAAACAATTGTCAGGAAATGCCATATCATGGTTTACATTTGCATAGTTTGTGTTGTTTTAGGAGGAAAATGAACTTGAGGCTGCTACTGTTGTTTGTGTGGTTTTGCTTTTTCTGTTAGCAACATAGTTTAAGCATCTTCTGGGGTTTTTGTGGTTTTTTTTTTGGTTTGGGGTGTTTTGGGGTTTTTTTTGGTGTTAAATGTACATATCTAGATGTATTCTTACACACCATTTCCTGCGGGAAGGATGGCCTGGGAATAATAGTAACACAAAATGTGGGAGTACGTTAGTAATTGGATTTGGTTTTATGTAGCAACGGGAAACTCAGTGATTAATTTAGAGCTTGCAAGGGTTGACCTTTCTTCAAGCACACTAGGAGGCAACAGGGTCCATTGATAGGTGGCTAGAAAATAACTATTGTTCACTGACATCCTTTGTTTTCTCCTACTTCCTTTTTAAAACAGGTTTGAATTATAACTTGACTGCTGATGTGGCAAAGAAGGAAAAGAGCCATCAATCCAGAATTTACTTTGTGACTTCTGGAGAGACAGCAGGGCAGATCACAGAGAAGTTACAACTGTCGTACATGCAGGAAAAGTGCGAGCATTACCTAGCATATGTCAAGGTCAGTTCATTCCTTTGTGTTGGCCTTATTGCAATTCCACTACTTAAAAAAAAATACTCAACCAATTAAAGTTGTGCTGCTTGGCCTCAGATGTTTCATTTCCTGACAGGTGGATGAAACGTTTTGGGTGGAAGCTCAGAACTTCTTGCTTGGCATGATTTGTCACTCTGAGCAGTATCAGGCCTTGGAGACCTGATGCCAGGAAAATGTATTCTATTTATGTTTGATCAGGCAGAGGGGGTTTCTTTCTTCTTTTGCCTTGATTTGTTGCTACTTGTGCTATACCCAAGGAGGCAATGTCTTGTTTTGGCAGGAGCAGCAGGTTTAGTGTTTAGTTTTGTGTGCGGTCTGACTACACAAGAGGTTGCTGACACACTGTGCATGAAAACAGCAGAATAACATGGGGTGTGCAATGAAGTAATTGGGCTCTTGGATTTGTGGAGCCCTGTGAATTTCACCTCGGCTTGAAAGCAGCAGTGGGATAACTGAATTTCACCTCTGTCATGGTCCTAAGGATAGAGAGAGTGCTTTCTAGACCTGCTGAGACATAGAAAGGTTCAAATGTGGAAAGAAAAGTGACAGACTCTTCATCTAGGGCTTGCTAGGGCTGTAATCATCTTCACTGAGCAGCTGTTGTTAAAGAAATGTCACTCAAGTGCCATTTTGTTTTCAAAGTAAGCACAACGGTTTTATTGTACGCTAAAAATTTATAGAATGGATTTTAAAATTATATAGAAAGGACATTTATCTTTTAAACAACGTATGTCTTACAAACACTAATCTGTATCACCATTCCTTACATACCCTCCTTACTGAAGGGCTTATACCCATAGATGAGTGTGACTTAAATTAGATGGATATCACTTGACACACATTTTGAGAATACAGCATGTCTAGATTTCCTAAATGTCTAAACTTTTCCAGGACGCCTCTTTGTACCTTAAAACTGTGAGAATGGGAGATAAAAATAATCTTTTGACTTTATCAACATTTTATGCATGGCTATTGAGAGAAAATAAAATAAATAAAGGGAACAAGGAAGAAATGCTGTCCTGGTGTGTGGATCTCAGGGAAGAGACTAGATGTCTTCCATGGCTTTGTGTTTCTGAAGAGCCTTTGCTTTCAGCTGTGGAAAAGCTTGTTAAAGAAAACATAGACCTAAGAGATTACCATTACTTAGAAAGTATGCCTCTGAGTTTATTAATTCTGGTCTTTCTCCACTGAGCACATCTGGTTAGACTTCAGTGTATTGAGTTTGTATGAAAAGGAACCATATACCTTCCTGTCTTAATCCAATAACCCAATAATGACTTCTTTCACGCTAGCTCTTCTTTTAGTTTTTGGATACTACACAGAATTCATTAGAAAGCTACATGTGCCCAAGAAACTCTTTAAATAATTGTAACATTTTTAGCTGATTATGGGAATGCAAACGTAAAAACTATTTTTCTGGAAAATTCCTGGGAAATTGGATTTTTATAGGAAAGAGAAACATTTAAGTGTGTTTGAAAATACTAACTCCTTAAAGCAAAACAGCTGGTTAACAAATAAGGCTACTGGCTTTCTATGTGATACAAGCAGCTATTTTTCACTGTTGGAAGAATAGCAGGAAATGTTTGTTCTTGTAAGGGAGAATGCAAAGTAATGGAGAAAGATAATCCCTGTGCTTTCACGGGAAAGGTGATATGATCCACAAGACTACATGACATCAGAAGCATCAAAGAGAGCCCTACACACTCTGCAGGAGTGGAAATGGTGTCATGGTGTTTCACTTCTGTCCTTAAGTAACAGCTAGTAAAACAAAACCCCTGAGAAACAAAACAAAAAAAAAGCCCTTCACAAACTCCAACTGGCAGTCTCCTTGATTGCATAGATTTGTGGTGGAATGGGTAATAAAAGATGTGGACTTAAAATATACAAAGTATTTCACTTTGGCTTTCCTTTTTCCTTTTATTTACTGTATGCCTGATGAATTCCCCTCCACGGGAAATTAAGTTGTGCAGTTGCATCCTTGATCTGTTCTCTTTATTATTGTTTGTTTGTGTCACCAGTCACAAATGGGTTTACGTGGTATAAGGATGTTGGTTCTGGGCTGCCTGTGATCAAGGATAGATCATGGACTTGTGTGTGACCTCACGTGCCAACTTGACAAACCCTGCTAGGTACACAGCGTGTCCAGTCCAAATGGAACCCTGTAGAGCTCTGTGCATTGTGTTAGATAAATGCAAGCCTGTGCCAGGCCTTGCTGGATGACATTGTCTCACCAACATGTACGTCCAGTATGGTGGAGGCACAAAACAGAATGACTGAGAAAAGACATTGAAAAAAATAGACCTCTGCAAGCTTTCTGTGATTTTTGATATATTTGATCTCGAGAGTCCTCAGTGAAACTGAGGACTAAAAGGGTTGCTGTCTGCAAATAAACTGACAGGAATACTCATTTCATTGTTTTGCAATTGATAAGTGTCGATGTTTTGAGCATGACTCATTTCCTATTTGTGATTCCCTTTCAGGACAGGAGCTACTGTTCTTTTCGCTGCTATTGAATTTGACTATTAAAGTCTATATTTCCTCATATCTGTGTGACTAAGTGGATCTCAGAAGGTTTGTAGGATACGTGTAGCTCAGAGCTTGGTCTTGTACAAGGCAGGCTACCAAATTAGAACTCAAGTTGTTAGAATTATGGTAGTTCATGAGGAAACATGTTTTTCTGGTTGAGAACAGAGAATGAGATGGAAAGCTTTTGAGACTTCAAAATGTGTTGCATTTGGTTTTGTAGTGGGCACAGAGATGTAAAAAAGTTACATAGTTTTATGATTCTTTTGCACTTTTTTGTTTTAATTGCTTACCTGCACTGGAAGGTATTTGATGATTTCTAGTTAAGAAACTTTAATTCTTTAGTATACATAGATTATACATACCATTATTCACAGACACTCAGGTGTCATTTCCAAAAGCTGCATTTGTTTTAATTTAAACAACCTTTAAAGGTTTGACTAATACATTCAGTAAAATGGCTGTTAGTTGAGAAGTTCAGGAACATTCCTGGCTTTCTCATGTCTATGCATAGCCGATCCCTGCTGTCGCTCAGGAGCTGCTTCACTGCTAGACCGTTCCTCTTCCAGCTGTCCAGGGACGATGGTGCTGACAGTTCTAGCTGACACTACCCTCATTCGATGGTGACAAAACTACTAACAGGTGTCTGTCAGGATTGCTGGAGTAAAAGGAAAAAAAATTAAATCTGATTAGCTTTTTTTTGTAAAGGGATTTTGGTTTTTTCATATAAGGAATGGCAAACAAAAATGTGAGAAAATGGAACATGGTATGAGAGGAAAAGAAGCAGAAGTTGCAGAAGGACATAGAGAAGATTAAGCAAACAAATGGATTTTGAGTCTTTATATGTGTCTCCTTAATGTCTGGGCATGCAACTGAAATGCAGAGTTTTTTCTTGGGAACTGCACTTACTTGATGGTGTTCAGAAGAGGAGCTATGTGCTTAAGAAGTGCTATGATGAAGGTAGTGATCCTGAGGAAACATTGTTTCTCTTTTCCAGTAACTGCCATGGCTGTTTCCTGCTTAGTGGGCTCCCCTAATATTTAGGATAGATTTATCTGGGGATAGGACAGAAGAATTTGGTACAGATGGCAAAGCACATTGTGCTGGCAGACTTATGCAGGGTCAAAACACCTTCCTTGTTTTATGACAAAGATATAAAGGTGATGATTGTGAAAGCCCCTTGTAGAATTGCTGGATTTATTAAAGAAGTACTGTCTGGTTTCTTACCCCACTGTGGGCCAGCTAGCTGGGCTGCCTGCTGCTACCGCGCACTGCTGTCTGTGTGCAGAATGAGCGCTGTAATAGCTGCAAACACCATCAGCAGTCCTGGCACATGATTAAACCAGACCATTTATATTATCCAGAGACCTTTATCTTTGTGACTCTGTGGTTATTTTAAGCAGTTTCATGTACTCATGTATTAACTCTTAATGGATCCAGCTCATGGGAACGATGGGGCTGAGAAGTAACAGAGGAGTGGCTTTTCATAAAGGATCTAGGTGAGTAGCACATGCTGTGTTTGTGCAGGCAGGTTTAGAATAAAATACTGCTTTTCAAATGAAATTGCACAGCTGTGCTTTGTTCATTGTTGAGTTCTGTAGCCAATTTACATTTTTATAAGCACATTTCTGGTCTTTACCATGCATCGCTGTTACCTCTGAAGATACTTTGGGTTGCTGATCTCGCACAAACTTCATTTCTTGTGCTCGCCAGTTTTAGTCACTGTCTGTGGTCATGTTTGTTTCTCCCTATGTAGCTGTTTGATCTCCTCTGAGAAGGATGCATGTATTAAAAGCTTTTATTCATAATTCATAGTAATCTGGCTTTTTTCTAGAATCTGGGTAGCAAAGGGTTTGGTCTCAGTCATGTCTCATGTAGAGATAGTATCCCCTTGATCGTTTTTGCAAGATACAGTTTCTTCTGAGAGTTGTCTGCCTGTGAATTAGCATCTCTGTGTATAGGTTTGGCTAGCGGTGTTACAGGTAACACTTTATGCAGAGACTGCTTTCCCAGCAACAACAGCCATGAAAACTTGGTCTTGATTATCTAGGATTGCACAGGGTTTGGATCACTTGGCAGAGAAAGGGAATGCTGACCTGTTCCAGCCTACAACAGGAAGTTTGTCATCACTGCAACATGAAAGCTGCTGTGTAGGTTTACCAGAAATGATGACCGCAGTGAGATTCAGTGCCAAGAGCAGAGTTGATATCTTTGGGCTTGTTCGTTTTTTCTTGTTTTACAGAACTTTTTTCTACCCTTCTGTGGAGCCAACTGGAGAAACTATCAGCCCGAGCCAGATGCAGTCATAGCACATGTACAACCTTAAAGGGCTGGGGGATAGGTGGGGTGATCATGAAGCACAGACAGGGGTTTATTTACAAGAAGCATGCTTTCCAGAACAGTTCTGTTTTCCAAAACTGCACAAAGTCTGCTCATAATCTATTAGCACAGGCTACCTACCCTCCAGCAGAGCAAAATAAATGTGTTTTAATGAACAAATACAAATAAAATTAAATAAGTAGTGTTTTCTGCTTCCTTATTCTGTAAAGTGATCAGCCATCTCCTCTTGGATGCATTCTGTCTGGCACTGAGTAGAACTGATGTCTCACCTTGAAAAATAAGCCGGGGAGAAGAGATCTGCATTTTTTCCTGTGTAGCTCATGGGGGCAAGGAAGGAACAGTGGTTAGCTGCATAATTCTTTTCACCATCTTTAAGTACAGGGATTTAGTCATACCAGAAAGAATATTAGGAGTCAATAACATCTTTGAGCTGAACATTAAGTGTATCAATATTTAAATACTGTTAACAACTGTGGAGTTGTCTTTGGCTTTTCCAAGGTTTTGGCAAGGTTCACCAAGAACAAGTGAGATTGTTTTTCAGAGGTGAGCTTATAATCAAGGGCTGGTAATGCAAGTTATATCAGGTATTGTGCTATTAACTGCATGGGAGCTCTTTACTGGGCAGTGTAGCTAGAGAGGTGTGTGCTAGCCCAAAGGCTCTTGCGTCCTGAGGACACTGGATGGTTTTCAGCTGTGAGCTGAAGGCAAAGGTTTTGTCCAGAATATCTCCTCTGCCCGTCTTCTTAGGTTTTTAAAGACATACATTTTTTTTCCTCTTCTCACACTTTTAAATAATGTAATTGGGTGAGTGACTATCTCCAACCCATCTGGTTGGAGTGTGTCTTTGAGTGTTTTTTGCTCTATGTGGAGCTTGACCATTATAAAAACAATGAAACAAACAAAAAAAAGCAAAACCCATTCCATTTGAAATTTTAGCAGGGTAATTGATTTTATTGAAGTTCACTGTTGCTCTTTGACTTTTGCCAGCATATATGAAAAAGGCCAAATATGCTGGTCATAGCTCAGGCAGAAATTTGGTTACTGTGGTAGAGCAGCCGTCAGACAAACAGACAAAGTGCCTAGTTAATCACATTTATGAATCCAAGCATAGATTTTATGATCCCTAAATGAAATAAATAGCACTTTAAATGAGGCTCAGTCAATAGACTTAGAGCACAGGGGCTCATTCTGCTTTGCCTGCCTTTTTTAAACTAGTGTTCCCTGCAAAAACCTAAAGGGATGCAAATCTTTAATTTCAAGCCCTATGATAAACTTGTCCTGGTGATATAATCTGTAATGACAAAGAAATATGATTTATTTTTCAAGTAGAGTCTCTCAAAAATGTGTATTTCCTAAGTTTTGTCAGAGTTGAGATTTACTGCATGTAAACTCTTAATGAAGGATAACACTTCACTGCTGAACTTACATATTCAGTCATAGACATATGCCTGGCTTTACTGTCTGCCCACTGATGTATATCTGTCTGATACTGTAGTTTCTCAAGAAGAGACTTCATTTGCAGATCAAACCTTTTGGAGACTCAGGAGAGGGGCAGATTTAGCCCTGGACAGAGCACAAAACTTTTAGAGAGGAGATTGATCAGAGGGCTGAAGCACCTCTCCTATGAAGACAGGCCAAGAAAGCTGGGGCTGTTCAGCTTGGAGGATAGAAGGCTTCAGGGAGACCTTACAGCAACCTTCCAGTACTTGAAGGGGCTTGTAAAAAAGAGGGGAATGACTTTTTACACAGGCAGATAGTAACATGACAAGGGGGAACTGTTTTAAAGTAAAAGACAATAGATTTAGATTAGAGGTTAGGAAGAAGATCTTTGCTCACAGGGTGGTAAGTCGCTGGAACAAGTTGCCCTGAGAAGTTGTGGATGCCCCATCCCTGGAACTGTTCAAGGCCAGGTTGGATGGGGCTTTGAGCAACCTGGTCTAGTGTAAGGTGTACCTGCCTGTGGGTGATGGGTGGTTGGAATTTGATGGCTTTTAAGGTTCCTTCCAACCCAAGCCTTCCTGTTCTTTAATATCGGAGTCCACAGTTTTGAAAGGCAGTCCATTTGTCTGAAAGAAGTAATTGCATCTCCCAGTGATAGCACTTTGAGGAAGTGAATGTCCAAACAGAGATAAAAGAGGTGTTGCACTTTGTGCTAGGAAAAATAATTTCAAAAGGCAGGTAATGGTGTATAGGAATATTGTTGCTTTCAGTGACACTGCTGGTTAACCAAAGAGTTTGTTTTCTCAGGTGGAAAGAAGCAGCAAAGAAGGCAACACTACTATTTTAGAAACTTTCTAACATGTTGTTTGTAGAGAGTGATAAAAACTAAACACATAGTGGCAAAAGTTTGATGTAAAAGTTTATTAGTACTTCTTTGGGACAAATTTACGTTTAAGGGGAATACACTTAATGCTAGAGTATTGCTGCAGAAAATTGCAAATAGAGAACAGCTTGTTTGTCTCAGTGGTCTTCCTATTTAGAGCACATGGAGGAATATCAGTGTGTGTGGTAATCTTGAACACACACATGCACACAGTCAGCTTATCCTGTCCAAACTGGAAAGTGCCTAAAATTATTACCGTTTTCTTTTACTACCCTTAGGAAGCAATGAGCAGGGCATTTCATCAGGAAACACTGGAAGCAACTTCTAATAGAAAACTCTCAAGGCTAAAGAGAAAACAATTAATTTTGCTGGCTGTGGCTTCTGAGTATGTTCCAAACCTATAACCTTCTCGTAATCAGAACAGAGTCTCCTGGGAGACTCTTACAGATGCTGTGTTTGGTTTGGGTGGCAACACAGGATGTTAATCCAGTGCCCTAATTCATACCAAAAGTGCCTGTGAATATATTTGAAGAAATGTGGGAATAATAGCTTGCAGGCATAGAGCTTTTTTGGCAAAAAATGCCTTTTCTTCCTTTCTCTTGATACTTGCTACATTATGTCAAGTGTCGAACTGAATTAATCTTGAACTCCTGACGTTCAGAAACAACTGAAGAAAGGTGTCATGTTACCCTCACATACTCACCAGCCCTTACATATGCAGTGGGGTAGTTACAGTTGGTATGGTCGTGCTGCTGGTCAAATGTTAAATCCGTGTTCACAGACTTTCAGTTTGTTGCGTATTTTTATTTATCAATTCCCCTTATAGAGCTCTGTGACCTCTCCTGGAGTCCCAGTTGCATTAGGGAATGTTTAGTATTCTGTACTGTCCTACATTAGCTGTTCTCTGGAGATTTGAAATAGGTAATTATCCAGTAGTTTGAATTAATTTCCCCTCGCCCACAATATCTTTGACCTGATGCCATATCGTTAAGCTTTTTTCCTGCCTTTATACAAGATGTCCTTATGGATTAGATACATTAGGCAAATTGGATTGTACTTCTCCACTGTGTTGTGATTTTACAATGGCATTTTCTCCCATCAAATGTTTATGTTACAAAGTGACCACTGTGCTTGCTTTCAGCTTACTTTTGCTTGGGAAAAATGGTCATTTTTGACAAAAGCATACTTATGAAAGCTATCCTCAAAGCAGGGAAGTAGTCAAATTTTAGGAATATGTGAAATTTGATTTTAGGGGCTTCTTTGCATCTTGTTGGTATCCTCTGATTGGGTCAGTGTAATGTGCCATTTGTTTTCATCCAGTGTTAACATTGGTATTGCTGCATGTGAATTACACAGCTTCAAAAGAACAGTCTTCAGAAGGGGATATTGTAAAAGCTGCATAGAACATAATGAATTAACTGACTGATTCTTAAGCAAAAGCTCAGTGTTATGGCACAAGAGAGATTTCTTTGATCAAATTCCACCAAGAACATAATGTAGCAACTTCAGTGTTTCAAAGAATATTTCAGTAGAGGATCTTCTAGTCTGCCACTTCTTTTGCCTAAGTTGCAAGTATTGCAGGATTTCTCATATGTAGCACAAGCAGTTTCTTGTAAATAAAGTCCTTGAAATTATTTGTGAACATGTGTCTTCCCCATGAAAAACTGAAAATTATGTAATAATGAATGGCTTTTGCATGTCTTTTACACAAGTTGGTTTATTTTCATCTTGTTGTTCTAGTTATTTTTAGTTCCCATTTATGAATTGGCATTAAGGCCTTGAATATATTTTACTCCGTAAGATCTGAAACTGCTTAATGCTCTAAGGCTAGGACTGGGTGATAGCCTGCCTGTTATAACAAAACATAATGAAAAGGGAGAGAATCCTGCAATGGTTTATATTGTTTGAGGTGGAGGGGGAAATTGACCTGGGAGAAGACACAGGTGATCAGTTTTAGACTGAAATGTGAAGAGTTAGTTGTAAGTCTAAGGGAATCTGATGTGAGAGTAAAGTAAATTTACTACTTCCCTCAATTGGCACAGACATTGCATCACTTAAGACTTCATTAGATGACAAAATAAGTTAAAAATACAACTGTTTAAACTTGTTATGACTTGGTGATTTCCATCCTATTAGCAGACACACAGCTGTTTATTTGGCAGGATTGACTGTAAGGGAACTGACATTAGTAACTTTGGTGAGAAGAGAAGAATGTAAACTGAAACAGGTTGTGTCTTCTTTCACATGTTTTTGACCTTCTAGGATATAGAAAGCAGCAAGTGTAATGTACCATTAGCCATGAAAAAGCAGTTTTAGTAAAGTCTGTAATATATAAAAATGTATAATGGTCTGATGGAAAGGCTTTAAAATCCCTTCCTTGTAAGATACCAAGCTCTATCACTAGGCATGCAAATTTGGCTGTTGTGCTCTTATTCAGTGAGCTAGAAAGGATGCCAAAATTGAAAAGATTGAAACTTTGTCATGTTCAGAAAAGTTTCCTCTCTGACCATCCAGGAGCTGCTTTGGGGGTCACACTCTCACTGCTCCAGACTTTCACTTCTGCAATCCAAGCCCCTTTGTAGTGGGTGGCTCCAGTGAGCCAACAGGCGCCTTGTTTGACTCCCCACACTCACCACTCTCATGCAATCAGACAGGTTTCCCTCACGGGCTTGACCAAAGGTTTCCCATGTTTCCTTTAAGTGATTTTATCATGCTGCAGCAACACAATAACAACTCAAGAGAAAAGAGGTGGTTTCATGCAACTGTAATAGCTATAAACTACTTTTAAATCATTAAGCAGATCACTGGATGATTCTGAATCACCTTTGTATAAACTGCAGCAGTGTTCATGGCTATAAATAGCCAGGGGGACAGTCACCATGATGCATGAGGAACCTGTAAGGTTTGGATGTTTTGAAGGGTTGTTTTCTTAAAGTAGACATCCTCAATATAATCCAAAAGAATCTATTAACTGTCTGAATCTTTTGAAAAAGCAGATTTAGGCTGGACATTGCATGAAAGAAGATTTTCCTCTCTTATATTTCCCAATTCTGGCTTGCCTGTAGATGTAGAGCCGTTTCTGAGGATGAATGTACTGTCATCCTACTAGTTCTAGTCAGAATCAGAAAGAAAAGAAAGGTCAGAGATAATTTATATCTTACTAAGAAAAAGAAAAGTACAAAATTTGAAAAGGTTTATGTAAAGCCTTGTATATGTGCTTTATTTTTGATATAGCTGCAGTGTTTGTCATCTGTGCAGTGCAGTGTTCTACAGGTGGCTGAGAAGCAGGAAATTAAGTAAGTAGGTGTGAAGAAGAAATGAAGAGCATCAGTGGTGTATATACATATATATATATGTATCATATGCTTCTAATGTCAAGTTGCAAGGACTGTTTAAATGAATTTAGGATCTGATGATGTGTTTCTAATTGTCCTCTTTTTCTCATATTCCTTCATCTTCCTTTCTGGCTTAATCTTTTTTCCACTTCTTAGAGATCTGTGTTACTTGTGTGTTAGAGGGAAATCTAGTCAGCCAGGTACTTATGCTTTGTGATGTATTTTGGAAAGGACTCATGACAAAATATGATAGAATGATACCTGGGAATATTCACAACAAAACAGATATTGTTTAACATGTTGGTTTTCCCACTACTAAGTCTCTTCTTGTTCTTGCTGAATACATTCTTCTAGTGCCAGGTTGCATGACAGGTGTAAGCTACGAGATAAGTGTTTATATAACAGTTTTCCAACAGCTCAGCATTATACAAAATGAGCTTGATTTATGATCCTTGGAGAACATGGCATGTAGGTTAGCGTAGATTGCCAAGAAGCATATTGCCAAACTTACATTCTACCTAGGAGCTAACTCACTGATCTGTGCTGGGCCTTCAGCTGACTAGGCTTTGGCAGATGAATTTAGCATACCTCTATTGCAAAATGCTTCTTCTCTTTTAAAATCTTTTTGTAAAGTGACAAATATCAAAACTGCTCCTGTAACTATATAATAATATAGTTAAGGAGAGCTATGACCAGGTTTTGCTCATTTGTGTACCACTTGCGATTTTGAGTAGATGGAATATTCTTATTCAGCTTTGTCCTCACCATTGGTCTGTTCTCCACCCTCAAAAAAGTTTTTCCTTTTGAGGTGTTGCAAGAACTTACTTTTGTGGATGCAGAGTACTGAATGGGCTATGAAATAAAGGACTACATCAAGCTGTGGGCTGCAAATTATTATCTTATGTATAAAGTAAACACAAATGATGAAAGTCTTGACTCATGAGGTTGCTGCAGTGGACAGATTGATGAAACTAACTCAAAATATACAAGTTTATTTCACTCCCTTGGGAAAGGGCTTTGGGTCGTAAAGTATCTATACAAACAAATCTCTATTTTTACTTTAGCATTATTGCAACTAATTAACTAATATTATGACTAATATTTACAACTTTTTAGTATACATTTTCAGCTTACCTTCCATTTTATACAGGCCATGCAATTCTGAGTAATGCCCTGGAATAAACTCTAGTCATTTGCATATTTGCCTTCTATGGTTCTCCTTTTCTCTTACTTTGGAATAGTTTTGTTCTTATGAAGAGAGAGGGAATGATGCTGAGTTTTATGTTATTCTTATATGTATATTAATGCATATACATATTTAATATGTAGCGTATATTTAAAGAAATCAGCCCTAATCAAAATTTGTTTGAAAAAGCCTGTTTAGAAGTAAGTTTATGAGGCCTCTAGGAAAGGAGAAACAGTAACAGTGTATTATAGTAGCATCTAAAAATCCCTAACAAGACATGAACTTTTACTGTCCTAGTCATGAAAAAAACCATGTTTAGGAACAGGCCTTTACCCTTTGGATGTGGTAATCTACCAGGACTGCTCTTACTCTCTTTTCTTGAGAGTTGCTGCTGGGTAATTTAAGGAAGAAAGGAGTGGGAGGTGGCAGTAACTCTTGCATGTGTCCTCCCTACCTAGATCTCTTTCAAGCTTAGGTTTTATGAACACAACTGCAAGAGGTAAAGGGATACTTATCCATGATTTTTACCAGCCAGTGGCTGGGGAAGTGTGGCGCTAAGCTATATGCCCTAGAAGTGTTTACCACCTAATACAAGAATAGACCTGGCCCTTTCCTATGGAGGGAGTGGTGAGCAAGAACTTGGGCGTGGCACTGGGACTCAGCACTGCCCTTCAGTGAGAGGCCAGCTCCAGTGTTTACCACACTGCCTCTTGCAGCTACATAATATAGGTACTTAGATTTTATGAGTTAGGTCTATACTACAGGTGGTTGAAACTTTGTTATCTTATATATGGTTTTAGTTGTGACTTTTAATAGACGTGTATTGGTGTTTTAGTGCTGCATTTGCAAATGGATCTTTTCAGTTGACAATGCTCAGTATTTGCACTAAGAACAGCTACAATTTTCTATTTTTGCCCACTAGAAAGTGGTGTAGGCTTTTTTCTATATAATCTCTTTCCCAAATACTGCAAAGAGACTAAACTATGATGCTGAGCATATTTCGTTCCAGCTCTGTCATTAAAAGCTTGTTAGCTCATAGCGCTTTAGGCCTCTGGAAGAAATAAATGATTCTACTTCAGGAGAATGTAGCATGACATAAGACATTTTTTGAGGAGATCATCTGAAATAAGATGTCATCAGTGGTCATCTGAGAAAAAAAATGGCAGCTGTACTAGTGTGAATGAGCCTGACATGCATTATTGTGTGCTACTCATCTCATCACGTCTGTAATTATTCACCTTTGATTGCCCTTACAATGATTGGTAAGAAATAAGCATTTTTTTGGCACAATTCACTTGACCTGCTCCATATGTGTGTTTTAGAGTAAGACAAGTCAGACTCCATTAATGAGGTCTCTACTGACTCACAAGAAAACCAAAGATACTTTGTTGGAGGTAGACCTCTATAGTACGAGTTAAGAAGGAGAAATGGCCAGTTGGTAATGATGCACTGATCTGTTTCCAATATTCTGTTCGTTTAGTGAACCAGATTGAACTTTAGCCAAAGGACTGGAATAGAGAAGTTATACAGTCAAAACCCCTTTTTCCACTCCACTTCCACCCCTTGCACTTAAATAATATTGATTAAAAACAAATCACACTTTTCATCTCTAAGTTTGAACTCAACTTGGGGACATGTACAAGGTCTAATTGAGTGTAAGGAAATTAGACTGAGGAGAGCACAACTGCTGTCCTGTGTTCCTGTATTTTCTGTCTGCTGATCATGGGATAAAAGGCATAGGAGTCTTTTATACATCCAAATCCTACTAATTTTCTTCAGTTTTACTGAAATGTGATGTAAGGGCTATCAATTATTATCAAATTTATATTCCTATATTACAGCTGGATATCCCACCTTGCTTTTAAAATGGCAACCAATACACATGTGAGGTCATCACAGCCTTTCTGTTGGTAATTGTAGTAGCTGGATCAGAGCCTAGTCAAAGGACTCAACAGCTGTGAAAGATGTTAGTTAAATGGTTTAAAATAGTTTATATTACTCTCACTGAAGAGCTTAGTGGTAGCATTGCTATGGTCTACTTCTTTTTCATGTTTGAAATGCCTGTAAAGTTACCTTGTGTTTGAAGCCAGCCACATTTTACACCTCATCTTTTGAAAATTGACTGGGCATAAGGATGCCTTAAGGCATAAGGATTTGTTGGAAATGATATGTACATGAATTCAATAGTACAACTCTACAGTTTTTGTCATTGCTTAAGGATTTGGAGAACACTTTGTGGAGTGTAGAAGGCAAATGGTATGGCATGGGAATGCTAATACAAGGGGATAGCTAAGTTTGTGTTTAGATTCTGCCAGGATTAAGTACCATCATCTTTTTCTTCTTAGCAATGACCACAGCTGTAGGAAACACTTCTGTTTTGTTTAGTTATTGTCACCTATTTTGTTGAGCTGAAATGAATAACTATTGAAACATCTACATAACACTAAAGTAATACTGATAGTATGTGTGAAGGCAAAAGAATATGTCAAACTTATCTCTTAAATGCTGCTGTGTGGAGGTTGATCCAAAGTGTCAGTTGTACTAACCTGAAATGGCCTTTGCTGAGTACTTTGACAGAGTGGTGGTACTTGGCACTGGGCAGGAAAGCATTATGGACAGTAATGAAAAATCATTACCATTCTATAGTAGACAATGCTTTTGCTGAGAAATTTTCTTTTTGCTGCAGCAAATGTACTTCAGTCTCTTTTTTTGCCCCATAAATGAAGGATTGGGTTGCTTTTCCCATGGGAGAGGAGGAAAGAGAGCTAGAGGATATTTTCTTGCTGTCAGTGGGCAAGCAAAATAATAAATAAGCTGCAGCAGTGACTTCTGGTGTAGACGAGTATGTTGCTGCAGAACTGCAACAGCCTGGATTTTAAGTCATCAGCAATATAGAAAAGGACCAGTCTGTTGCCTCAGTGGTTACCAATCTGCCATTGATAAGCACCATCTCTACCCAACATCTTGGAGGACCCACATGCAGCACTGCATGGCTTGTGCACTTTTAAGTTTCTCTCCCCTTCCCAGAGAGAGCATTCTTTACCAGTGGGGCCTGTGGCAGAGGGGCTGTGCAGTGCCCATGTTCATGGACCTGTCATTTCAGTCACGGGGTAGCACACGTGAAAATGACTTCTGGAAAGTTAATCTTGACTTTGGCTGACTTCAATCTGCCCTGTTTGCTCAACTTTCTAAATGCATGTTAAGGATGTTGTTAAACATGCTCTTTGTTTTTTTCCTTTCCAGTAGTGTTCATCTTAAAAGCTTTAGAGGTGCAGAGAGACAGAGACAGAAATTCTCTCATTCTGTGTCAGCTTCTTTCAAAGCCAGACTACTATGATAAAAGTAAACACCTTTCTCTGTGTCCTAATCATGACAGCAGACATCCCTCCTACCTTTGGGATTTGGCCTTATTTCAAGGTTTAAACCCATAACTTGGAGATTTTTTGGTTTTTTGTGTTTTATTTCCTTTGTTAGAGTTACCCACGAAAATCTTCCATTACGTTGGACTATGTAGATGTTTACATGGATGTTTAGTGTAGTTTTGCAAGTTCTGAGTCATTATATTCATACCTGGTAGCCATATTGTTGTATGGATTTATTTTTACCACAGTTTTTAGTGCTTTCATCAACTGATTGATCCACAGCCCTAAAAATTTATCCTTATTTGAAAATAACTGTGAAGCTAAGGGTTATTGGCAAGGCTGAAAACTCTATTGTATAGAAAAGTACTTTACCAAGTAGTGCAAGAAACCTTTTAAGAATTACATTAAATTATGTCTGAACCAAAACTTCCCCTGTCATAGACAGTTGATACAGCACTATTTTCTTTTTGTTCTGAAGCCAGACCCATAATGCACTGGTGAAGCCTTGACCAGCCTTTCAGCCAGAAGACCATATTAGCCGGGTTCTAAAACAAAAATGTGGACTCAAAGAGAGATTCATTACATACTGAAAAGCAAACTAGCTCACAATAAATCTTTTTTAATACCTAACAGAATCTTAACATTTAATTCAAGTGTCTTTTTTTTAGGTTACTGCCTTGCATGCTGTGGGAGGTTGGTCTGCCTGAACTGTCTGTAGTGCTGCCTCTTCTTTCTCTTGAATGATACCCAACAATAGAAATTAAATTATTTCTCTGAAGTGGCTATTACCCTAGCTTTATAAAAAATAGATTTCATGTGCCCTGACTATCTTTTCCATTTTCTATGTGTTTCTGAATTTCATCATAGTCTTTTCTACTTTTGGCTAAAATAAATAATTTGGCATCACTTGCCACTTCAGTGCCTTGCTTATTTTTCTCACTCGTTTACAATTGGATTAGATGGTGGTCCTCACTCTTTGGATGCCAGACTGTACTCTTACCCTCTTGCTATGTCTCTTCTGTTAATAGTTTAAGGTAATAAAAATTCGGACATGAATCATCTGCGGAAGATGAAAGACAGTGACTGGGGCATGAACTTGAGGTTCATAGAAATTAAAGCTTTTAGAAATAGTATCACATCACTTAAATACTGCCCTCATTAACCTCCCCATCCTGAAACAAAACCACCAAAAAACCTCCAGCTCCTTCCTCCTCCCCCAAAAACCTAAAAGTAAACCAACAAAAAGGCAAGAGATGCAGGTAAATGCTTTTAGTATTTTTATGTTAATAATTGGTATTGATTAATATTGATAACTGATTAATATTGATTTGGTTCTTTACACAAAGAAGTTACCTTCTTAAAAGGAAATCATGAAATAATCACCTTTTTCTCCTCTCAGACATATTCCATGCTTTATAAATTATTCTGGAAGCACTGAAATCTCATCACTGAACATTTAAATGTAAGAAGCGTCTGCTTGTCTCCATGCTTTGGGTGAATTCAGGTCTGGTTCTTTGCTTGGTCTCCCTCTGTATAAAAATAGACCTCAAAGTGTGCATAGGCCGATCATGAGACCACCAATGTTCCAAGCGCCCTGTTTGACAAATGCAATACTAAACATGCCTGGGTAGTTACCATCTCCGGTCAAGAAATTCTGACATTTAATCTCCAAGGCATCCATACCATTTGAACTGAAGGGATCACTTTATTAGCTGCTACCATTAGCAGCCACCATCTCCTTTGTGAAATAGCCAGCAATTAGCCAGTGTATGGCAAGCACTCCTGACCACCCAGTTTGTTGTTTAAATAATCCAGAGAGTTTAAATAAAACAGACCCTTACACCACCACCACCAAACTTGGTATGTCCTAGAGAACTTTGTTTGAGACTGTTGTGGTTTCCCTAAGAGGAAATGTTGTGTGCTTGAAACCTGGGAGTGGGATTTCTGAAATCTGAGTTGAATTACTGTAATGCAGTAATCTGGTGTGAAGCTGGGAAAGCACTTACAATTTTTCTGATCTTTGTGTTGCTCTTCTGTCTTGCTCTTGAGGCATCATGTCTGTTTGCTCCACAGGCTCTTTGCAGGACAGTCAGGACTTGGAGGACAGTCTGTAACTTGCTTGCAGTTCCTATGGTAATCATTTGTTTTACATATTTGTGTATTAAGTGGAGCACTTATTCTCTGAATCCGACTCAATGTTTAGGGTGGTTCTGCCGGACAAATTAATTTGTGTTTTGGGTTTTTACTTTTTCCCTTGCAATCTGGTTTTTTTTTTTCCTCCCTTTGGGTTTTTAGGCAAAGACAGACATTGCCAAATCTCACTGCCATAAGTGAGGTGAAAATGTGCAGATTGGTTACTCACAACTGCTAGCGGTGTACGAGACAGAGCAGTCCAGGATCAGAGGCCAATGCACTACATACCAGAAATGTTTTAAAGTTGGAAGCATTGGTTGTTCACTTTAAAATTCTTCTCATCATCCATGCATTTTGTGCATGTGCACATATCTTCTAGCTGGGCTACATCAACCTCATTCTGTAAATTTATTTTTCACAATGCTTTCAATCACATTCTGTGTATGGGGCCTTCTGTTAGGCTTTTCCATTCAAACCTATTTTAGTGCTTTGTACAGCCACAACTTAAACCTTGTATGCACCATTACAAACATCTATTGATGTATTTTAAAAAGAACACAGAGTAAGCTATTATTTGGTGTATTGATAGCAAAGAATTGCACTGAGGGGCTCAAACTATAACACCTCAAGCTGTGGCCTTGCTATATCTCCTAAGAAACCCAAGACCTAGCAAGCTGGGAAACTGCATGGGAAAACTTTGAAGACTGAAAAGCCATAGCAAAGTGGGTCTGGGGCTTTAGCCTTCCTTCCTCCAACTTAGTGATGAACCAGTTGCCTAGCATGACAATGCTCTGCTATTGTACGTGCTTTTATTTCAAATGGACAAAAAACCTTTAGGCTTAGGTTATCATTAAGCTTTAGGCTTAGGTTATCCTGACTTAAGGCAGTTAACTGCTGTAAAGTGAGGGTTGCATTGCTGCCATCTGACAGTATTGCTTAACGGAGACAGATACCTCCAGGACACAGGTGACTTAGGTCTTGGTGACAGAGCGTGAAAGAAAGAGAAACACCTAAGCATCCGGTAATGAGTCTCAGCTGAAGATGTTGACCTTGGGATATCTCAAACCTACTCAGGAGATATCAGCATCACAGATATTGGTGCAGCCAATTTGCTTTTCCTTGCCTCCAGCAGCTGGTGCCAGCTTAGCCCCCGAGAACAAAGAAGGGAGGCAGAGACGAGGCTTCAGTTAAAAGATGAGCTGGGGAAGTTTGTATCTCACAGCTTTTTCTCTGAATGACTCTTGGTAACATGGGGGATGTGTTTTGGGAAAATCATAGCTCTTAACTGAGTATGGCAGAAGACATCTGGCTGAACTTGAGTTTGTTTCTAGTCCCTTTTAGAAAGAGTTTTTAAAAAAGAGAAGTAGTAGAAACAAAGAATTAAACTTCAAAATCTTTTACAAAACCATTGAAAATAGAGGTAAGTGGTGGACTGGTGGTAACAGCTGCTAATCAAAACAGCAAGTAATATATTAATCCTGGTTATGTAAGGAATATTGGCTTCCCTTTGCATGAGGAGAAGAAGAAGCCTAGGTGAGAATCCAAAGATCTGTAGATCAGGTCCTGAAGTGAAGATTCACAGATAAGAAAGCCATGACAGAAAAAAAGTCTCAGATGATTCCTTTAATCGAAGTTCCTTCTCCAAATGCTTAGAAGGCTTCCTACATGATGGAAGACAAATCAGGTAAGTTGTCTCCAGCCAAAGTGGCAGCAAAAAGCTCGTGTGACCAACTGATTCAATGAATAACTGTGTATGCATTTCCAGGACCAGCTGGTTTTCACCCAAAATTTCTGAGGTAACTCAAGTAGGAAATAGCAAATTATCAACTCTAGTTCATAAGCTGCCGCTTAATTTGCATTTGGGTATCAGAGCAATGATACAAATATAACAGAATTCATGGAGACTGTTTGTCTTCCTTATATACTAGGGGAACCAATAGAAAGAATAGAATTAATATGTCCCTAGATCATATGCTATAATGAGGAAAAATCAGTGTGATTTTCTTAGAGGACATTCTCTTTCTCACAGATGTGTTTGCATTCGTTAGAAAGAGTCAGTGAAGATACTATGCTGGATATTGTGTAAATTAATTTCTAGAAAGGTTTTAGAAGCTCTTTCATTAGGTAACCATGTAGAAATGAAGCCTTAAAGAGGAAAGGTAGTGTTGTGAATTAGAAGATGATTGAATAGTATAAATAAATAGTCTTATGTTGTAGTTGAAGGTAACTGAGGTGTCACTGAAAACTGTATTGGGCCTGTGCTTCTTAAGTGGTACAGAAAATGCATGAATGGTGAGATGATAAAGTGTGCTGATGATGCAGTCCTAGTCAGGGTAGGAAAAAATGCCAGTGATATGATAATATTCAGGGTAGAAAAAACCAGAAGATGTTATTTTGAATTTACAGAAAGATTTTGCAGTGAATGGGCATTAAAATGGCAGACTAAATTCACAGTAATTTTCACGGTATAAACTGTATATATACACACACAGTTATAGGGTTTAAACTGGTTATTCAATGTAGAAATGTTGAAATTATTATACGTAGGTCTTTAAAAATATCAGTTCAAGTGGCAAACAAAATGTCAATTCTTGATCAGAATTAGAAGAGAAGTAGAGAGCCAAACTGAAAATTCATTTATGTTAAGGATATCTCTGTGGTGTACGCATATCCTGGACATGATCATCTTTCTCTGCTTTCAGAAGAGGATGTGACAAAGCTAGAAGAAGTATAGAGTAATAAGGTCGGTTAGAGAAGTGAGATGACTTCAGAAGGTGATTGGGCTAATTTATAGAAGAAAAGTCATGAAGGATTAATAACAAAAATTTTAGGTAAAAGATCAAGTGTATGAACTTCAGAGTATATAGCAGAAATAATGCTGTTCCGTTCTCGGCTTGTGTAGTCTCCCCTTCAGTCTCCCTCCTTTACTGACCCCTGTATGTGCCGTACCTACTGGGTTTTTTCGATGGCATACAGCTACTCAGGGCCCCTCGTTGAAGCTGTATTTCTCACTGGCCAAGGAAGGACCCTCATCACAAGGCTGGCTTTGTGCAGTTATGTTCTCAGCTTTGTAGTCCACTAATGCTATTCCACTTCCTATCAAGGGGTGTAATCTTGGGGAAGAAAAGTAAACTTTAGACCAAAACCTTATTGTTATATATACTTGGTAGTGTGCCCTGAATCAGGGCAAGAGTGGGCAAGTAAGAGGCAAGTAAACTTGACTTGCTTAATTCTATCTTGTCCTGTGTAAGAAATGTGAGTACTTTGTGGGAGAGGAGGATGGGGAAGAAGTTTGAGATTTCCCTTAGTAGTTTTGACTGAAAAATAGTAGTATTCTTGGATACATAGCAAGATGGTGAGAGTCTTTTCACCTTTCTTTACAGTAGAGTCTGCGCTCCTTAGTGAATCCCAGCCAGAGGCAAGGGACTTGTAGGCATTGTCAGACCCCCCCTCATAGGCAGTTAGTATTTTCTGTATTTTCTGTATTTTCTGCAGGCAGGGCAGTGTCATGGGAAGAGTTTAAGAAATCATATCTCCAGACTGACTGATCCCCAGCAGGCTGCAGAGCACTGTTGATTGTTCATAAACCTGATGGGGAGGAACAAAAAAATCTGTGCAAATACTTGTGAGTGTCTTCTCTAATTTCTGTGTGTTGGAGGGTAATTAGCTACTCCTTTTGATCACAGGGAAGAGTTTCTACTTTGTAACTAAGACTTTCTTGCTTCTCCAAAGTTTTCATTCTTAATTTTTCATCTAGACTTTTCTTGTCATGCCTTTCACAGTCCTGGCAGAAAATGCTAAAGAATTCAGGCTTGTTTATAGTCTTGTAAAGAAGAAGAGGGAGAAAAAAAGAAAAAAAAAAAAAAGGGAAAAGAAAAAATCTGGTAATGTGTTCTTAAAGGTCTTAATTATGGATTCAAAGTAAAACAGCAAACTAACCTAGCATCAGACCATGTTTTGTTTAAAAATAACTCAACCCAGTGTGCATATGAAAGGGGAAAGTTCATATGTGAGTGAAGACCCAAAACCTATTACAACAATCTGTTAACATTGCAGGCAAGAAACATAGTTGTTTATAGTATTTGGCAGACGATTTCAGAGTAGATCCTTTGCTTTTATCTGCAGGGGGTAGGAAGTGCTTGGGCCCTTACTTGAGGTTGTTATAAATATTAACTTTATAAACCCTATGCTCTAAGTCTACAGAAACTTGTAGAGTCAGACACCAGAACTCACTGATACAACTGTATTTGGTAACTAGCAGACCTATCTACAGAAAAAAGGAAAGAGATGGAGCCTGAAGACTTTATTACTTACTGGTAGTATTGATTGCAAAGCAAATGAGACTTCCAGAGCTGGGTACTGTTTTGTTCTCATGCTTTGACTCATGACTTTGTTCTCATGACTTTGACAAGGCTTGTATTAGGGTTACACCCCTACATGTGATCATGGCAGGAAAAAATAATCCTAACATTGAATTAAACTTACATATGTGGGTTTTCACTACTGGGTATCAAAATAGCTACTTTCATATTTGCTAATCTCCAGAGGCATAGAAATCAGGAAAATACTATGGGAGAATGGGAATGCAGCGCAGTGACATCTGCGTTGCAAATAGGCTTTGTGTGTTTCACTCCTGTATCAAGATGAACTGCAGAATACAATGTCAGGATAAAGAGAACCAGATATTTGCATTGTTATGAGATAACGTAATGACTGTGTTTGACTGAAAGGAATTAAGTTTTAGTGGCTGAACAAATCCTTTGGCGGCAGCTTGCTTTTCCATTCCAAACACTTTTTCCCCCTCAAACTGTGGGGAAATCTTGCAACACTGCTTGTAAAAAGTAACACCAATGAGTTGACATTATTTAGGGGACAGGAGGTCACGCCAGCTGCTTTTCAGCCAGTTTAACAGATGTTCCTTCCTAAAAAGGGCATGCTGCACTCTTTCTTCAGTGTTAGGGTGTCTCCAATATACAGTATATCAAGAGCTGCAGCTTTTGTGCTGAAGTCTTGGCATTAGGTATACTTACTCCTACATGGGATGACTCAACCCCTCTTTTACACAAAAGAATATGAACTTTGCAATCAAAATAGATCATACACCTGGGGCTTTACCAGTGTATATTTTGATTTGCTAATGAAGTCCTACAGTGGTCTTGATGCCTTGGTTCTTTTCAGTGGAAACAAAAAGAAAGGTGAAGATGTACTCCCTTAATGACTCTGCTCCTAGAAAAGTCCCAATCTGATGTGAAGATGCAGTAGATTGATTTTAGGCTGCTACTGGTTAGTGTTTTCTGCTTCTTATGAAAGGCACTAAGACCACGTAAAAAAAAAAAAAAAGTAAATATAGTCAAGAAAATGTGCTGTAGTCAAGAAATGTGCATTTTACCTCTTTTGCATTCAAACTGACATTGTAGGTGTCCAGTCTCATTGCTACTGTCCCAGGATTCCACATGCTGTGTTACACAATGCATTTTTATCCATTTGCTTTGATAACTAAACATATTTTAGATGAAGGTCCATTAGTTTGATGTTTAGTACTGATTTGGCCAGCTTGGTAAACCAGGTGATCCTGGGAAATAAGAAGGTTACTGAGCAATGCAAATAGTCCCTTCTATATTCCTACTTCTATGCTTCCTCTGACACTTTGGATAGAACTTGTTGTTTGCAGTCCAAAGCAAACAGCACCTAACTAATAATGCTTTGATTTGCTGAAAGTTGGAGATAATAGGGAGGTAGTGTCTTTTTTTTGCCAGGAATTTAAAAATGTCAAGTTTTTGGTTAAAGGACCAAGTTTCCAGATGAGAAGCTGATGGAAGAGGCTTCTGGATGCATTCTAAAATGAAACAAGTAATTTTTCATCTGCTAATTCTGGAGGTAATATATAATTACTTTCTTTCCTCTCTCTTACCTTTTCTTTTGTTTGTTTTGGATTTGTTTGGTTTGTTTTTATTTTTAAATTTAAATAGCACTGCAAGGACTCTGCAGTCCTGTCACAGCATTCAGTCACTGAATTTACGTGCTTGTTCTTTTCCTGAGACAAAGGTCAGATAACAACTCTCTGCAGGATACAGATACAACGTGAAGCCACTTTCTCTCCTGAGGTTCAGTTCAAGCACAGGTTTTGTATCTCAGAAGACAATGTGAGCTGGCAAATTAAAGCACTGCAGCAAGAGTCAAACATTACAAAACTGAATAGTCCGTAATCCCCAGTCATGGCCACCAGTTTGGAACATTCAGTTGTTTCTGTTTTACTATAAAGAGTTCACAGAGCTCATTGAGCTCCTTGATTTTCATGTGACTTTAAGTTGCACTGTGACAAATATAACTACTGCTACCGTGCTTCTAACCATTGAACATAATTCTTGTTTAGCTGAAATAAACTGGAAAAGTCAGTAGGAGTAGAATGACTTGTAGAATGGCAAATACTTAATGCAATTAAAATAATTCTTTTAGGGTTTTTTTTGGACAAAAAAAATCAATCTTGATAGCTATTGTATTTCTTTAAAATTTCTGTTGACTGGATTCTGGTGACAAATTCGTACCAAGGGCAAAAATATCAGAGAATAACTTCTCATGAAACCTGTAGTCTTTCCTATCTGTGCCTTTTAACTTGAAATGTTTTCTGGATTTTTATGATATTAAAAAAACCCCAAAACACCAGAATCCCTGCAATGCATCCTGTAGATATGCTGTTTCCACTCATGGTAGCAACAGTGCTAAACATATGGTGAAAGTCCCATGTTTCTTTCTGATCTAATGTCCCATTGCAACTCTAATTTTAAAATTGTTTGCCTTATTTGGTAACCACTCTAGTTTTCTTGCTGCTTTTTATCTTAGTGGTCTATATTAGCACTCATCTTGTGCCAGCATTGCATCACCCATTATTCAGCTGAATCTGAAAGCAGCAGCATCACACTTTTTTCTTTCTTTATAATGGTAGCTGCAGTGGTTCTGAAAACTCTTAATCAGGGAAATCTTGCAAGACAAAATTCTCCAGTGTAGCACAAGCTCTGTAAATAGCTGTAAATCATGAATGTGTCCAAATTGACTTCCTCCCATCCTCCACAGGGTTTCTGTTGAATGACAACACATTGCACAGGGGGAAAAAAAACTCATATCCTATTTCCCACCTCCTGAAACAGCCTGCACCTGGGTTCCAGTAAGTCAGCTGCACTGATGGCTGTGCAGTTGGTACTACAGGGGCTTGGCTTCAACTCAAGAGCAGGACCATCTTTCTATTGGTCAGATGTTGCCTCTGAAGCATGTAGCTGCTGAATACACAGTGGGGTTGTGGGTTATTCCCCCAAATGCTTTGTTTCTATTAATGCAGTTTGTTCAGAGTGTGGTTTTGTATGGGTTTTTTGTGTGCTATGAGTTAAGTGATGTGTGGTTACCCTGGAGACAGTTTAGTATTTCTGTGAGCCTCATGGGAAGCAATAGCCTTGGGACTTGTTTGTAGCTCAAATGTTTTCCTCTTGTTAATAAACAGGATGGCCACAAGAATTTAGGTTGAAAACTGTTCTACTTTCATTTGTAAAGTATTTTATTTCAGAGTGTCTTGAGGACAATTAATCATCACAGGAATTTCCTTTAAGATAGCTGAATAGCATTATATCTGTTTATAGATCAAAAAATGAGTTAGTGAGACAAAATAATTTGCTCAAACCACCAAGGAAATAAGTGTCAACATCCTAGGATTAAAATTCTGTAGCTTTGTCTCCTTTTCAGGTAAAGTCCAAATGGAGCAGTAGGGCCAAGCCAGGCAGTGCACAGGGGCAGTTTGGCCACATTGCACCTTATGCAAGCTGCACCTGAGCACCAAGGTCCCCAGAATTAGGTACATTGGAATTAATTTGTGTGAGAATCATTTATATTTATTTAGTTGAAAAGTTTGTTAATTGAATGTTGTGGAATTTCTTTGTTGTGGGAGTCTTCTGTTCAGCATATGTGTCTGAGTACTTTAGATGTGACCAAGAGGCTATGTAACATTCAGAAATGTATAAATTGCTTAGAAGTGATTTTTGACCTTTCTTCTCAGTTTTCCTGTTCTTTACTTGACTTCTGAAGATATTGGAGTATAGGTTTGAAGGCAAAACCAGTCAAGGAGAGGATGTAGTGAAATGTTTTGCCCAGATTTGAAAGCTTCCGGTGGCTGCATTTCTCCTTGATGTAGGCTGCCTCCAGTTGGTAGATTTTACTAGGTTTTGGTAGAGAAAGATATTTCTATTTCATGTGCAGTACCTTTGATATTTGGAATCTTGGTTTTGTTTCAGCTCTTCTTCTGTTAGTGATTTTTCTTTAAAATACCTCTTTCAAAGATGCAGTCTCATTCTGATGTTTCTTTAAAAAAAAAAATAGATATCAAGCTAAAAAACTCCACATTATAGTATTTCTGATGGTGACTTAGCCCCAGAGGAGCCACCATGGCAGTCTGTGGGGCATTTCACAAGGGAACAGTGTTAGCAGGCACTCTGGCATCTCCTTTCCTCTGTCAAATTCCTCTAAAATCATATTATGATTCTCCAAGGTTAGCTCAGACAGCTGTGGAAGCCCTGGGGAACCAATTTTGTTAGTGTGCCCTTGCAGTTAACTGGAGTGAGGAGGGGGAGTCAGGAGAAACAGCATGTACTCCCTGCAGCCAAAACCTGATGCCACACTGGCACAGCAGATTGTCCCACCTGGCCCCAAAGCACATGCAGCCACAGTATATGCCAGCCTCAGGGGTGAAGAATGTACAGAGATATGCTTATCAGTGGAGGGTTTTGGTTAAGATTTGGCAGGTTTGTGAAAGCGTGTATCCTAGCATCCTGTGAGGGTGCCCATCTGGATCCATGTAGAGACATGAAGGCCTTTGGCATGCCACACTGATGTTCCCTCCATCCTCTCTTCCACCAGTGTAGAAAAACCCTCTACCCCTCTTGGGAGAACTCATTTTCCATGCCCAAATGTGTTTGGGGGTTTTATTTATAATACTGTCAGTGAGGCTGCTGGTTTAAGCAGCAGCATTTTCCCAAGGTGTGTTTTTCCATTCAGGGGAGGCTCTGTGGAGCTGCTCCAAATCACATGTGAAAGCCTTTTTTCCATTTTAGTGAACCCATTTTTCCATAAGCTGTTGCACCCAGCCCTCATCCTGGCGTGAAGCTGCACCCAGAAGGGAGGCACTACATTGTCCCCAACAGAGCCCTGGTAGCATTGGGCAAGAGAGTCCCCTCTACCTGTTGTTGCGACACCTGAAGCCACTCTGCTGCACAGATTCTGAAAGCTATCCCTGTTCATGAGGCTGCATTTGGAGTTAATTTAAACCTCCAGCTGGTTTAATAATCCTCAGGGGACATATAGGTAGTGGCCAGTCCCTACAGACTTGGCAGAGATTACTGATTAATAAAGTATAGATACCACCATTTATCCTTGGACAGAAAATGAGTCTCTGGGAAGTTTTGGGTCTGTGGATCTTGTGGCTTTCAGGGCAAAAGAGTGCAATGACCCTTTGATAATTTTAGAGGGGAAAGACAGTACCTGAGAGAGTACTGATGAAGGCATGTCCCCATAGCACAGTGTGTCTTTGATGGGATGGGTTTAATGAGATATGATACTTTCAGTAAATAAATCAAGATTTTTGTATCCCTTCCAGAAGCTGGCAGTGGCCAAGACTGTACCCAAGACTGTGCTTAGAAAACTAAAAAAAAAAAAAAAAAAAAAAAAAAAAAAAAGAGATCAGAGAAATGTAATATGAATCCTTTTGCTAGCTTTGCAGGCAGTTCTTTTCCACTCAGAAACATCAGTCCCTCAAATTGAAAAACTGCATAGTTACAGCTACATAGTTACCAGCAACTCAGTTTAAAGCCAGTTTAGCTAACACTACACAGTTATACTCTTGAATTGTAATACAGATAATTAGAGAATGGTCTTTTCGGAATCCTGCTGATTATTCCCATTTATTTTATTCTGAGTGTTCCTTGCTTTATCTGTGCATTTAAGGAACTCTATTTTCTCACTTTAAAAATGTGCCTTTCCATGTGCATATTTTTTATTTTTTGTCTGCACATTCAATTTGCAAATGAACTCCCTTTTTATGGTAGTTTAAGGAAAAGAACAGATCAAGGGGTTTAAATGTTTCTATATTATTTTCCTCCTGTGGTTTTTCTTCATATGAAATGTGATTCTTCTGAAAGGCCTTTCTTGGAATAGTTTGAAAGACTGTTATCTTTAAAGTATAAAGAGTGGACCACTTCCTATGAATACCATACCAAAGAGGAAGCAGTTTCTTCATTATGATGTTGCTCTTCAGGCTTTCATATTAACAGGTTGAAGAGAACTTACCACGCTGTAGTTTGTACTTTGTCACAGAGCACTTTTCATAACAAAACCAGTTATATATATATAGTATTTGTAAGCAACATCTGACCCTACATCATTACTGAAGCAATCTTTCTTTGTCCTAGAGGAATACCAAAACTATCCCAAATGCAAGTCCTTTGTGTGTCCTATCTGTCTGATGACTTTGGAAGCAGTTTTTGTTGTTTGGACCGATGAGCACTGAATGTTGGGGTGACTTTTCAATGGGTTAACAAACCCTGTGTTTTAAACACAAGCTTTGCTGGCAAGCATCGTGGCTTACAAAACATGAAAGTGGTCTCCCATTATGGTCATTTTGGCACAAACTGAAAAGAAAATGTGTTTTTTCTTACTGTGTTCTATAAGATGGATTGCATGGCAGTTGCTGCTTTTGGGGACACCAATAGTGAAACATGTGAGGCAGATATTCATATGACTTAAAATAAAAGGAACATTATGGTAACAGATTATTCTATGTAAATGGATTTGCACAATGAAGAGGTGTAAAGACACTCCAACTTAGTTTGGGTAAAAAAAGACTTGGTTTGAGATGAGAATGAATCACGGTAATTGAAATATGCATTTTCTCATCGTTCAGAGGCCTGGAAGGAGGAATTTCACAGTAAAGCTATGTAAAATCTAAACAACTGCAAGTTGTACTGCCAATAAACACTAATGCTTTTCCGGTGAATTCTGCTGTGAATTTCTACAGCTCCTGAAATACACTTTAAAAATGTAAAAATTGTAACATTTATCTTTGGGTTAGAATTTTTTCTGTGCTTATCAGAAATGGAAGTTAAGTCAAGTCATACTCCCTGGGGTGAATGATGTGAGAGGAAAATTGTAATGTAGGAAAGTTAAGGCATTATGCCTAAAAAGTACAGGGAATAAGGAGTGACTGGAATTTCCAGGCAAGAACAAGTTATATGCAGACATTAACATGGCCTTGAGAAAATACACTATGTACAAGATAGGCTTTTTATAAAGTTACAGAAATACCCAGAATTTTGAAGATCAAAAAAAAATCAGTTTTTCAAGCTTCAGAGGTTTCATACTATGACATTATAAAGGACATTTTTTCCTGTTTGTATGCTTATGTGGGAAGAAACAGTCTAGAACAAAAGGCTTGGCTTTTGTCTTCCAGCTGTGGTTGGTGGTTTTTTTCCATCACCTTATGCTCAAAGTCTTTTTCTATTTGGGATAGTAATTTCCACAGGAAATGGTTATGAATCATTCCCTCATTTTTCTTTCCACTTTTTTCTCCTCAAATTCAGAATTAATTATTTCTAGAATTAATTTTTGTAAATTTTTAAAATAATTTAAATACAGAGTCAGAAAGAGTTTTGAGAGGGTTTTTTGGCATTGAAAAAATTTACAATTTTTCTCCGTTTTGCAGAAGATTTTCTGAACCTTGAATATAGCAACATTTATCTTTCTGTCACAGAAGAAGGAGTCCTGCATATCTGTAATTACAACCATAATCTGCAGTAACCTTTTATCTCAAAAAAATAGGTTTATATAAGGAAATAATCTATGAAGAAAGGAATATAGACATTGTGTTTAAGAAGCTGGCTGATAATTCAGTAGTTTAGAAGAGGTCAATGATTTTTTTCAGTAATATCTCAAAGACCAAGTGATCAAAAGTAACACTGATTATTCTCTTGTAAGTGGGGAACAAAACAGTTGCAGGTACTTTGCTGCTTTTTTAAAATGGATGTTTGGCCATGGTATGAAGTGATATACTATCGGTATATTTACAAAGGTTTATTTGTTGGCTAAACCGGCAATTTATCTCAAATATAGGAAAATTCAAACATATGCTCTTTTTATAGAATTTGTACAGTTTGAAAAAAATCTAAACCACAAAACCTTTAACCAACTGCAGAAGATACATGAAAAGCAAATAAAGTGGTACATTTAAAATCTGTAGTTAAGTAAGTATGATCACATTTAATATTTCCGTATAATTGCCATTTTGACAACTGGTAATCTTCAGAGCTCTTGAGTGGAGCCAGTGCTGTTCAAATTTAAAGTAGCACCTGATTTTGTAGCATTGCTGAATTCTGGGCAAATAGTCAATCCTGCCTGCTTTAGCTGCAAACAGCAACATGCAGCTAAGCCTGAATTGTCTACTTATGCGTCAGCTGAGCATATCTCATACCTTCTGATCTCTCTCAGTAAATAGTATGGGAGCTGAAGCATGTCCTTTTTGACACTGGGAAGTACAGACATGGGTAAAATGTTTAAAGCAGAGATTCTTGGGTTGATAGTATATCCCCTCGCCCTAAGAAGGACTGAAACCATATTAAGTTATTCTTAGAAATTTTCTTTGGGCTCTATTGAGTGTGCTGCAAATCAACAATGAAATCTTGGGGAGAGAAGCAGATCAATGTAAATCCAATAGGCAAACAAAGCAAAACCTGTTTTCCAATCCAAATTTGACTTTTGGCTGGGTTGCTGGGTTTCTCTAGACCATAGTGGAGATCTGGGAGGTTCAGGACTGTGGTGCGCACTGCAGTCTGCCTTTTTCGGTGGGGACACCATGTTACAACTGTGCTTTACTGGAATGACTTGAATTGAGTTCTTGCACCCGCCTCTTCTCTTCTCCGTTAGCTTGCAGCACGCTTCTCAACTACTGTATGTAAATTATTAGTTACTTTGTGACCATAGGAATTTAAGCCATTATGGAGCCTATTGCAGAAATGGGACTTCCCCCCCCACACACACACTTTTGAGTAATGATTTATGATTTATGAATATCTTTTAATCGCATTATGTTGCAAAAATACAGGGAAGCCTGGATCCCAGCAGAGAACAGTAATACAGCTTTCATGTGTCTTCTTGATCTCAATCTTCACTACTTTGATTAAACAGCAGGAAAGGAAAGAAAACTTCCCTCGTAGCTTTCCAAAACAACTGCAGTTCTTTTGGTCCTTTTGCTTTAGTTTGGCTTGCAAGAATTACAGCTTTGACCTCACAGCAACTGCTATAATTACAGCTGCAAAAGGATTTCAATTATAGCACATTTTTTTCACGCTATCATACCTTTAGAGTAGGCTGCTGTTTGGGGAATGAAATTTTCCGTGTGGTGTGGCTGTGAGAAGTAGAGGAAATAGGACTTTCTCTATTTGTCCTTGGGTTTGGGCAGTGCTGGAAAAGTATACACTTCGAGCTGTTTGATTTTTTTCATCTTTTTAATATCTACACAGTTTGCATTCAACAAGACGTGTAAATGCAACTACAGAAGACAAAAATAGTCTTCCACAAGGACTATATTTTAAAATAAGTCTGCAAATGCTTACTAGTAAGCTCACAGTAATAAAATAAATGTCTAAAAGGTCTTTGAGTGCTGTCAAGGTAAGGGCTTTTACAATCAGAGCCTGAAAAATGTCCGATTTGTGAGAGGCTGTAGGTAGGGGCTGTCATCTCGCAATGAGGATGCCCCAGAGATAGTGTGGTGGGAAGAGACAGCATACATCTTCCTCTAAAAAGTGGCAGGGAGCTGCCATGCTGTTGAGATTTTGGGGAATATCTATGAAGGTACCACAGCAGGGTAAAATCTTTCAATCTTTAAATAGCAGCTGCAGTAAGCACCCATTCTACTAGAGTGGGGGGGAAGGAGGTGGTGAATACTGTAGATTATAAAATATGTATTTTGAAAGGAAAAGAATCTGTGAAGAAAACAAGAATTGACATCTTGAAGCATAATTCCCAGGTAAGCTGTCCCTCTGCCCCTGATGGCAGGCATCTCAAAACAGGGATCTTCCTCAGCACGTGGAGCTCCTTTGGGGAAACCCACTGCCCTGATGAGGGCCACATTGCAGTATGGATGGCAGTACACACAGAGAATATGCTCTTTGGAAGTCCCTCACTGAAGTCTGGTGAAGCCCCAAGACCAAACACACTGTCCTAATTTGAAGCTGAGAGCTAAATACCCAGCTCTACTTCAGAGGGTCTGACTGTAAAAGAGAAATGGCATGCAATGATGTGCATGAGCTTTTATGGGGTCTCTGGTCAATTTTTTAAAGTAATTCGTTTGTTTTGATTTGTGGGGTTTTATTTTGTTTTTTCTTTAGTTTGTTTAGGTGGGGGGTGTTTGTTTGTTTTTCAATACGCATTGGTCCAGTAAGATTGTGAAGAGCCAGTAGTTGGTTAAAGAGGCTTTAAACTGACTCTTAACAAGATTGGGATTTGTCTTGTGACATTAATGAAAAAGACTACACATCCATCTTGGACTAAAAGGTGAATCTGGAAATACAAACCTGTCCACCACCAGAGTGGTTTGGCAATATCATGTCTCCCAGGGCATGCTGTATTGCTCACAGCACACAGACTTAATGTCAAGATGCTGCTTTCCTACAAGTGCCACCTGGTGAACACACTCTTTTCAATTGTTTGCAGCTTGGAAAGCCTACCAAAATGCTAATCTGAGGGCATTTTGCCCGAGCTGGAGTCTTCGGGTACTATGAGGGAAGGATGGTGGAGCAGATATACTTTATAACTACAACAAAAGCAAAACAAGGTGATTATCAACAGTGCTGCTTCTTGGAGAAGCAGAATCCTGTTTGTGTATTTCCTTTTTCCCCACATGCACTTACTCAGGAGGAGAAGGTCAGCTGAAAGATTAAGGAAACCCATGGCTAGATGAAAACAATTTGATTCATTATTCATGCAGCTGAAATTCTTATGATCTGTGTTCATTCACAGACCAGGTACCTGGGATGTAGCCTTGTTTCTGATCTGCATGGTGACTGGATCTTCTGTAGCAGGTTTCCACACTGAGGGCTGTGGGGCTACTCTTCAAGTTTGTTGAGAAAAATGGTTTTACTTTGCCTGCTTTTCACTATCTCCACTCATACTCTTTCCAAAAACATTTCTTTCCTCCATTGCACTTTGTTTGCTATCTGGCTAGCCAGATATTTGTGTTGTATTAACAGAAAGAAGTGACTTTAGGAAAGTGAGGGTGTATTTTACACTTACTTCAGTTCAGAGACTGATGTTCTAGTTTTAGATTGCTTTATGTTCTGTAATAAAGGGTTAGTGTGCTACTGTATAAAGCACAGAAGAGAAGCAGAATATGTTACAGTTCCACTAAATGGAAAGAAAAATGGGCCTGTTTTGAACTGTTCAACTTTTTATAGCTGTTTCTGATGTCTCAAGGCTGGGTCAGAGCTCAGAATACTACACAGGATTTTTCAGTGTAAAGAAATGGTCAGACCAGGGACAGATTTTTTTAAAACTATGTATGCAAACTGCATCTTCATTCATGTAAGAACAAAATAATAGGTATATGCATGGTCAGTTGGAAGGGTATTCATTTGATTTACGTGTCAAGCTGCACACTCATATGCGCAGAGAATGCAAATGGGCAGGGATTTTCAGAGAACACTGATTTTGACTAGTTTAGCTCACTGTGTAAGTGTGACAGTACTGTGGTTGAAGGTTGTCATCTGAGATATCAAAATGAGACTTTGATAATGGCAGGAGTAGTTATTTGAGTAATTATTTCAGTAAATTTCTACCCGTCAAGTTGGAGAATATAAAAATATTTTCTTTGACCAAGTGCTTTAAAAACAAGTATTAAAGGTCAAAGCAAGTGAAGGATATGTCAAATACTACTTTTGTAACTTTTTTGGTTGTGTCATGTCACAAATGTTGTTCGGGACTGCAGGACTGCAGTGGTGTTCACCTTTGCTTCACCTCTAAGGCAGTGGTTTCATGAACTGGGTGTGCAGGCTTTCTTTTCTTTCAAAGAAAGATTTGACTTTGTTTCAGGAGAAAGGATTTGTGGGCTTTTTGCATTGAGTAATCCTGATTTTGTTTGAAAATGGGACAATTTTCCCCTCTTTTGGTTTTCAGGGAAAGACATTAACAAACCTTTATGACTGTTGCTCTGGGTCTTACAGTAGTCACGTCCTCTTCTGGGTAGCCTGTTTTCATTTTATATTCCATTAACACTAGCCAAGAAGGGAAACTGGCAAACCTTCAGACTTTAATTTCATCTTTACAAAGTGGAACATTATTATGGCTTATATGGTATACAGAGAATATCACAAATATCTCAATTATTATTTCCTAAAGCATTAGGGTTAGACAACACTATATGTAACTGTCTTCCCCAAGGATTTGAAGTTTTGAGAAAATATTTCATCCATCTGTCACAATCTGGGACTTGCTGACAGTAAAAACTTGTTCCTTTAGGATCCTCAAGAGGATTTGTAGTATATTTTTATGTTGTTTTGGTTGTTTGGGGTTGGTTTGTTGTTTTTGTGTTTTGGTTTGTGTTTTTTTTTTTTTTTTGGTTTTTTGTTGTTGTTGTTGTTGTTGTTTTTTTTGTTGTTTTTTTTAATGCCTTTTCCAAGGAAAAGATGTGGTCAGTTTGGTAAAAGGTAAACGTAAAGGTAGACCTTTGAGATGACATGTGCTGCAAACTGGCAGTTAAAGGAGTGGAAAAGTTAACTGAGGCTATTTCTACATAATGGAAAGGGTTTTCCTCTCAGAGGCCTTGGAAAAACTTGCTGGAGGTGGATACCTACTACTGTAACATGAGCTTTCTTTTTCCCTTTTTGTTTCCTTTTAAAATGTCATATGCTGAGAGAAGCCTCTTCTTTACTGATGAGTAGTGCTAAAAACAGGTTTCCGTGGAAAGAAAATTTCATACACTTTAAATAAAAAGAAAACCTAAAAATCGTTCCATATTTTTAACAAAATAGAGATAAGTAAGCCTTTCCTTTTCATCCTATTGGATGTGATGTCTCATTTTATTCTTCCTTTGCCTGTCTGGGGTATATTTAAAAAGAATCATATCACCTATGGGCAATGATAAATAATTTCTGCCATCTAGGTTTAAACACCTACTGTGCTGTATGTATGTAGCTTTTTAGAAGACATTTTTCCATTCTTAGTAAAATACTTCGTGTCTTTTGAGACAAACTATACCAGTAAGTCTATGGTATAAAATTGCCTTCATGTTCTCATTTTTAGGTGTTTTTATGATTTCAGGTTACGGAGATTTTGAGCTGTCATACTTGAAATCAGTTTGGATGGTGAGGAAGTTCTTTGGACACATGCATTTATCTTTGGAAAGGAAAGGAAGAGGTGCAGTGGATTTTTAGTGAGGTTTCTCAACTTGCATCCCTTCCTAACATGTTGATCTCTAACATGATAAAACATTTCTGACCTATTGCCTGGCTACTCCATGGTGTCTATAATGAGGCCATCAGTACTTGTGGTACAGCAGCTGTACTTTGTCCCCTCAGAATTTGTGTGAGAGTCTTTCCTCTGTGATTATAGCCTCTTCAAAGTAAAGTTGTGATGCATTAATGAAATAAATCCTAGCAATAATATTGGGCCATGATTTGATGATAGTAAAATTGTTCATACACAGAGGCAAAAGTGGTTAATTTAATACTTACGCATTTTGTTAAGGGGGAGGAGAACACATTCATATTTCATGAAGTTTGTGCTGTGGTTTTTAATGAATTTGTAAATATGGAAAATATCAAATACTATTTACCAGAAATAAACACATTAAAGTGTTCTGGAAACTTAAGAGTCTCAAAGACCAGCTGAAGAGCTTTCTGGCTCTGTATTGTTAACTTTTCCTAAATCTTGCAATGTAAGGGAAATTCCAGGAAGCATTGAGGGCTTTAAAGTGTCCATTTACCAAAAAAGGATAGGAAAGCTGATCTGAAGGGCTGTAGATTGACATCATCATATAAACAATATAATGGAAATACAAATATATCATATGATTGCTCAAGAAATTAAAGTAACTATACAGCTTGATTTAAAAAGCAAAAACCCCGAACCCTGAGTAATTAAATTAATTTACTTGTGAAGATGTAACAGAGTTTTAGGGACTTGCAATTTTAGTTAATGTTTTAGGCACTATGATTTTAAAGAAAAAAAAGGAAAAAGAAAAGATTGTACAAAATCTGTACATATAAAAGTTAATACTTAGCAGACTGATGTAAAAAAAGTGTCATTGCAGGGTTATTAAGTGGATTACTTCTAATGATGCTCTTAATGGATCAACAGAAAGCTTAAAATTAATAAAGTTTAATTAAATATCTGAAAATAGATATAAAATTATTTCTACATTTTGCAGATAACACAAAAATGCTTGGTTAAAAGGGGAGGATAGGGACTTTTTTATAAAGTGCTTTAGATCAGCTACTATGCTAAGCCACACAAGTAAAGTTTGTTGTAATCCAGCTAAGTGTGGAGTCATTAATCCAGGAATCAAGAATGTGGGTCCCACCTACCGAGGGAGAGAAGGGCTTGTGTCCTGGAAAGTGAGGGCCTTGAGAAGGATTTCAGGGTCATAGCAGGCCAATACTTTAGCATGACTTCTCAGTGTGATGGTTGGCAAAAAGAAGCAATGAGTTCTTTGGGTATACATACAGAGAGAATGGTACCTTGGAATGATTCTTCTTCTGTATAGATTCCTTCTTTGCCCAGGGCTAGAATGGTGTGTTCTCTGATGAGATGCTTTCTATTTAGGTGGTGTTGTAAAAGACCTGTTCAAGTGTCCAGGGGAAGGCCTTACAAATCGAAACTATTCACACATTTATTTTAATGAAGGCCAAGAGGCACATTAAGAAGATATTTGTAATCTAGGAGAGAAAGGTGTGACAGAAACCAATGACTGAAATGTGATGTTGCATGCATTTAAAGAAGCCAGATCCAGGACCTTATAAATTCAAGTGGAATTACTATAGGACCTAACTATTTGCATTCCTGGAAAATATGCTGTAGCTAAACAAATTATTTCATGTAGTGGAAGATTAACAAATGAAATGTAATGTCTGGTATATACAAGCAGGCAGACTAAAGTATACAGTCTATTACTGCCTCTTAAGATAATTTATTTTTATGAAAGGAGAATTTAAAGAGTATCGTTAGTACCCCGGTGTTTGTTTCTAAGAGGTTCCTGTTGATGAAACAGGGACAAATTATAGCAAAACAATATCAGTTTCTCTGTACTGGAGTACCAAAGCAGAGAGACAGGATAAAATCCTACAGTCAGTGGGATACAAGATAGCTGAATGTGCTTGCTTTGTGTCTGGGAATGAAGATGCAATTTTTGAACAAGTAATAAAGAAATTGAGATAAAGTTAAAAATACTGCAACTTGCCACTGTCAGTTTGTATTTAATTAAATTCACAGTTCTATGAATATAACATGCTAATGGTGTTACGGTGTCCAAGCCAAGGCAGCCATGTCACACAGTTGGTGCTTGAGCAGGCTGTACAGGTAATCTGATACACACTTCTGACCTGTGACTCTTTTGTGAAAGACTGTCTGTGTCTTGAAGCTGACCACTGAAGCTCCCTACACAGCTATTTTTCTTAGTTATGACTAAGCATTTAGAAGTTGCTGGTGGTGATTTTCAGAATTTGGTATTTGCTGCTTATAGGGTCACAGCTCTGTCATCATGGCCTGTGGCCTTGATATCCTTGTCTTTTCCATCTTTCCTTCACTTTGTCTTTCCCAGGCTCTGAGTGCCATCCTTCTGATGCACTTGCAGCTCTCTCCGTGTACTGCCTGCCCTCTGCAGTTGTTCCTTGCACTGTCTATGTTTTTCCTTTGACATGCTTACTGTTCTCTGATCTGCTTCTTCAGTGCTGCATCTCAGGCTATTTGGAAACAAACAGATCCTGGAAAAATATGTTCCAAAAGTTTATTCAGTAAGAAAATTAAGGAAAGACTTCACTCTGAAAATGAAATAACATCAGCTTTGACCTAGTTACATAGCTAGGGAGATCATATTTATTGTGGTTGATGCTGTTACCAAAGCTGCTTCCAATCCTAGAGCTATTGAGCGACACATCTTTCGAGAACTGAGTTACCCAAGGCCAATGATGCTGTGCTACATACACCCAAACTGGAGGGCAGCACAGAGCACTTGTCTCCTTTGGAGCTGGGTCTGCCATGGCCAGTGTTGAAGGTGGTTTTGGCCCCCACCATGCAGCTGGTTCCAGTTGGCTTATGCCTGAGACCAGGAAAAATGCCTTTCTCCACAGTGTTGGCTCTTTGGTTTTAATGGGTTGCTGTATACAGAGGAGGTCATTTTGTATCATAACCCTTCACAAAATGTATGTTGTGCTCAGGGTACCATGTGAATGATGATGAATGGGAGGAAAGTACTGGGTATTTCTGGGACACCAAATGACCCAAGGAGAGCAATCCGGACAAATCAAGATTATTTTACAGCCCTACAATGCAAGATATATCTAGTGCAATAAACTTGTCTTTTAAAGAATTTTGTTATATCTTCCTAAAACCAGAATAATAACTAGAAAAACCCAATCCCCAACATCACCTTCTCCTCCCTCTGCGCCCCCCCCCCAATAATTTCTCCTAATTACTCCCACTGGTTATAATATCTTTTGATGTCTCCCCAATGATTTTTGTATTTAGTTGTCAGTGCCTGCAGATGGCTAGGGGTTAACTCTGCCCTTTCCCAGTTTTGCTGGAATCTCTTCTCTTGCCCCTAATCACAGCATGTTCTGGTTATCCATTTAGAGTCGTTGCATATAACCTAGAGGAGTCCCGGTGTAGACCGCCAATGTTATGTGTTGTGGAATTGATAGATGGGATTTGAGAAAGTGCTGCTAAGATAAACACTCTTAACTCAATGGATAATGTAAAAATAATCAAAAGTAATCGAAGGAGAATGTGTAATCAAAGGAGATGTGTAAAGTGGTAATACCTGCACCTAATCATATTTAGTTAAAACCTTATTACAGTATTGCCATTGTAAAATGCCATTTTTTTCCATTCCCCATGAATGTTCCTTCAGTTTCAGAGCAGAGCTCTCAGCTTTGATCTGGGGAGCTGTATGGTTTGTAGTTATTTGTGGAAACATTTGCCTTGTTTGTTTTTAAAGCCAATGGAACTTGAAGGGAAAGTTTTGGGTTTCCTTGGTTCCCCTGAGAAACACTTGTTCATCCTGCTCCCATCTGTGGGTGTAAACAATTGTCCTTTGTCATTGTACAATATCCTCCAGCCCAGCCATCTGAGAGCCGGGCAGCTGTATCCGCTAATGTGGCTTCTGAGCAGGAGACTCTTACCTCTCTGTGAATGATCAGCGAAACACGGCAAAAGCCTTACTGTTGCCAAAAGAAATGGTGAGGTTTCTGAAATATGTTCCGATTCCTTCCTCTTTTTCCTTTTGGTTTCATATTAGTTGTAAGAAGAGTCTGAAGAGAGGATGGTATTAGCAAAATGGTTTCTGGATGATCAGAGGAGAATGGCAGAAGAAAAATGGTGGGGAAGGAGATGATATGGAGACAGGGTGTTACTGGGATGATTGTCAGCATACTGATATGTAGGTATGTGCAAGATCGGAAAACTAGAGGCTAACAAAATGTCCTTGACACCATCTAGAATGCTTGTGCTATATAATGGATAAGTTTCCTTTAAGACCTCTTCTCCTCAACATTACTTGGTTAATAATTAAAGAATTCCTATTAGTTAGGGTGTTATGGAATAGTGAATGGGAGTTTGTCATCCTTAGAGATTTCATTGTTTCCAGAACAATATAGTTTCCTCATGCTCTTCAGATAGCACAACTCATGTGTGTACAGAAACCATAGCACAGATGGGGGGAATGGTCCTTCCTGGAATCTCTGGCAAAAAGTACCCAGGGAGACTCAATGAGAACCCCTGGAGTTCTGGAGTTGGGGATACAAAGGATCCAAGGCCTGATACACCCCAACTGAAAAAGAGATACTGGCAGCTTTGAAGGGGTTTGAGCTGCTTCAGAAGGGATTGGCACCAAAGCACAGTTCTCCTGGCACTCTGACTGCCAGTGCTGGGCTGGATGTTTAAAGAGAAAGTCCCTTCCACACATCATGCCACTCGTGCCATGTGGAGAAAGTGGGTCACGCTGATCACAGAGCAAGCTTGAATAGGAAACCTCAGTCACCCAGGGATCTTGAAATTCATCAGGAACTGTCCTGAAGGCAAAAATTTCACACTATCCTCATCAGAGGAGAAGGTGATATGTGATATAATCAGCTACCTGAAAATGAAAAGGGATACACTCTCTTTACTGACAGTTCTACAATACAGCCCTAGCTGTATTGTAGGGCTACATCGAAAATGGAAAGCGGCTGTATGAAGGCCTATGTGGCGAGTCACAGAAGCCATCATTGAGAGACAAGAGATCAAGTCAGTTTGCAGAGCGGAAAGCCATCCAGCTGGCTTTAGATATCTCTGAACAAGAGAAATGACCAATGCTCTACCTCTACACTGACTCATGGGTGGTAGCAGATGCTCTGTGGGGGTAGTTGGACCAATGGAAAAAGAACAATCTGAGCTGCTGAATTGTGGCAAGACATCGCTGCCCAAGTAGAGAAGTTGGCTGGCAAAGTATGCCATGTAGATGCACGTGTGTTCGAGAGTCAGGCCACTGAAGAACATTGCAAAACAGGACAAGTGGATCGAGCTGCCAAGATTGAAGAGTCTCAGGTGGATCTGGATTGGCAATATAAGGGTAAATTATTTCTGTCCTGGTGGGCTCATGACGCCTCAGGTCATCAGGGAAGAGATGGAACATACAGATGGGTTTGTGATCAAGGGGTGGACTTAACCATGGACACTATCTCCAGGTTATCCATAAGTGCGAAACATGCACTGCAATAAAGCAGACCAAGTGGGTAAAGCCTCTGTGATGTGGTGGTTGATGGCAAAATATAAATATGGGGAGGCCTGGCAGATTTATTACATCACACTCCTGCAAACCCACCAAGGCAAGTGCTACATGCTTACAGTGGTGGCAACAACCACTGGAGGCTGGAGACATAGCCCATGCCTCACGCCTCCCCAGAACACTGTCTTGGGCCTTGGAAAGCAAGTCCTGTGGTAACATGGCACCCCAGGAAGGATTGAGTCTAACAACAGAACTCATTTCAAAAATAGCCTCATAGACATCTGGGCCAAAGAGTGGTTATTGAGTAGGTATGTCACATTCCCTATTATTCACCAGCCTTTGGGAAAATTGAATGGTACAATGGACTGTTAAAGTACACATTGAAAACAATGGGTAGGGGGACGTTCAAGCATTGGGATCTACATTTAGCAGAGCCTACCTGGTTAGTTAACACTAGAGTCTCCAATAAGCAAGCTGGCCCTGCCCAATCAAAACCTCCATATATACCATACAAGGCGATAAAGTCCCCATGGTGCATATGAGAAATATCTGTTAGGGAAGACAGTTTGGATTAGTCCTGCCTCAAGCAAAGGCAAACTCATCTGTGGGATTGTTTTTGCTCAAGGACTTGGATGCACTTGGTAGGACAGGGAAACACCATGTGTACATCAAGGGGATTTGATTTTTGCATGAGAACAGTCTATAATGTTGAATTGTATATTATTGGTTGCTGAATGACACTGCCACTGTGTGCCATAACTACCATGGACAATGGGTATGGCCTGTTCCAGATACACCAGTTGTGAGCTGCTGATGCAGCTTGCAACCAACCAACAGCACGCCAGCCCTCTTGCCCTGGAAGACGTCTAGGACAGATAGAAGCTACAGTCATGGACTAAATGAGCTCAGCAGGCATTGTGGAAGGATGGCCCTTGACTATGGAAATGATAGCTGTGTTTGTGTGTATGTGTGCATTTATTTATTTATATGGACATTTGGAAGGTGTAGGATCTGGCCATGACGTAGATAGTAGAAGTGGATAATGTCCTAGTTCTGGACAAGACAGGTTTAATTTTGGCAGTAGCCAGGATTGGGGGAATGGCTAGGACCTGGAGGTTACTCTGTAACACCTCATGTCATTTTCTGGGGATGGGGAAAGGGGTCCCTTTTTCAGGTTATGCAATGTGGCAGAGGGAGTGGTTGGATCTTGTCATGCGTCTTCTGTGTGATGAGCATGCGAATCATCCTCCTCTTTCTTGTACGCTTTGTTATTAGTTGTTATTGTTGCTGTTACTGTTCATTGTCTTATTTCATTGCTGTTTCCAGTAAATTGTTCTTAACTCAACGTGTAATCTGTACCTTTTGTACCTCCCTTTTTCCTATTCAGCCTGCTGCAGGGGGTAGAAGGAGGGGAAGTGGGTAGTAAGCAAGCTGCACATGGTTTTGAGTGATTCAATAGGAACACTAAACTGGGGAATAGCATTTTTAAACCATTACAGATCCATATTCATGAAGAGGTTTGGGATACTGTCTCAATTCATATAAACCTGTGTTGGGTGGTTGCTTCCCCTTACAAGTGACAGGCATCTCCAAAAGGGAGCAGGCATTTAATCACCCATTTTGTGGGATGGTCAGTGGGAAACACTGAGGAGAGGAGTGTGTCCTTCTCCTTTGTCCATCTGCAGAGATTTTGAGAGAAGCCTTTTGATTACACTCCTGTGGCTTCTTGAAATGTGCTCGTAAAAGTGCTTCTGCCATATTTTTTTTCAAGAGGAAGAAGAAAATCCATCTGGAGCAAGGGAATGAAGGAAGGATGGCTGCTTTCTCCTACAGGGTAGCTCAGAGGTTTACTTATGACTGTGTAGAGGCAGATAAAGCTCAGGAAAAGACTGAGGGGCACAGTGCCATTCAGTGTCACTCAAACAGCAGTCATCAGCTGTGGAGCTGCATTGTGCCTCCAGTCTGACCTGCCACACACAGCAAAAGGGGTAGAGGGCCAGCAAGAAGGGGTAGAGGGCCAGCAAGAAGGGCTCCTGACCACCCCTGTGAGCTGTGGCTTCAGGAAGGAGTTGGGAGAGTCAGTCCTCATTTCAGTCCTTGGCTCTGAGGACAGCTTGTGTGTGAGATTTTGTACTGGAAGTTTGTTGGATGACATATTCACACAGCTGGTTTTGTCCAGTTATGTATAGGAAAAAAACAAGAGAGTGCACCAGCAAGTACAGTATATGAATGCTGAAATTAACTGTGAAGTTAACACCATTCCCCCAGGTCCACAGATGTGTTGAACTTTCAGCAGACCTGTTACCGTATATGATGACTCAGGAGCCAAGGGTCTCAAACTCCAGTGGAAAAAACAAGTATGTAGTAGGGTTATATATGTGCAGGAAGAGTCTGGATTTAATTTTTGTCTCTATTCTGTATATAATTCCCTGCTGAAATACATTATATTTTCAGAAAGAGAATAAAATAAAAGTTTGAATTTTTACCCTTATTCTTCCTTCTTGGGTTCTCTTCAATCACTTGAGTTCAGGTCTTCATTTCATAAGTACCCATCAGCTCCTGGGCTTTCTAATGGTTTGTGTTTCTGTATTGCCAATATTGCAGGTGTCTCATCATATGCTACAGAGATTGGTTGTGCCTTGCCTGGTACCAGGAAAAAGCTGGGCATCTCAACCCAGCAGAGTTGTTTTCTTCAGAGGAGAGTAGCATGACTTTAGGTAGTTGAGGAATTGTTTGTATTTTTCATCTAAAGAACCCCAATGAATGACTGAAAATGAATATAAAAGAGAGAAATGGGATGGGTGATAAAAACATAACTGAAAACTTTAGGTCCAATAAAAGACCAAACATTCAAATGTGTAAATATGATGTGAATCTGTATTTTCCTTATGCATTTTATTTCTAAGCTGGAAAATTATGGTCTGAGCTCACTAATACATAATGAATTTGGGTGGCATGTAGTAACTTTTCTTACAGATTACCATGAAATATATCCCATAATATATTATTGTTAAGCCTTTGTAACCTTTGACATGGAATATTTACACTACTGATTGCAATCTCTCCCATGTCAACATCAGTAATACCTTTATCACTCACCAGCTGATAGCGGGAATCCAGATGCACAGGAACGATGAACGCTTAGACTCACACTGAGATTGTACTCAGATTAGGTTTGGACTTTCAGCTCTTTCCTTGGAGTTTCAGGGTATTCTCTCAGTGCATGCAGGCTCCTGAGCACCCGGTAAATATTTAACACCAGATTTCCCTAGGATTTGGTTTTTTTTCTTTCCTAGTTATCTCTGTGTGCAGAGAGGGGTGCTGACCTAGTGGAAACAGTTGCATGCTGGTGTAAAGCATTTAGGAAGAGGATAAAGAAAGCATTACCATTCTTTAAATGCTGCCTTTAAGTAACATTCGAGCATGTGACACCCTGTTCTAAACTCTGAGGTTCTTCAGAAGTCTTATAATAGTTGAAATTTAGCAACAAAGACTATTCACCTATTTGTTGAATTGTGGCTGTCACAAGATCTTAAAACAAAGCAGAAGCATGTATTATTGAAACATCAGGCCTCTGATTGCCTTCATATACTATTAGTTTGACAAAAAATTCACCAGTAATTTTGTAAATTAGCTTTTACTAATCAAGTAAACTTTTAGTTCGACCTCTTCTCTGGAAAAGAGTTTGCAGTGGTTTTTTTTTCCCCTTTAATTACAGTAATATTTTAAAAAAATAAACTGAAAAATATATGTATTAAAAAATCCCCAACTTGGGTGAGAAACAGAAACTAGATCTTTTCTAGATGATTTGGGCATGTTCATGTTTTGTATGCCTTCCCAGTGGGGAGGCACCAATGCTAAAATTATGCCAGTCTGAAATAAATTATTACAGGTCCTGGAATATCTTTATCAAGGAGGGTTGAAAATATTAATTTGCACTGGATATTGACACCAATGGATCTAAAGTTGAACTCAGTAAGTGGTACAAGGAACAGAGCAAGGAACTTAAGTTCCACCTTATTCATTTTCAGGTACTAGAATGACATGTACACATTCATTCATCTGAAATGAATTTCAGTTTAAAAAACTTCCAGTTTAAAGCCAATTTGTCTAATAAATGTTCTTACTGAATTGCATGGCACTTAAGCTTTTCATCCTGAATGACTCAGTTTAGAAAGGGAGACTGAAATAATAGAAGACAGTTCATTTCAAAGTCAAGCACTGTCATCTTATTCATTCATAAGCTATCACGTATGTTTATTAAGACCTAGAGCAGATATTTCATTTGATAAATTGTGGCAGTAGTGGCCTTTGCTTCTGAAGGCTGGTGGACATTTGATTCATTTTGAGATCACTGATCAAGGAACTATTTATGAGGACTTACGTGGCAGTGACCTGTGAGCTGATTAAAATGGCATGCTGGATTGGCATTAGCACAATGTCTTTTATACATTTTACAGCATTATTATGTTATCAATTAAATTGGAATTGTCAAATGTATTCTGTGTATTTTAAGGCTGTAAAAATTCTTGTAGTCTATTATTAGTGCTTGTTATTTAGCTCATGAAGTAAATATGCTTGGACTAAAAGTTTCAAGTTGAGTGTTTTAAAAGCCAGGTCCTGGAATTCATTCTTAGTCATTTGACTAAACAGAGCTTGATTCTCGGAAGTACCGGAAAGCTGTTCTGAATTCAGTAAAAGCTCTGGAATCTGTGCATGGGTTGTTGTCCTCAGAGCAGGTCAGAGTAGAAAAAAGGCCCACAGAGCAGAGACCTTTCCCACAGAGAAAGGGAAGAGAAACTCTAGGATTATATGAGCAAACACAAAAGCAAGCAGCAACTGTATAAGTCACCGTGATGATTATGTGTATTTCTTCAGCTAATGCTGTTAAATATTTATATTCCTTGCTTTAAAGGACTGCATTTCACCCTTCATTCCTGCAGGACTCTTACTGTAGATTGTGGTGATTATTTACATTTCAATTTATTTCTCAGCCCATTAGCCATAATTAAAAATAGAATTTTGTACTCTCCAGAGTCCTTTCCTGGAGACTTTCACCTTCTAGATGAAAGGGGATTAGATAGGATAATTTATTGGGCTCACGTACAGTCCCCTGAGTGTACTGTGGCACTAAGCTGAAAGAAAACTGAAATGATATCCAGTCTGGCAACCACTCGTACCATGAGTAGAATAAATCCTGCCCCTGGACAAAAACTCTGTCTTGTTCCGTCCAAATTTGCTTGAATTCCTTATATGTGTGGGCTCTTGGTAACACAAAGTTAAGGTTGGAGAAGGCAGTGGTTGTCTGCCAAGGCCGTGTGCCTTTAATATGCTGGACTCTGTACCTGTGTCTGTGTTGTCATGAAGTGCCTTGGGCTGCGCCAATGAAAAGTGCCAAAATTATTTTTTACGGTTATGACATTCCATCTTCAAGAGGGAATTGGAAATGATGTTCAGAATCACAGATCTGACATTTGATCATTGCTCTTCAATTACTTTTCAGATTTTTAGGACTTTTTAGTACTAAAGTCAAATAGAAATAGTCATAAATCTGGCAGAGGCTTTGCTTTCTTGCTTGCTTCTCTTCTGCTTAGTCAGAGAAACAAAAAGGAAGAAATACATGGCATTAAAAAATTTCTTTGAGGTGATTATTCTATGAGAGGAAATAGCAAACCTCTGTTATCACATTTGTTAGGACAAGGTTTCAGGACCATGATGTCTTTTGAAACATTTCTAGGTGCCTTATTGCTTTCTTAAATGCTCTTAAAAGTGTGCTTTTTCTTGACTCTGAGTTCTTTGTCTTTGCTAGGTACTAATGAGGGATCATCCTGAAATACTCTTGATAAAACCCCAGCTTATTCATACCAAAACACCTTTTTCTTCAGCTCAGAGGGATGTTATGCAATGTGTCTCACAGGAAAAGATAAAAGGTCCTGGCAAAAGGATGCAGCTGGCTAGGGCTGTTTCCACTGCAGGAAGGGATACTGGCAGGAGGGTAGTTTACTTGGACTGAAGTGTATTGATTTCTGCAGACACCTTATTGCAAAAGTTTCTGATGTCCAGAACAAAATCTGGTCTGAAAGAGAAGATAAAAAACCTACCACCCTAGAGAAACTGCCTGTAAGAGCACAGGATTGCTGATACCATCCCAGCTTCAGGACCCCAATTCTAATTCAGGCACTGTGAAAATATGCATCAGTTTAGTGAGATCCAGTCTATACAGGCTAGGTCTTTATTGCTGTTACTGACTGAACCCTAATGACATAGTTGTTTCTGTTGGTAGTGTGAATTGCTTGGATATTACACTTGTTTTAGTGTCCTTCAAACATTTTTTCCATTAATGAACCTGTGCTACCCATATGCTATGATTCACTAGGGATGCTTTGGTAGGTTAAAGAGATGTCTTTAACCTGCAACACTTCCTCAGCATAGCAACACTGTGGTGAAAAATGGTGATTACATGTAAAAGCCTCATTGTGGAAAATATATCCCTTTGCACATCCAATTCATTAGGGCTATGTAACTGATGCAAAAACCACATACAGTTTTCTTGATTTGCAGGATTTTTCAGTCTATCTCAAACCTGATTCTCATTACATCCTTGGGCTTCCTCCTAGAAACCAGGAATACTTAAAAGCAATCTGTGGTTTGTGTCATCAGTGTATGATTCAACCACTGGAGGAGATACATTTGGGTAGACTGAAAGATAAAGGAACTGGTTGTATTTTCAACCTAAAATAGTACTTCTCTAGATTGCATTTGGGCAAATATTATTCTCTTTATGTGCTTACATCCCAGACAGTCTGTGGTATACCTGTGAAGCTGAACTGTCTTGTCTCTATCTTACCCAGGACATATCCCAGAGACTCTTGCCTTCATTTTTGTAGGATTGTGAGCAGAAGGAACTGAACATGTGGGAAAATTAATAATTGGGTAGCATTCATAGTTTTATTCTTAATTAAGGACTAGTGGCTATGTGAAATGTATTTCCTCAGGGCTGTGGTGAGGGAGAAGTCACAATTTCACCACTAAAAAGAAGCAGAAAAAAGACACCAGCAAACAATATAGGCATATTCTAATATTCATCGAAGTCAATAGGAAACTTGCCTTTTGACTTTAAAGGGCATTGAACTGTAACCCTGCAACATCATATTAAAATGCTTAGATGTACTCAAGTACTTTTTCTTACCATACTGCAGTAATAGAGCTAGAAAAACTGTAGGTAGGTTTTAATTTAACCCACTCCATACATTTTTAATTGTTTGTGTTTACATGGGTGGTTGCATACAGTTGGATTAGGTGGCAGTTTGCCTGATGATTTGTGTTTGACTGTTGCTACATGACATGCTCTTTTATAGTTTCTCTCTTTACGTAGTCTTCTTGTGAGCTGATGCAATCCTTGCCTAAATTAATGCATGCAATTTTCTGTGAAAGCAAAGATAGTGACTTCTGTGAGTTATAGTATTGTTATTTAGTGGTCCCAGTATGGTACAATTCCTACTCTGGAAGAGGCTGCAGGCATGAGTGTCTCTTCTGCTGAGAGGATTCAGAATGCTGCAGTGCATGCATGGTCCTATTTGTGGGACTTGGAAGAGGTCACTGAGCTATCACCACTACCGCTATGTCTACTGTTGATCGGTGTCCTTTACCAAGAAAGTACAAACCACTCCAAGCAATGCACAATTTAAACTTTGGGGCACTGGCAGACATTGGTGTAAGGGTAAGGAATTTCGGGGCTGACTGAAGGCTTCAATGTGCAGGAGAGTAAATATCACCCAGCTTGGTCTCTGTTATTATTCACCTGACTAACTGATGATTTGGGAATTTGATTAGCCATTAATCTTTGTCTGACTTCAGAGACCTGTGGCCCCTCAACATAGAGCAAATGGTTACCTTGAAACAAATCAAACAGAGTGGTCTGAAAGCCAGTTACTACCCATCTGGATGATGCAATTTAAATGGCATTGCATCTCAGTTGCTTCTACTGCTTGTCAGTCTGTGTTCAGAGAAGACCATTACCAATGCAAGACGGAGCTGAGAGCTGGCTGATTTGGAGATTTGTTGTGCTTACTTATGATCTTTATTTATTGCCTCAATTTCATCTGCACTGAATTCATGCTACATGTTTAAGTAATTAAAATTTAAGAGAAATACCTGCCTGTGAAAAAGTATAGCATTTGCCACTTCTGTTTTCTGGTACCTTGGATTTTGGAAGTCAGGACTGAACAGAGCACAATGAGCCCTTTGTCTTTGCACAGCAAACTGAATTTAAGCAATGCATGTTATGACAAATGGTATGAGTTTTGTGGCTTGGGCTCCAGCAACAAGAAAAGGCAATCCTTTTTTCCCATCAGCCAAATAATATGGCACCATTTAATACATCTGGTATGAAGCCTAAGAATAATACATATAATAAAGGAACTGAAAACTTTCTTCTTTTAAAAACTGAAGGTGAGGAGAGCTGTGAATTTTGCTTTGAGAACCATGCTGGAAGATGGCTTTTCTTGCCCCTGCAGGTCTGTAGTCTTATTTATAACCACATTGGTATTTCTACCTCTCTGTTCATTTCACTGATACAGCAAAACAACAAAGGAAGACGGAGTTTTCTCTTCTTTTAATGCATGGAGCTCACTGGAGGTGACTTCACTCAAAGTCTAGGATTTAGAAACCCCAGAGATTAAGATGATTTACTCTTTGCTTCTGCAGGATTATTGGAATCACTTTCTAATTTATTTTATTTTTAAAGAAAATGTCTTTTATTGAAAACCACTAGATTTATAGGTGTGCGAAGTATGCTGCTGCTTCTGTGGATTCAAGAGTATGTCCCAAAAGAATGACTATTTTTTTAAAATATATTTTATTTTTTTAAATCTTCTGACTTATTTAAATGTTATATGTGCTTATTCCTGTTTGGCCTGGAGAAGAATAAAGGAACTAGAGAAACCTACCTTCTGTCTGCAGTGTTGAGTCTGGTTTAATAGCAGGTTTAATTAAGTGGTCTGGTTTAATTAAATGTATGATTGTTGTAGATGGAAACCTGCTTGCTTATATGTGTTGGTGAAATATCTGTTTGGTTTCTTGTACAGAAAAGAGTCAAAGATGTCATCTCTCCAATTGTATTTGAAGCTGCATACAGCCTTCAGGAACATGTGATAGGAAGAGGAAAAGAGGACAAGGAACTATCTACTCTCAAGCCCATTCTCCGCTGGAAGAAAGGACAAAAGATAGCACAAAGGAATCAGGTCAGATTTGGACTATTTTATTTCCCTAGAAGACCTGTGGCTTGAACTGACAGCAGAGGTGCCTGTAAAAGTGTATTGCCAAGCTCTGGGTCATTTGCAAACAGTAACCTTTTTGCACAATCCCTAGTGTTGCTAACATCACTGCTGTTCCATAACATAGTAAAGACTTGTGCTGCCAAGACTGGACAGCAGTTGTTTCAGGGTGTCTGTGCTGGGAAGGGACAGGATAAGAGAGGTCTTCTTCCTCCTGTTCTTCCCTTTATGCAGGAGATTCTAGTGAAAGGCTTGGTCCTGGCCTTCTTTCCAGGTTGAGCCTTTGTTAGTGCCAGAGGGACAGAGATGACTCCAGGAAGGGACATGGGAATGGTGTGAGGGGAGAACAGTAGGCACAATAAAGAAAAATTTGCCTGGCTCAACTACCCTCTTCTTGAGGACTCCTCAAATCCAGTCATGTGGCAAGGGAAACCTTCTCCAGCTGTCACTGTAGGACATGTCATGCTAAAATAGGATGGGTTTATTTGAGAGAAAGTAAAGTGTAGGTAGAGCCATGTACATATTAGGATCTTATTTTGTTCCACTGCAATGCAGAGAAACTTTTTTGTCATTAATTTTGGTGAGAGTGAGATAATTCTCTTAATGTTGAAATGCTCCTCATTTAAAGGGTAGAAATTCTTTCTATTATTATTATTTAATTTCTCTCCCTGTGCTGAGTGTCTGAGCCTGACGTTGGTACCGGAGGATGGTGTAGGAGGTAGCTGTGTACGATGTGAGCAAGTGAGTGACTTGCTGTGCCTGGTAGCAGAACTTAAGGAAGAGGTAGGGAGATTAAGGTGCATTAGGGAGAGTGAAAAGGAAATTGACTGGTGGAGTCAAACCCTTTTGAACCCTAAGAAAGTCCAACAGGAGACGGCGAAGCCCTGCCTCTCCTGCCATAAGACAGATGGAGCAGACCAAATTGATGGGGGGGAATGGAAACAGGTCCCTAATAGGAGAGGTAAAAGAACTCTTTCTAGAGCCCCATCACCCCCCAGGGTGCCCTTGAAGAATAGATATGAGACCCTGGACCCAGACAGTCAGGTAGAGGACAGCCAAGAAGATCCCTCTAGAGAGCCTCCTTGTTCGGCCCTGTCTAAAAGACGGATTACAACCACAGGTATAAAAAAAAAAAAGAAGGATAGTTGTAGTCGGTGACTCCCTTCTGAGGGGAACTGAGGGCCCTATATGTCACGACTATGGAAGAAAGGGCTGGCTACTTAGGAAGAATTCAGGAAGACAGCTAGATCATGCAGAAAGAAAATCAGGGATACAAAAGCGCAATTTGAAGTTAATTTGGCCACTTCTGTTAGGGATAACAAAAAGTCCTTCTATAAATACATTAATAACAAAAGGAGGGGCAAAGAAAACCTCCATTCTTTGACGGACTCTGAGGGAAACATAGTTAATAGAGATAAGGAGAAAGCTGAGGTACTTAACACCTACTTTGCCTCAGTTTTTACCAGTAAGACAGGTGACCCTCAAGGCAACTGGCCTCTGGAGCTGGTAGACAGAGATAGGAAACCAAATAGCCCCCTTGTATTCCAGGAGGAAATAGTAGGTGACTTACTGAGTCATCTGGATCCTCACAAGTCTATGGGACCAGACGGGATCCATCCTAGGGTAATGAGGGAGCTGGCAGAAGAGCTTACCAAGCCTCTCTCCATCATCTTCCAACAGTCCTGGCTCACTGGGGAGGTCCCACATGATTGGAAGTTGGCAAATATCACCCCAATCCATAAAAAAGGCTGCAAAGCTGACCGTGGTAACTACAGGCCTGTCAGCCTGACCTCAGTGCCTGGTAGAGTTATGGAGCAGATCATCCTGTGTGCAATCACACAGCACCTACAAGATGGACAAGGGATCAGACCCAGCCAGAACAGGTTTAGGAGAGGCAGATCCTGCTTGACCAACCTGATCTCCTTTTATGATCAGGTGACCCACCTGGTAGATGAGGGGAAGGCTGTGGATGTGTCTATCTGGACTTCAGCAAAGCCTTTGACACTGTCTCCCATAATATACTCCTGGAAAAGCTGGCAGCCCAGGGCTTGGACAGGGGCACTCTGTGCTGGGTTAAGAACTGACTGGAGGGTCAGGCCCAGAGAGTGCTGGTGAACGAGGCTGCCTCCAGCTGGCGACCGGTCACCAGTGGTGTCCCCCAGGGATCAGTGCTGGGCCCAGTCCTGTTTAACATCTTTATCGATGATTTAGATGAGGGTATTGAGTCCATCATCAGCAAATTTGCAGACGACACCAAGTTGGGAGGGAGTGTCAACCTGCTGGAAGGCAGGAGCGCTCTGCAGAGGGATCTGGATAGACTGGAGAGTTGGGCTGACTCCAATGGGATAAAGTTCAACAAGGCCAAGTGCCGGGTCCTGCACTTTGGCCACAACAACCCCCTGCAGTGCTACAGGCTGGGGACAGAGTGGCTGGAGAGCAGCCAGGTGGAAAGGGACCTGGGGGTGTTGATCGACGGGAGGCTGAACATGAGCCAGCAGTGTGCCCAGGTGGCCAAGAAGGCCAATGGCATCCTGGCCTGCATCAAGAACAGTGTGGCCAGCAGGACCAGGGAAGTGATCCTTCCCTTGTACTCAGCACTGGTGAGGCCACACCTTGAGTATTGTGTTCAGTTCTGGGCCCCTCAGTTCAGGAAAGACATTGAGGTGCTGGAGCAGGTCCAGAGAAGAGCAGTGAGGCTGGTGAAGGGACTTGAGCACAAGTCCAATGAGGAGAGGTTGAGGGAGCTGGGGTTGTTTAGTCTAGAGAAGAGAAGTCTTAGAGGTGACCTCATCACTCTCTACAACTACCTGAAGGGAAGTTATAGCCAGGTGGGGGTTGGTCTCTTCTCCCAGGCAACCAACAACAGGACAAGAGGACATGGCCTCAAGCTCTGCCAGGGGAAGTTTAGGTTAGATGTTAGGAAGAAATTCTTTACAGAGAGGGTGATCAGGCATTGGAATGGCCTGCCCAGAGAGGTGGTGGATTCACCATCCCATGGAGGTTTTTAAAAAGAGATTGGACATGGCCCTTAGTGCCATGATGTAGTAATTGGAGTTGGATCAGGGGTTGGACTTGATGATCTTGGAAGTCTTTTCCAACCCAATCTATTCTATGATTCTATGATTCTATCTGTAACATTACTTTCTGATGCTGCTCATAACGTACCTGAATACTACTTAAAAAAAGTTTTGAACTGTATTTGGTTATAATCCTTGTATTTAAGAGAATGAGTATTAATTCAAGTATGCTTTATTTTTGTAAATGTATGAATGAAAGATGCATTCAAGAATTACTTATTTTTATGAAGAGGAGTTGTATGGCTGTTATGTATATGAATTTTGTATTGTTGCAAAAATATGATGGGAATTTGTGGAGAACTTTGGAACTCAAGTAGTGTGCTGAAAACATGCATGTTACATGAACAAAGCTGCTTGTATACTTTACCAATGGGCTTAAACTCAAAAGGTCACATCTTGCTCTGCAGACGTGGTTGCAGATCAGTATTAAAATACCTAAAAGCTGAGATTATAGTACAGAAATAAAAATATGTTAGGAATTTCCCTGAGTTGTTTTCTTGTGCAATTTGGCTGAGAGGGAGCCAGTTTAACAATCCCTTCCCATTTGCTTTCCAGACGTTGTTCACTTAGCTTAGTAAGAAAAGGATTTTGACATTGGGTGTGCTGGCATGTTTTCAGCTAAGGAAGTGAGAAGAGCTGGAGGCATGGAGGCATGATATTAGGGTCCTCAAAGGCCAATTTCATGGGAAAATTGGGATGTAGCATTCTCTTTCAGGATTCTTATTATGTTCTTAGTAGAAATGGTTTTTAAAAGCCAAGAGCTTTTATAATAAAGGATTTGCATTTTCAAAGAATCTAACAATTTTAAAGGAACATTTTGGAAGTCCAATTTAAGTCTTAGTGGTTTCTATTTTCAAAAGATATGGCATAGGTGAGGTCAGGTGGACAAAATTAATGTTAATGTTAGTACTAATGTCTTTAAATATAGCTGGTTGTGTGTTATTTTGGCAAGTCCTAGATCCTGTTGATCCAGTAAAAAATGGCGTTTTGGGATCAAAATTGTTACATCTGTTCATTCAAGGCACCATTTAAATAAGGATACTTTTCTGAAACACCAGGCAAATGGTTTTTGTGAATGAATGCAGGAGAAGAAGCTGGAAATAGTGAATAGCTGAAAAAATGGGAGGATACCATCACTGAGCAGAAAAGGGGGAGGCATCCGTTTTTCAAGATCCTACTACAGCTCTGCCATTAAAAAAAAAAAAAAGCCATATATTTTGCAAACTTGCAAAAGCCATGTATTTTGCAAACATGGACCTTATGTGACCTAGATGTGATTTTATTTAAACTAAAGTGATGTTAAAGGTGAAGTGATCTCTTTCACTGGTATTTCAGTTTATTTTCATGACCCAGATGTTTCCTGTATGTGTCACCTCCCAACAGGAGTGTACAGCCCTATTACTCACAAACAAGGAGGTAGGAAAGCCATCAAGAGGCCTCTTGACATAAGAATTAAAGATTATACTGATCATGTGAAGTTCTTTGTGTTCCTTTGCTCTGATGCATTTAAGGAGTCTGCTTGGAAATACTGTTCATGGACATCCACCAATAAAAGTGGCATCTCCTTAATGACATAATCACAGAAGAGGATTTTGTTGGATATTCATCTTTTAAATCAGTATTGCACTCTATGTGAGAGAACAGTCTAGCCCTGTACTCATCACTTAGACCAAAGCAAAACTATAATAGTAAAGGAGTGTATTGATGTGAGATGTCATTCAAAATGCTTTATTTATTGGTCACCTTCATTTTAAAAGGATGCAGCTTTTACTGTAAGGCACAGCAAAATGCTTTTATTTAAAAATAAAACAAAACAAAGGTAAACCTTGACTGTTCAGTGAAGAAGCCTGCTTTTATTCCTAAGTGAACTGTGCTTGAAACAATCAAAAGATGATAAATAATTGGAATATCTGACTGATTTGAAGAAAAGGTTCTTCACTGAAATTTCTTAATGAAAAACATGCAGTGTTGGGACTTCATTTTTGGTTATTTTGTTTTTGTAAGCAAATAGGCTCAGATACTTCAAAATTAAGTAATAGTGTGACTAAGCTGGTCTGAAGGATTGTTTGGCCCAGGATACAGTAATGGTTTCTAATGGACTTTATTATTTTCTTAGTTCTTATATATGCTTACCAGAAATGGCAGTTGCTATAGAGTGGTGTAATTTTTTGTGGTAGAAAAAGTAAATACTTAACGGTTATATATCTATTGATAAATGGCTCAGCAGCTAGTCCAGTTGTTGGGTGGAGACTAGCTGCATGGAGAACATTATTAGCTTTCTGAATTAGCTGGCTCAGTTTTGCCATTGTTCTCCCTTTAGTTGGATTGCTGGAAGCGATGATTTATATTCCAGCAATCCCTCTGCTCTCCCTTTGGTGGTGTCTGTCTTTTCCTCTAGACGAGTTTACTCAGAGTTGGTGCTGAACTGGCAGGGACTGGATGCTGTTCATGTCAGGAAATCTGGGAAGGACCCATCCTGAGCATGTACTTTTGCCTGGGTTTGCTTTGTGTTTGATTGGAGGGGTTTTTGTTGGGTTTTTGGGGGTTTTGGTGGTTGCTGTTGTTTTTGAATGGCAATAATGAGGAAAGCTTTAAAAGTTTGGAAGAGTTTAGCTGAACAAGAACAGCAGGTATCCAGATGTACTGTACCTCAGAAATGGTTGTAATTGACAAACTCACTGAAGTAAGAATGAGTGGAGATCAGTGCTTCTGATTTTATACGTTTCTATATGCTTGTTCTTAAGCAATCACAGACTTGACCAGCAATTGTCCAATTTTTTCAACTTGTAGACAAAACCCAACATAAATGAGAATGTGTAATACATGGTTTAATCACCAGGTTTAGATATCGAGGGCTTCCCAAAGAACAGTAGCCAATTTCATGGCAAGGCTTCGCGAACGAAGATTTGAGAAGGGCTCTACCCACGCTTGCTACAAGCGCACTGATGGCTAAAAAGGCCAATGCGAGATAGACAAGTCCATTTACAGAAGGCACAGCAGAAAGACTCCCCAGGTGATGTCAACAAGACGCGATTCTTTCTGCGTTGTCTTTTCTCCTCGAGAGTGATCCTGCATGTGTTCTCAAAAGCAGCAGCAGCGTTATAGATGGTGTGTCTGTCTCCAGGCCTCCTGATTGGAGGCCAGGGTAGACCAATGGTGGTGATCAATATGGCCAAGGCTGAGGGATTGTTTCAGGCAGTCCTTGTATCTCCTCTTAGGGGCTCCTCTCTTGTGGCAACCAGTGGCAAGTTCCCCATAGAGCACGATCTTACGGAGGCGGTAGTCCTGCATCCTGGAGACGTGCCCTGCCCAGCGCAGCTGTGTTCTCAGCAGCATGGCCTCAATGCTCGTGACTGCTGCCTGTTCAAGGACAGACGTGTTGGTCACATAATCCGTCCAGTGGATGTTTAGGATTGTACGGAGGCAGCGCTGATGAAAGCGTTCTAAGAGACCATGTGCTAATATACACATGAACACACTCAGAGACACAGAGACCTTTTTGTCTTGGCATATGTGCTAGGGGAGCCTCAGACTACATAGTAATCCCATCTTAGGTGATAGAATGTGAATTATCTGATATAGTTTAGAGGTTTTTAGATAAATAGGTTGTGAAAGGAGAGAGAAACACATAAGCATTTGCAAACTGAACCCTAAATTAAAATCCTACTGGGCAATTTCTGCAGTTCAGCATAATGGCATCCATTTATTTTCCACACTGCAATGTAGGTGGAAATTGTAAGAAAGGGTGAATTCTTGTTTATGCTTGGAGCTATAATAGAAAATTGTAGTATTCTTAAAAAGCCGCAGAGGCAGGTGACAGACTTCTAGGAGACAGGCTCCATTAACTCTGTTCATATCTTTTTAGGAGTTTTATGAAGGACCAGGAGACCTTAATTGGAACACCTAACATCTTGAGGAGATACCATGATAGTATTAGTTAATTTAGTTCAGAGTACCTCAGTGGCACAAAAGCCTTGTCAGTTCAGAGTAGCATTCATAAATGCAAAACCACTGAAGTGCAGGTGGGTAATGGGGCAAGACTCACATATCCTTCGGGGTCTAAAGGATGCTAAATGTGGACCTAAATTATGTATGATGGTTTGGAGATTTTTTTGGGCATTTCCAGATGACAAAATAGGTGCCACATCTGTTTTTTTAATTTGTCATTTTTTTACGGGTTTAGATTTTTAATTCCACAATTGAGTGGTGAGTAAAAAAGGGTTTTGCTGTTAAAATGTTTAAGTATGAAAGCATCCTGAGTTCAAAAAGATTCATTTTGCACAGTTCCACTTTTAGTAAAAGAAAGAAGAAAGTTTAGAGGAGAAAATGTTCTCAAATGTCTTAAAAGAACCCTCCTGAGATTATATAATTGAATTATCCTGTAGTTATCCAAAATAAATGGAAGACCATTTAAGACAAGACAGGAAAATATATAGAGAAATGTGCTGCAGAAATCCATTCTACAGTTGCATAGGGAGATGGGATAGCTCTTTCTGTTGTTTTATGAATTTGTAAGGTCTGAAGTCTTGTAAAATAAGAACACTATTTGGATGATATAAACTGTTAATAATTTTAAAAAGAAAAAATTGCCTCAGCCTGAAAATTGAGTGAGTCACACCAGAAATCGAATAAAGCTCTGAAAGACCGGGAGCATATTTCTATTGCCTCGAATTGCAATTCTTCATCCGAGGAGAACATGAGGGCAAGAGATTGCATTGTTAAACACATTCACTGCTCTGGAGAATAAATAATACATATGTTTAATAATTTATTGCTTACTTTCAATAGCTAACAGGTTTCATGTCTGATCTTTCTGAACATCTGGTTTCATTGGAAATTCCTGTTCTTCTCACATTTGAGTGTCCTCTCTGCTTTTTGGCTTGGTGATCCTAGCCCAGGTTTTAACTCTTACTGAAAGTAGGATGCAGCTGAAATAGAGGGCAAATGATTGCATTTGGCTTAGATGGCCTGACAAGTGGCATTGTGCTAAGCATGAGCTGCAGGCTCAGAGTCTTAGTGAAGTGGATTAATTCCCTCTGTAGCTTTCCCCAGTTGGAGAAGTTTGATTTACATGGTTGTGCCCTTACTAGTGTAGTATAATAATTATTACTGGCCAGTTTCTGGGGTTTTTTTTATGCTAATGCACTATAAAGGAGCGTCTGTTTTCTTTGTATGAAGACATCACAGAATCATAGAATCATTATGTTGGAAATTATCTCTGAGGTCATTGAGTCCAACTTGTGGCTTATCACTACCTTGTCAACCACACCACGGCACTAAGTGCCACATCCAGTAATTTCTTGAATGCCACCCTGGATGATAACTCCACCAGCTCCCTGGGCAGCCCATTCCAATACCTGACAACACTTTCAGTGAAGAAATTTTTCCTAATCTCCCACTGAACCTCCCCTGGTACAGTTTAAGGCTGTTTCTTCTGGTCCTGTCACTAGATGCCTTGGAGAAGAGACCAACACACATCTGGCTACAACTTCCTTCCAGGAAGAGAATGATAAGGTCAGCCCTGAGCCTCCTCTTCTCTAGGCTAAACAATCCCTCAGCCACCCTTCACAGGATTTACCCTCTAGACCCTTCACCAGCTTACCTGGATTTGCTCCAGCACCTCAATGTCTTTCTTGTAGTGAGGAGCCCAGAAATGGACAGAGTACTTGAAGTGCGGGCTCACCAGGGCTGAGTGCAGGGGATAATAATTTCCCTAATCCTGCTGGTCACGCTATTGCTGATACAATTGGCCTTCTTAGCCACCTGGGCACACTGCTGGCTCATGTTCACCTGGCTGTCAACCAGCATCCCCAGGTCCTTTTCCACTGGTCCACTTTCCAGCCACTCTGCCCCCAGCCTGTTGCAACTGTACAGGGTTGTTGTGGTTGAAGTGCAGGACACAGATCTTGGCCTTTTTCAACCTCATGCTGTTGGCCTCGGCTCGTTGATCCAGACTGTCCAGATCCCTCTGCAGACCCTTCCTATTGTCCAGCAGATCAACACTTCCGCCCAACTTGGTGTCATCCACAGACTCACTGAGGGTACACTCAATCCCCTTGTCCAGACATCAGTAAAGATATTAAACAGGACTGGTCCCAGTACTGAGCCCTGGGGAACATCACTAGTGATGGGCCACTAACTAGATGCAGCACCACTGATCACCTCTTTCAGGGCCTGGCCATCCAGCCAGTTTTTAACCCAACAGAGAGTGCACCTGCCTAAGCCATGGGTGTCAGCTTTTCCAGGAGAATGCCATGGAATACAGTATCAAAGGCTTTGCTGAAGCTGCAGCCTTTCCTTCATCCACTAGGCAGGTCACCTAGTCATAAAATGAGATCAGGTTGGTCAGGCAGGATCTGCCTTTCCTAAACCCATGATAACTGGGCCTGATCCCCTGTTTGTCCTGTATGTGTCATATGATTGCACTCAAAACAATCTGTTCCATAACCTTCCTGGGCACCGAGGTCAGGCTGAGAGGCCTGTAGTTCCCTTGATCCTCCTTCTGGCCTTTCTTGTGGGCATCACACTGGCCAACCTCCAGTAATCTGAAACCTCCCTGGTTAGCCAGGACTGATGATAAAAGATGGAGAGTGTCTTGGTGAGCTCTTCCACCAGCTCCCTCAGTACCCTTGGAGGAGTCCCATCCAGTCCCATAGACCTGTGTGTGTTCAAGTAGCGGAGCAGGTCACTAACTACTTCCTCCTGGATTACAGGGGGTATATTCTGCTCCTGGTCCCTGTTTACCAGCTGAGGGGGCCATTTGCCCTGACGATAACTGGTCTTACTCTTATAGACTGAGGCAAAAAAGCACTTTGGAAAATTGGATCATATATCCTGATCTCTGAATAAGCATTCAAGAACTCAACTTCATCACATGACATGATTATAACCATATAGCATCAAGATCTAAAATGTAAAGAATTATTATAATAACAAGCACCATTATTGAATTGTTTTTGTACTACTAGTATGATCTAATTGTTAAGTCATCTCTGCACATGCTACAGGGTTTGGTGACAATTTACAGGAAATCAGAGATTGAAATACTCTATTCTTAACCCAGATTATTTTGCATAACCTTATTTTTTCTGTAGAAGTCCATGGCACAGTTTATGAAGTTGAAGGAATGGATCCTCATTTACCAAAACCCAGGTCTGCTGCTTTTTAAGGGGTGCTATCTGACTGATGTGTGAGGAAGTAGTTAAATGCCTGATCTCAAGTGAATCTCTTATCCATGTCCATAAAATGATGTTTTCACGGATTCTTTTGAGAATTTTGTTTCTCCTCCTTTTTCCTCCTTCTCTTCGAGCATTGACCTTCAACTGTAACTTTCCGTTTCTGTGAAAGGATAGGCAGTACTCTTAGAGCACTAGAACACTGTTCTAGTGAACAGTGCTGGCAACCTCTCAAAGTCTTGTACACTTTGGCTACAACCTAAAATTTCCGTGTGCTTCCCTGAATTTTGGGAAATTGGGTATCTTGAAATAATTTTTTTTTTCATTTTAATTTACTGGAAGATTTCCAGTATTTTCTGTAGGGAGGAGTGCCATAAACACAGGGTCATTTTGGAGTTTTTTTCTGTATTTCCTGTTCTCTTCCTTACTTCCAGAAACATAGATGTGTTTAATTTTCGATAGCCATTGAAAGAAAGTGAAGCAGTTTAATAAACCTGGTTTGAAATCTTAGATCGCCTTCCGATCACTAGCTTGAAGCCAGGCTCCTTCTTTCTTGTTTTACCTCCTAGCAGCTTTCAGTAGCAGTCCACTATCAGCAAGAAGGAAAAGGAGAATATCTAAGTGCCCAATACCCAATAAGTGCCCAATAAGCTTTGTGCTTAAGATGGCTTAGGATGCAGGAAAAGAGATTTATCCTCCTCTTACTCTACTACATTTACCCCTGGCCTTTACCACAAGATGTGGAATTTAATTCTTACTCCTCTCTTCAAGAGGCATAATGGGCACAGATACTTGCTTTGAGGCCCTGATGTGACTGCCTTTGTAGACATTTTCCCTTTCTGATCAGCTATCTTTAGATTTCTCCTTACTGTACATTTGATTATGTACAGATGTGTATATTCACTCTTTATAATGTGTGTACCTTAATGTAGGCTTTCCCACTGAAGGATATGAGCACCATCCATCTTTTCTAACCTCTCAGGGACATATCTATCGCATTCCTTGACCTCCCGAGAAACATAATCTTTTTTACTCAGAAAAGTTGCCATGCAGAATTTGAGAAAACTGTGTTTGTCAAGGAAGTTTGGTGATGTGGTGGCAACTGTCCTGGAACAATTGTTCCTGAGGAACAATTTGTCTCCTCTGGGCAGCAGAGTGCAGGGAGGAATCATGGATTCCTGGGGGTTTGATCTGTGCTTTGCTGTAGATCTGGTGATTTCAGGAAGTCTGACAGACTCAGTGAGCATGTAATTTACATTAGTTTTGTGTTTGTACAGTGAAGATGTGTTATAGAAGTATTGAGATTATCCTGTCCCTGCTACTGAGCAGACAAACACCTGTTTTTTTTGTGGAAATGCCAGACAAATATGTGGTGGCCTTGAGATAAGAGATGCAGCTGTGTTTTTCACTCAGGACAATTTTTACCCTGCACCTTCCTCACCCCCTCCCCTCAGTTTTTCATGTATGTGTTTCTTATGTAAGGAAGCTTCCTGACCATCTCTGATATACATATTCAAAGCTGTGTGATACTTGGTTCAGTGTTAGTGGAATACAGTAAAATTCAATTAGATTTCTATAATATCACTGTTCAAAATTGTTGTTCTTCACGTTGGGTAATAGTAACGGCAAAAACTATGAACTCATTATGAACTCAAAAATTATCCACAGTGCAGTGTATTTGTTTTACCCTACTTCCTTTTTTCAGTTATGGATAACACATACAACCCATTACTTACCTTCTTTAACAATTTTAATATTTAAAGAGCTCTATAAATCCTCAAAACTGGTATTGTAAAGCTGCAACCAGTTTAAAGATTTCTTAGAGTTAAAATTTGTGATGATATTGTAGTAGGGCCTGTGCCACATCCCAGGAGTGGACTCCTGCTGTAACAGCCTACAGTGTTGAGTTAGGTACAGTTTCTGGCCTAAAGAAATTGCAGCTGAAGTAGACTGAGTAAGGGCACAGTAACATAATATGTAAGTAGTGTTAACAAATTTTACAATGCTTTAGAGTGTGTTTACTCTCTTTATTCTTTAGGAGGAATTTAAACAGGCAGGAATTAGTCAATTTGAAAAGCGAAAGCAGCAAAAAGCTGAGGAAGAGAAGGCTCAAGTTAACAGAAGAAAGTGGAGGAAATACACTGACTGTAAGAAGCTAGAGAGTTGAGATGCTAGAATACATACAGAAAGGGGAAGTGGAGTTGAGTCCTGGTAGACCAGGGAAATAGCGGAAAATAGCAAAATAACCCAGAGGCATTGTTAGCCTGGAACCGCTAATCAGTTCCTGGGCTGCTGCTGAATCAGTTGTGCCTGCATCCATGGGTCTTAGCACCTGTTGGACCAGAAATCCAGTTCAGCCAGCTGCGTTGAGGTGAGAAGGCTCCCCCCAAACCTGAACAGGTTCAAGATCCTCCACAGAAGCAAACAGTTGACTCCAACACAACTACAGATTTAGTGACTCATCAAACTAGTGCTGTATAGGAACTTGGGTTCCTTTGACATAGTAGAATACTCTAGGTATTTCAAAGTAACTTACTTTCAAACTGGAAGAAATACATGTTCGGTGATTTTAGAAAATGAAATATTTATTAATTCTTTCTGTAGAACTGTAACTGTAGATTTAGGAACAAAATGGAAGGGTTATTAGATAGTTACTTAAATGTACTTACGGTACTTTATACTTTGAAATGCGTAGATCATTTCTTAGATCGCTGTGTTCACTTTGCCAAGATTTCTGCAATGCGAACAGGGAAACTAACTGGCAAGAATTTTTTTACGGTTTATTATTCTTTCTCCTCTCAAGGTCAAACAGTCTTTCCTATGTATAGCTACTACAGTGGTTGGAGATTAATTCTGAGGATTTTTGAAACTATACCTCTGAAATGTGCCATGTTTTGAGAGGGCTGCCTAGCGTCTGTTCCTGTCTCAGGGCTATTCTAGTCCTTTAGTTGTGGTAGTCTTTATTAAGGAGGAAGGGTAAATTCAGTCTTTGTTTTTAAAGCCACAACAAATTTCACTTCTGAGATTCTGAGAAAGAAAAAGGTGAGGAAGGAACATGAAAGAGCAAAGTAAAAATAGCCCAGACGAACTGGCCACCTTCCATCTTTCTTCTTTTGCAACTCAGTGCATAGTTTGATATCTGCTAGTCCCACACTGTCTTTGCATTTATGATTGAAATATATTTACTTTTGTAATAAAAGTAATAGAGCCAAGACTGAAGAAAATTATATTAAAGGAAAAGATTGGTGGATTTTCAGGTTTCCTAGATGGACAGTGTTGGCAACACTCATTTTGGGGTTTTCAATGTATGGTAAGCTGAAGATCGTTACAATTCTGAAAAAATGAGTGCTCCAGCCTGAAAAGTCTAGCCTTATGTTCAGAAACATATTGGTCTCTGGTCTAAACAGCAGCAGAAGGTAACCATGATCTTGACAGTGTCCAGGTTTCTTTGATGCCAGTAACATGTTCGTGTTCTCTTCTTTCACTTACTGTGGTTGCCTCATTTAGCCATAGCACACTACTGCAGAGATATGCATCAGTTCATAGACTCCTCATGTACTCCCCTGCTTTTTGCCACTTAAATAGCATGCCCATGCATTGTCCCTTCATAGTTCCTAGATGATCCTGTGAAGGGTTAAGAGGACTCAGTGATCCTTGTGGGTCCCTTCCAGCTCAACATATTCTGTGATTCTGTGATTCTAAGCATTACCAGAGTTTGCAAGATTGACAATGGTTCCATTATTTGAGGGTATCACAGGTATTTAACAGTCTTTGTAATTTTCTGTTGCTTGCAGGATGTCAGAAATGTTTCATACTGTACATAAAATCTAGTGAAAATGTTTGCTGCATGACTTCCTTACTTGCAATTCTTAGGACTAAAAATAGTTTCATAAATACTTTATTTTCTGTTTCATTTTCATGCACATACCTTGGGAAGAGAAATAAGAATGACAGAAATATTGTATGAGCAGTAATTCTTGTCAGATAAGAAGTGAGAATGGATTGGGGAAAACCTCTGAGAGAGAGTAGTTTGATGAAATATTATGCAGTTAGAAGAAAATAAAACCAGTTCTGATAAGGATAAGATTTGCTTCACCTTGAATTTCCTTAACACTCATACCATATATTCCTGTATCACAGATTTTGGTGGGTTTTTATTTTATCCAAGCATGTTCTTTCTTTTGAATTTTGATCTTCCTCTTTTCATGCTTTAACAGTTCTTTTCTGTTTTTCACAGACTGTTTTTGAGAGGAACTGTCGGTCTGATGACTGTGCTGCTGATTTGAAACTTCAGGGTAAATTACTGCTATCTAGGTGAGTAGGTGAACTTTTTTTTCTTTCTTGCAAAGTAGTATACCATTCATCTTATGTAAAATGGCATTGAAAAATCAAAAGACAAACACAGATATTTAAGATCCAGATTAGAAGGAGATGGTGACAATGATACCCTTTTGGTGCAGAAAGGTCTTGAGATATACACAGAATCTGAACTCCTGTCGTGATGGGCTCTGGGCACATACAGCACAGGACACCTTCATCTTCCCAATCAAAATTGACAAAACTAGAGAAAAAAATAGCATAGCAAAGAGGGGCAGAGAAAGTAAAATTGCATGCTCAAATCAAATACCAGTGTGGACCATGTAATTCTTCAAAGAGAATAAAATACTCGACATGGTAAGAGTATAACTGCCTGCAGAAAAGCAGTTTATTCAAAAAAAAGACACATGAAAGGTTGAAAAAAATTCTCTGAACATGGCAAATTATCTTCTTCAATCTATCATTTTCTGTTTTTCAAATTGCAGTTTTGCTAACTTGTCTGAAATACTGCTCTCCTTTCAAATTCTTCTTGTCTGCAACTTGGGGACAAGTGTCTGATTTCACTCTCTTCTGGGATAATAAACCTCATCAAATAAACCAGAGGTGAAGTTTATGTTCTGTCCCTTGTGACGGGTGATCTTCAGAAAATACCTATTGTTTTGCCAGGATGTGTATTCGATTTTGGGATAAATCAGGCTAAAGTGAACACATCGCTTCTGTTTCCTTTTGGGTTTTTTTTCAGATGGAAATGCTGATGTGAGTTATTTAATTGTGTGCCAGAGGTTTTGCTATTTGACGGAGAAGCTCTCTGTGAAATGCTTTGCTTTCAGGTCAGGAGAGAGAGGAGAAGACACTCCCCTGCTTTAGGAAAGAAAGAAAAAACAAACAAACCCCAAACACAAGGAATAAGTAATAGTCAGGAGATACACACATGTTTTATGTAAGTCCACAACATGCTGTAACTATACTTGGAGACAAAACTGAACTGTAGTCAAGTCTGAGAAGTTACACGCTTCTCCAGAAACGACTGAAGTCCACATGAATGTTTGAGCTAGAGATATGTCTGTGTGGATTAGAGAAGCCAGTGAAGGATTTTGTCCTGTAGTTGAGGAACAAATAGCAAGGGACAGGTCTTAAAACTTGTCAGTGTCACAGCAGTAAGAGCTGTAGTTGCGATTGGAGCGTTTGGCTGTTTATATTTCCAGCTGCTATTTATGTTACCTTGGCAATTTAAATGCCACACCTGTCAAAAGAGCTTAGGATTTTTGAATACAGTTTCTACATTTGTATAGCAAAATGCTGAACAAATGCTCTCAAATTTTCTTTACCCAGTGACACTCTGAAGTCCTGTTTGAAATAAACAGGATGTTGTGAAATCCCCCTGCACGATATGGGTTTTCTTTAGCTAAAGGGCTCTGTAAGCTTCAGTTATTAAGAAACGTAACGCAATGAATGTCTCTTATGAAAACAGATTTTTTGTTGTGCTATTATTGCCTGTGAAATTACAAAGAAACGTGTTATGGATTCTGATTTTAAACAAGTGCCTGGTAATTTTTCCAGCCCCATGTGTTTCATGCTAAATAATCCTATCACCATTTTTCCACATTATTTCTGCTTATTCTATGTACAAGCAAAATTATTAATTTTTTTTTAGAAAGAACAAGAAAGGTGACTCATTTATTACTATCTGCACTAAACATTTAACTTCATTGTTAGCAAAGTTATGTCAATGCCTTTGTCTAAATAATCATGTATGACTAAATTTGGTGGACTTATTATTGGAAAGAATGCAATTAGTGATGCGCAGATACACTGGATTGAAATAAATCAGATGTTTATAGGAAGGCAGCAGTAAGTATTGTCTCTCAGGTCTGCTGCAGCTCTTTGAAGGTGTCACTGGACCTGTGGATAGGATGGTTTGATTAAGGTCACCTACCTGGGTTTGCAAAAGACTTTTATTAAGATTTCTCACCAGGGGTTCACAAAGAAAGTAAGTTACCCATATCTGAGAGGAACGATGCCCTGAGTATTACTACCTAATTAAAAGGTAATCAACAGAGAAAAGGTATAAATAGTTAGTTTTGATGGTGGAGAGAACTCTACAAGGGCAAGTGATATTCAGCACATTCACAAATGATATGGGAAATAATCTGCTAGAAAGTAATGATTAAGTTTGCTAATCATACTGAACTCTTCATAGCAATGAAAATAACAAAGGAGGAGGTATATTTTCATGACGTGTGTGATTAATCTGTGGATTTTACTGTTTGGGATACTGTAAGTTCTGAGAGTGTATGAATGCAGGAAGCTGCAGAAATATATCAGCAAAGTGCCATTCTGTGCTTGCCTTGCTCTTCCATATCCTCTTGCTTTTAGACATAGTTGGGTACAGGGTTCTCTGCTAGATGAACTGACTGTGCTTACACACTTTCCTTAAATTTGTAGCCTGTTAGAGCCAAAAGCTGTTCAGGGAGCTGTATATGGCAAGGTGTAGCTTTGCTCGTCACTATATATGCTTGTGTGCTGGTTAGAGCATATATGTGTATAGAAAGTCAATTCAGATTACATTATCATCAAGAGAATTGTTTGCTCAAGTCATTCTCATGAGCTTGGGATCTCCACAAGCCACTCTGATACAGCGTTCACCTGGGATGCTTTTTAATCATTAGAATTACCCAGTTAAAAGATCACGTCCAGCTTTGAAGATATGACACCTGCATACCAAATGACGACTGGGAAAACCAGCCCATTCTGGCACGAGTTAACCAGCTCCGCTCTGATTTTACTTTTCTTGGGATCTTGCTTCTCTTCTGAAAACTTATTTGTGTGCCCTTAAATTGGGAGCACTTCACTTTGATAAATAACGAATAAATAGCCCAGGATGTTAACACTCAAAGTGATGACCTCATAGATGGCCATTTATCCAAAGTGCTAAAACCAAACCTGCATGTTTGAGTTAGAAACTTCACTGCTGTTCTGACTAGGTATGATTGGGTTTGTGTCATTATTTCGTGGTGTTGAGGAGCTATTACATGTCGAAATGGCGCTGCTGGGCAAACTGAAATCCTCCGCTGTGAATTTGTAGAAGATGGTAGGGCAGAACTGCTTGGAAGCAGGTGATGATAAAAAAAATGTTAAAGTCTTATAGCTCTATCTGGAAGCTTTTGCAAGAAGCTGGAGATGGCATATATTCTTTTTTTGAATGCTTCTGTTATAGTGAAAGTTGTCCTTGGAGACTTGGGCTCCACTACATGCTTTACTGGAGTGAAGAAGACTTAGGATGCATTTATTCTGTAAAGAAAAAGGTTTTATTTCAGTTAACAGATAAATCTCTTCAAGGCTTGTGCACCTTCATTGTCATCCGTTTGCATGTAAACCCATCCCAACTTCCCGAAGGGATTGTTAGATAAAGGAGCCACACTGTTCTTGCTTGTGGCAGATGCAAGAGAGGCTGAGAGTCACAGACTGTGGCTTGGCAGGTTCGGAGCAGAGATTTGGAAAAACCCTCTTGCATAGGCAGTTCATGCTGCAGAGGAATGAGACATGCAGAGATGGTGTGCTCTGCCATCCTGGGTTTCAGGACTTGTCTGGGTAAGGTTCTTGCTGACTCTCTGCCTTTCGCTGATGCCACCTCTGCTACCTGGCAAAGCAAACTCAGGATTTAACTTTTTACGGCAGACATTACGAGATCATAGAATCATAGAATTAACAGGGTTGGAAGAGACCTCCGAGATCATCAAGTCCAACCCTTGATCCAACCCCACTGTGATTACTGAGATCATGGCACTCAGTGCCACATCCAGCCTCGTCTTAAAAACCTCCAGGGACGGTGAATCCACCACCGTGGATGGGGTGGCCATTCCAATGCCTGATCACTCTCTCTGTAAAGAACTTCTTTCTAATATCCAACTTAAACCTCCCCAGGCAGACCTTAAGCTCATACCCTCTTGTCCTACTGCTGATTGCCTGGGAGAAGAGACCAACCCCCACCTGGCTACAACCTCCTCTCAGGGAGTTGTAGAGAGTGATGAGGTCACCCCTGAGACTCCTCTTCTCCAGACTAAAAAAACCCAGCTCCCTCAGCCTCTCCTCACAGGACTTGTGCTCAAGTCCCTTCACCAGCCTGGTTGCTCTTCTCTGGACCTGCTCCAGCACCTCAATATCCTTCCTGAACTGAGGGGCCCAGAACTGGACACAGCACTCAAGGTGTGGCCTCACCAACGCAGAGTACAGGGGAAGGATCACTTCCCTGCTCCTGCTGGCCACACTGTTCCTGATCCAGGCCAGGATGCCATTGGCCCTCTTGGCCACCTGGGCACACTGCTGGCTCATGTTCAGCTTCCTGTCAATCAGCACCCCCAGGTCCCTTTCTGCCTGGCTGCTCTCCAGTCACGCTCTCCCCAGCCTGTAGCGCTGCAGGGGGTTGTTGTGACCAAAGTGCAGGACCCGGCACTTGGCCTTGTTGGACCTCATTCCGTTGGAATCAGCCCAACTCTCCAGCCTATCTGGGTCTCTCTGCAGAGCCCTCCTACCTTCCAGCAGGTTGACACTCCCTCCCAACTTGATGTCGTCTGCAAATTTGCTAATGGTACACTCAATCCCCTCATCTAAATCATTATAAAGACGTTAAAGAGGACTGGGCCCAGCACTGATCCCTGGGGGACACCACTGGTGACCGGCTGCCAGCTGGATGCAGCCCCGTTCACCAGTACTCCCTGAGCCCGGCCCTCCAGCCAGTTCTTAACCCAGCACAGAGTGCCCCTGTCCAAGCCGTGGGCTGCCAGCTTTTCCAGGACTATATTATGGGAGACAGTAACAAAGGCTTTGCTGAAGTCCAGATAGACACATCCACAGCCTTCCCCTCATCCATCAGACGGGTCACCTGATCATAAAAGGAGATCAGGTTGGTCAGACAGGACCTGCCCCTCCTAAACCCGTGCTGGCTGGGTCTGATCCCTTGTCCATCCTGTGTGTGTTGTGTGATTGCACTCAGGATGATCTGCTCCATAACCTTACCAGGCACTGAGGTCAGGCTGACAGGCCTGTAGTTTCCTGGGTCCTCCTTGCAGCCCTTGGTGTAGATCGGCATGACATTCGCCAACTTCCAATCATCTGGGACCTCCACAGAGAGCCAGGACTGCTGGTAAATGATGGAGAGAGGCTTGGCAAGCTCTTCTGCCAGCTCCCTCATCACCCTAGGATGGATCCCATCTGGTCCCATGGACTGGTGTGGATCCAGGTGGCTCAGTAAGTCACTGACTATTTCCTCCTGGAATACAGGGGGGCTATTCGGTTTCCTGTCCCTGTCTACCAGCTCCAGAGGCCAGTTGTCCTGAGGGCCACCTGTCCTACTGGCAAATACTGAGGCAAAGTAGGTGTTAAGTACCTCAGCCTTCTCCTCATCCCTGTTAACTATGTTCCCCCCCAAGTCCAACAAGGAATGGAGGTTTTCCTTGCCTCTCCTTTTGTTATTAATGTATTTATAGAAGTGCTTTTTGTTATCCTTAACAGAAGTAGCCAAATTGCTTCAAATGGCACTTTAGTCTCTCTGATGTTCTTTCTAATGTCTCTCTAATTTTCTTTCTGCATGACCTAGTTATACTCCTAAACTCATCCTGAGTAGCCAGCCCTATTTTCCATAGTCTGTAAGCTCTCTTTTTATCCCTGATTTCCTTCAGAATCTCCCTGTTCAACCAAGCTGGTTGTCTACCTTGCCGGCTTGCCTTTTGGCACACTGGTACAGCCTGTGCACTCCAGACTTCCTTCTTGAAGCATGTCCATCCCTCCTGTACCCTCTTGTTTTCGAGGTTTTTTTCCCAGGGTATGCTCTGGACCAGTCTTCTGAACAGGCCAAAATCTGTCCTCCGGAAGTCCAGGGTAGAGGTTTTATTGGTGGCCTTCCTTGTATCCCTGAGTATTACAAACTCTATTATTTCATGGTCACTGTGCCCCAGACGGCCTCCAACCACTACATCTCCCACCAGCCCCTCTCTGTTTGTAAACAACAGGTCTAGTGGGGCCCCACCCCTGGTAGGTTCATTTACCAGCTGGAGCAGGAAATTATCCTCTATACGCTCCAGGAATCTCTTAGACTACCTTTTTTCTGGCGTGTTGAGCTCCCAGCAGGGAACAGGTTGAAGTCGCGCTCAAGAACAAGGGCTGGTGACTTTGAGACATCTGCCAGCTGCTTGTAGAATAATTCATCCCCTTCATCATCCTGGTTGGGTGGTCTATAACAGATTCCCATTAGGATGTCAGCCTTGTTGGCCTTCCCCCTGATTCTGATCCATAGGCACTCAACCTTATCATTGGTGACCTCAAGTTCTACAGAGTCAAGAGACTCTCTAACATATAAAGCCACCCCTCCACCTCTCCTACCCTGCCTGTCCTTTCTGAAGAGCTTGTAGCCATCCATGGCAGCACTCCAGTCATGCGAGTCATCCCACCACGTTTCTGTAATGGCAACTACATCATACCTTTCCTGCTGCATGATGGCTTCCAGCTCCTCCTGTTTGTTGCCCATGCTGCATGCATTAGTGTACATGCACTTCAGCTGGGCTGCTGATTTTACCCTTAACTCGGGCTTTCCATCCCTGGGCTTCTCTTTGGAGAGCCTGGGTTCAACGCCTTCCCCCTTCAAACCTAGTTTAAAGCCCTCCTGATGAGCCCTGCTAACTTATGGGCTACAGTCCTTATGCCCCTCCTAGATACATAAAGCCCATCTGATTTAAGAAGACTGGGTACTATGGAGTTTGCCCCATGGTCAAAGAACCCAAAATTTTGACGGTGGCACCAATCCTTTAGCCACCTATTGATAAGGTAGGCTTTCCTACTCTTCTCCTCATTCATCTCCTCATTCATTCCAGCAAGTACAGGAACTGAGGCAAATACTACCTGTGTGCCTGTCCCATGAACTGATCTACCCAGTGCCTTGAAATCCTTTTTGATTGCCCTGGCACTTCTTCTATTAATGTCATCACTGCCAGCCTGGATTACCAACAGTGGATAGTAATCTGAGGTTCGAATTATCTCAGGAAGTCTTTACCAATGTTCCTCACCCTGGCTCCGGGAAGGCAGCAAACCTCCCTGTGGGATGGGTCTGGTCGACATATAGGGCCCTCAGTTCCCCTCAAAAGGGAGTCACCTACTACAACTATCCTTCCTTTTTCCTTCTAGCTGTAGTTGTAACCCGTCTGGTAGACAGGGTGCAACCAGCAGACAGATCTTCCTCTTGCCTGACCTCTACTTGACTTTCTGAGTCTAGGGCCTCATATCTGTTGTTCAAGGGCACCTGGGGAGGTGATGGGGGTCGAGAAGGTGTTCTTTTACCTCTCTGAAAAGGGACCTGTTTCCATTCCTCCCCGTCCACTCGGTTTGCTCCATCTGCCTGACGGCGGGAGGGGCAGGGCATCACTGTCTCCTGCTGGACTTCCTTGGGGGTCAAAAGGGTGTGACTCCACCAGTCTATTTCCCTTTCGCTTTCACTAATGCTTCTCAGCCTCTCTACTTCTTCCTTGAGCTCTGCTACCATGCAGAGCAAATCATTGACCTGCTTGCATTGCACACAGGTGCCTCTCACAATGTCCTCTGGCACTGCTGCCAGGGTCAAACAGTCTGCGCAGTCAGAGACCAGAATGGCTGCATCCTTCTTGGAGGGTTCTGTCTGTGTCAAGACACTCCTAGTGGTAACAGTAGCAATGGGTTTCATTTTTTTAGAAACCATTACTGGCTTTAGTTGAAATATGAGAAAAAACAACAACAACAACAAAAAAGAAAAAAAAAAAAAAACAAAAACCTAGGAGATGGCTGTGCCCTGTCTGTTCGCCTTGCCTGTGTGAACTCCCGTGCAAACTGCTGTGCCACGCCCTCACTGACGTGCCCAAATGGCAAACAGGGGCGTCATGGCATGATGTGCCATGGCCCTGTTTGGCATGTAGAAACCCTTACAGTGGTGTGTGCTAGTATTGCTACACATGGTTGGCGTGGACTTTCTTAGAGGACTATGAGTGTTGTTAGCCTAAAACTACAGATGGCAATTTGGAGCCCCTGGTGGTCTAGTGGTAAAGGCGCCGCGCTATCACCGCCGAGCCCCGGGTTCGATTCCCGGTCAGGGCCACTCCCGGGCAGGTGGGGCTCGTTGGCCCTTAAAGGCAACCCACCTACGTCCTAAGGACCTCGCTGCCACCGTCCAAGCTCGCTTGGCCCCGGCAGATGAACCTTAGGATTAAAGGGTGGGCTCAGTTCCGCGCACACTGTGTCTCACCTAAAAAATCCAATGCGCAGGCTGGAAGGTGTAAAGACCTTCCCTGGATCTTCGCTTGCGAAGACTGGCCATTATTATTACAGATGGCAATTTAAGAATAAGGAAAACGGATCCATGGAGCTTGCTGGGGACTTGATAAAGGCAGTTAGGGGAGACTGAAGGAGCAGAAGAGAGGTATTTCATCTTTCCAGTCATGACTGTTCTCTAATCCATTTTTTTTGAAGAATAAATATGTGAAGTTTTCACAGCACAAAGCAAGAGAGATGACTCATTGCCTCCCCTTCAACAATTCTGCCAGTATAAAATCTTCAGCTGTCATTGGAGATGGCAAAATCTGGCCTTATTCATGCAGTAATACCCTGTAGGTGGTGGTCATGATGATTGCTAAAGGAAGAGACTTAGAAGTGTCTTAGTGTAAAGAATATATTTATGTATTCCATACAGGTTTTTGTAATGACACAACATGAGACCATGAGAGAAATAGAAATAGAATATTTTGCAATAAGCTTTATTTTTATGACCATAGCTTAGGACAGCAGCAGGAAACCAAGTTTCCTTTCCAGCAGTCCAGTACAGAAAAATAAAATGTTATGTTAGTTATTATTTTAAAACACTGTTTAATATTAAAAATATATTTATTACATGCCATATTTGACTTTAGTGCCTCACTCTGTTTGCTTGGCATGGTAAATGTCTTTTCTATCAGGTTTCTGTAGCAACTAGCACATTTTTATTGAGCTTCTCCTAAGATTCTTAGAAGCTGAACTGCATCTGTTTCCTCAAGATTTGCTGGGGGAAACTCTAAAGTAGGTGTTCTGTACAAGTTTATACCTCCCTAGACTTTAAAATTTCGTATTCATTAAGAATTTCATAAAAATTTCATATTCATTCCTTCGAAGGGAGAAAAGCACTCTAGTCTTTTAAGAAGAACCTGAAAGTGCTGAGGGAGATCTTGTCTGATGTACCAATGCAGTTTCAGCTCCTGACCTGATGCCTATTCCATCTAGCTGGCTCTCTGCAAAGGCACTGGTAGTTATGGAGCCCTGTTTGGGCTGTAACAGGATGTAATTGAAAAGTGTGAAGACTTCTGAGTAGCAGTGAGGGTGTTTAAAAAACCAAACTTTCTTCCAGCCATAATAAACAAGCTAGCTAAAAACACCAGAGCAGAATGGGTGGTTGCTTCCATCGGAGGTGCATCTAGGAAGGGAACCCTGCATGGCTATGTAAATACACTGACAGCCCTGTGTTGGAATGAACAGAGCAGCTTTACTTAAAACAAACAGTACAAGAAAAAAAAATTGTGCTGTGACATGTCATGTAGCTGCTGTGCTCCAGCACAAGCTGTATGCATGGTGTGTAAATCAGATTGTAAGCACAGGACTATGAGACCCCTTGGATAGAAAAAGCTGTATTAAATAATGCTATCCCTGTGAAGGTTCCAAGAGGAAGTCTGTCTTCCACATGCTTATGTGGCATGAAGTTACCTTTTATCCATCATTAGAACAGAATTGCTCATACATCAGAGTGCTTCTGACTGATCTTTAACTGTTAGGAATAAGCAGCTTGCTTTTATGTGTTGGTTTAGAGCATCCTTACTGACCACCATTCATGAGACTTAAATTTATATTCTTCCCCTACAGACTGGCTGGGGTTCCAGTATATACTGCTGGAAATGGTTTCTTTTGGAAATGTGAAATTGGAAACAAAAGTCATTGAGAGGCAAAGGAGTGGCGGGTGTATTTTGCAGAAATTTTCAAGTTTTTCCAAATTGTGGGTTTTATTGAGTTGGAGTCAATACTTTCAAAAGTTCTCTTGTGAAATGGGATTTTTGAGAAATGTCCTTTTCCAGTTGAAATGTCAAGTTTGTGGCTTGGTCTTTTTCTGCTTGCGTTAGCCAGAGAATGGACAAAACTCTAGTCTGTCAAAAATTCCATTGAGCTTGAAATATTTACATTTTAATGAAGTAATAATTTATGGGTAAAAAGTATTTTGCAGTATCAATCCGGTCAGCTCTACAGAAGGCTGGTTTTGCCTTTTTTCTAAATAATTTTCTTCTGTGACTTACTAAAGGATTAACATCTTTTTCTGCCATCTCTTTTGTTTCTGTGATCTCTTTTGTCTTATGTATGGCTCTGTAATTGATAAGCAGGTAAATACGATATTGTGGGATATTGAAGTATTCTGGTAGTATTGAAGTACCTAGCCCAAGTCTCTCTGAAAAGACAAGGGAGACTGTGCATCATCTATGTGTGATTCCTACAGACTTCGAGCTTACAAGTCTGAAGTTTATAAGCATATTATTTGTATTAGTGAAGAATAAATAATTTCACATAGGAACTGGCTATGCAAGTGCAAAACTGGTTGTTTTGCAAGTGCTGTGTATAGATACAAGGATGAATATGCTTGTGGACCTATTAAAATCAGTGGAAGGACTCCCTCTGGTTCACTGGGCACATCATCAGATATTAGGCACCTGGATTTGAAAAATGAATCTCGGCAGTTCCATCCTGACTTGTCAAATTATTACAAAAACTGAGATGAAGGAATTCAGAAATCATAGATTAAAACGTGTTATGACATCTGTATCCAATTTGCTTTTCACCAGCACAAGATGTAACAGCACATAACATAGGTCAGTGCTGTAACAGTGCAGAAAATCAGTGTGTTCTGAATGAAGGAGCAATAAAATAAAATTTAGATCAGAAAGTTCAAAACCTTTTGAGTGTATTTAATTAACATAGAAATGTTTTATAAAAAAAATTAGTAAAGGTTATCACTGATCACAGACTTTTGCAAAGCCATGGAGAAAAGATAGTTTAAAGACTGGTTTAAGTGGGAAGTAAAACTGTTTGATAAATTTAACTATGCATATACCTCAGTACTTACCTTCCTTTGATCATGCAGCAAGGGTTTGTTTCCAGAGGGGTCTCATGTTTCACAGTATGCCCGTTGAGGTTTTATGCCCCTGAAATGTGTCTTAACAAAACAGTCATGACGATGAAACACAGTATCCTTTCATGTGAAGCTTAATTACATGGTCTGATACTATCTGTTTTTCCCTTCCTCTTCATTCATAGTAGGTGAAGAACTTGTTTTCACTTATTTTATCTTTCATTGAACAAACAATTCTTTCAACACTGTTTTTGACCTTCTGTTTACCCTAAGTAGCAGAGCTGCACAAATGGAGCTTATGTCTGCTTTATAAAAAATAATAAAAGAAAAATTAGCAAATGCTATGGTTAAACCAATGCTAAGCATTTCTAGTCCTAGAGAAGTGGCCTTGACAGTCAAAACACTGTATGTATAAAGCTGTGTGTGCCAACATTGATATTCCCAACTCCTAGGGCTCTGCATACAGAGCCATGACTGAAGTGCTGCCACTGATTACTTGGTCATACCCCAGTGCTGTCCTAGCTGGTGATCTTTTAAACTACCAACGTTCCAGGGAGAGAAGAATGATGAAACACTGGGAAAATGGATATGAGAAGATTGTTTACTTTTTTCTCAAAAAGCCATACCAGGTTTCACACTGTAATTTAAGTGGTTTAATAAATTATAGCATAGTTTAATATTATTTAAAAGTAATTTGATACACTGCAAAGGATACAATGAAAAGCTGCTTATTACCATTTCATGTATATTAGGATATTTGTAATTCTGTTTGGAATTCCGTCTTTTTGGCGAATCTAGGAAGTAGAATTCTGATTTCTCATTTATATTTACTTTTATTTATCTTTTACTTACAGATAGTTGTTAATGTATTGAATGCTGAGTTTGTGAGGTACATGGAAAACTCTGTTGTAGCTCATCCAGGACTGGATTTGCATTTTCCTGAAAGGGCTGCTCAGCAGAGCCCACAACTAATCAAGATGTAGTACAAGTTGCAGTGAGAGCATCATCTCAAGGAATGAGTGAATATTTTCCATTGCTGAGGGTAAATGGGGATAGAGAAACAGTTTCTTGGTTTCTTGGTTAGTTGCGCTCAGAGCTTTGTAAATCTGTCATAAAATAAATAAATAAGTCCAGTTTGATAGCAGTGGACAGTCATGTTGCTTTTGAACATATGGTGATAGAACTCATATGGATGGTAATAGAACCATCAAGTGGTGTGTGATAACAAATCAGAGTAGTCCACATCTCGTACAGGAACACAGATTCCCACACTCTATTTTCTGAAAACAGGCCACTGATGATTATAGTCAGGGATACTGTACAAGCCAGTCTTATCCCTTCATAAATACTGTTTTTTGAATCACTTGGCTACTGGAGTAGGATTGCATTGTTTATTTTAAACTAGACTCCTAAAGAGATGTTCTTTCATATAAATTGAATTCATTGCTGAGCTACTGTGTAAACCTGGGCCTTCTTGTGAACATCTCAAGATCAGTATTTTATGGACCTAAGATAGTTGAAATCGCTATATGATTTCTTGCTCTAGCAACTGAAGTATAAAGCTAACCAAACAAAAGCTTAACCTCAGGAAACATTGTCATATATCAGCTGCCTCCAGAGGTGGAAGTTCTTGATAATGTACAGACCACAATGAGAAGCAGATGCACTTTTGTTTTGTATTTGCAGAATAAACCTTGCCTGATGCATATTTGTATGCTTATATACATACGTGTACACATCCTCTTTTGTGATGCAGCTATGTGAACTTTTTCTATATTACATCCTGAAATTGTAAAATCTGGTAAGCCTTGAGTTTCTTCACAGTTTGCTAGGTAATTCCCCTTGCTGGTTTTGTTTGAGCTGTAGAGGAAATGTGCTGATATGGGTATATGTTGCTTATCATGTTTGACATTTAGACATAACTTACTTACTCTTGGTGTGTAACTAACACCCGCTACTGCAAAACAAATTACCTTAAAGTAACAAACCTGTACTGTTTCTAACATTTCGTCTCAGCTGAACTGCTTTTCATTGACCTCTGAAAGTGATTCCTGGATAGGGAATTAAAATTGCATATTCTACTTTGGTAAATACATGGGTTTACATGATGACTATTATTTATCTTATTCCTAGAAACAGTGTGCTATGAAGTGCTACTGATTCAGCTTCAAATTTCAGGGCCAGATCTATAATCAACGATCACCTGTTTCAACAGAGCTTTTCAAATATTTTAACAAACAGGGAAAGTATGGAGGGTTTTTTTCTTTCACATCAGGCTGTTATATGCAACTTTCATTTACAATTCATCTTTCATCTACAATTTGTCTTTTGTATTTCTTTCTGACACTAGTAACTAGTTTTTGTTTGCATTCGAACCCTAGGATGCTGTCTTACACACACACAGAGGGACAGTATCATTGATTCCAAGGATAGCTTGTGGTTATTAAAGATGTTAGTTTCTATATGTGCCTGCAAGGGTGAAAGATTAGATTAGAGCTTCTGTAGATGTTGTACCTCATCTTGCTTTCATGTATCAGTTTCATAAACCAGAGTAGCTCCATTCAAGTCAAAAGCTGCTCCCTAGAGTAAACATTGTGTGAAAACAGATACAGCTTTTTCCCCATTGATTCTTCCGTTCTGTTTATAAAAAGTTGTGAACATCTGAGTGCAGTTAAAATTACTGATAATAATAAAAGGCACCAGGTTTCTGTAGGGTTATTATGAGGGTATTTTTTATGTAAATGTTGTGCCCTCTTCTGTTCTTTTTACTTAAAACTTTGAAGATACAGGTGGCTGGGAGTTGTATCTGTTGTGTATTTAAGGGGGATTTATGTGAAGAAACCACATTTGGAGAAAAGAGGACAATTTCCAGAGAAGCTTTGACTATAAGGTAACTAGCTGTAACTAGAAATCATTGTTGTTTCTATACCATAACAAAGGCTGGTGTGTCATATGTGTCTTCCCCCAACCTCTATCCCCCCCAAAACCCCTGCCCCTTGTTTACTACTGAAATGCATTCATTGTTATTGTTAAAAGTGTTGAAAATGTGGAAAAGATAAGGCTCTGTGCCATAGTCCTGAATTGTAATATATATATGGGAACTGAAGTGCTGGAGACAGTAACTCTGTGCCAGAAGGGTACTGGCACAAGCAATTCCATTGCCTGGGCCCTGGGCTTACCACAGTAAAGACTTTTTTTCATATGGGACATTTAGTCCCTTCCTAAGGGGAAACATTGTTACTCAGTCTTCATGGAGAGCAATATTGTTATGATATTACTCCTAAATTGTGTTCTACTGACACAGAACCTTGGTTGACCACTCCTCAAATTTTCATTTATATTTTTCCCATCGCCTCATTTATATACTGCTGAGGGAACACTGCAAAGTCTCTGCTTGAGAAATAGATTAAAAAATAGAGAAAAAGATCGTTAATTAAATGATCTGATGGCCCCAGAGATAGTTTGCCACAGCTGGCTGAATGCACCTTGGGTAGGCTGCGGTCATCAGCTGCATGAGGTCTCTTTGTGCCTTTACTAGCATAGACTTCATTCTAAGAAGGGGAAGGCAGCAGCTAGTTAATGCAGAATAAGCCATTGTATCTTGAGCATTTGGCCCAGTACTTAGTCTAAATTGGCTGTGAACTTTGCAGAGAGAGTTGACCTCTAACACACATGTGATGAGAAGAAATATAACCAAGCAATGTAAAATACTATAGTTTATACTACAGTATGTAAAATGCTATACTATAGTGGGGTTGTTTAAAAATTTTATTTGGTTTGTATTTGGTTTTGGGGCTCCTGCCCTCAGTTTTGCACTGAAATATCAAATGAATTCCCACATCAACTGAGGGTTTCAGCCTTTCATTGGCCCTTGAGGTTTAAGTATTTGCAAAACTCCTCCTAAAGTTCAATTAACCCTGGAGCCTGTGATAAAAAAGCCAACAGAAAAAAGATATTCAGTGTTGATGTAAAGAGTCTGTGAAGATAAAATTAATATGTACTTCAGTAACTGCAAAGACCAATTGTAATGCTGGTTGGTGAAGGTTGAAATCTATTTGGCTCTGTCATAGCACAAGTGTTTGTTGACTCACAGCTTTTACTGATTTCAAAGCAAAAGGTGGGGTTGTTTAATTTCATCTGGTGAAGGTGGGGGACAGATTGAACTTTAGTTGTTTTAAACATTACCCATTTTAACTGACCACAGTTGTATCTTCCACTGTCCACTGAGCAGTAGTGGTGATTTAGCCTTTATTCCTACTTATTAGCTCATCTTCTGGACAGCCTAGAAGGATTAAATATCAAATAATAAATGTGTGATGTATATTTATATTTGCCTCTCCATGCATGTCTGTGTTTGTTCGTAATCTGTGATGCCATATTGCAATCGTGTATTGATTCATGATGTATAGCTATTACTTTAATTGAACCATCCCCTTGGTATTCCCCTTGTGGAAGGTGACTTCACAATGTTAGGTCCAGCATAAACATCTGAAGAAAGATTAGTCACATTCAGTGAACATTTGTTGCAATTTCTATACATGTTTTTCATTTACACCAGTTTCTGGATTTTATTTGATCCTCTTTTCCATTTTTTCTATCCATAGCATAACTCAAGGAAGATTTTTCACAGGGGTTGCTAGAATGTTACAATAATTATGAACTTTTAAGAGACAAACTGAAATAGCTGGTGTATTTGAATGCAGGCATAATATCTTGTTCATTACATTTTCTCTGTCCAATTACTTTACAGTTTTCAACTAATTTATTATCACTAAAAACAGATCATGTGAAGTAGTTCCACATGAAGATCACAGGGTTTTCTTACAGTTCCAAAAGACAGTGTCAGAACCAGGCGTCAGGAGCTGTTCATTCCCAGTATGGTGTACGTGAAAGTTGACCAGAGTTAAATCAGTGTAACTATTTCTGCCTACAGTGTTGATGACAGAACTGCCTACCTGGCCCTGGGAGCGGTGAGGAACATCTCGCTTAACATTTTCATCTCTAACGTCGGGGATGATGCCTATGACACCAATGTTTTCTTCAATTTTTCTGGGGAGCTCTTCTTCATCAAAATGTGGCAAAAGGTAAGAAAGGCCAGTCTCACTGTGAACAATTCTTTTAACTTTAAGCCAGTTTAATTACAAGATGTACGTACAGGGGATGACCTGATGCACACTGCTGAGTCATTTGGAGGTTGATTTTGGTTATGTTGGACTTGAATTTCTTTCAGGCTATTTAATGAGATTTTTTCTTGTATGGCTTTGATGTGTGTAGATTACACCTGTCTGTAGAAGACACATTCCTGTTATTTGTGGTGCACTAATGAAAGACAATTTGAGTTATTAAGAGGTAGAGGGAGACTGGTTTGGAAACTGCTAAGGTACCAAATGACACTGAAATACAAAGGGTACCTCTAGTTTGAGTGATACCACACTGCACTGAACAGTCTTGGTCATCTCCTAAACCGGGCTCCTAGACTTACTCCTTGTTGTAACCAAGACACAAGGCTGTTCTTTGCTCATGTCCTGGTGCAAGTTTGGGTTGTGGCCAGGTCACACTACTGGATCGGGAGGTCAAGAGTGCTTTTAATTTCACCCACAGGAAGTGAAGTGATTTGAGTTTTAGTCTGTTTTCATTTAGATTGAAATACTTGGATGTTTTCATTAGCAGGAGTTCATTTTAAGATAAATATGTTGTAATACAAGCACTGAATCAAACTTTTTGCAAATTGCTGGCTGTGAAAGCTGTCTGAGTAGGAATAACGTCAAAATAATTGCGCAAAATGGGAGCTGTACAACTGTGACAACATTCTGTTTGTTTGTTGTTGCTTTTCATAGTCATTTATCTCTTTGCTGGAGCTTTGCTTAGCTGTGCAAGACACAATAAGAGCAATATTTGAAACAGTAATACAACTATTGCGAACTATAGGATTTATTTGGTCCATTGAACCAATGAAATTTTGCCATTATTTGTCCTGTTTTATTGTAGGTGTAAATTATTATAAACCTCTTAAATTAACTTCTTGTATAACAAAAAGCCATAATTTCTTATACATGTTAATTCTTTTAGTGTTCATTTTGATTACACAGTTGCAAGCCTCAGAGAATTATGTTTTTATTGTGATCTTCATTTTCAGACATTATGTGCTGTAAGTGTGCAATTTATCAGGAGGAAAAAGGCAGAGGATAAAACAGAAATGCCTTATACCAGTATAAAACTTTTCCTTGATGGAAGTTCTATATGAAGATTTTCAGGGTCTAGCCCAGCTGCTGCTGAAGTCAGTGGGAGAGTTTCCATTCCTTTGCATTGGAAAAAAACCAAAGCTTGGCACATGCTCATTTAAAAGATTGCTGTAGTCACTTTTTTTGGTGGTTTTTTTTTTCCTTTTTCTTTTGTGCTTACATTTAAAATATTTTATACAAACTGATTAACTGGAACACCAATTGCTTTCATAGTTTTCCTTGACCAATACCGTGAGGGAAGAAGCTAATGTGCCATTTCGCTTGCTATTTTACTTTGAGCTTGGATCTCTAACAGACTTGAAACATCTGTGCTGAGTGTTGTATGGAAGGAGCAGTTTCTGGAAGCAGCTGACATAGTAGAATTACTGCACTACTCAGTATATCTTCTGTTAATAGAAGCTAGTATTTCTTTAAAAAAATACAGCACACATCAAGGAAAGATGTAGGCTTTCTCCTTCATCAGGTCTTGCAAACATCATTGGAGTACAGTCTGTTATTATTCCTGCTGTTCAGATGTTCTTACGATTAATTTCATAGGGTTTGTCCTTTTAATGAATAGAGCTAAGTGAAAAGAGGATTATCTTCCATGCTTTGTTTCTCTGCAAGGTGACTCTGATAATGATGATCACATAGTAGGCTTTTGTAACCTGTCTTTGGAGTCCTTTCAAGATGCTGGGATTCCCTTGTTTTGCCTATGACCCCTTTGGGGACATTGCTACTGAATACAGGCAGTTTCGTTTCTTTCTATGGATTGGTTACAATGAAACCCAAGAGTGCAAAAGTTTAATGCTGATTTTGCTCAACAGAGTTACTGAGACAGAACGAGACAAAACATGTGTTTGAAAGCAAATGGCGTGGTCTATTCCAGGGATGATGACAGTAGTGTTCCATGAAGGGTCTGAGTGAAGCTAGGTGCTCTTTCCTTTCTGAAGACTGAGATTTCATGAGACATGTTAGATAGACCACTCCTAGAGATCAAGCAGCCATTGGAATCATTTTCCCAGGGAAGTGATGGAATCCCCAATGTTGGACATGTTTAAGATTCAGCTGGAGAGGGTTTTGGGCTGTCCTGTCTAAACTGTGCTTTTAACAAGAAAGGTTGGACCAAATGAGCCTTGAGGTAATTTCCAACCTGGTATTCTGTGATTTTATGATACCTGCCAAGGCTTTTCTGCATCTCTGCAAGGTGAAAAAACTGATACTGAGGAGACTCCACCTATTCCAGTGTCTGATTTTCTTAATGTGCTGCAGCCAGTCCTCTCTGTTTCTATGGGCAAAGCCCAACCATTTCTTTTCATAGCTTCTGGCAGAGACTTCTTCTTGAAGAGCTACAGTATATGGTATGGGCCAACTTCTCATTCCCGCCTATGTTCCCATGGATACAACTCCTGTGCAAAGTTGTAAGATCTCACTCTATTATCCAGGTTTGCTTTACAAGTGCATGGAAGTACTGCACTGCAGTGAATTTCAAAATGTGTCCATTGAGAAAAATATTACTTGTGAAATACATGTTCTTCTAAAAAAAATAAAAGAGAGCGAGAAGGACACTTCACCTGTGTGCTTTGATTTTTTTTTTTGGTTTCTAATACGTTGGCAAAGAAATCTTCGTCCCCTCTTCTGTAGAGTAGATTTTAAATTTTTTTTTTCAATATGAAAGTTTATTGTTCCATAATCTTAATTCAGCTTCAGGAAATCAGTCTATTTCAGAGTCTGAAAAATCCACCTAACAGCACTGATACCACTTTCCTTTCAAAGAATGCAGAGTGTTGCAGTGTACTGCATCTGGAAAAAGAAAAAAAGTTATTGCTACTAATTTCTACTCCATTTTACATCTATAGGAATTGCGTCCTGGCTTGTGTTGTTTTGCTGAAGATGCTTGTCAGCAATAGGTGCTTTGCTAATCATTGTTAGCCGCTGCTCAGCGCAGAGGGTTATTTTCAGTAGTTGCAGAAACAGCACTGTAAACTCACTGGCAGTGGCAGTAGATGTGGTGTAGGACAGACTCGTATCTGTTTTACATCAGAGATTTTCTAGCAATAGTATAAAAGCAGCATATATGCCATAATGATATTAAAACCAAGAGCAATAATCTTTCCCTCTTTCAGCAAGGGCTGCCAGGAATCTATCAGCTAACCCTATTTCAGCACTTGTTACAGAGAGAATAAGTCAGGAGATCCCACTGCTGACCATCATTTCTAGCTGTGGGTTTCAGACAGCCTCCTGGTATCCAAAGCCAGCTGTGTTTAACATTCCTGCTGATTCTCCTAGCAGCTTTTGCAAGCAACAGCTGAGTGAAGTTAGCAGGGCTGGGTCAGGGCAGGTTGAACGGTGAGGTTATGGTTTCCTTGGGTGCAGTAATTACCCATGTGTCATGGGTTTGCTCTGGGCCAGTTTGCTCTCACAGCCCCCACACAATTGCATTAAGTTGAGAGAAGGTTTATGCAGACAAAAGAGACCTGATCGGGGAAAATAATATTAGGATTTATTACTAGCAAGATAAAATCTAAAGAACTATGTATATTACAATTCTAATCAGGCAAAAGTGCTGTGTATTGACAGAAATACCCCTACCCCCTTTGTATCAGTTCAGGAGGAGAAGCAGTCTCTTTCTCCATTTCTGGAGCTCCAGGTCTTTTAAATAACTTTGCAGCACTCAAAAGTTCTTCTTCTATTATCTCTAGGAGGACAACTCCGATTTGTTGCAGCTGGAACTATTTCTCTCTCTCTTTCCTATGTATGAACTCTTTCTTCCTCACTCTCAGAGTTCTTCCTGACATCTCTTGACTAGGATTGCCCAGAAGAGCTGCAGATGCAGGCATAGTTTAACTTTTTCTGAATTGGAATTCTCTTAGACTGGGTTCCTATACTGATCATACTTTCTCAGAATCTTAAGGCTAGCAGGGACAGGATAGGGCACAAAAGCCAAAGACACGTGCCCCTCTTTTTCCAGCAGTTGCTGCTCCTTCTGGATCTCCTGGCAGACAAGTTCATATGATCACTCTCAATTCACAGCTAGCTGGTTAGCAGAAACCTTTTAAATTAGTGTTTTGATTTAATCCAGCTGATTTTGCATGTAGTACATTGGACTAGCTCTTGTAAAGCACTCTGTCAGAGGGTCAGAGGGGAGTGACACTGAGTAGTGTGGAAACTGTGACCCCTTGCCCAAGCCATATATCACTTATATGGGGGGATTTGAACCCTTTTGCCAGGAAAGCAAAAGCTTTTATAACCAGGGCTTGGGAATATGGGTAGCATGGCAGTAACCATACCATATGTTGCCTCTCTGTTTTTGCAAATCTAGTGTTTAATTATTGTTCCAGAATCTACCAGAATGTTTTACATCCCTGGGATAAAATTGTCCTTTTTCTTAACTGGTAAGAAAAAAATACGTGCAGCTCAAGCTATCAGACATCATTGTTTAATTTAATTTTCTTTTTCTGTGCATGTTCAATGAAAACCACAACTTCTCTGCTTCCCTAGGAATTAGTAAAGAGCAGCACTTTCTTCAGGTCAGAGGCTGTTAGAGCTATCTAACATCCCCCTGCTCATAGCAGATAGGAATTGAAGGCTAGACTGTTGATCCAGGGATCCTTTTCTCTTGGGATTCAGATATTACTCCTATCATCAGGGAATAGGCATTGTAGATTGGGTTTATTTTTGTAGTTAGTACCTATTAGAGTCTTTTAAATTTTTCTCCTCTACTCTGATTTATCACATAGATCTGAAAGTTATTTATATCTATATCTATATATATAGATATAAATGCGGTGTGTATGTATTATTTTTTATTATTTTTATAATTTTTATGCCAACAAATCAGGTGGGGCTGCTCTCTGGGTTACATGATGTGGAAAGTGTTTGTCCTGGAACTAGCTCATTGTGACTTTTAATTTGCCTGTTTATCTTGGAGGTCTTTTCCAACCTTGATGATTCTATGATCCTATACATGTATATGTAGTGGTTCTGAAGAAGATCCTGAGATGCTTTGTGGGGCTCAGATTAATAAGAGAGGTTTTATTTGACTGCCTAGTTCTGCTTTTCTCAAGGGTCTGTAAGGGAAATGGTTTCCAAAGGAAGAACAGCTGTGTGGATGAATACAGTCATGTAAGATGTAGTTTTTGCAGTCTTAGAAGGTAGCTTATGCTATAACAAAGCCTGTTTACACTGAATCCTGACCTATCTGGTGGTGTACCACCCAAGGTAGTATTTCACCATGCCTGGGCACCAGCAGAGGTCCTGGCTTCTATCTGGATGAGGAAGGGAAAAGGAAATCCAAAGCCCTGAATTTATGGCACGTCTTCAAGGGGGTGGAGAAGGGCTCCCTGAGCCACAGGAAGTAGTTGCCCATCCTGTTTCAGTCCCTGCATGGCCCATAGCTCACCAGGCAAGCTGCTTCTTTCTACACATTCTCAGGAGCTGCACAGAGGCAGGAGGCACTGCCGTAGTTGCAGTAGTGCCAAGCAATGGGAGAGGGCTTTGGAAAAGGGATTCAGCTGCTTTTGTTGCTGAGATCCAACCACCCCAATCTCTACTGTTATCTTGATAAACTGCATTACTAGAAGAAAGGTAAAAACCCTTCACAGAGGGTAGAGCCCAGTATACAGTGAGCTCAATACACTTGATCTTGGATGAGCTTAATTAAAGTTTATGCTGTCTCTATGGAAAGATCACCAGTGCCTTTCCTGTGTCCCAGTGTCTCTCTCCATTATCAAGTTTTGCACTTAAACTCAGTGGACAGAGACTTGCCAATGTTTGAGGTGAGAAATCTGTGGGAGAGGGTTTGTCTCATTGTTCTTAGGATGAGGCTTAAAATTGTCCAAACTTTAACATCTTCTACAAAATACTTAAATAAGAATTTATTTGCACAGCTTTCAGTGGTTTTCATTACAACAAGAAATGGGGGTTTGTTTTTGTTGTAACTTGAAGCTTAGAGTTTATTGAGTTTCTGGTATGAAAGGTCAGTTCCCGTTTTAGAAGTTTCTTTTGATCACTTTTAAAGCAGGCAGCTTGAGACGTTGCCAGAAGATAAATGACACCATGAGTGGAAAATCCAATAGAATTTTAAACAAATATATGTATCTTCATAGTATATATAAACATATATATTATATATGCATGTGTATATATGTATGTATTTGCATTGCTTAGTCTTGTGGGATGTTTTAGTCATGTGCTGTGTGTCTGGAAGTAGTGCCAATTGTGCTCTTCCACCTGATTGTTTAGATTGCTCCTGTGAACCTGATAGGATAAAAAAAAATCCAAACCTTTAATTAATCTTACTAAGCACAAGACATGGTCCTGTAGGCATACTTAAGTTGTAGCCTCCCTGAAGTCAACCACAGTTTTGCTATAGAAAGACTAAAAAAAAACCAGCTGCCTAGTCATAAACATGAGTAAAGATGTATTTAGCTGAAAATCCAAGGAGGGGCCAGTGCTTTGTAAGAAATCATGGGCTTTCCTTTCCCTGAGTTTAACATTAGTCTGTGTTCCTTTTAGCAGAAGCAGGAGCATTAAACCCTGCCCCAAATCTGATTGTGGGGTTTTTCTGTGGTTTTTTTTTGGTGTTTGGTTGGTTGGTTTTTTCTGTGACAGAGCTTCCTGTGGCATTTCATCAAAACCAGAGGCATTGAGCACAGCAGGGAGGAAGAGTGAGAAGCATTTCAGCTGGCTTCATTCCAGGCTCTGAGGGCGAGCAGGGGACCTTCTCTTCATTGTAACCCCCCACCCAGTCAGGCTGCAGGGGATGCCGAGCCTGGCGCATTCCCAGCCAGCAGCACTTTCGCAGCCTGTGTTTGGGAGGAGGCCAGAAAACTTGCACTTGACTTTTGGCCATAACAATCTGCAGACACGGTGATTTCCACTGAGCAAGGGAAAAGGAGGAGTGAACTAAAAAGCTACTCTATAAAGTAGTGTGACACCTCTTAAAGTCTTACAAGTGAACTGCTAAGCTTTCCTTTTAAAAACAGGAGATATATATATATATTAAATAAGCCTGTTTCAATATCCCAGTGCAGTAGGAAATTGATTATGCCTCTGTACTTCAGCATCGTTCCTAGGTTACAAGGTATTTATGATGTCATAAGGTTTTTCCAGGAAAATATCCTAATGCACACTGTGTTTGAGTTTCTGAAAGAGAAAGACCAAAACCCCCAAACCTGTGTGTGTTTGCAAAAGACATTTCCTGGGGTTTCAGATTTAGCTTTGGTTGTTGGAGGTTGTATGTTGAGCTAGGTTTTGTTATTTCCAGGAAAATGCCAAATACCAAGCTCATTATTATTGTTATTACTTAATGTTATTCTTTATACTTTAAAATTACTCCCAGTGAAGGACAGAAGAGCAAGAGGGCAGGGTAAGACTGCATTTTATTGATTGCATTTCCTCATCCAGTTTGGTTTTAATTGTGAGTTTGGGGTTTTTTTTTTCCAATTATTTGTGAGGTTTTTAATTTACTTTCTCATCAAACTGTGTGTAGTTGATGACACTTGAATTTATTTTCTGAGTTTGTTATGAATTTAAGCATTTCATTATAACACTGAGATCAGATAGCTGTGTTGCAATTGAATACACCAATATTCATTGTAACTGAAGCCTTATACACAAAAGGTTGTCTTACAGTATATGTGGGCATATATTATCCATGCTTCCAGAAGTGCCACTTATCTTTTGTTTCTGCTTTTAATTTTTGGTGTTTTGAAGACATGTTTTTGTTATGGAATAAAATGCATATAACTGTATTGGGTTTGTGTGGCAAGGTTTTGGTAGTAGGTGGGGCTATAGGAGTGGCTTCTGTGAGAAACTGCTAGAAGCTTCCCCCATTGTCTCACAGAGCCAATACCATCCTGCTCCAAAATAGACCCACTGCTGGCCAAGGCTGAGCCAGTCAGAGGTGGTAGTAACACCTCTGTATTACTGTATTTAAGAAAGGAAAAAGTTATTGGGCAAATGTAATTGTGGCCAGAGAAGAGAGTTGTGAGAATATGTGAGGGAAACAACTGTGCAGACACCAAGGTCAGCAAAGAAGGAAGGGGAGGAGGTGATCCAGGCAGCAGAGCCGAGATTCCCCTGCAGCCCATGATGAAGAACATGGTGAAGCAGGTTGTCTCCTGCAGCCCGTGGAGGTCCAGGGGGGTGCAAAGATCCACTTTAGCCCATGTCAGAGCTGGTGGATGCCCAAAAGAAGGCTGTGAACCCATGGGATGCCCATGCTGGGGCAGGCTCCTGGCAGGCACCTTCAGACTCATGGAGAAAGGAGCCCACACTAGAGCACGTTTCCTGGTAGGACTTGTGACCCTGTTGGGGACCTACACTGGAGCAGCCTGTTCTTGAAGGAAGGGACCCCCATGGAAGGGACCTACACTGAAGCAGTTTGTGAGGAACTGTAGCCCGTGAGAAGGAGTCACACTGGAGAAGTTCATGAAGGACTGTCTCCTGTGGGAGGGATCCCATACTGGAGCAGGGGAAGGACTCCTCTACCTGAGGAGGATGTAACAGCAGATACAACATGTAATGAACTGACTGTAACCCCCATTCCCTGTCTCCCTGTGCCCCTCCAAGAGAAGGCGGTAGAGCCCAGGAAGGAGGGAGGGGTGGAGGAAAGATTTTGTTAAAATTTGTTTCCCTTCTCATTATCCTACTCTGATTTTCACTGGTGTTAAATTCCATTAATTTCCCCAAGTCGAGTCTGTTTTTCCTGTGATGGTAATCAATGAGTGATGTCTCCTTGTCCTTATCTCATGGACCTTACATTACATTTTCTTTCCCCTGTCCATTTGAGGAGGGGAGTGATAGAGCAGCTTTGGTGGCTACCTGTCATCCAGCCAGGGTCAAACCACCACAGTAATTATCATCATAATTAAAAGACAATATCTCTGTTCAGTCTGCATGCAACCACAATTTAGTAGTGTGAGATATGTGTGTGTGTGAGCACGTATATATATATCTACATGTGCAGTGAGATAAAGGAAAGCTTACCCCAGAACCCTTTCTCCTCCCAGTGGCTTTCCTGTCTCTGATTTTTTCCTGGGTTTTTGAAGAGCATGGGCTTATACACACAAGCATGCACTGTTGTTATTAAGCTTATCATTATTCCTATGCACAGATAATGAGGGAATAATGGAGATGTAAAAAATTTATTCATCCACATTTTTTTAAATAAAGGTGCAATCAAATGCAATGCACTGACAGATTGCAACAACATCTGCATTTTGGATATACGTGTCATGATACGAAAAATATAGGAAAAGTATAAAAGTATAATTCTGGACATGCTTTTTTTGACTCTCAAGACTGAATTTTCTTTTCTGGATAATTGCATTGTGTCTGGACAGGCATTTAATCAAATAAAGTTTCTGCAGTTTTCAGAGAAAAGCTTTTTTGTGGGAATAACACAAAATTACTAAATCTAAATTAGTGCTGAATTTAGCTGAATGTGTGTCAGAGATATTTTGTGTAATAGTTCTTATGACTGCTTTTTAAATATATCACTCTGGAGTCAGAAACCTGATTTTTCCCTTGGTCTTCATTTTCCTGGTGGTTTTACTATGTTTTTGTATGTGGAACTTGAAAGACATGGTGAGTATGCAAAAGTTGCCTTACGCCTGGTAGTATATTGGTATATGTGCTAGTGTCTCAGTTTAATGAGACTGAAGTGTTTTGTTAAGGAGGATGAGTTATGAGGAAGACCAAGCTCCTTCCTCTAAGCAATTTCCGAAATTAAGAGGGTCCAATTGAGGAAGTATCAAATAAAAAAGATAACAGCCCTTTCTTAAAGGATATATGTGTATTGGCAAAACAACAAAAGAACACAAAAACAAGTAAATAATAATAATAATAATAATCCTACACCCAGAGTCCGGCAGTTGCTGCTTGTGGGCCCTGGCATGTGGGAGAAGCCGAAAATGGAGATCTCCCCCACGCATCGAGAAGGGGAAGGGCAAAAGGGGAAAAAGGGCTCTTCCCCCAGACTCATGCTGTTGGCGGTTTTATCTTGGCTGGCAAACTGATAGTGCATTACTAAGTAGGCCCCATTTTGTAATGCTTTAGTCCATGTGGATCATGGATTTTTCCCGTTCTGCATCTAAGTATCCATTTTTTTGGTGGTGAATGGTGCCACACTGAGTTGGTGGCTGGTCACAAGTGCTGGAAGATAGGAAGGCTCTGCAAAGGGATCTGGGCAGTCTGAATCAATGGGCCAAGACCAAGAGCATGAGGCTGAAAAAGGCCAAGATCTGTGTCCTGCATTTCAGCCACAACAACCCCATGCAGTGCAACAGGCTGGGGGCAGAGTGGCTGGAAAGGGGCCAGGGAAAAGGACCTGAGGGTGCTGGTTGACAGCTGAACATGAGCCAGCAGTGTGTCAGTGGCCAAGAAGGCCAATAACATCCTGGTTTATATGAGCGGTAGTGCATCCAGCAGGACCAGGAAAGTGATTGTCCGCCTGTGCTCAGCACTGGTGAGGCCACACTTCAAGTACTCTGTCCATTTCTGGGCCCCTTACCAACAAGAAAGACATTGAGGAGCTGGAGCGAGTCCAGAGAAGGGCAATGAAGCCAGTGAAGGGTATAGAGGGCAAATCCTATGAGGAGCAGTTGAGAGAGCTGGGGTTATTTAGCCTGGAGAGAAGGAGGCTCAGGGGTGACCTTGTCACTCTCTACAACTATCAGAAAGTAGTTCAGGTGGGGGTCTACCTCTTCTCCCAGGCTATTACCGACAGGACAAGAAGAAATGGCCTCAAGGTGTGACAGGGGAGAGGTTCAGGTTGGACATCAGGAAGGATTGCTTCACAGAAAGGGTTGTTAAACATGGAAATGGGCTGTCCCATTTGGTGGCGGAGTCACTATCCCCAGAGATGTTCAAAAAATATTGGATGTGGCACTTAGTGCCATGGTCTAGTTGACTAGATGGTGATCAGTCAGAGGTTGGACTGGATGATACCAGGCCTTTTCCAAACTAAATGATTCTGTGATTCCATGAATTTTCATTAAATCTTTCAGCTGACTTAGAAATCCTGCAGTGCTTCAATATTTTTCAAGACTGAGTTTTGCACTGGGTTACCTTTTGCAGGTTTCTAAGATGAGACTTATAATCAAGGGATGCAGAGGGAAAACAAGTGTATGTCATGTTCAACCGCTTTTAAGCATTTCTTTGCAAGGGGAGGTTTGTGTTGAACTTCCAGTCACAGCTGGCTCACAGTCTAGTGGTCGCCTATCCATGGGCATCTGGCTGCTTGGCAGAATTGTTGAAACAGACCAGTAAAGGTACAAATTCTAAAATAAGGTGCAACTGCGTGGGTAAGATGAGTTTGGATTAGATTAGTCTGAGTTTCAAGTGTTGTATTTAGCTGCATTAACATGTCAGGGATTGTTCCTATATGTTGTGGCACTTAGGGCCAGCACTAGGATCCTGCTGTAGAGAAGCATGCAGACCAGTGCTCCAAATGGTGTGGAGGCTTCTGAGTCCATTTTCCATTTGCCTTGTGTGTGGTGGGAGTTCATCTAGCCAGCTTGCTTCCCAGTTATTTTGTTCCTGTTTACTTGTCCTTTGCTGTCGAATGCAAAAGACTATTGCCCACATCATGCCAGCAAATGGTATCTCATGCCTTTAGGAGGGAGAGCTTTATGTATCTTGGAATAAATGAAAAACAATATTTCAAATGATGACAACAAAGTAACTTTTTTTCCAAGACGGCATGGCCACCTAGGACAATAGCTTGGGAAGGTGTCTAGTAAATCAGCCGAGTGGATTAGGAGTGGCAGTGAAATTTTTCTGCTATCCTGCTGTGTATTGTGGGAAGCAAACAAAAGGAAGGGGTGCTTCACACCATATCTGGTTTGTGCAACTCGTGACACTGGTCCTGAAAAGTAAGAATATGAAATTATTTGTATGATTAGCGTTCATGTTAAAACTGATGCCATCTTTTCAATTATTGAGATGGAAAACTCATGCAGAAGTAAATTGTGTCTATAAAAATAAATACGTGATGTGAAGAGACTGTGTTTGGGTAATTTTCAGTGTGTATATGTTACTTGAGAAAGTTGACTTATTAGTGTTTCCAGTTGTGTTGGCTCTGATCCAAGCCTTTAAATCTCCCTTTAATTTTTGTCCTTTTTTGTTTGTTTTTGTGGTGAGGCTGCAGCAATAAGCTATCCATACATATTCATAAGGCAAGGAGTATAGCAACAGAAGTAACATATATTTTGGAAATATCTGAGAGGTCAAATATCTGCAAAGATAGCTGATGTAGCTTACCAGCTCTGATACAATCATGAAAGTTTTAAACAAGGAATTATTTGTCTTTCCATTCTAAGCAATAATTACATTTCTCCACTATAGAAAGTACTTAGAATCATAGAATCATTAAAGTTGGAAAAGACCTTCAAGATCATTGAGTCCAACCTTTGACTGAACACCACCATGTCAACTAAACCATAGCACTAGCTGCCATATCCAGTAGTTTCTTGAACACTTCAGGGATGGTGACTCAGCCCATCCAATGCTTATCCACCCATTCAGTGAAGAGATTCTTCCTGATGTCCAACCTGAACCTCCTCTGGCACAACTTGAGGCTATTTCTTCTTGTCATGTCAGTAGTTGCCTTGGAAAAGAGGCTGAACCTCACCTTGCTACAGCCTACTTTCAGATAGTTGTAGAGAGCAATAAGGTCTCTCCTGAGCCTCCTTTTCTCCAGGCTAAGCAATTAAGCTCTCTCAACTGCCCCTTATATGACTTATTCTCTAGACTCTTCACCAGCATCGCTACACCTCTCTGGATGTGCTCCAGCACCTCAAAGGCACTTGTGTCTTAATAGGAGTTATGAGCCTGATTCTTTAGTGAGGATTATAAAGGACAGGTGAAAACTGAATCATTGGAATGGCTTTTGTTTAGTTTTATAAAACATTAATTCATACAGGCTTAGAAAGCTAGTAATTTCTTGATGATAAAAGACAATAATTATATTAAGCTGTTCAGTCAGTAACTTGAGTTTGCAAAACTTTCTTATATTCCAAGCTTGATGCTTCACTACTTTATATTGTTAATAGTTTTTTTTATTGTGGAGTATCAGTAACTGCCCCATCCTACAAGCAGGCAGCACTTTCGTTCTCACTTTTCTTGGTTCTCTAAAGAAGAGAAGTGACACAGTGAACAAGAAGGGCCACTTTCAAGAGACAAATTATGATAATACAGTCTTAAATGAAATTGTCTTGTTAGAAGTATCTTGTTATTGCTTAGCATCCTTTAAAGGAAGGAAGGAAGGATGAAAGAGAAAGCCAATTTGCAAGAGGGAGAAACCAGAGAGGGATTCAAGTGCAAGTGACCACAACCTGCTCAAGATGTGTTTTGCTTCTATAGTACAAGGGACAGAGGATTTTATCTGAATTCTTCCCATGAAAAGAAATTACTTTGGAGCTGGTACTGACCTTCTTCCAACATTTCCTATATTGTTCTTCTATGGAAGCAGACAATTCCCATCCCAAAGCCACTCCCAGCCAAAGACAAGTGTTAAAAGTAAGGAAGAGTGCTGGCTGAAAGTGACTGAGGAAAGCTCTGCAGCCCTTGTGTGCTCCTCCAAAGTCTCAGACAACAAAATGCCCGGAAAATGGCATGACAGGTGTCTTCCTTGGGAAGTTTCCAGTGCCTACCGTCAAGATAGGTGCTGGCCTCCTTGCAGATTTTCAGCTCAGATTATTCCTCCCCTGAGGGATCTAGAAAACATTAGAGGATCATAGGGGTGGGAGGAAAAATGCAGAGTGAGCTTTCTGACCCTGGGAAGACATTTGTTTTGGGTTATGTTCAGAGACTAGAGAGGCCTCCAGGAGCCTGAGTTTATCCTGACAGGACCAGCAGCCCCCTGCACTCAGAAGAGAGGCTTGAGTGTCAAGCCTGAGCTAATGCAACTTCCCTGGGGCATGAAGGTATCTGCAGAGCCCCAGCATGAGTTCCCAGATTGATGGTGTCAGCTGAGATGTCACTTCTCAGGTGGTAATTTGATGAACGCTGAGGGTGGATGGGGAGAGGGAACCCCAGAGCAAGAGGCCTTTCCTTTTACCCCTTGCTCCGAGGGGGAGCGGTGCCCCCTTCCCCTCCCCCCTTTACCCCGCGGCATCTCATGGCCCCCCAGAGAGACCAGGATGCCATCAGCAGGCCGGGAAGGAGCAGGCAGAGAGAGTTTATTGTTCTGGGTAGCGACTTAAGTACCCCTTAGGTGGATTACAATGTGACCAGTAGGAGTTCAGGAGGTCTCACAAACAACCAATGATAACAAAGGGTTAACAACCAGTAGATGACCAGTTATCTCTTAGACATTCCAAGGATACAGGTAAAGGATCTTGGGAAGAAGAAGGGTTACACAAAGAGTTACAATCACCATTTTGGAAGCATGGTCACTTTAAACAATCATTACAACTTCAGCATACTTTATATACCACAAGCATACTGCAACAGTAATTGCTGCTGTGGAGGTTGGCTGGCCTCAGAAATGCACACTTGCCATTAAGAAGTAGATTCCAGAAAATACAGATTTGCTCTGATGAGAATTATTTTCCTCTATGACTGTTTTTGTCCCACAGTGTGGAAAGAATATAAAAGGAAGAATAAGGCTCTATATTCCAAATTTTTATGAGACGTATTACAGACATCACAGGGAAAATCTGCTATCTCCAGCCATTACTCACCTGGACAAATCCACTGGAGACACTGGTCATCCACAACCATAAAATAGGCAACTGTTCTGTACTTGGGGGATGCTATCAGTTTATCCCAAATAAAGAGCTCTATGCAATTTAGTCATATGGCCCACTGTGTCCACATTTAAATGGTATTCCTTATGTTATTAATAACACCCAGGTTGTGCACCCAGTGGATGAGTGTTGTTGTTTGGGAGATTGGAAGTCTGGCCTTTAAACCCCTGCTCTGCTGGTAGAGTATGTGTAGCTGTACATTAATACATATGGAAAAGGGTCATAGAGTCAGACCTAGCCAAACAGCGTAGTTGAAATGTGGCCAACCTCACAGTCAGTGAGGGTCAGCTGACCTAGCAGCTCAAAGGGGACTGTGTATCTTGGGGATGTTCCCTGAATTATTTCCTATATGTTGAAAAAATTAATTTCAGCCATTCTCAGCAAGCAGGGAAAAGAAAGATTTAGCTGGTGTAGTACAGTGAAATTCAATACAGCCTAATTAGTCCGTTAAAATGAGAACTAGTGTGTCAGCAAAGGAGGTGGAACTTCTCAGAGTGGCACCAGATATCCCTTATTCCTTATGGTTTCACCCTCTTCCCTGCAGGTCCCTTAAAAGATGAGAGAAGCTTTGTTGATTGGTTCTGAAACTTGTTTTGGGGCTTAATCACTTGAGCTGGGTGAACAATTTCTGCTGCCTCTTCAGCTTCTGAGGTGCTGTGCTCTAAAAATTTGCTGCACTAGCTTTTCATCAGTTGAGATAAATATTTATGAGAGAGTGCGTAGGGAATATCCAGTAAATAGAAAAGTTTTTGTCTTTCCTTTTTTGCTCAACGATTTGCTGTGTTGACTGGGATCAGTGAGCTCATGATCTGTAAATAATTTCCATTGAGGAAGGAGAAGAAAGAGGCAAGAGGCTTTAAATAATTATATAGAAAGAGTTGTTTTCACAAAATGAGGAGCAAATCCAAGATGTTTGAAGCCTGACTTGTTGGGTTTGGGGGTGGGGTATGCCTACAGTATTTGCTAATGAGGTCATGGAATAGGATAGGAAATTTCTTCCTAAAGCTAAAGAAAACTTTATTTTCCTCTCTAGTTGAGGTTCCCCAATGCCCTTCAAATTTATTTTCTGATAATGAATCAAAAGATCGATTCATTAGCAGAATACAGAATGCCCCACTGCCTTGCATCTTCATATGCACATTTGGATGTGTGCACATCAGCATACTCAGATATGGGGTTTTGCTCACTCGTTAAGCACTGGGATGACAAGGGTCTTTGCTGGTGAAACAGCAATTTGCAGAATTTATGATGTGTAATATTCATATTTGCTGATTTGGTTTGTTAGGGGAATATCTATGTGTTGGAAAGTAAAGGAAAACTTTCAGTCCCTGTGACACTTTTAAAACAGACCTTTGTGATGCACACACAAAATCTTTTTATTTCATTGTATAATTTGATTGGATATCCAATATTCTTCAATCATTGCATTCAAGACATTAGACAGATGCTAGTTTCATGACAACATCTAGCTGAGCAAGTCTATATTGAGTCTATAACTCCCTCTCTGTAAAAATCTAGGAATAGCAGGTAATGAATAACAATAATTTTCACATTATAGTTGCTATTGATGCTGATTTATCATTGACTTGGCCTTCATATTATTCACATTGTTACTTCACATTCCACCTGTGTTTGGAAATTATTTACAACAGAGGCAATGTGTGAAGCTCAAGATGCAGAACAGTTACGTTAAAAGAGTAAAGCCATTTTAATTTCTTTCCATCATGAACATCTCTTCCCTCCTTATGAGTGATTCCATTACATACTTTGCTTTGGCTACTGGAGAGCTATACACAGAAGAGTTTCTGAACACAAGGTGTTTGCTTGAAGTTGCGAAGTAACCTGTGTTTCCAAAAAATGGAATAAATCATGGGATTTTCACTTTGAGAGCAGAAACTTCCTGAAATGCACATGAGAGTTTTTCCTGGACCCGTTGTTGCTTTTAAAGCTATGGCCACCTTTGCTGACCACTGCAGTCCATCTTCAAAGCTACTATCAGTAACAGGATTATCTTTTTCCCCAGCTTGGAATGCACACTCATAGCTCATGAGAGGCCTTGTAGCCTTCCCAGGTGACCTGATGCCACCACTGTGTGTCACAGCCACTGCCTGGGAAGCTGGCCTCAGAGAAGCAGTGCATCCTGACACTGTGCACAGTTCTCCTTGTCTGATCCCTGGTTGTGCAGTGCTGAGAAAGTTGGGCGCTTATGGCAGTGGATGTTTGAATGCTTCTGTGCATTTGGAACTCGTGGAACAGATGAGATGGAACACTGAGACCCAAAACTGCAGGTTCATTTTGTGAGATACTGAGATTTCCAAATCTGAGTTGATGATGCTTTTGGCTGTGGGCTGACAGATTTGATGAAGGTCTGTGCCTGGCAAGGTCTTGCCCAGAAACATGGAGGAAATACTGTCTGCTCAGCTGGTAGAGTACTGAGACAGAGTAGAGTACTGAGACTGCTAATTATCTGAAGAAAAATGAGGCCCAAAAGGCTTTTGAGAATGATAATCAGAGCAATTTTTAAGAGTTATCTGAAGTAGACCAGACCCGTAATTTCTGATGATTTTTACTTGAATTATGGCACACTGTCAGTCAGTTTCCAGTCAGTAATACCACTAATCCTCTTTGTGTTGTGGCAGTTTTAAAATATCCAACAAAACAGCATTTTGGAGGAAAGTGTGGTATCTGTGGAATTTTGTATTAGAAAAAACAAGCTGTATGCACATGAGGGGGCCTCCAAGATTAAACTACTTTGAACTGTACTTGCTCTCAGCCATAGGGAGGCTCAGTCTTAGCCAGACTTTTTTATTTTAAAAAATCCCTAACCTTGTGTGAGTTCAGGCATCCCTAATTGCACTTCACATGTGACCCACATTCTTTGGTGACCTCAGTTGCTGTGGAAAGAAAGTACATTAGTACATTCAGGAGGTAGCTGTTAAATTATTGGCACATCTTCATATCCTTGAAGCCTCAGTGAAGGCCTTTAGAGAATTGTGAGAGAGGGAGAGATAAGCATAGAAGCAAAATAAAAATTCTGCTCTCCAGACTTTAGGGAAACCCCCAAGTTTTTGATAGCACAACTTAACGGCTTAGACCAAGATTATGAAGAGTGATTGGAAGAGGCCATTTCAAACATCATCAGAGAGGTGAGACTTTATTTTAGGTTCCTGACATTGGAGATGTTTGTGTTACCCAGCTTTGCTAGCTAACTGTATAGGAAGCAGATTACCAGCTGTGAACAGACATATGTTCAATGATATCTCCCAAAAGTAAGAAGCTCTTAAATGGCAGGTCCATTCTATAGAATTGTCCTGTTGTGTGGAACAAAACATCCAGCTGTTCATCTAGACTGTCATTTGGGAAATGAAAAGTTCAAGATGGAATTACTGAGGTATAAGTATGTGTTTTAAGTCAGGATCCATGATGATAATAAAATACTGTACAAATTTACCAAATTTTCCCAGTACTCAATGTAAGCCTCTACCTTTGGAGCAGGCCAGAAAATTTCCAAATAACTAATGGGAAAAGTTAGTTATAAAGTCTATATACTGGAGAGGATATAGTAGTTAAATGCATAATACCCAACTTTTGAGGGTTAGTATAGCATTAAGTGGACTGTGCAAGTAGCCCTCTTTTGTGATATTTTCTTAGCGTATTTGTTTTAGGACTTGGGTGAGGATACTGTTCATGATCCCCTGTGATGTCAACTGCAATGGCTCAGATATCATAGACCAGGAAAACTAGTAACAACACAAAAAGCAATAATAAGTGTGTGCTCTTAGAAGAAATGCAGGGTTTCCCAGTATTCACTCTGGTTGTTCTGCTTTTGTATCCTTTGAAAAACATGAAGTATTACAAAAAATCTGAACAAGTTAAGTAAATTCTCAACATCTTCAAAACAAAACTATTCTGCAAACATATTATCAAGGCTTCCAGGACATTTTCTCATCAGTTCCAAAATATATGTGCAAGTAGCCAAGATTTGCAAGGGAGATTTTTTTTTCAATCTAAACAACAGCAACAACAACAAAGTTTAATTTGAATTTAGAGAAGAAAAACATAAATTGCTTAGATTTGGCAGTTAACCTAGGTCAAAGTAGACAATACTTTAAAAATCTTCTGAAAATGCTTGTTTCAGGGGACAAATGGCAGCTGCCTTTGAGCAGGTTCTAATAAGGGGGTTTGTGCTCCAGCTGCCTTTGTACCATGAGAACACCGGACCATCAAATACTATTAAGGAAGACAGGCTTTTTAAACAAAATACATGCATTGAAAGACTTACTTGGTATGACCTGTTCTAGTTCTGACAAGCTGTTTTCTTACTGACAGCATCTCTAATGTGGCCTGAAAGATGTGTGCTTTTCTTGCAGTTCAGTCATGATCTTTGTAATGGAAAATCAGCAAAATCTGAAGTAGTTTAGCTAGGTGAAGCCAGCAAAAGGATACTTTTGTATGTATACTGTGAATTATTCCAGAGTAAGATAACAATACTATAATCCAACATCTCCCCTATGTTTTTGAGATGCTTTATTCATGTTGAAGTGCTTTGTTTTAAGCATTCAGCTTGACCTATCTTGTTTACCTGTCTTAAAAATTTTAATCTGTGAGCACCTTCCTTTCTTTTGATGGGTATCTGAGTTGTTCTGGGCAGTAAGGACTTGACTGCATGTAGTGTGTAGGTTAAGAACAAGAGCATGAGATGGCACTGGTCCTAGGCACATCCCATGTTGTCAGCCTGTATTCAGTTGTACTCTGAGCTCCCATGTTCAGCAGCTGCCCCACTTCTGCAGATGGGTGCTAGCTAAAGATGCCCATGGAGGAGACAGCTGGTGTCCCCCAGTGCAGAATGCACCAGCAGTGAGATGGGAAGAACATGAGCTGAAATTTCTCCTCTCTCAAGTCTTAAATTTAGCAAATTGCAACACTCCCAGGTCACTGCTTCTAGGCACTATATTAATATGATCATTACCAGCTTCCTGCACTACTTAGTTGAAACCACATATTTAAACTTCAAAACACTTATGTCCAGAAGTAAGGCCAATTTGATGCACCTCTGCCTATTCCCCCATCACATACCCCAGGGGTTATGTTTTTATGTTTGACAGTATTACACTGCAGAATCTGAATTATTGTTTCCCCATGTGCTCCTTATAATGGAGTTAGAACTTAACTGCTTCATTGCTCATGTTATAATTATCAGGAACTTTTCTTTCTGTGATAAAGGACTTTGAGAAACAGACAATGAGTCAGCCTGAGCTTCATATTTCTCATAACCAGGTCAATATTTGTTATGTGGTAATAATACAGCTATTTGACTATTTTTTCTGGCTATTTATCTGATTGACTAAGAGTATGAAATGCTGTGAAATGTTTCAGAAGGAAAACAAAGTTTTCCAGATAAACTTTCACAGTGTTTTGTTGGAGGGGAAACTTCCAAACACTTTGGCTATGTTTTCTATGTAAACTTACTGAAACTCATGCAGTAAGCTGAGTTCTCAGCTGGGTTGTGTTGTTATAGAGAAGCATCGCTCACAAAAAGCATTATTAACTAACCTGAGCGAGAAGTGGCATCCACAATTTCTATAAGCCCTGAGTTGCACTGCTCTTCCCTATTTGTAAGGTAAGACAGACTGCTGGAACAGTGTGAAAATTGAATTTATTTAGTGCTTACAGAGTGCTCATATGTTAGAGAGCTGACCACCACAGGAAACCCCATGAAGAAATGATTTTCTGTCCCTCCAAAATAACTCACTGTAAATAAAGCCTGAAACCAAACAGTGAGCAGCGAATGACAACCAAAATATTTACTCATTAATTAAGCTTCTCCATCCTAATCCAAAACAAGCCAAGGAGTCCATGGGAAAAGTTTTCTGGGTAGCCTGTGTAATTTATAAATGTATGGAAGGCTGAACTAGTGTGGTGCAGTCAAACTTATTTCTGCTGTTCCATGAGCATTGAACAATTTTACTTTGCATCATTACTGGAATCATAGAAATCTCAAGTTGGAAGGGACCCATAAAATTCATTAAATCTAACTCCCTGCTCCTCACAGAACTCCCTAAAATTAAACCGTATGACCAAGAGCACTGTCCAGGTATTCCTTGAGCTCTGACAGGTTTGGTGTCCTGACCACTTCCCTGGAGATCCTATTGCAATGACGAACCACCCTCTCAGGGAAGAACCTTTTCCTGCTCTCCACTCTGAACTTCAGTAATGCTGTATTAATATTAATCACTAAACTGGATGGTATGTTAATGAAGCCAGAAACTTGTTCAAGTCAATCTTATTGCATCCACTAAACTTTTCCAAGCAACAACAGCAAAAACAGCCAATGATATTTTATCTGTCATTTCTTTAATAGGAAATTATAAAATCACTGCCTGCCAACTGTCAGGGCTGCAAAGGCACCAGTGTGCAAAATGAAGGAGTGCTCTTCTTCAAGATGAGAATTCTTTCTGTTATCTCGTTGTTTGACATCTCTGAAGGGATATGGCCTTGAGGAGAGGAGGCAGTCTCTTGAGTCTGTCTAGTCAGTCACCACCAGATGGCTTATGTAATTAGAAACTCCTCTTGGAAGAACATGGGCTGGGATTTGATGAAAGACATTTCATAGTTTGCCCCAATTAGCAAGGGAAGTTGAATAACCCAGAACCATGAGTATTTCCAGAGGAAATAGCTGTGAAATTCTTCATTCAGTTATGCAGTTCCTCAGTTTGTGTTCACTTGATCTCTTGCATAAAACTGAGAACCTCACAGATTGCTGAGAGGAAAAGGGAGTGAAGTGGATACTTTACCCGTGAAGCACTTGTTTTTCTGTTTTGTGTTAAATGGAGGAGAAAATCTAATGCATTGTATGAGGATGGCAGCACCATACTACTGAAGCTAGATAATTCATTTGCTAAGTAGTACCAGCTTTTGTATTTCTGGAAATAGAAGCCTACTGAGGATTGCATGGAAACAAATCCAAAAAGAAACTGAATGGGGAGTCCACTACTCTGACATTTTAGTAGTGCTGCAGTAGTATCATTCCATTAGGGGTTGACTTTTTCCTTACATTATTTTTGCTTCTCATGAAACCAGTGAAACACTGTTTGAGTCAAGTAAGAATGCGGTCTATCATTTTCTAGAAGTGTGTGCCCTGATTTAGACCATGATTTTGGAGCTAAAAGAGGCTTGTCTTTCAGATTATCACAGAAAGCAGTTCAAAGGTCAAGAATCTGAATGCTATCCGATGCCTAATTAGAATAATAAAAATGTCTGTAAATCACTAATGTTGTGCTTGAGTCAGAATGTGGAAGGCAGAGAGGCATTTCCTGGGGATGCTTATAACCCATGTTTCTAGTTCAGGAAGCTACTTCCACATGTGCTTGTTCCAACTGAGAGTGTTATCCCTGGAACTTGTAAATGCGTATTTAAAGCAGAACTCATATTTTAAGTAGTTTGGGTAATGTACAAAAGGAAACAGAGCCTGGGCTTTGCAAATTGCTGTAAATACTGAAAATAGGTCAAATAAATCATAGGTCTTGTTGCTAAGAGATTCTCAGCTACATGTCTAGAATAAAGTTAATTTATAGATTCAGATATCTGAAATTTCAGTGTTTGTATTGTAGCTGCAGACCAGTATTGTAGTTCCAGTGATGATGTAGTCAACAGTAGGGCCTAGAAAGGTATCCAACACAGTCTAAATTAAACACCTGCATTTGGTCTGCTGAACAGTTTTCTACATCCTTTGGCTACAATGGTAGCAGTGACATGTAGATCACGTAGCAGTCACTTGCTATGTAGGCACCTAAAAATGTATATCAGATTCTGGAGTTGAATCCCACTCCTAAAGTTTAGTGAGAGGAACTTGCCCACAGTGGCAGACCATTAAACTGGTCCCCGATAATCTGGAGGTGAGAATATGCTGTCCTGGAGCCAGGCACTTATTTTATGGGGCAATTAAATATTGTCCATTCAGCAGAAGTAGTTCTGTTGTAGCTGAGTCACCAGTCAAGCAGGATAGGGCTGCTCTAACCACTGGCATTTGAATTTTTGACAGTATTCATAGTCAGTGTTTAGCATGAGGACAGGATCATCCCTCTACTTTATCTATGCCACCATTGTCTCACTAAAGAAGGTTGGCATCCTTACCAACATGATTCATCTTGTGGACCAGAGCAAGAGATCAGGGCAGTGAATGTCACCAGGACATTAACTTTCTCTCCTGCATCTGTGTGTGGCATGGCTTGGTCACTGTCCCCCGACACAGTTCTCTTTTTATGGTACAGGTATCTGGGAAAACTACCTTGTGAAACCTGCATTCTGGATTATTTGAAAGCTGTCTTTTAATCAACAGAGTGAAGAACTAAAGATCTGAGTCATCCAAGTATTTGGGCTGATCCCCTGACTCTACTGTGTTTAGTCCTACAGTATTTTCTCATGATCTCATGATCTGTCCCTCAGAGCAAGGTTCTGATGGTTGTCTTCTTCCCAGTGCTGGTCTGACTGAGGTGGAGTAAGGAAGTGCTACACAGTGCTATAGCAGGAAATGTTTAGTTTTCTACAATACTTCATCACAATGGTATTTCTTAGTAATCGTCTTTTTCTCCCCAAATCTATCATCTCATGTTCTTTTTTATTTTCTTACAGGAGGAGCTGGGCATTGCCTGTGAGTTGTTGGAATCAGATTTTCTCAAATGCAGTGTGGGATTTCCTTTCATGAGATCAAATTCTAGGGTAATGTTGTGATATTTGCAATTTGCAGAGTAATAGTTCGTTCACTTCTGTCTCCAAGGAGTGGCTGGAAATAAACTGCTCTATTAACTGTCTGTGACTGATAGTTTCTCTAGCTTTCTAACCCAGATATCCAAGCCTTTCACAGTTACAGATGGTAGCTGTCCTCTTTCCCAACATACAGAGCCAATGACAGTGCCCTGTGTAGTGCAATAAAATACCTTTGAAAAATAATGCAAGAGTTTCAGCTGCGAAAAACTTGCATATTTCCTCTGTAGAAAATTAGAAAAGGACTCTCTGTCTTATTTATGTTATTTACGTTGCCTGACTGTTTTTATTTTTGTCTTCTTTCACATTAAAGTGCAACTGAATTTATACAAATTACAATGAAAATGTACTAATGGCTTTTTCATGTTATGGTCTTCTGGTAGATTTTTTTAAAGAGGATTTTGTTTGGTAATAAAAGATGCACTCTCTCACAATGTTTAAAAATCCAGCTGGTTTCTTTCTGTCACTAAACTGAGCTGGATAAATGACCAACTCAGAAAGGTGAGAAAATAGGGAATAGCTTTAGGATGACTCAAACAAAAAGTGTCTGAAATTTTTCAGAAAGTTTCAATTCCATGAGCTAATCCTTTCCATTTTAATTGGTATATCCTTTGACCCAACACAAAACTTTTGGTTTCCTTGTCTTATTGACTGTTTCATGCTCTTTTGAAACATCTAAAAATATTTTAAACAGAATAGAAAAAAATAAATGCAATAGCAAAATATTACCTAGAATGTAAGACTGTAAGCTGTTGAAATTAGTATGCATTTGGATACTGTTTCACTTGGCCAAAACCCATTTTGGAGTTAGGCAGAAAAGTTGTTACATGGAGAAGTTATTTATCAAAGTAAGTTCTCATTTCAGAATTAGCACATGATTTCACCCATTATGATGGGTGTCCTGAATGCTGGTTTAGCTTGTGCCACTTGCTCCAAATCTCTGCAGGCCTGTGGTGTGAGTTTTATTCCCCTAAAAGATGTTTTCAACAGCAAACATATAGATTGGTGCTGAGATAGTTTCAGGTAGCGATACCATTGTATGAGAAAACTCTTTCCCTGGCAAATGATCTCCTCAAGAAATATCTTTGAATGGGAATTCTAGTAAAGGCCTTTTCTCAATGAAAGGAAAAACCAAACTCTAGTATTTGATGAGAGGCAAAATAGGATTTAAAAGTTAATCTGCAGTAGAGGAAACTTTCTTACATGTATCAAAATATGCTACTTTTGTACAACTGGGCCAGTAAAAATATATGTTAAGTTTCAGAATAAATACATTTTGAAACAATATTCAGTATTTCTAACTACCACTTTTTCTTTGCACAGTATGAGTTCAGTGTGATCTTTGACACAAGCCACTTGTCTGGGCAGGAAGAAATGCTTACCTTCCTTGTCAGTGCCCAAAGGTAAGGGGACCTTTTATATGTCTGGATGACTTGGATATTCTTTATTGCATGAAGTGTGTATTATATATGCTTGACAGTTATGTGATATTAGTTGTAGGAATGTATATATATAGTAAATTAGGTTAAATTACTCAGGCTAAATGCATATATTTGTGTAACGCGGAGGAAACATGTGTTGAAGCTTCCTGAAAAATAAGATAGGATCACACATAGGTTTTCTTTGCCAAGCAGTTGCATATCTGAAGAAGCAATCTATATTCTCTCATTTGAAAGCCTCTTGTGTTTCAGTGGCTATCTCTTTGGGCCCTGCATCAGTTGATGATCAGCACCACACAGAACCATTTGTTCTAACATTTGAATGAAATAAGCATGCTTGGATGCAAACCAAAAAAGATAAATGCTTTAATCAGATGGTCAGGAATCTCACTGACAGGTTCCAAAGTTGCTTGTCTATTTTTCCCTCTCTGGATCTTTGGTGAGCTATGACAGATTGTGGAAAATGACTGAATAGGGTACTTCCCCAGGGCACTTGAAGCAGGTATTGAAGTAGGATGACACCAAGTTTGCATCATAGACATTTTATCTCAGGCAGAATAAAAGGTGTCACATGGGCTCTGTGCCTCCTAAGATGATGTACCACAAAGAAGAAGACTCCATGGGTGATTCAGTCACAAGCACTGTCAAGGTCTGTGTGGGAACCAATGCATAGCTGAATTAACATGGGCCATGAACTTCTGTTTGATGTGCTGCATGTATGACTTGTACCTGCTTCCACTTACTGTGTGAGTGAGCCAACTTCATACTCTTCCATGTCAAAATCAAGATCTCCAGCCTGAATTCTCCTCCTGAACTGGGTGACACCTCTCCAAACGGTTGGAGATGAGAGATGAGATGTAGCAGCTGCTGAGTGACTCTCATGAGGCATAGTCCTCCCCTACAGTAACAGCTGTAGGTGGGAACAGATCCTGCAGCATGTAGGACTGGTATGAAATACTGAAAGTAAGACCTTGCATCACCATGTCTTGCACATTAGGGAAGTTTTATTCTCCCTGAGGAGAAGTGCATCCTGTGTTTAGATGACCCTGTGATGCATCTCAGTCAGACAGATACATCAGTATGTGCTAGGTGAATTCCAGCTGGTGCAAAGATGGGTTAGCAGTGCTTTAAATTTGCCCAGCCATTGTTTTCCAGCTATTTGCCCTGCCTTTGATAGCACAGGACTTTTCTATGTAACCTCACTCCTCATATTTTTGTGCTGTGCCAGTGAGAAATGTTAGTCAGTGCCTTTAGATGGAGCAAAGAAATAAACAGTAATTTTTATACATGCTCAGAGGTGTTAAGAGAAAGTTTCTTATTCCAGAATGTTGAGCAGGGTGACAGTTATATTTGGAAGGATTCAGCTGAACCTCCAAAGACAGCAATGCAGACCTCAGTGCTGATTACCCTCATTTTCTCTGTGACTTTGTGCAAGTATCTCAATTCCCTTGCTGTCCAGTAAGTGTAACAAAATCTTTCTACCACAAGAGTTGCAGGAAGCCCCGAGGTAAAATCAGTGATAAAGAAATGGAGAGGAAATGCCTGTGCTGTGGCCAGACTGCAGTGAGTGAGGATATTGTTTCCACATAAAACTGGAGCTAGTCTGACAGAAGTGGCTGGACACAAAGAAGCCATGTCACTCTGTTGTGGGAAAGCAAGTATTGCAAGTATTGCCATCCAAGTGGCCATTTAAGCCTGTGCCTTGAAGCTGCAAATTTGGCAGTAGCATCTGTAATAAGAGACTGGTTCAGTAGTGGGACAGATCAACTGGAGAAGGAACTTAACATTACATGACATTGCTTTTACACTATTTGTTAAAAAAAACCCAAACAATACAAAACAACAACAAAACAAAACCTCAAATCCTCTTTGCTTCCAGGTGAGAACTGTTTTTCTAGAGCTGGATTGACTGAGTTGTATTCTTCTTTTCTAACATTACCTTTACTCCATTAGAAACAGATAAAAACATATCCATGAACCCTATATAGAATTCTGCTTGTCTATTCTGTTTGCCACCATGGTATATTAGTATTTGTATTGGATGAGAAATGTCTCCATTTCGGACTCTTCTGTAAGCCTATTCAGAGGAAGAGCTTTTATTAATTGATTTTTTTTTCCAGGACTGAAAGTTTATGGGTTTTGCTGTCTGGGCTATAATTTTCTTAGCAGACTTGGCCTGTGTGTCAGTTGCAGAAAGCTGATCTGTATCTATGCATGTATATGTAGCCAGGAGGCTCTGTTTTTGTAATCTGAGCAATTCATAATCATGGTATCAGTTGGGATGTTACTGCCCTCAGTGATACTGTTCTCAAATAAATATGATCCTATCTTTTGTTTTACCAGTTTGATTCGTGAGTAAATCCAATGAACTGCAAGGCAAAAGTGATTCCAGAGTCATAGCTAAAGAAATGGGAAATATATGTAACATATCTTTTCAGATTGTTATTCTGAGCTGTCACCCACCAAGCAGACTCACCATCAGAATTAGAATAGTTGCAGGTTTGCATGTTAGACATGCATTTCAGGAACCTTTCCCAGATGTCATATGTAAATGGTCACAGTGAAACAAAGTGACTAATGAGAGATAATTGCTCACTTTTCTTGCTCTTCTTTCTGCTTTTGACCAGCTGAGGCAACAGCCTTTGAAAATGTAAAGTAGACGTGCTTTCATTTTGGCAGCTAAGTCCAGTAAGAGGGGGATGGAACTGCTGAGACGTTATGGCTGCTTCAGTACAAGGATCTCACCCAAAAAGCTGCTAGCAGTGGCACCAAATTCATTCTGTAGTACAGTGCAGATGCACTGAAAGCATTATTTCATTTACTGAGTCAAGACCCTCTCTGGGGGACCCTCACAAACTGACATGTAGTCAGACTGGGAGAAAATGAACACTTGCATTGAAGTGTAAATGTCCTTGTTTCTCTCTGCTGTATGATGGCTGCTGTAGCTTCCCCCAGGCATTTGAATTCATATCTTCTTCCAGTGTACTTTTTTTTGTTGTGAGCCTGATGTGTCACAACCACAGAAGAGAAGCCACAAAACACATGCTTTATGTGTGTGCTCTCTCCAAGATTGGGTGAACAAATGTAACTCTTAAGGCTTCTTAAGGAACTGACATCATTCAGATACAGAGGCTCAGAGTACAAGGCAGAGAGGTGGTAGCTGTGAAACTGTGTGATATATTGCAAAAGCTGTCGATTTGCAGAATGTTTATTTTTCCTTTCTGGCATAGTGGAAACCTAGAACGCACTGAATCTCTGCATGATAATATTTTAACCCTGTCGATACCTCTGATGCATGAAGTGGCCTCGTCCATCAATGGGTAAGTGTCAGTCACCAAAACAAAACCACTGCCACCACTAATAATAACAACAACAACAACAACAATTATAATAACAACTACAACAACAATAATATCTGGGTGTCTTTCAGTGGAAAAATGAATTCTTCTCTTTGTTTACATGTAGCCAGCCTGTTGTTTTTCCTCGTTTCTCAGATTCTGGACATACAGAAAACATCATTCAATATCTGGAAATTTTATTCATTCCAACTGTACCTCTTTCGCACTCACTTCTAATTAAAGCTAATTAGTTACCATCACATTTATAGTAGGTATTTTAGTGTCATGTTTGAATTCAAGTGATTCTGTATATCTGATGGACCTTAAAATAAAATAAAGAAAGAAAAAGGAAAACACATCTTGTTCCTTAGGGTATGTCTAGAAGGAAATGGTTAAGAGTCACCAAGACAAAGGTTAGGGTCAAATGGTCTGGGATTTCAAGGACCTTGGTGAAGGCTGTTTGCCTTTCTGTTTAATATCACAAACAAATTTGCTTTTGCTTCTGTTCATTTTCCCACTCCCTGTACTCCCTAGTCTGCAAGGCTATGAACTGGGGAGCATCACTCACCCTTTGATTGAAATACATGTACAAAACATAGCTGTTGTGTCCTCTCCCCAAGACTGCACATGTACAAGTTCCTGCCTTTGTAGTTCCCTTCCACTTGGCATCTAGCATAAACAGTACTTGAGTTGGCACTGGGGGACCTGGTCACTGAAGGTGAATTAGCATTCATGTAGACCGAGAAAGCTGATATTAATTCCTAGATAAACTGGGGAAGCAAAACCTCATCAGCAATGTCCCCAGGAGGTCAGGGTCTGTTTTAGCCACCATCTATGAGACCCCCACAGGCTGTAGGTATTGTCTAAATATACCAGTGCTGGTTGGCATCAGTAGAAATCAAATATTTCCTTGACCACTATGCTACATGTATAGGAAAAAAGCTAACTTTCACTGACACGGAATCTGACTGAAAAGGTGGGTAAACTCAGATTCATGGCCTAGACTGGGTTTTGTCACATAAAGTTGATTTCCATCTTGTTCCATGGAAATAAAATGCTTTTCAAAATCAATGAAAGGTATGCTTGAGCCTGCTCAGAGAAATGGGAAGCACTGTCAAACCTCACAAGATGGCAAAGGACAAAAAGCAAGAACAAAAATCTCCTCTGTACTGAGAGTACAGTCTCAGCAGCATCTTCTGAAATTTTTGAATGTTTTCATTGTTACAGATTCTTCAGAAATTTAACTCTGTATCCCTTGCTTCTTGATGCTTTGATATAGATGGATTTTTGTTCAGATTTACAGATATGAATGCTTTCATTTGTATTGTTAGATCTCTTTTTGTTACCTACAGAATACTTCATGCCAAAAAATAATATAAATTGGGCTCTTTTCTTTCTCTTCAGAATGTACTTTTTTAAAGCTCAAGGTCTCTGAATTTATAAGCCCCACCCAAATTACTATGTGGATTATTTTTTTGTTTCTCATAGACAAGGTTTAGTTAATTCAAGTTCACAGAAAAGTCCAATTGCCAGAGAGAAGTTGAGTTTATTGGAGGGCACTACATTCCCAGGCATGGTAATATTAGCAATACTCCTTCTTTGGACATGTCTTTTTGAAGCTTATTCATCCTCTATGAAATAAGGGGAACAAACCTCATTCCTGGTCATAAATAGCCCAGAAGGGCTTGTTCCGTGTTTGGGAAAAGCCTTCTAGCACAACACTGTAAATGGGAGGAGTAAATCTATCTCTCACTGTTTCCCCTAGCAACCTCTGGCATAGGAGGCAGACAGGAAAAAAGGAAATGTACCTAAACAGGCTTAAAATCCTGTCTCCAAAAAGCTCTGACTCCAAAGGACAACCTGAGAAGGAAGCAGAGTTTTAGTCAGTGATGAGGACCAAGGTTTGTTTGAAATTACACCAGGACCATTTCCAGACAGTGGAACAGCCTGAGATTAGAAGGATGCACAAAGGATGCTTAAAGCACTCCTAGTCCTCTTCTGCGGGATTTCCAGGTACTGTGTTGTGCTTCCAAGTAATTTCTGATAAAATCCTACTGCATTTTACTGTGTGATCAGATGATAAGAGTGGTTAAGGTAACTTGGCCTGTTCCACTGTAGTTGAAAGCAGGTTATACCCGCTCTATTCTATCCTTTAACCATCTTCTAATCGTAAAGGTAGTAAAACTTAGATAATTAATTGTTTATTCCTGCATGCTATGAAAATGTACTTTAGTGAATATGTAACTGAAAGTTACATAATTCCTATTAGTTACTGTTTCTTCGGATTGACTTCACAGTGCTATGATTTCCTGTGTTACACAAGCTGTGGGACTTGCACAAATCATCCATGGCAGGGGGCCCTGGAGAAGAGGTTTTGTGATAGGAAAGGAGAAAAAGAGATAAGTAATGAAGCATGGTTCAGTGATAGGATGTTAACCCAGGTCAGTTGAGATGCTGCTCGTGTAGTCTAGTGTTGCCAAGAAGAAATCAAATCAGGAACAATAGATTAATATAAAATAGTCCCATAGAATTTTACGTTACTATAAAACAAGGGTGCAATTCAGCTGGACACAAATATATTTAATTTTGGTAGCAAACTCAGCTTACTGTATCTGTGTCTTGATTTTACAGAGAAGTCTTCCCTACTTCATTTTTCTACGGTGATTCTGTGGAAGCGTCCAACTTTGTTCGGTTGGAAAACCATGAATGCCTTTTTCAGTCTCTCAACTTCACACTGCAGGTAAAACTCCTCCTTATTTTGTCTGCTTTCCTGCTTGACAGCACATTCTGGTTTTATGTCTTTTTTATTCTGGGTGTGGTATGGATTTTTGATCGTGACTTTGAATCACAATCATGGGCAGAATGAAAGCTCTGGACAATGTTTATCAGGAAGATCCACCTATTGAGTCATGAGATTCTGAAAGAACTCCCTTACTTTCTAAACTCCTTCTCACAGAAGAGTCTAGGTACAGCTGGATCCAGTCCCAGTCCCAGACTTGGTCAACAGTTTATGTGTAAAGGTTATATAGGTGTAATTCAGCCTTTATATGACATTGTTCCACAGGATTAAGGATGAAAAAACAGATACATTTACATGAAAACCATAAGTTATTTATTTAAACTGATGATAATGATTAGACTAAAATACTTTAGTCAGAATTATTTACCACGTAATATAGTTTTACTAATACTATTGTGCACTATTTATTAAATTAATAATTTCTAAGCTATCTTAATAATTATTAAGTAGAGTTTGATGATACTCGCCCATACCAAGAACACAGGCAAATCTCTTGTGCTCAGCCTCAAGGAGTAACTTTGAGGGACATCCCCACTCAAGGGAGGAATCTCTACACTCTCTCCCTGAGGGGGTATGTTAGAAGTCCCTGCTGTTGAAAAGCAGAACTGGGTTTTTATAGTATAAAGTGATTGACTGTTGGTCATATATTTGTAGGCTAGCTGTGTCAGCTATGCAGCCTTTAGCTGAGCAGCTTTAGACAAGTTATCAGTCCTATCACTTGTTGGTTCCTTTATCAGAAACTTTGTCTGCCACATCCTCACTGGTGCCAGTTTCTGTCAGGAAACACTGAATGTTTACCTTTGGGACTGATAAGTCAGGCTGGTCTCAGCATTCTTCATCACCAAAAGCAACATGATCCACCTTCTCCATCCACCACTGGTAACTTTTGCAAATAGGCTAAAGCTCGAGCCGTTTTACCCCCACCAAGACAGAACATCCTGCTAAAATGCTGTACAATGCATTCTTGATTGGATTCCGTATTTACAGTGTGCAGGGATGGCATTTGTCCTTTATCTGAATATATTATAACAAGAATTGCAAACAGTGCATCTCACTTCCATAAGAATGAAGCCACTACTGTTTGTTTCTCTATTACCTTTCATTACATGCTGAGTAAAGAGCTCTAGTTACTCAAGTGACACATCTTGGATGAAGTCACAGGTTAAAAGTGGAGAAGTAATTCTTTTTAGTGGCATGGTCTTTGAGCAGAGGAGTGAGCAGCCTTTATCCATGAGAACAAACACATGCCTATGCAAGGGATGTGTTGGGACTTGCTAAATGTCCAAGTATGAAAATGTTTGTAGCACTACTGACAAGAGTACAGTACAGGCAAGAGATGATGACACTAAAGAGACAGATGTGAGAAGTTTTAATTAAATATTGCATAGCATCTCAGCATTAGTCAATTATTATCTATATATTACACTGCCAGTTAGATGAGTTCCTCATATGGCAAAATATATGGGTGATTTATTATCACAAACTCGTGCAATGTGTCCAAAATTAACTTGCACTGTGTTTTGCTGATGTGACTGTATCTATTACAAGCCCTTCAAACTCTTTTTGACCACTAGATGGAACTAGAAAGTGATAAGTCATGCAGAGGTAGGCTCATTTATTGAGAAAAATAGTGTTTCACCTTTTTTCTCTCTTTCTGTTCTCCTAGGCATGAATGCCACTCAACTCATAATGAATAACACATGTCTGCCTCCATGGACAGATTGCGGTCCAGAGCAATTAAGCCCCCACTGTCATGCAGTGCCCTTAGCTATTTACTGAGAAGGAGTGAAAGCAGGATTTTAGGACACTAAAGCTTTTGTGAACCAGGCTATTAATTCTTGTGATTCTGGTTTCATTCTTGAGAATTTATATGTTTACCCCATCTTTCTCCTCTATAGCCAGTTATTCATTAAAACCAGATAAAAAACAGGGCCATTGATTTTTTAATTAGATTAATATTTTCGATAAAACAAAGTGATAAAGGGTAAGGGAGAGAGAATCCATGAGATTTTCTCTCATGGCAGAGCCACTATTTGTCCTACCCATCCTCTTGTCTTTCATGCACACACTTAGAAGTTTTTTTCCATATAGAAGTAGAAAATTATACTGGAACAAGTCACAGATGTGCTCTCCCGTATCGTGCTAAGCCTCATAACTATGTGTGCCAGTGAGATAGGTTAGACTTTCATAATGGGCAAATCATTGTTTATATCTCTCTTTGCTTAATTATCTTAAATGATTTGCCTGGCATTTATTTAACTTCTCCAGATGGAGAAGAGTAATAGTATCTTAACCAAGAAAAAGAGATGATTTACAAATATAGGGGGCTTTATAGCAGTTTTTATAAGTGAAAAGCTATACCGGGTCCAATGTTCATGGAAAAAGATCCATATATGGTTTTTTTTAGTAACAAGACATGCAGTGAGAATGCCTTTTCTGCAGTACTCTTGCATCTGATCTCAGAGACATAATAAAGGTTTTTAAAATGTCTCACATGAAACATTATGTTTATATTTCATGTACCATTTATCATGCTCCACTGTAGTGGGATTTCTCACCCTGCCTGGAGCCTCAGTGCTTTTGTGACAATTTGGCATTGCAAACCGATTCTCTTTATCAGTCAGACATTTTTTCAAATATAAACAGTGTTTGAGGAATGAAAACCTATTGTTTTTAATATTTGTACTTTACACAGTTAACAACTGATTGCTGCATCTTTTGACAGTAGTGGATAAATATTCTAACCGGGCTTAATGTTTTTACTGTATGCATTTTTATTTGTGGGTTTTTATTATAAGCATTTATATTTGTTTTGTTAGAAAGAACCAGGAAATATTTTTCCTAATAAAAAAAAAGTAGTTACAAATGAAAACTTATTTTCATTGAAATTTTTCCATGAATTACTTCTTTTCAGCAAAAAATCATAAAGTTTGGGACTTTCACTAGATACATTTCAGTGGTTTACAGGAAATTCTTTGAGTTTTTGTTAAAATTTTGGGGGAAGGGGATTGATAGAAAGCTAATATTTTTCACCAGGAGTTTAATTTAATTGCAAACTCCAGAACTTGAATGGAAATTGTTCACATGCATTTCCTGGCAACTCACTCAGAAAACCTGCAGTCCAGAAGTCACAATAATTGTTTGGCTTCTGCTTCATAAGGAAAATTTATGCAGAATATAATGCAGTGGTTACCAGATGGAAATGAGAATGTTAACTGAGACGGTAATATTTCTTACGGCCTTCCAGATTATATTACCAACACACTCAGGGTACTAGCAGTGTCTCTGTATATAAGATAGAAATCTTATGCTGTTTGTATTGATGACTGGTAATTATCCTGCAAAACTGCTTCTTATTTCATATATGAACTGTACCTAAAGAATGTTAAGTAAGCTAATCCCTTAACTTCTTCCTGACACATACAAAAGAAGTCTTCATCTGAAGACATTGAAAAACCTTCAAAGTACGTGAGTTTCTTCAAATTTACCTATACTTCCAGCTGTGATTCTACAGTCATTTCCCGATTAATGAGAAGTCATATATGTAATTTTATTTGTATTCATTTGTTCTCTTACAGGTTTACAATGCTGGACCAAGCACTCTCCCTGGAGCTTTTCTTGACATTTCATTTCCAAACCGCCTCTCTGCCACTGGAGATGAAATATTTCATATTCAGCAGATGATGGTGAGTATGTTATAATGTATTCTGAGACCAGAGAGGCACTGGGAGCTATTGATGACTGAAACAACAGAAATCCACCTCTTGGTGGATGAATCAGTTGCTTTTTAAGATAATGAAAGGTTATTTGTATTTGTGGCAACATCATAAGTAGCTGAGCCCCTCCAGCTGTTGACTGCTCTCCCTCACCTAGGGCAAAGGACTAATTCTGTGTTCCTGGTTTCCTACAATGCTATATAAAACTAGGTCAGGCTAACACTGAAGAAAATATGAGGAACACTTCCACAAGTCACATCTCCAAAGAGGCTTGAGTCTTAATTAGTCCTTCCTGACTGAGGTAAATGGTGTATGCAATATCAGTAGGATATGTTACCAAACTGACTCATGTTTCCTGATTTTTCTCTGTGGCTTTTTGCAAGAATACTAGCTACGTCTGAATACCTTATCAATATCTATTTTTCTGTAGTCCATGTTATAATTTGCTCTTTTTGGGTGGTCTTTTAGCAAATATAAGTAATAGAGAAAGTTACTCTTTCAACACAGTGTTTTTCAAAAGACAAATTTGTGTCAACTACAAAAAAATTCAACATAAACTGTGGTAAAGAAGACACATTCTTAGATTTAATTTCTAATATTTATTTATTAATTTCAACGCCTTTGTTAGACCACTAAAATGCCATCATTTATACTGTGGTGGCCAAGAGAGGGAAAACTTACTGCTGAGGTAAATTTAGTACTGAAGTTGAGAGTAATCAGCCTTAGTGGCAATTGAAAAGAAGTATTATACTTTCTTGTTGTTAACTACTTTTCTAGCCTTTTGGCTGAAAAGTATTACCATTCCTGATATGTAGGTAACAGTGACACTGAATATGTGTAAACGTAGATCCAAAAGATCTTTCTAAGCAGCTTTCCAAGATTTTTGCTCTTGGGATGTATGAATATAAATATAGATATGTCTTACAGATGGGCACTAAAGACAGAATAACGGAGAAACAAATTGGAATATTGTGTGCAGTACTAGTGTATAGACTGAGTCAATTCTCCAGCTAGACTCAATTAATTCTCCAGCTTATGCCTCCTTTTCAATGGCATTGCCTTTTAATGTTTTATTTAGTCCAGCCTTATATGCAGAAGATCACCTTTCCTTTGACGTACTGCCTGTAAAAAGATCCTGACCCATTTCCTTGGCCCTTTTCTGGTCTCTGTGTGCTGTGGGAGGGGGTGCATTCACAGCAGCAGCAGAGAGGTGGGAGTCTTCATAACAGATTTTGTCTCCCTAAATGTTGGCATCTCCTCTAAAGTCAGTCATTCTGCACATTCCTATATAGCCAATAGAAAGGAATAGAAAACAGCCCATCTTACTTAGGGTGTGATAAATTCCTTCTTGGCATTACTTGTTTCTCTGTTTTGACTCTTCCAAAAGTCTGAGCAAATTGTCTTAGTCCAGACACTTGTTTTGTACCTTTCAATTAGAGGAGTTGTACACTACCCACCAACGGGGCAAGGACTAGTTTCCAGACATAGATGTCATTATTTCTGCACAAGTTATCTGAAAAGGATGGGATGGACTATATGGTTTTGGATAGCTATTAGAAAACAAGGGAAAACCCTTAAATCTTGTGCTTAACTTGTTTTTCATTGCCATTGTACATCTGATGGCTTACCAAAAGGAGGTCCAGCTGGGTGGTGTGGTCTTGAGCACTGTGCATGTATGTTTGCAAATGCTTGCAGTGCTTATATTGCTTTTCCCAACAACAGGTTGCATTTCCCTGCACATTGTTGGACTGAATTGTACATTGTAGAATGTCTTTGTAGAGTTTTAAACAGCTGTTGTGAGACCTCTCTGCATTGCAGGCTGAAGAGTGGTAGTAGGCAAGTATGTTTTTATGAGAGCTGTTAGCCTGCTACACTAGCATTCACTGGGTCATTTTGATAACTGATTTTGGGTATATGGTCAGTAGAAGTCTACTTCATGACTTTCTGAACATCTCTTATATGTTAATAAATATTAGCCAAGCAAATCCTGCCTGGGGTAGTGGTTATCTCTGCTTTACAGATACATAATTGAAACAGCAAATGGTTTGCCTGAGGTCACACAGGAAATTTGTATCAGAGCCGGGCACTGAACTTATATATCCTAAGTCTTACTATTGTAACAGAGAAAGCATCCCACTCTTTTTCCTACTGCCTCTCTCCCACTGAGTTTTTATTGACTGAAAAGGGAGCTAAAATCATGGAGCTTTTCAACATCTCATAGACCAAATATAATTAAACAAACAAACCCTAAAAGCAGATGAACTTTGGAAAATGGTTAGCTGTTTTTCAGGAGAATTTTTGTAAGCATGGTCATTAAATATTTCAAGCTTTTCTGTATTTTCAACTTCCCAGAATCTAGGTTGCAGTAAAGGTAATAAGGTAATAAAATCCTTTCAGACAGTTCAAGTGTTTCTGTAATTATGCCTTTATGCCTACAATTCAGGCATTCTAGCTGTCAGTGTTGACAGAACTTTCAGAATAGCTCTCATTAATACAGAGGATTAAGAATTGTCATTTATCTGTAACTGACACTGTTGATACAGCATTTGTGATTTGATTACATAATGTTTTTTGTTTTAAAGCTAAAAATTATATTGCTGTTTCTCTGATATACAATAAGACACTGAAATTTATGGGTGAAAATGCATAGTAAACCCACTAGAGTTTGTGTCCCAAATACACATATATCACACAAAATAGTTCCAGGAACCTATTCCTTCATATTGGGTTGAGTGATCTAGTCTTTCAGGCACAAAAAAATTCTAAGAGGAAGAGAGTCACATATGGCCCACTGGAATGGACTGTATCTCTGGGAGGTGTTATTAGGAATTATTATCTTGCTGGCCTTAGAGGAAATGACAGCCCTCATGCTTCCTCTGTTCTGGATTTTTAGCTTTATTGCAGAAACTGTTTTAAAATTTTCTTCCAGATAAATTTAGGTCACAGATTCAGGAATTTGGAGTTCTGCCTTAGAGATATTCAAATGTGGTTCAGGGGATATTGGGAGTTTCTGCATCACTTCTCCCAACAAAGCTCCAATATATAAAGGGAATGAGTCGATAGTAAAAGCCAGAAGTAAGCAAGAAGATGGATAACTGAAAGAAAACTGGAAGAAAAAAACACAAATGAAGTTCCTCCCTATTAGAAATCTTTAATGAAAAGGAAATTATAGAAATATTCAAGTAATTTTAACTAAAGAATTTCACCATTAACATTGGGTTTATATAGTAAGTACTCCAATTCTGCAGTGGTAAATTATATTTTGGAAGCAGATAAGACAAATTGATAGTAGTTTGCTTTTATGTATGTTTGTATTTGCTTTCTTACAGAGGTGTCAAACCAGCTTAAAAACATAAATTAAATAACTCTGTTTGTTAGTAAAAGTCTTGTAATAGAATAGTATAGGTGATGACACAGAAGAGCTTCACCCCAGCCGAGAAGTTAGTCTTAACACAAATGTATGTTTTCCACTCTTCAAGCCATTGACTATCTATTCTTCCACAAAGGAAAACAGATCAGTGGTTTCCTTTGCTATTCAGCTCATTTGGATGGCTAGGGGAGCACTACTTGACTTGCCGAGGAGCTGCTTTCTGGGGCCTCCAAGAAGATTTTCACAATGGGAGTTCCTACCAAAATAACCAGGGTACTTCCTGAAGCTGTTCATAAATTAGCAATGTGTCCAGGATTACTCTGGTGCTGGCTTTATGGATCTGGATCAGACTGTTGCCTTCCTATTTTTTTTTTTATTTGCAGTGAAGGTAAATAAATTATGAAGAACAAGGGATTAACGGTTGGAAACCAAGTTTGTCTGTTTGAATTGGATGATCATCTTCCCTCCCCTGGAGGGACAAAGCAGAGCCTTTTTAGGTGAATCAATACCAAGCATATAAAAATGGTGTTATCATCCTCACTGAGATAAGAATCTGGTCAGAAAGTAAGATGTGTATGTTGCAAGTCTCTTCAAAAGAGTTTGCAATATAGGCAGTGAAATAAAAGGAAATTTGGAAGAAAGAGAAAGAGGGAAATAAATACTGTTCTCAATTTTTTGATGAAAAGCTCCCTCCCTGCATGTAACTCTTGGTATCTCAGTCTAGTAATTACTGTTTTAGTAACAGCTGCCAATAGAATATATTTAAATTACTATGTTCTCTTACTATAGCAATTAATGTAGAGAGAGAGGCATAGAAGCAGCTCTGGAGAAACACTTGCCAGTCTCCACAGATAGTACAGAAACCATCTAGTCTCCCAGAGTCTCCCTAGGCATCTAAGCTTAGACCTTGAGAATTATCTCCAGAGAGCAAAAGAATGGGTTAAACCCCAATCTTGTGAATCCTACTGCCATTAACCTTGAGCATTAGCCAGTTAGCCTAGGACCCTAGTTCTTAGTCCAACCTTCCTATTGCTTTTCAGTTAGGGAGCAAAATAAAGATCCTTCTCTTGGAAGGACAAACAGAAGTCCTCCAGTTATCCTATTATGCTTGGCATATTCATACTTCTTTCTATGTGGATGAGACCTGGATTGTGCCTTTGTGAAAGCTGGGTATCAGTAAGATTTTAAAAAACCAAAAAAAAGCTGGAGGAAGTGAAGAGAATACCTTTTACAGGTTGCCTTTTAAGTTAATGGCTGCCTGAGCATGGGACTGTAGAAATGCTTGTCATGTTCAATAAGGAAAACTGTGGAAATAAACTTCCTTCTCTTCCTATGAATGTTGAAACATTAAAAAAAAAGTAAAATGGAAGTCAGTCCCAGAGCCACAAGTCTTTCCTGGCTGATGACAAGTTACATTTCTAAGGCCAGTTTTATATACCACTCATGTAATTTTTCTTCCTGGCAGTAGCACAGTAATGTCTGTAAGGAGCAGGAAGAACTTAGGAGATGAGTTAAAGCTTGCTGCCTCATTCCATGAAAGGTCCCACCCAGGCTGCTTGAGGTTTTTCTTCACGTATATAATGAAAAAGAAATCTTTGCAATTTTAAATCCTTAAATATAATAAATCCTGCTTACTATCTGTACGTTTTATCTTCCAGCATAAGAATCCAATGCTTTGGCTACTTCACTGCTGGTGTTTAAAACTTAAAACTAAACAAAGAAGGACTGTCAAAGCTCTCTAAAGTGCTGGTAGTGCATGAGTGTTCCTGGAAGCATATATTGAGATTGTCAATCTCACTGTTGTGTGCTCCACAAACAGGCAAACTTGTATATTGTTATCAGTATGTAGATAACCTCTTGTTTGTTGGTTTAACATGAGCTTAAAATTAGTTTAAAATCATTTATTTATGTCTTTTGACATTTCAAGTAATCTCTGAAAACATATATATGTAATCCCAGCATGTGAAGATAGAAATATTTGCTGATAGTACTTCATACAGCAAATTTTTTTTCCAGGAGCATTTTATGCTACTACTCATTGCCACCTTTGTCAGAAAGATTGTGCAGGAACATTTTGCACTTACAGCAGGGTTTATTTTACCCCTTCGTATTCGTCATCCCATTTGTAGTCTTTTCATTTCAGTGACTGTTATACACTGATGTACACATATTTTGGCACCATATTTAAAGGCATAGCTAGATTACTGGAGAAGATTATTCATTCCAGGGAGCGTAATGTGCAGAAATTTGTACAGAAAACTTGTACAGAAATTTTCTGACCTTCCTACCTCTTTCACTTTAATTGCTTCTTCAAATGACTATTGGAAAACTGTTTTGCCTAGGTAGTCGGAGGTGTTCACCCCACCCTCAGTGTAGAGCAGCTCTGTGATAGCCACTGAATGTGGCTTTGGCTAGGAGCTCTCTCACTTGCAGGAGAAACAAGTGCATTGTTATACAGGAAATGGTGCCCAGCCACAAAATTAAGCTCTTTCCTGAGTTAAGACCTTAAAATAAATCTATACTGGAAAAAAAAAATCATGGCATTTTTACTTTATGGGAGGCGTCAAAATCACTACACAAAAGCTCTGCCTGGATCAGAGTTCATGGCATTTCCATTGTTTCAAAATAATCTTTTCATGCATTGGTGGATGCATCCTTGAGGATACAGCAAAACTACTTAACACAAGTTAAGTAATAGGGCAGAAAGTTTTCTTTGAATTTGTAGTTTGGATTTTTAGGTGAAACCAGATTTGAACAAATTTTCTGATTTTTTTTGATTGTTTAGACCAAATCTTCTAGCAATGAAAGTGGTGTGGTATTTATATAAGTAGTGAATTTTTTAGAAAATTTTAAAGAGTATGTTCTTGGAAAATGCATTTTGAATATAGAAAAATAATTGTCTTTCAAGAAAGACTAGTAATATAAAAATCAAAGCCATTGAAATGTGGGATAAAAACACTGTGATCTATATATTAAATCAGGCCATGGCAACACTTGATATGTTCGTTTGTGGCCTGCTCAAAATTTGCTTCCAAACTAAAGCAAAATTTGTCGAATTACTTAGTTATTGTAATTTTCAGACACACTCTTTCCCAAAAAATCATGTCTTGTCAATAAGATGTGGCAGTTTGATTAATATTTTGGGTCAACTGAAAGTGTTGCTACTTCATGAATGGCTCATAGCTCCTATTTTCTGGCTGAATATGTGGAATTCCAATTTTGAAAAAGATGGCTGATTTGCCTTTTGATAAAAGGAAATTTCATATAAAGAAAGAGTATAATAGGTATATAGATTACCTGTTACCAGATTGATGGATATATACATTACCTGTTACCAGATTGATGAAGGAAGCAAGAGGTTTGGTAGATACCAAATCAGAAGTAATCAAGTAGTAATCAGGAGTTTTGCTGAGGTATGGAAAAATATATATAGTAGATTTTTTTATAAGCTTTCCAGCCAGAGAAGAAAGTGCTTCCTGGTGAAAGACTACTGAATGAAAAGAGAATCTAAAAATGTTGGGGGTGTTTAAATTTTTTATTTCTTTTTGAAAGAATGTAAGGATTCCTTTCCCTGTTTTCCCATTTGTGAAGCTCTTCCAGCCAAAAACAGCGAAGAAAGAAATTGAGAAAAGAACTGCTTGGTTAATTCATTTAACACATAGTCTTCTTTTAAGTCCTGATTCATAAACTAGCCTTTTTCTTCTACAACTAACATACAAGATTTGTGGTCTAAATGAAGGAGGCAAAAACCAATAAGAGTTAAAAACTGTGGTATCTGTATATAAACTCTGTCTCCCATCTGATGAAAGAAGCATTTTCCTCTCTGTTCCTGTATCAGAGTGGAAATAAACACCTTTTGTTGGATTTCTCTCCTGGCTTTGAAACTCTTGTGCAAGGTACCATATGGTATCAAAAGTATCAATTAATCATTGATACTCATTGAGAAATGAGAACTCTGAAGATGTCTTAGAAAGTAAAGGACATCTTCTGCCTGACTTAATATATCTCCTCTACCACCCAAGAGTTTTTTTTAATGAGGGTGGTACTCATGTACTCTTCAATTGTCTACAGTAGATAAGCAAAATCATCCTCTTGGAAGTCCCACCTTCTCTCCTCTGAAAAGCTTAGATCTTAAACACCCTTCTGATACATTCAAACATCTCCTTTAGGGCAAAACACCAGAGTTGTTTGAGCTCTTCAGGGAATGTAGTTATTGGCACAGTCTTCAGAACTCTTCATCCTAACATCAACACAGTCCATAAGGAAAGTCCAACAAATAGATAAAAAAGAAACACTGGCTTATTTATGTTTATGCATCATAGGTAAGGCTGCAGAAGGGGATGTGCTAGATAGAGGCAGGTAGACCTAGCTGAAGGAGTACCAAATGGTAAGTGATCTCAGAGGCTTTTTAAAAAGAGGCATATCCTGAGAATTATTTGTTGCCTCATATGTTGGTTAAGCATTTCACGGTTCCCCATAGGAAGAGGAACAGTACCTCTCAGTGTCTCTCTCTTGGATTTCAACTGCTAGAGGCTGATATGTAAGGAGCACATGAATTTTAATAGTAAACTGATTTCTATGTAAAGTGGTGGTGGTTCATTCTTAGGCCTGAACCTTCTGTGGACCTCGCAGTTAAATCATACAAGTGCTCAGTCTTTCTTCTCACTGTGTACATGTGGCAGTACCCTCTGTCTAGGAAAGAAGCTGCTGTCTTGTAAGGTAGGAACCTTTTGTCACTGTACTGGGAAGGCATCATAGTTCTTGAGAGCAGTACTTCTGGGGATTGCTGCTAAGTATGTGCAAATTGATTTCAGGACCAAGACCAGGCAAACGTTGTAAGATCATGCTTATTGAACCTGATTATTTAATTAAGCTGTATATAAAGTACATCAGAAAAAACACCTAAAGGCATTGCAATCAGGTTAGCACAGATTTATGGCAAACATGCATTTGGTGTTTTCCTTTTGCCTGGAGGAGCAAAAGGCAGAGCTATGGTGTACTCCTCTAAGCTGATTTGAAACTTCAATATCTCCCCTTTGCTGTTTAAATCTTGCCTGTCTTCAGCTGTGTAAGTTTACTTATTAGATCTGTGGACTACTGGTTTTCCTTGCCATCATTGCTATTTTTATTTTAAATCTTTCAAGGGTTATGTAAAAAGGGGTAATTTTTAAAATTAGTTTCTGTTATTTCAGTGTCACTTAAATTTATTGCCAGAATCAACAAAACTGCTATGATTCAAGCATGTTTCATTATCTGTGAATATTAAACATTTTTGGCATATGGAGCAAGTAGTCAGATAACATACGTACATAACTTATTTGTCTGCTGTTCAAAGTCTTGACCTTGTCTGGAATTTCTTGTCAGTACCCTTTTTTTCTCAGTGTGACGTGTTAGATTAACCCTGCCTATCAATTTTTCTCTGTTCACCTAATAAAGGGTGAATCAGTGTCTTTGAATCAGAACATATGTATACATTTTCCCCCTAATATTAGGATGAATGTGCTGTGGTAAACAACAAAGACACACAAGTGCATCTGTTATTTATTTTTCAAGTTTGAAAACTTGAACCACTGCTTAGTTATTCATAAATAAATAAAACAGTTAAAAAATATATAAGAAGGGGAAAATATGTAAAAACTCTTTGGCAACAATTTCAAGAAGACCACAAACAAACTCCTTGTCCTTTGGAGCCAGCATACCCTAGGGCTGAAGAGAAAGGCATCCCTTTCAGAGTTGAGCAATGTTAACAATTTTGTGAAATGAATGGCCTGTGTTCAGGCCTTGAGCATGTTTCTTGGCAAGTAAAATTGCTGTTCCAAATATCTTATGTCTCGTGATGTTTTCCCTGAACTTACTCATGCACTTTTTCTGAGGTTGGATATGGGTTTCGTCCTATCAAATACACTCACGTCTGGATTCCGCCTTCATGCTTGCTTTGTACCAGCTTAATTCTGCTGACTTCCAGGCTAATAACTAGTGATGATTTAGCTCAGGAGGGGAATCAGGCTTATGGAAAGAACCTGGAAACTTTAAGTTTTAGTATCACAATTAATTCTTTTGCGTTAGTGGAAGTCCAGTGTTGTGTATAAGGAATGAGATGCAGATAGACATGTGCTTGCTCATTTACCTTGTAATTTACCTTGTAATTTGTGGTGCGCTGTTGGGAACAAGGTGAACTACCTTCAGACCTTCATGATGCTGTCATCATCACCTTGTACAAGAGGAAAGGAGATAAATCAGACTGCTCAAATTACCGAGGTATTACTCTGCTCTCCTTTGCTGGTAAAATCCTTGCAAGAATTCTTTTGAACAGATTAATACCCGCCATAGCAGAAGATCTTCTGCCTGAAAGCCATTGTGGTTTCCGAGCCAACAGAGGTACCACAGACATGGTATTTGTTCTCAGACAACTGCAAGAGAAGTGCAGGGAACAGAACAAAGGACTCTATGTTACCTTTGCGGATCTCACCAAGGCTTTCGATACTGTGAGCAGAAAAGGTCTGTGGCAGATTTTGGAACGTTTAGGATGTCCCCCCAAGTTCCTCAAAATGATCATCTCGCTTCATGAGGACCAGCACAGTCAAGTCAGATATGGCGATGCACTTTCTGAGCCGTTTCCAATAGCCAATGGTGTGAAGCAAGGCTGTGTTCTTGCACCAACTTTATTCACAGTCTTCTTCAGCATGATGCTCCAAAGGGCCACGGCAGACCTCGATGATGAAAATGGTGTCTACATTCGATATCGTACCGATGGGAGCCTATTCAACCTAAGGCGACTGAAGGCCCACACTAAGACCTTAAATTGTCTTGTCCATGAGCTGCTTTATGCTGATGATGCCGCCCTCGTCGCCCACACAGAAGTAGCTCTGCAGCGTTTAACATCCTGCTTTGCAGAGGCTGCTGAGCTTTTTGGACTGGAAGTCAGCTTGAAGAAGACAGAAGTTTTATATCAGCCTGCACCTCAGGAAGTCTCCCATCATCCCCATATCACCATTGGTGAAACAGAGCTCAAATCAGTCCAGCAGTTTAATTACCTGGGTAGCATCATCTCCTCAGACGGTAAGATTGATGCAGAAATAGACAACAGGTTAGCAAAGGCATACAGAGCTTTTGGTAAACTTCATAAAAGAGTGTGGCAAAACAAACACCTGAAGAAAAGTACAAAGATCAGCGTTTACAGAGCCATTGTACTGTCTACTCTTCTATATGGATCTGAATCATGGGTCATTTACCGGCACCACTTGCGTCTCTTAGAACGCTTCCATCAGCTCTACCTCCGTACAATCCTAAACATCCACTGGACGGATTATGTGACCAACACGTCTGTCCTTGAACAGGCAGCAGTCACGAGCATTGAGGCCATGCTGCTGAGAACACAGCTGTGCTGGGCAGGGCACGTCTCCAGGATGCAGGACTACCGCCTCCCTAAGATCGTGCTCTATGGGGAACTTGCCACTGGCTGCCGCAAGAGAGGAGCCCCGAAGAGGAGATACAAGGACTGCCTGAAACAATCCCTCAGCCTTGGCCATATTGATCACCACCATTGGTCTACCCTGGCCTCCAGTCGGGAGGCCTGGAGACAGACACACCATCCATAACGCTGCTGCTTCTTTTGAGAACACACGCAGGATCACTCTCAAGGAGAAAAGACAACGCAGAAAGAATCGCATCTCGTTGATATCTCCTGGGGAGTCTTTCTGCTGTACCTCCTGCAACTGGACTTGTCTATCTCGCATTGGCCTTTTTAGCCATCAGCGCACTTGTAGCAAGCGTGGGTAGAGCCCTTCTCAGATCTTCGTTCGCGAAACCTAGCCATGATACCTTGTAAAATGTCAGTCATTAAATACGGGAATAGCCTTCTGCTCCTTATATGCAGCAGTGCAGCAGGGATGTTGTACTTAATGTTTTATTGGAAGCAATAGCTAGTTTTCCTCCTGTTTTTCAGTCTCATTCTTCCAAGAGACTTCTATCATTTGCATGTACTTAACACCATGCTAATATCCACTTCTTTTGCTTGGTCTTCAACTGACATGTCCAGCCCCTTGTTTGGAAATTGTATTTCATTTCCCTCTCTCAGGTTAACATTTTGTACAGGATACAGGGCTCTGAAAAAAATGGAAGATCTTGCCTTTGATGCATGTTGATAGGTTTAGGTTAAGTCTAAGAAGAGGCCACTGGCTTTCAGTCCACCTGTGAAGTTCATGTTACAAGTTGTATGGCCTAAACGTAAACTATTTGCTAACAAACCCCCAAAATTTCTGAAAGATCCCAAAGGCTTGTTAAAAATTGCCATATTCTTAGAGTAGCTACAGATAAGGAGAAATTATGTTGCAAGTACCCTGAAGCTGGGAGACAGAGCTGATGGCAGAACAGGAATGTGCTGAAGCAGCAGGTGTGTTATTTCTCCTAGGAACTCCAGCTACCCGTGACTAACCTGGCTTCTTGGCAAGAAGTTTTTCATTGGGTTATCCTCTGTGTTTCAAGGGAAATATGTGGTAATTGTCCCCTATGCACTGGTACTTGTTAGAGTGGCAAGCCAAGCCTAAGTATTCTCGTAAATACCTACACGTGCAGGGAAAGTCAGAGAGGATGATCCCTGTGTACATAATAAATTCAACACACTATTCCCATACAACCCTATTAAATATCCTGCAATTTTTTTAGGATGTAGTATGTGTGGAGTGTTCATGATCTGTTTTACTCTGAAATGTCCTTCCTGCCACTTTTTGTCCAGAGTGGTGTAATCTTACATCATTAAAAACCATTGCTGCTTTGTGAGTTTGGCCCTGCTCTGTAAGACAAAAGTCAGACAGAGTCAAATATTCAGAATCCGCTAAAGTCATCCTGTGATAATTTCTTCCTTGTTGCAGATGGAACATTTTTAAAGCATGAAGTAATATGCATACTGATGGTTATATCTTTCCTCTGAGAAGCTTAGTGGTTTGTGCTGACAACAAAAAGTTGGCAGAGTAACCCATGGTGAAAGCTGTCCTATTTAAATTTCTCTTAAGCATCTTCATAGGCTCTTCAAGGGGACAGCAACTTCCAGTAAATTAACAAAACTAGAGACTAACTTGTCTCAGTGTGTGTGGCCATTTATAGAATCATAGAATGATCTGGGTTGGAATGGGTACAGTACGCAGCATGAAGCTTCTTCTGCTATGTTAATAGATTAGTAAATTATAAGCCTGTTACGCAAGATGCCATTTACAGTCTGAGTAGTACAAATGTTCTGGCTTATCTCTCTTCATGTTTATGCAAGTTGCATGTACATGCACACATGTTGAGAGGAGAATACGTGTGCGTGTGTGTGTGTGTGTGTGTGTATGTGTGTGAGCAAGTAGTGATTTTCTGTCCCTTAGATTTTGGATGTCCACCTAAAACTGTCTGAAAGATGATGATTTTCAAGTGCCACGTTAAGTGCCTGAGTGAGGCACCTGACAATAATGTGTTCTTATTGAGAAATGCTGATGACTCTTCTGACATCCAATGATGTTCAAGAATGTGGGTGAGATCTAAGTGCATGCTGTCCTGGCTTTAATCATTCTGATATTCCACAGTGAGTATCAGAATGATTTTTTTTTTTTTAACCTTTATTTACCTTGGGATTGAGCAGTTTGACAAAAATGCTTTTGAACTTGAGTTAAAAACTAGAAAAAAAATACACATGATGTGTTTGTTGATGTTAGGTGTTTTGCAGTCTATGACAAGACTGCTAGAAAATGGTTAACATCCTTACACATGTACAGCCTGGTAAAAGAAACCATTGTCAATAACACCTTGCGTGGGAAAATTTTGCTTTTGTTTTTGGTGTTGGTTTACCTCACATGAAAGTTGAAGATATTCAAGATGGTGAAAGAATACTTCATTCTAATAATAACAAAGACAAATAATAAATATATCAAGTTACAAATTTTTTGTGAAAAGTTTTTATAAAATGTTGGGATTTCCATCAGAAAATCACCCCCTTACAAATTCTTCAGTTTAGAATTGATACTCTGAAAATGTAATTTCTTTGCAAAGAATTCTTTTTTTTTAATTAGAAAAGCTTTGCAGTAGTTTAATGCTAAGATCAGTAGCTAGTAGTATCTACTTTTGTGTTACTAAAATTTTATACTGTTACCCCAGAAGAACTCAGGATATGTGTAGTAGTCTAGACTGCATGTAACAACGTAGACTATTAAATATAAAGAAGAAAAATTAAAAAATAATTTAAGGTCTTTGAAATTATTTTTATGCTATTTTTTTCTCAATGTAAAGCTGTTCAATGAAATCTGCTAGGTCAGCAACTCATTTGTGACTGCAGCACATTCAGGCCCCAGGAGCAGACTCAGAGCAACTTAGAAAAGAGTGTAATATGGACATCAGGTGATGAGGATGCCATGCAGTTAGCCTGGTTTTAGCCTACTTAATGTGTTAAGGTACACTTTGTCTACCTTTGTCTGAGTATAGATTTTAGGTACACTTCCCATACACTTTTCTGTATTGCCAGCACCAGACTGAAAATGATTTTATTCAGGACTTAAAACAAGTAACTAGCTTCTGGAAAACAGAATGAAACAACCTTCAGCAGAGACAGCTGCAACACAGCTCCTTGGAAGTCCCTCCTTGAGAAGCTATTCCTGCTTGGTACCTCTCTTAGGGCAGGTTTTTATTTCCAATCTGCAGTCTTAAAGTAGAATTTAATAAAGCCTCCCTTCTGTCCCTGTTACCCTCACCCCAGTTTTACTGTTTGTTTGTGTTAGGAGTTGAATGTTGACATTTCTCTGTGGCTTCTGTAAAGTCCTTGTACTGAGTACAAAGGCAATGCACATCTTTTTCCACATCCTATGCACTACTCAAAAAAATCCTTTCTGCTGTTTCTGTGAGACATTGGATCCCAGGTCCTGGGAAGATCACTTTGGGGGATAGTCGTCTTCTGTTTATAGGCTGCTGAGACCACATGAAAATTTCCCAAAAGTTCTGGTTTTCCACATACCCTGAAACTCTAAGTCTGACAAAGAGCCTAGCTTCCTATTCCATTTCAAAGACTTGTACAGTTCTTGCATCATAAGCATTTGCTCATGCAAAGCCCCTAAACTTTGCCAGAAATTCTCTTTTCTGTGTACCAAATTATGAGGTTGGTCACAAGGAGAAAAACAGGTGGCTGAGGTAGCATCATGTTTGAACAAGAGGCTTACAATGAGGTCAAATCATGATTTGTATGTCACAGCTGCAGTTCAGTCTCAGCATAATGCTGAGGAGAATCTTGGAGCTTTATGTTAAGATTTTATTTACCCGATTGTTTTCCTGCAGCTGAATATTTCATTGAAAACAATTTATTGAAAAGTTGCCCTATTTTTTTCTGACTGGTTGACTGAATCTTTGATGCATGTAAAATTGAGAATAAGAGATGATGAGAAATGTGTCTGACAGTCACCCCAACAAAATAAACCAAAATACCTAAAAAAAACCCCACCAAACCAACTGCGGCCAGTCCTTTGGAAAGGATGGATTTCCTTCTACCTCAGCATGATCCACCCATTTCAAAGTTTTTGATAAATTTTTCCTAGTTTTGTGGCTCTGTGGTTTCCAAGAGTGCTAAAAGAAGCAAAGTGCTGCTCAGATACCTTCCATCCTTTCCAGGCTGTTTGCTGTCAGCACACACTTATTGATCACAGGTATACAGATGAGTGTGACCTGATTTCTGACTGGTTGAATTCCCCTACATTCTGCAGGCCAAGTAGTGTCTGCCTTCTAGGAAGTAACCTCTGCCTTTGGCTACTAATACAGGATATAGGTGACCCGCTGGTCTGTTCCAAAGCAGTGCAGGTAACAGGAGGTGCTTGATTCTTGCCTGTTTCCCTCCTAATACGGACTGAATTTAGTAACTGCCTCACGTAGGATTGCTGTGTAATTGATAGAGAGGAAAGAGTATTTCCAAGTTCAGAGTTGGTCCTCTAGAGGCGCCTTTCTCTGTTTCAGCTAAAATGTTTTAAAAGGCCAGCCTTCAGTTAAAAAAAAGATAATCATTTAGAGGAGAAAGGACTGAATTTATGTTGCTTCATACTAGATAATTCCTTTTAGTTTTGTGAGATATTTCTGCTTTGGTTTGTTCTTACACCATATTTTTGTAAATGTAGATGTAAAGCAGGACTATTTGGATAGTATGCCAAAAGCTGGTATAGTTCAGAAGCTCCTGTTGTCCTTCCTGTATCTCTTGCATGAATCTGATGACATCTGTCCAAGTGTCTGGTAATTTAAATTTTCAGGAAGAAAGAGCAAGTACTGAAGAAGAGAAGTACAGAATACATCTTGGCTTTTTGCTACTCTTAATTAACATAAACCTTCTAAGTTGATATGGATCTAATTTCCATATGAAGAAAGATCAAAGAAAATGAATGTCCATGAGCTTTGTGAGTCTCTTACCTGCAATAAATAATGAAAACTCATTTCAGGTGATCTGGACAAATGATGAATATCATAATCTTAATTTTCAGTTTATCCTGATGAGACTGTAAACTGTAGGTGTATCTCTTAGAAATGTAAGGACATGTTATGTAAAGACATGTTATGGATATGTACTTCAAATAACAGATTACTAAGAACTTGGGGGTCAGAAAAGGTGCAGTTTTCCAAGAGACACAGACATCACTTATCTGGAAAATAATGTTTAAAGTCTAGATAGATCTTTGGGTTTTGCTTCTTTTTTGCAATACTTTAGTATTTCATGCCTAATCAGACTCAGAGCATGCAGCAGTTTCATATCTTTAACAACTCTTTTCCTCCCTCCACCCTTTCAAGGGTTTTTTATGTGAATAAGGTACAAGCTTTCATCCTGTTAGAGGATGTGAGGATGTCAGCAGTAGGATGTGTAAGAATGTCAGTCGGTGGTTTATGGGAAAATCTCCCTCTCTCTCACTCTTACAGATTTTAAGGATGGCAGCAGGAGTAATTTGCTAATACTTTGTTGGCATACATTTTATTAAATTCTGGTAAATTTTCTTCAGTGAATATTCATAAGCTGCAAAAACTGAAAAAGGTTTTCTAGAACAAGGTTATCTTGACTGAAACTCATTTTAACAGAGCTTGGTCCATTTCACTTGCTTCAGTCATCTACTTTGATGGACAAGTGAAAACGCTAATGATTGAAAAAGTTTAGTTTTTTATATTTCTGCTGAAGGTAAAAGAGTGTCTAGGTTAAGCATTTAGAGGAAGATGTCATTTATCTCATTAGTTCTAATATAAGCAGGGAAACAGCTGAATTGGCCAAAACATCAAATAAATACAATTACAAAAAAGGTTATACAAAGGGTAACACTGTTGACTTAAAATGCTACATGGTGATTTTATATATTTTGCTGGAGGTTTTCTCCTCTATCTCTATCTTCAGACATGTAGAACAGAGACACCCACATGTGAACTAGGTTAGATATGGTCATATCCTATCCAGTCAAAGCATTTCCAAAACATGGTTTGTCTGGCTTACTTCCATCCGATATTTTCTTTGGGCTTATTTGACTCCCAAAGTGGTTATTTTTTTCCTTTGGCAATTAATGGTAGGCCAGACATATAGCTCACACATAGGTTTATTTTTATGGACAGGCTAATCCCACCTTCTCATATAATTTAGCTTAATTCACAATGATAATTGTGATTTATAATTGTGCATGCAGGTTGGCCAGGACAAAGGAAGCTGTTCTTTCCACAGAAACCACAGCCCGTGTGTTGTTCCTCAAGAGAATGAAAATATTTTCCACACAATATTTGCTTTTTTCACGAAGTCCGGCAGAAAAGTATTGGTAAGAAACAGCACCACTTATGACACACTTGAACATACAGCATATCCTACAAATGATTTTGCATGGCTTGGCATGAAGATCTGAAGCAGATTGTTCATTGTAGAGCAGCACTTTGGTGAATATGTAACACAGTTGGTCACCAGAACTTTCACTCTCCTGTTCTGTCAAAGGCACATGGGGGCAGTGGGGCACTGCACTGTACTTGGTGCCTGACCCACGCAGAGGGCTGATGTGCAGCAGTGGCCTTGCTCCTTCCAGGGTGCTTGCCTGGCTCAGCACCTCTGTAGAGGGCTGAATTTTATCAGCTGGCTTGCCTTCATTCAGGTCTCTGTATCCAGAGGTCTTCAGGTCTTGAAAGTTTCTGATATTTCAGTGTAAGAGTGCTGTACTCTAGCAGTTTACTAAATACCTTAGTTTTCTAGTGTATTTACTGTCACACAATTTGTCATCGAATTTTCACCTCCTTCACCTAACAGCGTTTTCCGTATTTCCTATAGGACTGTGAAACACCACACATGTCCTGCTTAATTATACACTGCAACTTAAGCTCACTACCCAAAGCAGAGTCCTGTGATATAAGTATCTACATGCTGCTGAATACTGAGATACTCAAGAAGGTACGTGCTTCCCTTGTAGGTTGTCCTAAATACCAACTTAAGTGTGCTTATGTGTGCCAATGAACTCAAAACTTGAATTTCTTTCTCTCTTTACTAGTGTGTTAAAAAAAAAGTTGTGGTATCAAGGAAAACAGATATATTTATCAACAGTGTGTATGATGCAGGTGTTAATCCTAGTTCTTAGCCGTTACACATTAAGACAGGAATAGACTAAGTTCAGAAATTTATGTATTGAGAAAGAACAAATGAGTCCCCTAACGGTTGGGGTGTGGTGTTAAGGCTAGAGACTTCTGAAAGTTGAGTTAATTTCTGAAAGTCTTCATTCTGAAAAACGAAAAGCAGAGTAACTGAATATAAACTGTGACCGGCTATGTATCATTCTTTCTGTGTAAAAAGAGAGATGGTAGTTTTTTGTCATTTTTACTTCAAATTACTATTATTCAAAGAAGATGGATCATGAACATATTAATGCTGAGCTTGATGTTTATGACATGGAACAAATGGTTGCAAGTTAATTTCTGTCTTCTCTGAAGACACTGAATGAGACAACAGATCTTAAATTTTAAGTGATTTACTGCATTTTGGCCTGTTTTCCTTTACTTACAAAAATGCTGACTCTCTAATTGTGGCAAGGTGCTCTAAGATTATGAGGGTTTAAGAGAACCAGAGGAGAAGGCTGATAACATGAGCCTACTAAAATAAACCTCTCTTTGATAAATGCTAGATTAAAAGCATCAGAGAGAGCTCTAATTAGAAAACAGTTGCTAAAGTAATTGATAGCCTTGAGCTTTCCCAATTGAAACCAATGAGTCTGTTTGTTTGTTCATATGTGAAAATAGGAAATATGGGCTGGGCCATAAGTTTCAGGTATTTGTTACATGTTTATGGAAATGCTGAAATATGTAAGTAAGTAACTGAGTACACACAAAATATACTTCTGGAAAATTCAAATTTGGGAATAGCCAGGATTCACCCCATCTACTGGGTGCCTTGCAAGATCACTACTAGTAACAGTCCTTTAAAAGATGTACAGTATTTACACATGTGTTTGGGCCAGTATCACCAATGTGTGCCATTTGCTACTTACCATCTGCTCTTCCCAAGGTGGTAAAACTGCATACAAATGACTAACCTCTAAGCTGAAATGCCATCTTACTGAAATGTGCCTGTTGAAATGCACCATGCATTTCAAGGCAGAAATATATATCAATAAGATGAGATGTACAGTAAATATTTAGGATATCTGCCATGCACAGATTCTAATAATTAAGAAGTTTTCTCCTTGGGTTATATTGGAGTTTATCCCAATACAGATTTTGTATATCATTTTTCTGTTCACTTGAAAAACAATTCAGAACTTTTTTTCATGGTTAATATTGAGCCTGCCTGTGTTATTGGCAATATTCTGTCTTACTTTTTGATAGATGTGGGAAACATGAACAAACCTAATACAAAGTCCAACATACCTGATTTTGTTTTATTCTGAAATATTATGCTCAGTTATATCTGTCTGTTATGAGCAAAAGGAATATTTTTTCAAAGCAGCGTTTTAACCAGGCTAGTATTTAACTGTCAGCCTAACTTATACTAAGCATTTTCTGGATGTTTTTATTACAATGGCAAATTTTGATGATTTGGGTTTGTGTTTTTTTTATTGGGGGGATTGGTGGTTTTGTTGTTGTTATTTTGCACCCTTAAATCCAATTCTTCCTCTGTTTACTTCTCAGGACAGTTCCTCGGTCATCCAGTTTGTCACAAGGGCAAGACTGAGGGTGGACCATGACCTCAGAGTTGTGGAGGTGCCCAGTGGGAGCCCAGAAGAAAAACCAGTAAGTAAATAAACCTGAAGAGAAAGGTTTCCTGATCCGAGTGGGCTGGAGATCACTGAGAGCTCTCTACAAACTGGAATCTGTGGCTAGGCTTGGGCTGGGCCAGCCCAGACTATGTTTGGCTAGACCTACAGTGCTGTGAACTGTGCTTCTTGGTTTTGCTCTCTGTAATAACTGTGTCATCAGAGTGAATGATGTTATGTGGAACCAGAGATATCTGTGTTGTGCAAGCTAAAAGTTTAATACCCTCAAGGTATTCATGCAAAAATTAGTTTTAGCTTCCTGCTTTAGGGTTAATCTAATTCAGATTTTCCTTGAAATTCAACTTAATTTTTGCCTAGTGAAATTTTAAAATTTCATTTCTTATTCCTCTCTCACATGAGGATGAGAGGTAATCTGGACTACTTTCTATTTTTCTTCTTGCTGTGTGTTTTCAGAACATGATCCCTCCTCTCAGTTATCCTATGTCATCTCCACTAGCCTATACAACCACTCTTATTGCCTCCATTTTAAGTGAGCGACATTGAGGTCTCGGTATGAGAGCATTGAGTTCAATACACTTTTGGAAGACATTGACGCCCCAAATTAAAGCACTTATCTCAGAGATACTGGATTTAAAATCCCATAGGTAAATTAGGTCTACATCTCATTGCTACTTTAAGTCTGAAAGTAGAGACACCACTATAATGCCCATTCACAAGACTCTCTGGCAGTCACACTCCCAACACCAGAGACTTTCACTGCTGGTACCAAAGCCCTTTCACAGTAGGCAACTCCGGCTGAGCCAACGGGTGCCCCGCTTGACTCCCTACAAACTCCACTCACACACAGTCAGACGAGGTTTCCTTACTGGTTCGACCCCAGATTTCCCATAGCAGAGTCTCAGATGTCTAATTACATAAAGCAATTAATTCATGGTGTGGTAACACAGAAACAGTCTGATCTGGGTACCTCCGAGGAGGACCCCCAACCAAGGAAACTCTGCTCACAGTCCAAGCTGCATGCAGGACACCCTCTTCCTCCAGAGTCCTTTACTCCTGTTGTGTCTCCCAGTGTCCATCCACCTGATTTGCTCTACTGGTTCTTCCTGTCTTTTGTTATCCAAAAGGTTGGCAGTTCACTGCTATATCTCTCAGTGTCCATTCACCTGGCTGGCACCACCTATCTTCCTACTCTTCATTAACCATGCTCTTGTCTCAGGCTCCCATCCACTCAATCCGCATGTCAACCTACATCTCAATCTGCAGCTTGCAAACTGAGCTACCTGTACCAGAGGTATTTCTCAACAATCTCAACAATTATGTCTGTAATCCTAATTTTAACTTTTGATTTTATTAGACCTGTCAGAAAAAGGAATTATTTTATATGACAGGACCTCATTTTTCCCCTTCTGTTTTATTTTCTTTGTCAGGTTTCTGGACCATTCTAAAGTGCATTAAAGAATAGGCTTGACAGCTGAAATGAAAAACATAGCTAATCTTTGCTGGGAATGTGCCTGCAGCCCTTATTGTTGATACATTGCTTGATCTCTAGTTCTGCAGGTTGCACAGAGCAAATCTTGAAATTGTATGGCAAAATGTCATTAATGACTGAATAAAATCTGTGACACCCATGCCCCAACTGAAATAGAAACTAGGATCTCTATGCCAAATATTTTCTTCTGTAAAGGTTTTTAGAATCTCTCAGAATGAGAGGCACAATGTAAAATGCATGGAATTACTGTTATTTAATATTCAATATTTAGAAATGCTTTTATCTAGGAATGCAAGCTCTGTCATATTTCATTGTTATCTAATGCTTGAAGAAGAAAAAAGAAAACAAAAAAAAAGAAATTGTCCTTTTCCTGTTCCCAGAAAGCGTTTCAGCAAGTCTTGAGTTGCATCAGTTATGAAGTGCACAGTGTGTACTGGGAAGCTATATTAATCTTAAAGCAAAAGATTGCTTCTAGGTCCTGGGAAACCCTAACTGTAAATGAGGATGCTTGACATATTGTAGCCATGTAACATCAATTTGTAGTTTCAAGCCTTTTCTCATCTGAGTGCCATTTGCTCTCTCCTTTATGCTATTTCCATACGTCTGTTGGCTTCACCATTGCTTTATGTTTTGCATAGGGTCATGTTCAGGCAAAAATTTAAGAGGTGGTTTTGGCTCAGGGTATTCATTTTCCCCTGTTCTCTTCTTGTGGAATGCAGAAGGCAATAGTACATGTTGCAAGCCACAACTATTCAACTGGAAATACAGAAAGGAGAAAGAAAATGTCTTTGTTCATACTCCTCCCTTCCTGTTTAAAGTTCATCCCATACTCTTCCTTGACCATGGACTGCTACCACATTCATTTGGATAGCAGTTCCTTCTGAACAGTTCTGCATGAACTTCCTATGAGTTTGTGTTCTCGAACAATAAAAACCCATTTTCTTAGACACTTTATCATGGTAAAGTAGAAAAGGCTGTTTTGCTCTCTATTTGCTCTCTATTAAGGCTAAATGTAGACTTATTAGCAGATTTAAATGGTTCTTTAAAAACAGTTGTCATTAATTCACTGGGAACCTTTGCAATATACTATACAATATCAGTGTGCAAACTCTCTGTAAAGAAGACAAATGGAAAAGAAAGACAAATGGAAAAGGAAGAGTGATATTTATGATGCTAGTATAAGAAGTACCACTGGACAACTCATATAAACACCAGCTTCGTCAGAAACTCCAGCAGACCGTTCATAAGGGAGATGTGAAAGCATATGTAAAGATCTCTAAGTTGGGTAGCAGGCTGTCCATGAAATGAACCCATTTTTTCAAAAAAAGATGCATTTATGCAATTCTCAGACATAATGTCTCCAGTTTTGGATATGATTTTATGTGATTTGGAACCGTATTTTCTGTCTCTGGTTACAACAGGCCGTTTGAACTCTTATTTTGGACAAATCACATGAAGAAGGTGAGCAAAGTTTGGATTTGGCTTTGTGATGACAGTGGTATTAACACAAGTATATATTGGCTGAAACTGATGGTGTGTTATTTTCAGAAGGCATACTTAATTTTCTTCAGCATATGGGTTTCCATGAAGGTTTGGCTCCCTCCTTCTCTGCATGTGAGGTGAAACCAACAATAAGCTCCATGAGACCACAGTAGTCAAATACACCAAATGTGCTCACCATTCTGTGCTCGCTGCTTGTGTGCAGGAGGAGGGTGAGTGCTCTTAAAGAGCAAAAGGACTTCCCGTAGAAGTGTGGAAGGAAGAATTGGCTGGATTTTACTACAGCAAAACCATCTGAATGCCCCTGATTCTTCCTGTCTTGAAAGTGAGGGCATGCAAAGCTGAATGCATGAAAACTCCAGATAAAACACATGAAGCTTCTGCAAAATAGTGCCCTGTAAAGCTTAAGGCTGCTGTATAACTGGTGCTGTCAGCTAAGTATAGGTATGCTCCATCAGGCCTTTGAACACTTCCTGGATTCTGGGTAGAATTCACTTTTCTCTCATTTTCAGCACAGTCACCCTAGGATTAGTGCAACACAGGCAAGTGGTTCTCCTCCACGGATTTTTTTTTTCCTCAGGATTTAGATAGGTTTATGTTTGCAATGATAAACAAACATATATTTTGGGGAAGAGCAATAACAAAAAACAAACTCATAAAAATTAAGCTTATGCTTGTGAAGACCTGCAAGGTATCTTTATATGCATATATATATGCAAAGAGATTTAAATGCATATTCACATACCTAAGCTTTAGCTGTCTACCTGCAGCATGGAGAACTTTGGCCTGTTCTCCATGTCTGTTGGAAGGAGCAGCCTGTGGTACTGGACAGTGCTCATGATGTCCCAGTGCTTTTTAAATGCATGTGGAAATACTTCTTCCACTCAGCAATCCACTGCCAACCACTCTTGTTTTTTAGAAGCACTCAGCATTTTAAGGAACCAGCTCTCCAGCTTAGCTTTTTGATGCCTGGCCATAGCTTTCTCCAGCAGCTTTGCAGCCTCGCACCAGTGGGTTATTTGCCGCTTTGTTGTTTTCACCATGGTTTGGTTTTTCATTTTGTTGCTTTCCCTTTCCATCTGCTTTTGTAAAATTCTTTTTACAGATTGTCTTGTCTTCACAGTGCAGTCTGGCAGGTAGAAACACACACTTGGGTAAAGGAACAGAACAATACACAATAACGATAAAATACAGTTAATTTCCCAGGGATAGAGACAAGCATGTTGCAAGGACACCTCAGGTTTGTATTTTTAAAGAACTTGCAATGCTTTTCTTAGTATATCTAAACAAATAAAATATAAAAGGGATGCATATACCTATATTTACAGATGTATAGGGCAATGGTGTCTTTACTGCTTACTCCCTTCAAGCATAACAACACTTAAATGGAAAAGTCAGCCAGCAATGCAGTGGGGTATGAAAAACCAGAAATATTTTGGGTGATAATACAGAAATAAAATATCATTTTTTTATAAGCCAAAGTGCTGTGGTTCATAATGCAAATGCATACAATTCATTTTGTGTATATAAGCAAAAAGAAATGAAAAATTTTCAATTATGTATTTTTAATATGATTTTGCTGAATTATGTGTCATGTCTTTCTGAGTCCCAGTGCAGTAGTGTTTACCTATTCTGCAAATGGCTTTGGCATGGTATGAACTTCAAATATTTTCAAAAACTCAGTCAACTTCTTCTTGACTACATGCTTTACTGAAATAGGGTGTTTTAAAAGCACTAAAAAAAGATTCTGCTTCTTTTTAATTTGTTAACTAAGATATAGCCATAAGGATATAGCGAGTGTTTAGCACAGGTAGAAGATGAACTGGTAGGTGCCCTTGTCCTTCTGGTTTCCAAATGTCAGAAATCAGTGGTTGGGTGCAGATCTCAGTTATTTTCCAGAAGGCCAGTTTTGTTGTGTGAAACCTGGTTGAGGTATGAGCTACATACAGCTAAATGGCAAGCTTCACTGCCTCCTGGGCATCCCTGCTTTCAGATCCCACATGTACAGTGTGAAATGCAAAAGATAAATATGAAACTAAAACTCCTCATACATTGTCAAGACAAGTCTTTTTCACGGCCTTTCCCTGGCGTTTCATTGGAGTCTGAGAAAAAGCCTCTAATTCACTCCATATTTAATGGCCATTGTATGTGCTTCCTTTGAACCAGACTGCTGCTGTCCCTACTGCCCTCTCTGGGATGCTTTCCCAACCCCACCCACCTTATCTTCTGCATCAGTCACTCTTATCACTCCTGTCTTCTCTATAGGTCAGGGCTGCCTTGAGCTGGGGACTGTCTTGTGTCCCCCAACATGTTGGCCACTCTGTAGGGGCTTTGCTGCTGGGGTTGACAAATGAGGAATTCAAAGTTTGCTCAAGATCGGCTTTCAGAGACTACATAACAGGTCAAGTGGCGGGCAGTGGATGGCACGCTTCTCTTTAGTACTATCACTCTCTGCCTCCAACCTTCCCATCAGGGATGACTTGCTTCCCTGGCCTCCCACCACTGACTATACTGGCTTTTTTGTGATACTCCAGACATGCAATATACATTGTCTGCGCAATCTGATTTGACTGGGGTTTAGCTTGGGTTTTTTGTTGTCGATACCTTCCTCACTGAAACTTATTGCAGTAACTGAGTATTAATGCAGACAGATTTTGAGGGCTTAAGACAGCTAGGGATATTAGTATGCACAACATCCCTGTTCCTCTCCAAACCATGAATGGGAATTTTAATGCATGTATGTTGATTCCAGACTGCTAGAAGAAACCAGGTAGATAAGAAGCTGTTCTTGCTCTACCCTTGTAGCTCAAGCTGTGACTGCAAAAGCTACAGCCAAGCTATTCTAGCCGGTGTGCTTCAAACCTAAAATGTGGAGCTCTTGATGCAGAGATTATGTATGATTTCATCTCTGCAGATGAAATTCCTGGCTCTGTCTTTTGACATCATAAAATGTGTCAAGTCTATTTTGTTGGAGGTTGTGATACGTTAACATTTACTCTCTGAATAGTGAAGGCACCACCTCAGTTTGCATCCAGGGACTGTTTGAAAGGTCTCTTCACTGAAGTTGGCAATATTTAAAATGTAAGGAGTTTGGAGAATTTTTTAGAGTCAGGAAAATAACATTAGTACCTTGTCATCTAAGAAATAGTCATCAGACTTGTGTCCGTTAGATGGATTCTAACCTCAGTGTGTGTGAAAAATGGACTGCCACATCAGATCATCTTTCCAAGCTGGGTCAGAAATGTGAGGAAAGCACAAGGTTTGTGTTTGATATCTCTGTCTGGTATTTCCCTTACACTGACTGTGAGGGACACTGCTGCTTAGGAAACTCTCAGTTCAGCAAAACGTCTTTGAAAGTCTGATGAAGGCTTTGTGCTAATATCTGAAAGGCTAAAATTATTCATTTTTTGGGTTAAGAACTGGTCTATATTCAAAGGCTATTTTGAGCATTGTGATACTAGGTATGGGAATATTTTTGGATAATGCTGTATATGTAGAGCTTAGTTTGTGTCCATTTGCTATGTTTTCAAGTGTCGTTGTCATGACACCATAGCAAGGCCGCTTATGATCATCTTTGAAAGGTTGTGGCCATCAGGAGAGGTGCCTGAGGACTGGAAAAAAGCAAATGTCACCCTGGTCTTCCAAAAGGGCAAGAAGGAGGACCCAGGGAACTACCAGCCAGCCAGACTCACCTCAGTCCCTGGAAAGATGATGGAGCTCCTCATTCTGGAGGCCATCTCTATCCACATGAAGGAAAAGAAGGTGATCAGGAGTAGGCAGCATGGATTCACTAAAGGTAAATCATGCTTGACCCACCTGATTGCCTTCTGCAATAAGACAACTACCTGGATGGATGAGGGGAGAGAAGAGGATATTGTCTGCATTGACTTAGCAAGGCTTTCGACACTTGTCTCTCACAACATCCTCATAGGCAATCCAGTGTGGGCTGGATGAGTAGACAGTGAGATGGATTGTGAACTTGCTGAAGGGCAGGTCTCAGAGGGTCATAATCCATGGCATAAGGTCTAGTTGGAGTTCTGTCACTAGTGGGGTCCCCGAGGTTCAATACTGGGTCCAGTATTGTTTAACTTGCTCCTCAGTGACTTGGATGAATGGACAGATACCTCCTCAGCAAGTTCACTGCCAACACAAAGCTGGGAGAAGAGACCAGTACTCCAGAGGGTTGTACAGCCCTTCAAAACACCTTAACAGGTTGGAGAGATTGGCAGAGAAGAACTGTCTGAAGTTCAAAAAAGGTAAATGCAGGGTCCTGCACCTGGGGAGGAATAACCCTATGCACCAGTACAGTCTGAGAACTGACCTGCTGGAAAGCAGCTCTGCTTAGAAGGACCTGGGGATCCTGGTGTACAACAAGCTGTCCATGACCCAGCAGTGTTCCCTTGTGGCCAAATGGTATCTTAGGGTGCATTAAGTCTTCCTAATTGTCAGATCCTGAGGGAGATGATCCTGCCACTAATTGCCAGATAGAGGGAGTTGATCCTGGCCATCTACTCAGTCCAAGTGAGGCCACATTTGGTGTAGTGTCTACTTCTGGGCTCCATAGTACAACAGAGACATGGAGCTCCTGGGGCAGTTGCAGTGAAGGGCAGTGAAGATGATTAAGGCACTGGAGCATCTCTCTTATGAGTATAGGCTGAGGGAACTGGGCCTGTTTAGTCTCAAGAAGAGATGACTGAAAGAGGACCTCATCAATGTCTATAGGTATCTGAAGAGAGAGTGTCAAAAGAACGGACCAGGTTCTGCTTGGTGGTGCTGAGCAATGGGACAGGAGGCAATGGGCAGAAACTGATGCACAGCAAGGTCCACCTGAATCTGAGGAAGAAGTTCCTTACTATGCAGGTGACTGAGCACTGGAACAGATTGTCCAGAGAGGTTGTGGAGTGTCCCTCACTGGAGATATTCAATACCACCTGGATGTAATTGTGCGCAATATGGTCTGGGATGACCCTGCTTGAGCAGGGAGGTTGGACCAGGTGACCCACTTTGGTCCCTTCCAACCTTACCCATTCTGTGATTCTGTGAAATGCCTGATAACATCTCACTGATAGAAAAAAGCAGTGTGTGTAAATCATCTATGTTCAAATTTCTTCTCCAGAAAAACTGTGGTCTTAATCAACATTAACCTGTGAAACTGAGGTGAAGGATCTCTGACTACTTCTTTATGGGAACACCTTGACAAAATATAGTCCTTCTCACCCACTTTCTCTCATCCGTGACTGTAAGAAATGTTCATTAGTGGAATCTTGAGAGGCTGTCCTGTCCTATCTACCACTTAAAGCAGGGCTGTTGCCTGTACTCACTCAGGATCCCCATGGCTTCCTCTGAGGCTTGGAAACTGGGAGGATTGGAGAACTGAGGGCCTCTTTGGCCCCTGTATCATCTCCTTCCTTTTGCAACCCTTTCCTGAATGCACACCTTCAACGTACATATGAGTTGCATGGTATTGTATTCCCTTTGTTGTCTCATAAATGAAACTGTTTGAACAGGGTCAGCAGTGAGTGAATGTATTTCATGGGTCTTTCATTGGCCTCTTAAAGATGAGTATCTTGGGATTGCGTAATTGTATGTGACTATAACTCCTAGATTTTCACTCACTTTGAGCGAACAATGTTTTTTTTAAGACTAATTTAACAATTCATGTTAACAAAATGGTTTTGACATTTTTAAGCAAAGATCATGAAAGTGGTTTATAAAGGAGGAAGAAAAGCTAACTACTTCGTCTTGCAAAACAAAGCCAGACAAAGTAAATGTATTACCTCTAAAAAGTCACTGCTTCCTCTCTGTGTTTGCTGGATATCAAATTGCAAAATCTAACATAGAAATAGCCCTCACTGAGGAGAGCTGTTTTGGAGTTTTCCACTAAGGCACTGGTTTTGATTGAAATAAGAGACTGAAAATTCACATAGGGTATACGAATAGTATAATTTGCTCACATTTTCTTCTGAAGACAGATGGTGAAGGAAGGATCTCTGTTGGCTGTATTTCTCTGCCATACATACTAGAGAAAAAGAGAGAAGAGCTATCTGCATTCCCAGAAGAACCCATGACTGCACATGCCCTTGCCTCGTTCACACAATGTGTCTTGTGAAGCTCAGCAGGAATGATTTGTATTTAATGAGGATGTATGAGTTGTCCGAATTTTTTTGTGAAAAAAAGTTAGCCAGCTCATCACAAGCATTTCATGTGAAGCCTCAGGGTGTTTGGCAGGGCCAGAATGTAGTGAGTAAGACAAACTGTGCAAGATGTCATGGCAATCCCTGCCAATCCAAAGGATGGAGTTTTTCATGCAAAACTTTGTGCACCTTGGTGGCCCAGCACCAAAACAAGCTCAATGTTTGGGGTTGGGGACTGACAGGGTAGGTCTTATTTTGGAGTGGAAGCTGATATTCTTTGGATCTAACACATGGCTACTCAAAGTCCACTTGAAAGCTTTAAATCCCTTATGAAAAATAGATGGAAAACACTAAATGGATTCCATATTTGTTTGACAGATGAAATATGATCAGGGAGGCCACCGTGCAATGTGTCTCATAAGATGACTACAAGAGAAAACAATACAACTTCCAGTCATAAAAAGATCTTTTTCTAATTGCTTTGTAGGTGGTCTTTGAGGCTTTGCACAATCTGGAGCCTCGTGGATATGTTGTCGGATGGATCATTGCCATCAGTTTGCTGGTGGGAATTCTCATCTTCCTATTGCTTGCTGTGCTCTTATGGAAGGTAAGGTAACAGATGCAACATAAGCACCAAAGCTAGTCCCAGGAAAAAAAGCTTAAATTTGTCCTTGTATTTTTAACATCTATTTGCTTTAGGAACTGAATAATTAGTCAATAAAAACAGTTTCATATACAAGCTTTCATGAGGGACAGGGAGGAACTCATGATGTAGAGAAGAATTGAAAAAGTGGGGGTTTTTAGGGCCTGGTTATTAAAAGTTGAAACCTCTGATACCGTTTCAGGACAACAGAGTGTCCTTCTTAGAAATCTGCTGTTATATTACACTTAGGTACTTTGCATTTGTATGGTTTTCTAATGACTGAGGCTCACTGATTTCAGCAGGATGCCCTGAAAATCATGTCAACTTTGCTTGACCAGCAAAAAAATTGGGTGAATGTCTAGGAAAAATCAGATGGTAGCTACTGCTTTCAAGAGGTAGATGCCCTGGGGAGAGGAGTTTCCAGCAATAAATTCTTCACATCCCTCAAAGAGTTCCAGATCATTTAGTTACTAGAGCAAGAAGCACCTGGACCTGTTAAAAGACAGCCTTCCCACTGTCTCTGATGAGATACATTTCTTTTACTCCAGGCACTGTTACAGGGTAAAACTGGGCTGATGCAGATACTTGGCAGCAGCCATCTTGTGTGGTAAATATGAAGAGTAAGGAACTTCAAGTGTTTTCATTCCTCAGTCCCGTTACCAATCCATAAACTCAAAAGACCCCAGTCAAGGTCAGGGACTATCTCTGAGGGAAGTAAATCTCAAATGCACACACGGGAACATGTCCAGCACTACTTTGCTTCCCATGGCAGACATCCAGCAGTCTGACTCACACTGTTTAGCAGCACGTGTGCTGCTGGCTCTGCTAGCCGGCTGTGTTGGGACTGGGGGTCACAGCCCTAGTGTACTGCAAAAGGACATGTCACTGCAGGTTGTCAGGCTGTAAAATGGATTTACAAACCTGGGTCAAAAACTAGCCATGTAATTCTTATAAATTATAAGTTATATAGTTGTGAGTTATAAATTATATAGTTACATTTTGGATTATGCAGCTACTTCATATAATATATAAATTTTATATGAGTTACAGATTTAAAGCATTTTTATAGTCAGTTTTGAAGATTTTTAAGTGTATACTGGCCAGGTTAAAATTGGCTACACTTTCCATTTCGAAAACAATGTTTGACCGCAGTCTAGAATAACTCATAACTTCTGTTTTTCTGGCATCACAGAAATGCTTTTGCTTTCTGTGGCAGAAAGAGTAAAAGGAAAAAGGGCACTGAAATTAAGATGAGAGAATAACCATGAGAATGGAAAAATGTGAGATTGGAAGAGGCCCAGGGTTTATGTCCTAATGACACAATTCGAAAAAGGAGTTACTGCTGCTGATTTCATATGGCTCATTTCCTGTCATAAAAAGGCACGTTTGAAAATGTGCAGGATAAGAAGAGTATCACCTTTCACTGTGAGTCTCCAGGAGAAACTTGCACAAGTTCAATTCTTAGTCTCTACTAGAGTTAATACAGTCCTTTGCTTCCTGGGTTAATCTTGAGACTTGAGTTCTTTTAAATTTTATAGGGATCATTCAGTTACATGTGAAGAAGCTGCCATTTTGTTGAATGAGAGCTTTGAGAAATTTTGAGAGATTCCAAGTAACAGTAACTATTCCAAGTAACTAACATCAGGTTTACATAGCCCTTTTTGCATGCAGATGTGCTGAGGTGAAGGAAGGTGAGATGCCTTGGCCAGAGTCTGTGTTAGAGATAAGTCAGGCTTTGCCAGCTGTACTCCAGTGGTTTATCCATAGAGTTGCATGATTAGTCAAGGATTCAATAATTTAAGATTTTGTTTTAGAGAAAAGTGATTAAAATTGTGTAGCTGCTAGTGTCAGGTGGTGATTGGTCAAAGGACTCAATAATCTTGGAGGTATTTTTCAACTATAATGATTCTATGATTATATATATGTGCGTGTGTGTGCTTATGTGTATATATATATGTGTGTGTGTGTATACATGTACTCCTCCCCTACACTGAAATCCAAAGAGGTTTTGTGCCATAACTGTGTGTCCCTATGCACCTCAGGGGAGAGGGGATGGGCTTTTTTTTTTAAAAAAAAATCAGTTTTATTTCATTGCAGCATTGATAGAGAAACCTGTTGAAACTGAGTGGCATTTCATATCTTTGATGCAAGTTGTGCCTATTCAGAGTTCACATGCTTCTTCTTTTCTGTACATGTAATTCCAGGAATAAACCATTATTTACTATAGTGAAGCCAAAAATTAAGAAGCAAAATTGATATTCAGACAAACAAGGCAGTCAGCTCAACTTGCTGTGAGAAGACTTATTAGGGGCTACTGATGAGAAGGGTGGATTTCATAGCTCACAAAGGTCTTTCCTGTAGAGATGTAGAGGAACACAGCAGCTGACTCAGAACTTGAAAAGTCTGTACTTCTCCTTTTAATTTTTCTTTTTTTTTCTTCACTATTTCTCCTTGGTTTAAAAATATGTCAACACTAGTTTCTCACACTTTCTTCCAAGTTCCTGCCCACTTTTTTCCTCTAATTTTTCAGCTTACCTCATTTCTAAAAGTATGATCCCTACCTGTAGGAACTACATAGAATCATAGGATCATAGAATCATAGAATTAACAGGGTTGGAAGAGACCTCCGAGATCATCAAGTCCAACCCTTGATCCAACCCCACTGTGATTACTAGATCATGGCACTCAGTGCCACATCCAGCCTGATCTTAAAAACCTCCAGGGACGGTGAATCCACCACCTCTCTGGGCAGGCCATTCCAATGCCTGATCACTCTCTCTGTAAAGAACTTCTTTCTAATATCCAACCTAAACCTCCCCTGACAGAGCTTAAGCCCGTGCCCTCTTGTCCTACTGCTGATTGCCTGGGAGAAGAGACCGACCCCCACCTGGCTACAACCTCCTCTCAGGGAGTTGTAGAGAGTTCACTCAGAGGTCACTCCTGAGCCTCCTCTTCTCCAGACTAAACAACCCCAGCTCCCTCAGCCTCTCCTCATAGGACTTGTGCTCAAGTCCCTTCACCAGCCTGGTTGCTCTTCTCTGGACCTGCTCCAGCACCTCAATGTCTTTCTTGAACTGAGGGGCCCAGAGCTGAACACAATACTCAAGATGCGGCCTCACCAACACTGTGTACAGGGGAAGGATCACTTCCCTGCTCCTGCTGGCCACACTGTTCCTGATGCAGGCCAGGATGCCATTGGCCTTCTTGGCCACCTGGGCACACTGCTGGCTCATGTTCAGCCTCCTGTCAATCAGCACCCCCAGGTCCCTTTCCGCCTGGCTGCTCTCCAGCCACTCTGTGCCCAGCCTGTAGCGCTGCAGGGGGTTGTTGCGGCCACAGTGCAGGACCCAGCACTTGGCCTTGTTGAACTTCATCCCATTGGAATCAGCCCACCTCTCCAGTCTATCCAGGTCCCTCTGCAGAGCCCTCCTGCCTTCCAGCAGGTCGACACTCCCTCCCAACTTGGTGTCGTCTGCAAATTTGCTGATGATGGACTCAATCCCCTCATCTAAATCATTGATAAAGATGTTAAACAGGACTGGGCCCAGCACTGATCCCTGGGGGACACCACTGGTGACCGGCTGCCAGCTGGATGCAGCCCCGTTCACCAGCACTCTCTGGGCCCGGCCCTCCAGCCAGTTCTTAACCCAGCACCTGTCCAAGCCATGGGTTGCCAGCATTTTCAGGAGTATATTATGGGAGACAGTGTCAAAGGCTTTGCTGAAGTCCAGATAGACCACAACCACAGCCTTCACCTCATCCACCAGGTGGGTCACATAGCCCATACCTGTCCTGTCTGTCCATAAAATCTGCAAAAACTGTGACTTGGTTTATGTTCTTTGAAATTCTTCTTTCTGTAGTCCTCAAATCATTTCATTTTGTACAGTTTTTCTGATAAACTTTTCAATTTTATTGGTTTTGTTACCCACTTATCTAGATGCTTTAAGTAAGTTGTGACTTGCTATCTTGTCTAGGCTTCTCAGGGTACTACTTTTTTGATAAAGATTATAGGTTCAGTAGGCCTAGGATTAGGCTTTTTCAATATTATCCTGTTATAAAAATGCAGTCAGGTGATAATTAACTTCTGTAATTCAAGACCAAACCTATACTATCTCTAAACATAGATAGATCTTTATTATGTATAACATCTAGGAAACCTTGAGGAGGGAATGGGTCAGTGGAAGTGATTGTACAAATAATTAAGTTTTCACCAGGCAGAAGTTGTGTGGATCATTTGAAGTCTGTTTATTTTCTTAAAGAGCAGTCAAAGCTTGTTTTATTGTTTCTTTTTCCTGAATCAAAGACAGTATCACAAAATATCTGTAGACCCTTGGCTTACCAAGAGCAAAAGGGTTTGTATTTCTGCAACAGTGATTAAAATGTTGGGTTTTCTGCAGTAGATTACATGGTTGATTTGCTGTGCTTTTTGAATTCTGACTGAATGTAACAGGACGATTGAGTTTGTCATCTTTTATTGTTCTGCACACAAGTAAATAGTTAATGCTGTTGTTGTAGCCAAAACACTGCAATGACCAGTGAGTTTGCCAGCTGCCATGTAATATTTGTTCACTGTCCTCAAGATTGGCAACATTTCAGTGGTGGTATGTGTCCAGTACTTGTAAAATGCCTTTGTTATCTTTCTTGATGTAATGAGCTATGTAAGTGTGTACCAATAATATTGTGACTGAGTGTTCTCTCTGATCTGAGTGTCCTCAAAATGAAAGCTGTGCATGGCAGGGTACTTTGAGAACATTGCAGCTGTGTTGCTCTTGTTCTGGCATGGTGAGAACAAATGTAATCCACTGGCAAGAGAGAGGTAGGCTTGTGGTTCAGAACATCTTTCAGAAAAGAAGAAAGATAGCCATCATTTTCAGGAGTTCAAATCAGTAAAAGAATACATATGTAGATTGAAAAATTGTAAATATGTACCTCAGGTTCCAAGGTTCCCCACTGCTGGAACACAACATATGTATTTATTGGAAGTCATTAGCATCCCTCAAACCCAAATGCCAATAACAGAGCAAATGTGACTTACCTAGTCTGGATTCTGTCTTTAGGTTTGGTTTCACAATGGGAAATGGTATATTATAACTTTCACCAGCCATAGCCATTTCCTTCTGGTTTGACTAACACATGAAAGTGACTTATTCTGATAATTATGGACATGCTACAACTTCATTCAAATAATTTTTGCAGATCAAATATATCAAAATACGATTTTAAAGCTACTTTTTATTGATTCCAGAAAGTCTTTAGTGTTTAGTCTTGGGTTTTCAAACAAAGCCAGAAATACTTCAGTAGTGGGTTTTTTTCTATTTGGAGAGGAAATGGATCGAAATATGTCTTAAATTAATTATGCTTATAGGAATGATATCTCTATTTACTGTCCTATTCCCTGGTTCCGCTTTTTCTAGACATATTTGCAGTAGACATTATGTTTTTTGAGGGTGATAATCAGACATGAACTTTGGATGATGGCTGTGTTCATTCTGTGACTTTTTAAAAAATAAACTACATAGTAAAATTTTGCAACTGGAAAAAAATACTTATTTGGAAATGTATGTAAGTTTTAATGTTGGCCAATTCACTTTTTAATTACACTTATATTTATGCTGGTAACAGCTGTCATGCAAGTTACTGTACACAGTTACCATCCTGCAAGAAGTTCGGGCTTTCATTAAACTCAACTTACCAGAACTCAGCACTGAAAGATCTTTGTAAGTTCAGTTGCTATGGAAGAATTTGATTCCTAGCAGCCTTATCTGATCCCAGTGTATTGCAACTGATAAACATTGTTACGGCAGAGAAGAATTAGCAATGTACACAAAATTGCACTTAACTTTTAACTTTCATCTAGCCTGGCTGACTTGACATATTACTGCTGGTACCTGGGTTGAAGATCTGTTGTCCTCCATAAATTTTATTTATTGTTTCACATGCTGTAGTACTAAAACACTTTTTTAAACACACATTTTATTAGGTAATTACTTTGTAATGTTGAAATAATAAGAAAAATATTTTGCTAAGACCAGCCAGTCAATTCATAAACTTAGCTAAAGCAAACATTAAATAAACTATTATTTTAACTAAATACTATATACCTGTCTCAAAGGCCAAATATTAATAACCAGTCATTAAGGCTAGGTACCTCAAAATAGAAGCACAATTCAGACTGGCAGCATTCATGGAAAAGGTGCATTTAGGTATGCAAAACAGATAACTGCACATAGAGAGGGACACCAGTAGAGAAAATCTGATTTAGTCCTTTTTTATTTTTTAATTAATATGACATGCCTTGCCATTGTCACTGAGGCTAGAGGGTCACCCCCATTAATGAACGATATGTTCCTCTAATCAATTCTTGTGTAACTTTTCTCCCAGGAGTTGTTCAGTTGGCTTCAATGGAACTACTTGCATATGTGGTGAATAGAGCTGGTAGTTCTGGTGTTTACCCTTGGAATATCTTTACCATGTAGGTACCATCTAGGTTGCATCAGACAAGATTCATTCATCTAGCCTTTGATTCATTTGTGGATACATAATACCTTTTGTTAAGGACTTAGTAATTACAGTACTTCAGAAATGAATGCTTGTAGAGGAGAACTAATCTTTGAGCAAGCTGCTGAACTTCTCTTTGTTTCAGTTCCCCAGCTGCATAAGTGTATATGGCATTGTGTATATGTACAAAGTATATATTGCATGTGTGTACAGCCATTTGTGGAATGGTGATGTTTGAATCATATTGATTTATTTTCTTGTACTTGTTTCACTGAGCAAATGAGGACCTACAAGACAGTTAAGGGATTTGCCTTTCAAAAAGTCAATGAAAGACTGAATAATCAAACCAGACCTCTGGAGTCCTCATGAGCTTGTCTTAGCCACACTATCATCCTTCCTCCTAAATACACATTTTCTCCTTTAACTCCTTTACAAACATGCCTTTACTTCGGAGGGGGACACAGGATTTGCAGTTTGTCAGTTCTTGGTGGAAAAGCTGATAGACATTATCTGTTTGTGACCTCTATGTACTGTGACAAGTGTCTTTTAATTGGGAGAATGGACATGGTGCGTCCTCTTGTAACTGGTGGTTTGCGAGAATTATCCAGGGCCACCCAAACCCAAGTGCAAAGTTTTTTTACCTGCCTTCTTGACAGTAGTAAAGTGAGCTACACTTAATAACCAGTTATCAAACCCTGCATGGGGAAATGTTCCATGCTTCTAATCTCAGCAGCACTGCTTTGCAGAGATTGGGCGTGTTGTTGCTCTGTGAACTGGTGGCATTTAATGGGGTGATGCTTCTGGCCCTGCTTTGAGCCATAATTAGCTTCATATTTTTCTAGCTGCAGTAGTGTTTTTGTGAAGGAAGAAGTGCTCAAAGAGTATGCACCCAAAAAAAGGTGAGGCGATGTGTAAGTTAATTCTTTCTGAAGTGCCATGAGGTGAATGGCTTGAGACCTCTGCCTGGATTAGCAATGTGGCATTAAAAGATTTGTGATGTAAATACAGACTGTATGGCAGATATGACTAGATAGTGCTTACAGTAGATAAAGAAATGTATGCTAGAGGAAAGACAGCTTGTGACTAAGGCACTGAACCTTAAGGTATGTTGTCAAAGCCTAGTTACATGGAGATTTCTTCTGTGGTTCTTACATTTTGTTTCATTTTTCAGTTACCCCTCTGACAGTGCTTTTCTCCCTTTTCTTTGTACTTGTTGGTTTGTACTGTGAGTGGTAACCTTGTCAGCAGAGCCATATTGTTAAAAATAAATACTTTTTGTGTGCAGTTTAACACCTCAGTATGCATGGGAGAAACTTAATTAAAATAGTAGAAAAACTTGTAAAAGTTTCTGATATAGTCTTGGATCCTGCTTGAATGTTTTTGTTTACAAACCTCTATTCCTAGCTCAGTCATAGTCTTGAAACACTACAGTAAATCAATATATAATGTGGTTTTTACAGTAGTATGTAACTGTTTCTTAATGAATGATATTAATGAGAAAAAGACTTTTAAAAAAAGATAAATATAACTATTCTTCTTCAATCCCTATTTCAAACTATTTATCTTTTTATTTGATTGAGAGAATAAGCCTTGTTGGGTTATGAATGATAAAAATGTTTTAGAAATTTATCCAATGGTGACTATAACAAAAGCAGTGATATTGCTTGCCCTTTTGATCAGTTTTGTTTTTTCCCAACTGCAAATTAAATTTTATTTTGTAATCTCATCACACTTCAAACATACTTATAATTGGCACCCTAAAGAAATAGCCACAGGACCACTGCAGGAAATGTTGGGTAAGTGCTTATACTTTTGGAGTTTGAAAAAATATCAGGTCCAGTAATTCAGCCTTTGGATGTGCACAGAGTAGCAGGGGGGAAAAAAGATAATTTACTGTGATGTTAATTCACTTAAATGACTTCTGACTGAAGTTTTCAGTTTGTGTGAGTACTTGAAGAATGTAATTCTATGTGAGTGCTGTTAGGTATGACCTATCTGTGTTTTTTAAGGGATTTAAACCTGGCATGACAGCTAAAGGGAGTTGTGTGTGCTAGAACCTTAAAATACTCACATTTGAATACAGGACTGGACAGTGCTTCGCACGGTAAGAAATCCCTTCACAATAACAGGTGTAATTCCCAATTCCAGACCTACACAGATTTTCTGTTGCTTTATTGTTCAGTTTTGCCAGAAACATATTTTCTGCTCAGCATACACTGTAGATGGCAGTAAGGTTATGCTAGAAAAGGGTACATGGGCTGGAATAAGTAAATTAAAGGAAGTGTGTAAAACCTATGGATGGTTTCAGGTTTTGAAACCTGATGGTGGCAAACACCATCCAGTCCTTTCTCGAGGTGCTTCAAGTAAATATTAGAGCTGCTATAAATAGGTTGGCTTAGAGTCAAAACCTGAAGCCCCTCCAGTTATTCTAACTCATCTACTCTTTTCTCATCTTCTGCATTGTCTATAGTGGCTGATGCCTCTTCTTTCATTATAACCCTTCAGCTTCCCACAGCGCTCTCTCCTTGCTTCCTGCAAATACATTCTCCTGTTGCCCTTCCTCTCATGAGTGCCTTCCCTGGGCAGAAGTTTAATGATCAAAGTATTTTCATCAGTCCTTTACTTGGATGTGGTTGTGTGAACTCACAAACTGCCTGATAGGATCACAGCTCTTGACGTGGGTATTCCTTTGCTTTGTACATACATTTGTATGTGTACACACATGCATATGTCTGTATGTGTAGAAAGTAAAGTTTGGGAGAAATGAACAATATTAGAGACTCATTACCCATGAAATGTATTGGAGACCATTGACCCACTGTAAAAACCCATTCTACAAATGAGATCACAGCAATGCTCCTGTTAAAGCTGAGGATCTCTTTTCCTCGTCCTTGCTCAATATTCAGGACTCAATCCCAGCAGTGCTGTCCTCACTGGGTTTTTTCAATTCCCTTAATGGCTTTGCATTCGCCATGGAAAAGAGATCTTCTGGTGTTCCTTCAGCTCCAGTGATAAAAGAGCCAATATATGTTCAGCCCATGTTGTATCAATTCTCCTGCTTTGGTCCAAGTGTCTTCCTCCTTATTACCTCTCACTCTATCCTAAATTCACTTGTTCTCTCCAGCTTGCTACAGATATTTATCAGCCCTCACCATACAGGTTAATATTGGTATCATTTTTAATGAAATCAGTTAACTGTAAGGAGATGGATATGCGGGTTGTGTGGAGTCTTGCGAGACAATGACTGTGTTGTGATTTCTTCATGGCCATTATCAAAAAAATCCCTCTCTGGTGATGATAGGGATTATATCACATTAAATGGAAATATGCATTATACACTAAGGAACAGTATTGCATTCCTGTCTTTCAAGGATGGGAAATGTATCTAATCCCTGACCACTATTTCTAAAAATGTAAAAAATAAATAATCCTTAAGGTTCAGTTTCTCTTTTTGCCTGCACTTAACTCCTCTACATAATTTTAGAGTATTCATATCATTTACAGCAAGTAAACATAATTCTTTGTAATGGGATTGCCTCTAAATGTAGGATATTCACACTTTTAAAATATTTGTTATGATTTTCAGCTCACTTTTTATCCCTCTGGAAAGTTATAGAAAAGCATTGTGTATTCAGTGAAAAAATAGTAAAATACCGAAATACTCATAACCAACTTTTAAAGACAATTCCTGAAGCAGATGTTCAGTAACAGACATTTCTTATGAAAATAACAGTGGGAAAGAGTTTGGGTTTGTTTGTTTGGCCCTCGAGGAAATTAAAAAGCCTTTCTATAATTTTGATTATAACTTTAAGAGAAAGTTTTATTATATCAAGGATGTGTTTGAATGAAGGATGGAAACCTTAAGGGTTTAAAATCTGTTTTTAAAACTAGAAATTGAACTTCTCTTGTTAATCTAAGGAAGCAAAGTCCTGTGGCAGTTTTCTTTTCTAATGAAAAACATGTAGGTCTGTTATAAAAACTGATAACACAAAAAATGGCATCCACTTTTTCAACACATCTGCTCCCTGAGCATACGTTAGCAGCAGCAGATTCCTGTGAATAAGTAAGTACCTATGATTAATCCTACTAGGGCAGAACAACAGAGAAGTAGTAGGCTTTTACACTTTTTTTTTCCCATTATCAATATAATAATTCACTTCCATTTTAGACTGAAAATCTAGAGAAACTTCAGCTATTTGCTCCAAGCCTCCATTGAGCTGAATTCTATTGGCATTAATGGTGAACTTCCACTGGGATTTTATGGTGGTGCTATCTTAGGATGTCTTCTAAAAATAAATCCTTTGCACTGGTGTAGCTTGTAGGTTCAAGTACAAAAATTATTAATAATGAATTTTTTCTGCTAAAGAAAGGATTTGATCTGACTTCTAGAGTAAGTCTGAAGGGCGGGGAACTAGAAAACTTCTCTTTAATTTTCTCTTCCTGAATCCTTGCATATAGTGCTCTGAAAGATGCTAGCAAGTGAGGGAGACATGGTCTTCTGAAATTCAACAGTGTCACTTTCATGAGGTGATGTTTCAGAACAGGACCACCACTATCCCTGCATCTGCATGTACATAGCAACAGATAAAGCTTTGCTTGTGACAGATGGGAATGATACTATGTTCACAGTCTGTGCACAAGAATTTCTATGAACAAATGAGTTTTAAGGTCTAATTCCAGTTATTAAAGGGGGCTTCCAGAAGGTCAAGGGGCCTTTGTGAGCTTGAGGTCATGGGCATTTATATGTACATCTACCTACTGTGCATTTATAAAGTGGCTGTAGGTCTTGTGTTTTGGAATGGTATCCTCCAATTTAGTGCTCCCACTAAAACCATCCAATGCTCCCTCCCTGTCTTCGCCTCCTGTACAGCAGGCTGGAATAGAGAACTGGAGGCACAAAAGGTAAAGATCACAGGTTGAGATAAGAAAAATTTACTGGAAACAGCAGTGAGATAGTAAATGAACAGTAACAGCAGCAATATTAATAACAAAAGTGCACAAAAGAGAGAGAGTGATTCATCTACAAATGGCTCACTGACCACAGCAACACCAACCTGACTGTTCCCTCCAGCTTGGAAACAGTGTTATCCCACCACTCCCTCTGGCTTTCAAGCTGGCGCCATCCCACTGCTCTGTCCACCATGCTTACTTGACTTGAAGGAACCCCTTCTCCTTGGAAAAGACTCTCTTCCCCTCATCCCCTGCAACACTGTGAGGTTTTATAGAATAACCTCCAGGTCTTAGCCATCCCCCCTCCTGGCTACTGCAGAAATTAACCCCTGTCTTGGCCAGAATCAAGACAGTAGGTGTGTATGTAACGTACACCGACGCACTCAGCAGGGTACACTTATATCTAGAATAATGACATGTCCCATGGTTGTGATCCATAGTTACCAAACAAAGATGCTTGTTAGACCACACTGCATCTTCTATGCCTTTTGCACAGGAGGTAAGACGCAAAATAAGCGGATGGTGTGTGCATTGTCTCATGCTGCTGTGAATTCAGGATGTAGCTGGGGGTACTGGCAAGGACTTGGGCTTTAGGAAACCCTGCTGGAGAAGCACCCTTGGCAAATTGAACATGCTGCCTTTCAGACCCCTGTGAATTAAAATACACTTGAAGAAAATGAAAGTTTCTGAAAACTGAAATTAAAAAGTCCAACTTAAGGGCATCTAAGTTATGACAAAACAGCACAAAATTTTCATGCACGTAGCCAGTTTGGGAATAAAGGGTGGCAATAACTGTTGATAAAGGAAGACATCATGTTTTACACAGCAGTAGTAAAAAAAAAAGTTTAAAGTGGTAGGAGTTACATAAATGTTAAATTATGGTGAACAAAATATTGATTCAGTGATGTCAACGGTGCTAAGTTTGAGGAGTTATTCTTGAATGCATACTAAAGTCTGTTATTAAAATAATTTTTGGTTTTTTTGGAAGACTTTTAAAAAACCCATATGAGAAGTTTTTCTGCAAACTGAAATGAAACCCACTTGCATTTCTTGAAGTACAAGGGTTTAGGAAGCAAGAGGATATCCAAAAGGAATTATCAGTTATGATAGCTAGAACTGGGATGCTGAGACATGGGTAGGTGTTCTGTATTTCTCTGATCCCTGTTGTTTTGTGCAGTTGTGAGCACTGAGACATCATTCATAAAACTCTGTCAGCGTTTACTCAGGACCTGAGTGTTAATCTGGCTTTAAGTTCAGCTCCAAATTTTGCATTAGTCTCTATTTTAAACCAATAAACCTGTATCTGCCTCATCTGGTCTGTATTTATTAGGATTATTTTATGTGCATTTTTTTTTTAAAGTATACTTTATGTAAGAGGACCTCTTACCTCCAAGTAGTTCATCTTATAAGGAGCAGAGTATTTATGAAGATTTGGGACCCAGTTTGATCTCATTTATACTGATGTAAATAAAGAGCTATGATTTCAGATTGGCACTTAGTTAAATACTAACTCTTGTGCTGTTTTTTTCTGCACACCATTTTCTGTCCTCACACTGACAAATTAAGTTTCACTTTAATGATACTGTAACTTACCACTGTCATCTCTTCTGATTTGCAGATGGGCTTCTTCCGCCGGAGATATAAAGAAATTATTGAGGCCGAAAAGAGCAGAAAGGAGAATGAAGATAGTTGGAACTGGGTCCAGAAAAACCAGTGAACTGCCCATGAAAACTAAAGCCCAGTCATGTGACACGTGCTCACTAGCCTACAGGTCCTGCTCTCATATCTTCCATATGTGGAAGAAGGAATCTTCTCCAGATTTTTCGGAGACCCCATTGATGCTGTGTCTTTATCACTCAAAAAAACTAGGGAACATATCCTGAGGCAACCACTGTAGCCATGTCAGGTGACTGGAGCAATTCATACTTCATTTAAGAGTTGAACTTTGAACTTTGGTAACCAAGCTGCAGTGCAGAGCAATATTTATGAATCCAACTATGTGGTATACCCTCAGGGGAAGACTGTTACCTAAAAATATATTTTATAAATATAAGCTTTTTATATTGAGTATGTCTTTATATTTGTATCGATGTTTTATAATTTCTAGTGAATAGTATATAGCTCACTCAAGCACTGATATCTGGCTAAATCTTTGGAAATACATATATGTATATATAAATTCTATTGTACTTTTAAACTTCAATGCGAGAGAAAAGAGATGTGCAGAGAAAAGTGACTGAAATCCTCATATGCTTAATTCACAAGGCTTGGTAATATTTTATATAGAACATTTAATGGAAATAAGCCAAAATCTTTTCACTGTCTCTTTTTTTGAGTTGAACTTGATATTTGATTTATAAGCTAAAGAACCTAAAGTTTTTCACAGTTGTGACAGTTGTGATGTTCTGGATCTTGAGTCAGTCCTTTACTGGCCTAAATGGGAGAGGATGAAAACGCTTCCTCAGTGATATGTAGCAAGATGTAGATTGCTTTGGTTCACTGAAAAATGTATCACAGAATGTTTTCCTTTGGAAATTTATCTCTTGCAGTCTCTAGGATTTTTATACTAGTCTAAGATTGTACAACTGAGATACCAGAAGGATATAACTGGGCCAAGCATTATGGCATTGACAAATTCCTTGGAATAAAAAAAAAAAATTAATGGAGCCATATTAGTATTAAGAGGGATATTTTTAAAGCTGCTGTTCACAATTGTTATCTGTTGCTATCAAATCAAGTGATAAATTGCTACATCTCTGCCTTGTGAGTTACATATGTAAGTCATGGGTTTGTTTATGTGATAATTTTAAGAGAAATAAGTAGATGCAAGACTTGTTTGTATCTTTGGATCTCAAGATTCCCTGTCTAGGTGTTCCAAGTACTGAATGTCATCCTTCTTCAAGCGTTAAGAAGGGAGTTTAGTCAAGGTGCAGATGTTACTGGATCTCAGATTTCCACTTTGGTTGCTGATAATTACTTAATCATTTGTTGAATTAGAAGAGACATAGTTGTAATTAATTCAACCATGTTTCTTTAAAAAGAGCTCTTGGATTTCTGAATAGAAATAGTGGAACTCTGTAAGACTTGGGTTTAGATTCTACTTGTATTTTGCACTTTGTGTAAATAAGAAGTAAATGTCATGTTGGTATAAAATCCATAAAAAGGAAAGAAAGGTCAACCTCATTGGTAGAAAGTGAAACCAGGATTGAAAGGTTGCAGGATGTCTTATTCCTTAAAGGTATGGTAAAAGAACATTATATCCACTATAGCTTCAAATTTTAAAAATTGAACTCATCCATATTCCTGTTTGCTTTTTACCCCCGTGGCATTAAGTGTCTTCTATTACTACAGTATTGATCAATATTTATTAACTATTAACTATCTGCATGCATTAGGGAGAAAATAGTTTTAAAGTGAATTAAGTTTATTGACATAACATCTGACAAGAAAAGCTATTGGTCTATTCAGTTATTATTCTTAAAACAATCACTGGTGACTTGACACATTCTGTGTAACAAATGATCATTTAAGCCAGAATCCAAGGCAAAGTCCTGTTATAATCACATGTAGCAGAGTACAGATTCTTCATCAGAGTGCAAAAACAAGAGGCTCGTGGTATTTGACTGCACTATTGTATTATCACAGAGAAATAGAATGATAGAAAGCCTTGGGTTGGAAGGGATAATAAAGATCTAATTCCAAGCCCCTGTCATGTACAGGGAAGCCTTTCACTAGATCAGGTTGCTCAAAGCCCTATCCAGGCTGGCCTTGAGCACTTCCAGAGATGGGGCATCCATAACTTCTTTAGGCAACCTCTTTCAGTGCCTCACCATCTCCACAGTAAAGAATTCTCTCCTAATACCTAATCTGAACCTGCCTCTAGCATTAGAAGCTGATGAATTCCTCACAGTATGATATTTCTGACATCAGTTAGTTTTGCTGGTATCTTAACCTAATTTGTTTGGGCTTTTCTGTTACAAAATATCTAAGCTGGACAGAAACTGGATACGAGATTGAATCTCAGCTATGAATTGAAAAAGAAACTGCTTTAAGTACTCCCTGAAAAAAAAAAAAAAGGAGTCTGTTTATTAGCTGTAAGAACCTTCAGTATCCACCCTCTTTAAAACTGAGCCCCTCGAAAATTCTTAAAAAGTAAATTTGCTGAAAAAATAGTTCAAGGAACAAGTGAAATTATTTGTGAATTTAACTGTATTTAAAAGTTTCTATCTGAAAAAAAAAAGGAGGAAGTTCCCTTTGAAAAGTTGAAATGCTTAATTACCATTTTTAAATAGAAATTTATTTTAAAATCTGCCAAAAATGTTTCATTAAAATATTTTAAAAATAAAAATTATTTATTCTTTGAGACATCTTTTAAAAGTATATAAAGAAAAGACTTAGAAAAGGTAAAATACCCATTTAACATTTTATATTTTGTTGGACTTTTTTTTGTTTTGTCTCAAGGCAAAATGGTCTTTCTTATTTCCTTAAAGTAAAAAACAAACAAAATTAAATCCCATTTGATTGAGCCCATACTGGACTTTTTGGATTTCTGACCTGAATTGTCAGAGAATTGATCCAGCTCATCCCTTAATGAAAATCTAGTTGTTGGCCAGATGAGTGCCATGTTCTTGAAACGATCCACAAATTCTTAGTATTATCACTGTTAGGCCCTCAGTAGATCTGTTGTAACATGGGGGTTTGTTTTTATATGTATACTCTCCATATTTTTTTCTTTCTTTTACGTTTTTTCTTTTTAGTCAAGTTCTATTGTGGCTCTTGCATGCTTCCAGTTAGGATACTCAGATATGACAATGAAACATATCAATCCTTCATATTAAAATATTGTAGATGCACCTTTTCACTCCTTAAAAAGCAGCCAAACAAAAAGTCCCACTAATATCAGTTGGTTGCAATCATTTTTTAATCCCAAAATCTTACAAAAAAGTAATATCTGCTGGTTTGGTTGGTTGTTTTGTTGTTTTGTTTTAATTAGGAGACCATTATAAATATAATTGTATCAAAATCTGGAGACATGGTTACTTTGGAAATTGCATCAGGGCTCTAAGGTTCCCATGTGTCAGCTGCTTGTTAGTTTCTTTGTATTGTTTTAATTCTGCAGCAGCTGGAGGTAATCATTATACAAGTTCTCTCTGGTTAATCCATTTTGAGACAATGTCTTTAGTTGTCTTGGACAAGTTCATTGAAAGGTTTGCTAAATTGACGTTGTCTTTTTTTTTCCATCGGGTTCACATTGCACTATCTCTAAGCTATGCAGGAGAAAGCTTAGAAGTGGGGCAGTAACATTTTCAAATGCATCCTCTGGCATCTGAGAGATCTGAAGCTTGCAATGTGTCTTCTTACAAATAGTACCCCTGAAGTTGTTTTTAGGACAGGAAGAAAACAATCTCAGAAAAATACCATGAGGAAGAAAGGAGGGGGAATTAAATAAGAAAATCATTTAATGCAAAGCCTGTGCTTTTGCAACCCCATTTAGTTTCCATCATGACGTCAAGAAGATCACAGTTATTTCATAGTTTTGGTGGTCCACAGCACAGTGGGCTTTCACTTCCCAAGAGATGAGAGCATTTGCCACCTTTCACAGCATTTTTGTGTCCATTTAATTTGAAAACCAAGGGTCTTGGAGGTGAATTTGCATTGATTCTCCTCAAGCAACAACACAACTATTGTGCTCTAAGACTGTCACTAGAATGCTCTGGTACTTGGCCATTGTAGCTAACAAAAATACCTGCTATTTTTTCTGAATAAACCTGGTTTTTTTATTTATGAGTTTATAATAAAGAAGTCAGCAAACTGTAGAAAATACTGGAGCAGACTCTGAGTTGAAGTCATCTCACAGGTTGCTTGGGTTATCTGAGAGAAATTATGCCTGATGTGAACCCCAAGCCTGTAAACTACTTAAGCAATCCTCTCATCTCTAAGTGGCAAAGGCATTTGCAATGCCAAGCATAACAGTGAGAACAGCCCTGTCTGCCTTAATACATGAATGGAAATGACTCCACATACTAAGTCAGTGATGTGCACGTAGCCCAGCTTGCTGAAAGCAATAGTTACACAAAGACTGTCTTTGACAATATTTAATTTTGACTTTCCTGAATTTCTTCTGTTTGTGAGCACATTTCAGAGTCTTGCACAAGTTTGAAGCATAGTATCCATGAGGCAGGGCAATTTACAATATTGCCTTCACTAAAGGACTAAGGGAGTCATGGAACGAATTTCTGTCCTTTGTCCAGGTTCACCCGCTTCTATAGTTTCTTGGATAAAAATGAAAGTAAATTTTTTTCATTTAGTGTGCCTTGATTAAATTGACATGAAGACTGTAATTGCTTTTGGAGCTTGGTTTGCATATGCACTAGAGTACCTGTACCATTGTCACTTGTTTTTCTCAGAATGTCACTGCTTATGTATTATAAAATTGTATGTTTCTTTTTGTGATCTTGTGGTTGAAAGACTGTGTGCACTCTCACTGATGTCACCTGTATTTAGAAGCTTATGTTCACTTGTATTCTAATTAACTTGCACTGTTTTGGAAATGTCAAGTTTACAAAAATACAGTTTTTTTGAATAAAAAATGGCTGCAAAATTATCATAATAATATCATTTTGTTAGTTATTGTCCTTGTCCAGCTCAAGTATTTTTCCATTAATTGGGTGAGACACTTTCTCCTGTATGTTTGAATTAAATAGTATTAAATTAATTTAATTAAATGTGTTCATCTGAGCATGGATAATAGGCATCTTTTATCTTAATTCTAGGACTTTTAAAATCAAGCTATTTGGAGACTAAGAGTACAACTAGCTTGACTACAATATTTTTAAATCGTGGAAATAAAGGTAGTGAGAATTATTTATATTTCATCAACATTGCTCTACCAACATCAAATGAAACCCCATGTGATCATGATACTGGCCTATGATAATAAGTGTCAAATGGTGGTAAGATAAGTCAACCAGGCTTCTGTTTCAATCTATGAATCTGGTTGAAAGTCAAATTATTCAGCTCATGTATTTTTTCCTGCAAAGATTTATATTCCATAGTAGCTGGAATATAGTAGCTAAATAATATATTTGAAAGAATATTTTCTACTCTGTATATCCCCATGCTTAGCCTGTCAAAGGGAGTAGGAGCTGGATATAAGGTTTTACTTCTACTAAGTGTTTCAGTGTTCTACAGCCGTAAAAAAGCAATCTGTTTCCTCTGCATTAGACTGTTGTCTCTATATCTAAGAACAGGCTGGGTAGAGTTAGGTCCTAACCTGTGACTCAGAGCACATTTGTACTGGTGGAAGACAACAGCTTTACATACCACAGTTCCAAAGTCATTAGGAGAGCTCCAAGTAGATGTGGGTTCTGGCATGTAGGTAGCACCCTTCAAAGTAAAAACAAATGTTGTCAGTCAGGAAGGCTTTCTTTAGGAGGGAAAAAAGTTAAGCAAAAGTGGAGAATGGTGCTGCCAAGAGGAATGCAATGCCCAGTTTGCTTTTGGAGATTAGTGGAAGCCTTAGTGCTGCAGCAGGTGAAAGAATAACCAGAGACTTTTGGATGTACTAACATCCCTTCATTATTGTGTAAACAAGCCTGTGTGTGTGTAAGCAGGCGATGCCCATTCCTTTGTGGGGACTGAGGACTGATAAGCTAACACTGCCCTCTGTGGGGCTTGCTCTCCTCTTGTCTTTTCGATGAGCAGAGAACAGCCGTTTGTACATAGCAGGATTTTGCATGCTACCTTCCCCCAAATGGCCTTTAAGAAACCTCTTAGGACTTCTATGAGAAAGTGGCTTTGTTTTAGAAATCAAACCCACAACCTTTAGCAGATTTGTTTCTTCCAGTTTTACCAAGAAAGGAAGAATAAGATCAAAACTAGATCAAAAATCAAGAAAAGTAAGATCTTGTTTTACAATGGAAAAACCATCTCACTTGTTAGCATGCTGCTCAGCCTGGCTCATGTGTAGGATTGGAGCTGGTCTGACATTTTGGCTTTCTATACTGGCTGTTGGCCTGCTCTTTGGACTGGACACAAGTCTCTTTGCTAAATCTTTTCCATATAGTAGTAAAATACCCCATGAGAAAAATGAGACTTTTCCCCACACTTTTTGGGTCTCATGGGGTGCATACTGACCTGAGTAGTCCTAGGTAAGATGTTTTGATTGGATTACTTTTGAGTTCCCATAACACTCTGGATAATTAAGTTCCAGAATGCTGAATGGCAGTGTCATGGGAGTCAGTAAAGTTACAAAGTAGATTTTAATGTCCTCTTACCCCAGCTGGCTTACTACCAGAACTAAAATACAATAGAAGCAGTTATTTTATGCATATTCAAATATACAAATAGATTTAAAGTCATATGACTGCTTACTACAGCACATCCAAGGTTTCAATATTTCAAATGGCTGCAAATGGAAATTTTATTTGCAAGTGGTTTTGACAGTAGTAAAGAATAATAGTGGAGGGATGAATCATCTTAATAAAAGAGCAGTGGAAATTAGTTTTTCATGTCTTGGTCATGCTTTCCTGTAACTGTCCAAAATTATTAATTCACATATTTCTAGTTCATTTTTTCTTTGCAGTTGATGTAGTTAGTGTCATTTGAATGCCTGAATTTCTAGATATGCAATGTTTTAGTAAGTTAACCAGCGGTTCAGAAGCTGTAAAGAATCAGAAATAAATGAAGTAGTAACCTTGAGCAGAGATCTCCTTGCTGCAGACAGGTATTGAGGTATGATATATTGACTTCCATGAAATTATTCTAGATTTATACTAACAAAAGTGAGAAGGGACTCGGGCTCCCTTGAAGCTGAAGGACACACATCACGGGACAAGCTTTACACTAATTTGCGTAAGTGGTAAAGTGTGATAATTTCTGTCATTTAAGCTGTATTCCTCTAGGTTTGCTATCTGAGAGCTGTGCAATTCAATCTTAATGCTGCTGCTCTGTGCTATATTCAGAAAAAGAATAGTAAAGAAGGTGATCACTTTATCCAGCAAAGAGACCACAAAGAGAGATTGCATTCTGTCCTATGTCAGTCTCTCAGGGCAGGTGAGCCTCTTGGAAACTGGATGTGCAGAGGCCCCTTTACTTTTGTCTAAAATAATCAGATTGATGACTAAAATTCCTATTAATGGTTTTTTGTGTTGATTGTAGGTAAATGGCACAGAATAGGAAACTGGCAAAAAACCTAGTAAGAGATCAGAATACCTGCTCATTATTAAATTCGTGAAATCTCTATATAAGATTGGATAGAAGATTATATAATCTTCTGGGGTAAAATAATTTTCTCCATTTTAATTTTCAGGGCGGAGGATAAGAAATCAAATCTAACAGTTTGTGAAAATACAAGGGTTTTTTGTGAGATTGCCAAGTGCCAAAATCATGTTGTTCTGTTTCTTAGCTCAAGACCGTGTCCCTGAGATGGCTTCATCAAAGGGGAGACCCATGTTCCACCTTGACCAGGTGGCACATGTTATGCTACAATAACCTTCTCTCATACTCTACTGCCTGCTCAGCTGTGCTTTGTCCCACTCTTACTCCCATTCTACAGACACCACCAGTTTTTCTCCTCGCCTGTTCTTAAGTTTCTCCTCTGCTTCATAAGTGTTATTATCCTTTTCTCTCAATTTGTCTGAATAATAGGACTAACTTAAATTTAAGTGATTTTCCCACCTTGCACTTAGTTTGAAATATGTCACTGTTGTTTCAGACTGAAACAAAAATTTGTGCTGGAAACTTGGCAGTTTTCCCAAATACATCAGCAGTTCTGAGGCCTATGGGAGGTTCATAAGGAACTGTGGTCCTCTTCTCAGCCATCTTTTCATTTAACTTATTAGCCAGGTTGAAGTGTACCTTGTCAAATCACTAATGATTGTGAAATCTGAGGGAGGGACCTAGATGATAGATAGACAGACAGACAAGACAGACAGACATGTATATGACTAAAACTTATTTTGAAAGTGGACAAATCATATAAAAAGGCCAAGCCTGCCAAAGCCTCAACCCTTCAAAATAGCATACACATTTTGTTTGGAAAGTCTGAAATGCAGTTAGGAACATAGAACTGGACAGTTCACAATTTCAGTATCTTAATTTCATTGGCAACTACTACATATATTTCCTTTTATGAACTGACCAAACATCAGTAGAACCAGTTACATTTCTTTTCCTTATTATTGTTGCTCAAGACTATTCAAGCACCTTGTTTTGATGGCGCTTTTAATTGTCATTTTCTTCCCAATTTGTTCTCTTACCCTCAAGGTCTTTTAATTTAAAGAGTTCCTTTCCTTCATTCCTGTTCTGAATTGATCTTTCTTGAATACAAACAACCAGAAGAAGACAATACTTCCCAGGTGAGGTACCAAATTCCTTGTCCAATGCCTTGTACATCACATATACACAAGACTGGCTCTTCTGGCTTCATGAAGGCTACAAGTTCTCTATGAGATGTGTTGAATGACAAGAGACAAAAAACTAGCACAAATGACCTTTCTCAAGAGCTTTTCATCCACTGTTTTGTGAAGACTGGAATCCAAATATTGTAGGTACACCACAGAGAAGATTGTTAGAGATGAACGGAACCATCCTATGACTTTGTTTGCAGATCTTTGGACTATGATGCCTCCTTGCTAGGTGAGCTGGAAGGGAATCAGAAAGGTTCTCTGTGGGAGGCTTTGGCTGTATTTTAACAGAAATTAACTGAAACTGACCACACCAAGAAGGTCATTCCAATGGCTGAGTGTTCTTTTGTGTCTAATTAGAATCTTCTCAGAAACAATATTTACCCACAGCCCCTCATCTTTCACATATGACTCCTTATAAAAAGGAAATCTCCATCTTCTTTTTAGACACATGACGACAAGGTTTCCGCTTTCTTTTCTCAAGGTTAAATGAACCCAGTTCTCTCAGCCTTTCCTCATATGGCAAGTTTCCCAGTCCTTTTATTAATTTACCTTCATATGCACTGGAAATGTTATTTTAACTTATTTATTTGGTTAATCTTCTTCACATACTTCTGAGTGATGGCATACCATATAGAGAACATAGTTTTACAACAGGGTGATAAAATCTCAACAGTGCTTTTAAAAATATGACTTTCTTTGGTGACAGATAACAAAAGCTGGTATGAAAGTGTGGGAAGACGGCTAGGGGTAAAAATTAGAGGAAACTAAGAGTTATAGGGTAAAATGCAGTGCTATTCCCTGGATGGAACACAGTCAACATGCTCCATGAGGACTCCCCATACAGCAATAAGCATCTGCTACAAGGGATGGAACTGAAGGTGGAGTGGAGACGCTGCAGCCTCCCTCCATAGAAATCCTTATGGGGCAGGGAACTTAATGGGACTTTGTAGTTCATAAGACTACATAGCACCTGTCAAATAAGGGAGATAGACAATGTCCTCCTGCTGGGGAATTCTTGATGGATTAAACTGCATCTGTAATGGTACAGAATCCTATGGTTCTCATTAAGAGGTAATGCATGCACCTTCATACTGGCAGAATGGGTCTGCCCTCAGTGGTTAAGGTATTTATATGTAAACTGTGACAGTTCTGGAACATGGAGGACACATGGGAAAATGAATTTTACCTCTTTGATTTCCCTTTCAGTGTGAAACTCACTGACAAGTAAAAGAAAAATCCACTAGTGATTATTAAAAAAAAAAAAAAAAAGGGATGACCTTTTACTCAGGAAATCCCAGAGATTCAGAGGAGCTATGGCACCAGAGAACTTTTCTGTCTTCCTACGGGTACCTTTTTTGTTTTGTTTCAGTGGTTGCAGTAATAAAATACATTAAAAAAAAAAAAACAAGCCTATTTTCTTGTAAGTCAGTGGGCTGATTTTGGCTGGGTATGAGTTAATTTTCTTCACAGTAGCTAGTATGGGGTCATGTTTTGGATTTGTGCTGTTAACAGCATTAATAACACAGGGATGTTTTAGTTATTGCTGAGCAGTGCCTTTCCTGTTTCTCATACCATCCCACCAGTGAGTAGGCTGGGGGTACATAAGAAACTAGGAGGAGACACAGCTGGGACAGCTGACCTCAACTGACCAAAGGGATATCCCAGAGAATATGGCATCATATGGGGAAAAAGGAGAAAGTGGGGGATGTTTGGAGTGACGATGTTTGCCTTCCCAAGTCACCATTATGCATGATGGAGCCTGGCTTTCCTGGAGATGGCTGAACACCTGCCTGTTAACAAGAAGTGGCAAATAAATTCCTTTTTTTTTGCTTTGCTTGTGCATGCAGCTCTTGCTTTACCTATTAAAATGTCTTCACCTCAACCCTATAATTTTTTCTCTTTTGCTCTTCTAATTCTCTCTCCCCATCACATCAAGGGTGACTGAGTGAGTGGCTGCATGGGGTTTGGTTGCCAGATGGAGTTACACCATGACAGACAGATGTCATCTGTCTTAGAGTGAATAATATAACATAATAACAGAATAAGGAAGACCAGGGAGATCAGTTTAGGTTTTTTTTAATCTTCAGGGATTTTTGGTTTGGTTTGGCTTTTTTTAACGTTGACCTTTTGCATTTGGACTGTGAGTTATTTCAATAGCTCTTTCACCTCACCAAGAAACCACTTCTGAAGAAAATTAATATTTCAGACTAAACCTACAGAATCCCCAGTATCTAATATCTCAAGCATCCAACATCAAACACTCCAAGCATTCAATTTCCCAGTAATGCTTTTGAGTCATTTCAAACCTCACCAAGGTGATACCTAAACATTGTGATTGTTTCCATCTTTCAAAGTTTTCACTCTTCTCACATAATTCTTTACAATTTGTTTTACTGTCTAGCATTCTTCTATCATATAGTTGATAACAAATACCTTACCCCTGCCACCACGAACATATGCTACTGCAGAAAAACATTTCAGGTTGTTCCCAGAGGAAAACTGTCCTTCAGATGTCAATCTACAGTATTAATAATAACAATAACAACAAACAAATTCTACTTTGCTTAGCTTATCCTAAAAGACAAAGTGCTGCTAAAGACAGGTCAGGAATATGACTGAAAGATAAAGGTGTCCACTTAAAGAACCCTGAAGAACTGTAATTTGAGTCTCAAAATAGCAGGCGATGGCTGCTTCTTCCATGTCTTTGTGTTGCAGCAATCACATAACATAATCTGTTAATAAATGTTTATGCTTTGTTTCCCCACTCTTTTTTTTTTCTTTTCCCGCGGAGATGTAAACCTTTGAGATGTGGTAGAATGAAAGCTCTGAAGCACCAAGTCCCTTCCCTGTGGAGTAGGTAGGCACTCAAAGCAATACCAGTGTTGTGATGAGTGTTGCCATTTGCATACTGAAATAATAAGAGATGCTTTGGGAATGTGAAGCTGGATCCTAATTTTACCAGTGAGCAAAATTTCAATGGGAATGTCAATGGTAATGTGGGCATGCATGTTCTATTTAGCAGAATCAATTTTAGTCCTTGAGCCTGTTGCTGCAGATATATTTAAGAGGAGATATTATGACTGAAGTCAAAATCAGTTCAGTGCTGGCAATTTTTTAGCAGGGACTAGGCAGGCATAAAAGCTCCTTTCATGCTTACCATTGTAATAAGTAGTAGTAGTTAAATTTACTCATCAAATTAGTAGTAGTAGTTTACTCGTTAAATGGTAATACATGTTATATTCTTATATACATATATATGTTATTATAATCAATGCTCTGTTAAGACTGGGAGACTGTAAGTTACAGAATGGTTAAGCTAATAGTCATGCAGCTTGCAATTCTTAAGCTGGAAAGACAAATTATTGTGTTTTACTGAATAAGTATTTTGTATCTTACTTTTATAAAAAGCTTGTTGTCTCACAACACGCATAAAGTAAAGGAAAGAAGGACAAGGACCGAAGAGTCAGGAACTGAAATGATACAGAGTATCCAAGATGGATATCTAGAGATGCCTGCACACTAGGCCTCAAGGTCTAAGGACTGATTGAAACTATGGACAGGAAAGCACCTGGCAACTCAAACGGACTTGCAAAGAAACCAACCAGAACCAGACCTGCAAACTCGGATCCAATAGAAGGAGAACAAGTAACTGTGGGAGGGGAACTGATAAGGGAATAAAAGTTACTGGTTTTGCCTACTGCGCTTGCGGACTGTGAGTGGAGCAGGAGATTCCTCGGCCGCCCAGCATGCTGTTTTGCTTATTTGCATCTTCAATAGATTTTTATTCCTATATTTCAGCTCAGTTTCATTTTACTTATAACACAATCAACACTTGTTACATTAATTTAACTATTGGATAATTTGAAATACATACTTTTAAAGCTGAATAACAGCAGACTCACCTGCCTGTCTCCTGAGCTGTTACTTTTTGCATGCCGATGTTATCCTAGTGACTAGATGTTCCAAGCTCTAGACTCAGTTTTGTGAAATAAGAGAAACATTCCAGAGCTTATGTAGGGTTAGAAGATCTTACAGGATTTTAATATTTATCTCATTGATTGTTCTCAAGGATGTAAAAAATCTGTCAGCTCTTGAAAACTCTGCAGTCAACACAACGAGTGGGAAAGAAAATAAAACACAAAATTGTGGTGACACTGGACCTAAAATTTGAAAGTGAGTTATTCTAGCGTGAAACAGTGTTATCTTTGTCATTCTATTCTGAGCACACTCTGATTGATCCTGGAGTAGGATACATGTTGATAAGTTTTCACTGTAATTGATATTTACTAGTCTGACCTAAATTACTAAAAAGCAACAACTAACTTTGCCTGAGTCTGAGTCTATGCCCTGCTCAAGAAGTGATTTATTATAATAGTCTTAAAACTGTAGGCTAGGTTAAAGAAAATATGGGTCATATCCTAATCTGAATACTCTCCTCATTTGTCCTGAATTTGAATCACTAATGTATTCAAAGCCACCTTGGATAATTAGGGAAATCAACTTAAACTGATGGTGTCTCATGGTGCCCACAATAATACCACAACAGCATCCTGGTGTTCACCTATTGTATTACCAGATGTCTTACTATTCCATCTCATTCTTCTTTCCTGTACCATTCGTTTTATTGACCTGGTGCCTTGGACTATTGAAACTGCAGACGTGATGGGGCAGGGATCCTTTTTTCTCTATCTGGCATGCCCTGAGTTTGCTCTATGAGTTCAAAGGTTATATTATGGATGTGACAAACCTCAGACTACTTGAAACCTGGATAGACCTTGAATCCTAGACAGAACCCCCCCACCCCTGAAACAATAAAAATGTTAAAACATTTAGTTGTTAAAAAAAATCTGATTTGGTTTAGGTGCTTTCATTTCTTTATGGCACGCACTTGCAACATAGACACAATGGAGGCAATTGGAACAGTTGAGTGAATGTAAACCACAGAGGGATTAAGCCCACTGTCTATAAAGCTCATGTAGCTAAACGATCCAAAATCTGCCACAGACCTTTTCTGCTCACAGTACTGAAAGCCTTGGTGAGATCCACAAAGGTTACATAGAGTCCTTTGTTCTGTTCCCGACACTTCTCTTGCAGTTGTCTGAGAACAAATACCATGTCTGTGGTACCTCTGTTGGCTCGGAAACCACAATGGCTTTCAGGTAGAAGATCTTCTGCTATAGTCGGGTATTAATCTGTTCAAAAGAATTCTTGCAAGGATTTTACCAGCAATGGAGAGCAGAGTAATACCTCGGTAATTTGAGCAGTCTGATTTATCTCCTTTCTTCCTGTATAAGGTGACGATGACAGCGTCACGAAGGTCTGAAGGCAGTTCACCTCGTTCCCAACAGTGCACCACAAATTCATGAAACTTATCATGGACTGCTTGGTGAGGTTCCAGACTTCAGGTGGGATTCCGTCAACCCCAGCTGCCTTGCCAATTTTCACGTGCTGTATTGCTTTATTCACTATGAGCATGGTGAGGCATTGGAACAGGATCTCCAGAGAAGTGTTCAAAGGTTGGGTTGGATAGGGTTTTGAGCAACCTGGTCTAGTAGAAAGTGTCCCTGCCCATGGCAGGGAGGTTGGAATGAGATGACTTTTAAGGTCCAACCCAAGCCATTCTATCATTCTTTGAAATCTGAATTGGTCCCACTGATTTTGCAATATGC